>NC_089501.1:47044637-47668887 GCF_036850765.1 Saccopteryx bilineata | reverse complement strand
TCGAAGTCCAGCGCATGGGGCCGCAGCTGAGAGCGAGCCAGACCTGCATTCTGTCCGTCACCTTCTGAAGCTATCTGTCCTGAAGCACGTGAGCAAAATTGACATGTTTTAAAGCAGCATACAGTCGCCGTGAAAAAATAGAAGGGACTACATTTTCTTTACCTGCCTCTACAAGTCCAACCCTCTTAATGGCTGCTTTCACGTCACTCTGCACTACTCGCTTTGCACAGGACTCGGAAACACCGAGCGCCATGGCAAGGGACCCTGAACCCTCGGAAGACTTAAAACACAACCCCTGTCCAAACGCTGGATCCTCCTGATGCTGTGAGAGGGGGTATAGCAGCAGCGTCTCTCAGATCCTCTAAAAGGAGAAAAACTCCAGTTTTCAACGTGAAAAGACATCCCCCATCCAATGCACATCTCACACTAATGACCTGTCCAAACAAGGACTCCTGTCACGTGACTAAACCATGCAAGTCTATCAAGTTCTGATCCTACCCACCTTCATTTGTTGTTAAAAGCAAGAGTCTGGCCCTGGCCGGTTGGCTCAGCGGTAGAGTGTCAGCCTAGCGTGCGGAGGACCCGGGTTCAATTCCCGGCCAGGGCACACAGGAGAAGCGCCCATTTGCTTCTCCACCCCTCTGCCGCGCCTTCCTCTCTGTCTCTCTCTTCCCCTTCCGCAGCCAAGGCTCCATTGGAGCAAAGATGGCCAGGGCGCTGGGGATGGCTCTGTGGCCTCTGCCTCAGGTGCTAGAGTGGCTCTGGTCGCAACATGGCAACGCCCAGGATGGGCAGAGCATCGCCCCCTGGTGGGCAGAGCATCGCCCCTTTTGGGCGTGCCGGGTGGATCCCAGTCGGGCCCATGCGGGAGTCTGTCTGTCTCTCCCTGTTTCCAGCTTCAGAAAAATGCAAAAAAAAAAAAAAAAAAAGCAAGAGTCTGTTACTACACTGAGCTGGAGAAGAGAGACATACAGCAGTTTTGTGGGTGACACATTGCTGTTATTAGTGCTGTCCCCTAGAGCTGCGCCGTGTACAACCTGTGAGGCTGGCCGCCGATTACTTATAACGTCAGAATATACTCTTCACTCGTATGTTTGCATCGTCTGTATATTATAAAAGCAATAGGCATAGTATATTCTGTATAAACCAGCCCCTTATATAGAATATGTAATATACGTACTGGTTAGTTAACTCTTACGTACACTAAGATTCTAAACCAGGATCAATGAATTAACTATGTTTAGTGCCCCAGTCTTAGAATTTCTTTTCCTCTTTAAAGGTTTTATTCCCTGATTTTAAAGAGAGAGGAAGAGAAGCATCAACTCTTAGATGCTTCACTTTAGTTGTTCAACTGATTGCTTCTTGTATGTGCCTTGCCCTGGGTTTGAACTGGTGACCTCAGCATCCCAAGTCTACTATACCACCACATGTCAGGCTCTTTGCTTTTTACTCGAAACCTACTTGAAAGTTAGACTTAGTTCTATTTGAGTTAACAATGATCTTTGATACACCTACCTACCATTCCACTGGTCACCAAAAATTGGGGCAGGATTCTTATTCTACCTTATAAATATCTCTCAAGTCTCTATCCTCTCAGGCCTTCTAATATCTCCTCTGGACCATTAGAGTAGTTATCTAACTCTCCTTCCAACTTCCAGTCTCTCCCAAACCAGTCAATCTATTATATTATAGCCAGAATTACTTCCTCAAACATAGATAAGTTTAGACCACTCCTACCATTTCCAAACCCTTAATGGCAATATTCCCAGAGATAAAGTCCAAGCAAATGGTGGTGGCATATGACCACTTCACTGTGCAATCAGCTCACCAGTCTGGGCTAAAATGAGTTCTACCTCCAACCAGCATCCATTCATGCCTCTGTTCAATGAAAATCCACTTGGTCCTCTTGAAAACACAGTAGATTCAGGAAGAGTGAAGAAAGTCAGTAAAACCCATTCCCAGATCTATGTGTAAACCCTTTGGCAGGAGAGAGGGACCTGTCAATAAATAATTATAATTGACCCTGGTGACAGCAATTTGGCCTCAATCTGGTGCAGCAGCCTCATACACAGTGAATTCCCAAATCACCCATTTTTTCCATATTGCAACCCTATTGAATATTTTGCTATCCAAAAGTGTGCCAAGTTCTTGATACCTGTATATCTTTTTCTCCAGCGTTTGGAATGCCCTCCTTGTGCCTCTGCCCAGTGCATCCCTATTCATCCTTTGAAACTTTGCCCAATATCCCCGCTTCCGGAAGGCCTTCCTTCATACTCCTAGGCATAATTATTGGCCCCTTTCTAGAGCTGCCTATTCTTGGTGTATACCTTTGCTGAATCAGATTCTTACCCTGCATTGCAATCGTGTGTCAAAAGGTCTGTGCTTTCTGCTATATTGAGGGCAGCTTCTGTATTTTAAGGAGACAAGGCACACAACTGGATTGGAAACTAAATGCGGGCTGGAAAAGGTCAACGAGGGAAACCCAGGTCCCCAGAGTGAAGTAACTTAACTAGCCCATAACTCCCTCTGGGTTAAAACTGGTAACTTTCCGCCCTGGCTGGTTGGCTCAGCGGTAGAGCGTCAGCCTGGCGTGCAGGAGTCCCGGGTTCGATTCCCGGCCAGGGCACACAGGAGAAGCGCCCATCTGCTTCTCCACCCCTTCCCCTCTCCTTCCTCTCTGTCTCTCTCTTCCCCTCCCACAGCCGAGGCTCCATTGGAGCAAAGATGGCCCGGGCACTGAGGATGGCTCTGTGGCCTCTGCCTCAGGCGCTAGAATGGCTCTGGATGCAACAGAGCGACGCCCCAGAAGGACAGAGCATCGCCCCCTGGTGGGCATGCCGGGTGGATCCCGGTCGGGCGCATGTGGGAGTCTGTCTGACTGCCTCCCCATTTCCAGCTTCGGAAAAATGAAAAAAAAAAACAACTGGTAACTTTCCAGAGCCAAAGCCCCAATTGTGCCCCTCTGCCGATTAGTGTCTGTCAATGAATATTCATAAATTCTCACAAAGGACAGGGTGGCACGTACAGACATTTACCCCCTGGCCCCACTGTAGCCACCATGCAGATCAGCCCAGGCGCTGAAGAGCAGATGGAAATGGCTGCTGCTTGGCCAGCCAATGGCAGCAGTGGCGGTGGGGAGTGTGGTTTCTTCCCCACCAACTGGGACCCTGCAGCTTATCCCCACCCCCCACGACCCTGGGGGTTCCCAGTCGCCCTGCCACCCTCTCACGGGCACTGGGGGAGAACCCTTCATGCCTGATCCAGCCAGTCGCCTGCTCCTTCAGCTCAGTCCCGGGCACTACCACCTCCTGGCCAAAGCACAGATTATGGCCTGCCCGATCCTTGAAATGATCTGATGTGGTCACAGGATAGGCTGCAGACAAGCCTGTTTGCAGGGCCTGCCATTCAACCAGGTTTATGTCCTGTCTGCTCTGGGGTGTATCTCTTCATTGCACAAAAGAGAAGGCTGGAATTCAGAGTGGTTTACCCAAAAGCTACTCAGTAAGGAAAGCCATTGTGGTAAGTCCGGAAGAAAATCAAAACTACCGTGTAAGGAAAGCACACCCCTGAGCCTGCACAGATACAGCCTGCGGGAAGCCAAGTCCGCTCCCTGGTTCTTTTCCGGAAGGAAAGGAACAGCACTGTTCTTGAGTTTATTACGTAAAAGTAATTTCAGAGAAATGAGGGGCACAGCCTAATAAAGTCTGGTTAAGGAAAAAGAACATTTCCAAACTACCAGCCTGCCTGACCAGTGGTGGCACAGTGGACAGAGCCCTGACCTGGAACCCTCGGGTTGCCAGTTCAAAACCCCAAGGTCACCAGCTTGAGCAGAGACTCATTGGCTACAGCATGGGCTCATCGGTTTGATCACGGGGATGCTGGCTTTGAGCGCAGGAATCATTCACATAATCCCTAAGGCAGGGGTCTCAAACTCAACTCAGCATGTGGGCCGCAGAGCAAGATCACAGCCATTCGGCAGGCCTCACTAGGTCTACAAAAGGCAACTGTTACGCAACACTTTTCTCACTGCAGTTGAAAACAAAAAAAAATCAGTACAACAAGCACAATCGTACATGCAGTTTACTCAGTGTCACAAAACGACCAGAAACTGAAGTTCGCATCACAACTGCTGTTAACTAAGCTAATATCTAGCTAGGATGCTAGAGAAATGAAAAATACAAGTAGGCCCCTAGGCTTACTTAATTTTATCCAAAATATTTTGAACTTCGTGGATTAGTCTGCGGGCCGCACAAAATTGTTCGGCGGGCTGCATGCGGCCCGCAGGCCGCGAGTTTGAGACCCCTGCCCTAAGGGTCACCAGCTTGAGCCCAAAGGTCACAGGCTTGAAAACCCAAGATTCCCGGCTTGAGCAAGGGGTCACTGGCTCGGCTTAAGTCTGAGGTCTGATCCCTGATCAAGGCGCGTATGAGAGGCAACCGATGCACAACTAAAGAGAAGCAACTACCAAGTTGGTGTTTTTTATTCTGTTTCCCTCCCTCCCTCTCTCTCTGTCAAAACACAGAATAAAACAAAACAAAAGCTACCAGTCTGCTATATCCACTGCGCAGCCTTTTGAACTGAACCCAGTGTTTTCCCGGACAGCAAGGTCGTCTGCAGGGATGACCATGGTGGGGGCCAGGGAGGATAGGGAGCATGGAAGGAGCAAGGTGTGAGCATCAGCATAAGTTTTAACTTCAAAGGGACATAATCACCACTCCTGTAAACCCCCCTTCCAGATAAACAACTGGGTCCCCAGCTGAAGATGAGTCACGTCCCACCCCCAGAGATTCCCCAAACCACACACTCCTCTGGAGGGCTGCAGGCTCTGCAGTCATCTGCATATATCCTAACCTCAGCCAGGGCCATTTGTAAAAGGGCTTGTGTTTAACTTTCTTCTATTTAATTCCAGCGCTTTCTTCCAGTACCCAATCTGTACATAATTAAAATCATATTGCAGCGAACGCTGAATGGTATGATAAGTTTTACCATATGTATACAATTGACTGGCTGCAGAATTTGGCATGTCTGCAGCGATCCATTAAGAGGGCCGAGCCTGGCTTATTTTGGAGTGTACGTTATATGTTTTGGATCGGCTCTGTTTTTTACTTCTGCTAATGCTGTCCGTGACGCTTAACCCTTTCTCAATGGTCTCCACGACGCATTCCTGCATTTCCACAATGAACACCACTGCACCCTGGCTCAAAAACTATTTGGCTCACTGAGGGAAGGCTCCTTTGAAAAATTTCCATTTTCTGGACCCAAATTCACTTTCTCGGTCCCAACAGACAAAGGCTGGGCAGATACCATCAAAGCCCCGGGATCAAGTGGAACCGAATGGAGAAAATGCCAACGGAATCATGGCCTCCAAACCCCGAAGGCCGAGGGCACTCCTTGAGGCTTGAAAGAGGTAATTTTAGGACAAAAAGAGGAAGTACTGTACTACAGTAGATAATAAAAATATGAAACTTGTGTCTCAAGAGATAGCAGATAAAATACAAAGGAGTTCGAGAAGGAGTTGGCAAAGGTCATGTGCACAGATCCAGTGTTGAGGGGCATTCCTGACATTCTGAGGCTGCGAGGAGAGCGGGAAACCACATCTCCCCACCTTATCACACGCCACACCCCCCTCCACCCACCTTCCCGGCACAACAACAGAAACCGGAGGCCTTTGTTGAGGGAGGGATTCTAGCTGGATGGGCCGCTGGCCTGGCTGGGTCGCTGTACACAGATGCCCTACAGTCCGTAGTTAATAGAGCCGGGAAGTTGAGTTTTGCTTTAAAACATTCCTCTGTATAGATTTCAGAATAAGCTGAAGTCTCTCTTAACATGTGACATGAAGAAACACATGTTCTTAATCTGTGGGTTTAAAATTGTTTCAGAATTACATCAATGAGACATATCCTCAAAGAAGCCTCAGGCCACCCACCCTCACACACAGGGGTGTACGAGCGATGGAGGTAATACTGCCGGCCAGCTTCATGTCTTACAACAAGTCAGTTCCTAAAAATTCTTTCCAAAGGGACTTTCGGCCCTGGCTGGAGAGTTCGGTTGGTTAGAGCGCCGTTCTGACACGGAAAGGTTGCCAGGTTCGATCCTGAACCGGTCGGGCACATACAGAAACGGATTGATGTTTCTGTCTCTCCCCCTCTCTCTGAAATCGGTAAATTTAATATATGACTTTCATTTGGAGCCAAAAAAAAGAAAAAGAAAACAAAAGTCAGTCTCAGCTGCTCTGAGGGGAGTAAAGGTAGAGGTGCCCAGCACCCCTAGGAAAGGGGGTCAGAGAAAGAATCGTCTCCAATGTCTCCCTGCGATCCAGTTCCCGGAGGGGAACTCACACCCTCGGTTCTGGGTCTCAGATATGAAGCTGCAGAACGTTCGGAGGGGAAGCCGCCACGTGACGCTGCAGGCCACGCCCCTTAACTCAGGTGCGGCGAAGGGTGTAAGGAGGGCGCTAAAGACCAAAGAAATCCGTGTTTAAAGCTTGGGTTCATGGTAAATAATGAAAAACATAATCGCTGACCAGTCAAGGGAATAAAGAAAATCGGAAAGTAGGAAGATGCTCTGTAGAGCGGGAATGAAACCAGGGAGGAGAGCAGGCAGCGCTCCCGGCGCGGCGGAGGCCTCTGAGCGAGGGCCGTCAGACTGACCGCAACGCGCCTGCTGCGGCCCGGCCCACGTCACCTCCTCACCCGCACCAGTGTGTCCTTGTCCCGCAACTCCAGGGGCGGGCGGGAGAGGACGCAGTCTCAGGAGGCCCTCGTGTGCCACGGTCACACGACTAGTAACTAGTGACCTCTGTGACCCAAGCCCTATGCTCCTTTTCCCACTAAAATGCCACGATTGCTGACGTGTTTAACAGTTTCAAGGAAAAAGTAGGGGGAAAAGCTTTCCACCTTCTCCTCCTTTCTTCCAGCTATGATAGAGGGGTGGGCAAAAGTAGAATTACCGTTGTGCGTGCTCAAAACAGAGTTTATTGTTGTTTGTTATGGTTTATTTGTATTACAACTCTAAACATACTTTTGCCCACCCCTGTATACAAACAAATGGGCTCCAAATGTCTTTCTCCCCTTTGAAAAATAGAATTAAATCATTAGAAGAGAAGTAACTAATTTAGAAGATGTACTGCATTACTTCTGAACTTATACTATAATATCCACCCCCACCCCACCGCCTGCGCTGATTAAGCAGTAATGAAAGTTAGGGGGAAATGGTAGGATCTTCCAGGGACCCGGAGTGAAAAGTCCTTCCTTCATGTTCTCACAAAATGGAAAAATGCCATTTAACATTTGGGGACCTGCCACCAAGGTCAGCAAGGATTTAAGAGACACACAAAGGCTTTCTTCGGTGTCAGGTAGAGTTACTAACCTATCACAGGAAACCAGATGGAAAGAACACTAGATGCAAAATGTACCGGACAAAAGAAACAAACACTCTAACTATCACAATCTTGATTCTAAAAATAAAAGCATTGACTTGGAGCCCCAGTGTCTCAGGGCAGAGTGATTCACAGACTGCTCTAAGCGGCAGTCTTATCTCTTTTCCATGGATTAGTCCCGAATGTTTTCCTGACTTTCTCCAGCTCTGGGTGGGATTGTGCGTGATGTATGTCACTGGTTTACAGATAGAAACTCATTGGAAACCAGCTCCCTGTTTATTCAATATATTTTAGAACTTCTTTTCCATATATATATATATATATATATGGATATATGTGTGTGTGTGTGTGTATATATACCATATATATATATATATATATATATATATATATATATGGTAATTTTATCTAGGATATTTCTTTCCAACCACTAAACACGTGTGTATCTTTAATTTGGCTTCTTGGTTCAACTTAAGTTTGTACACCCCATGCCACCTATTACGTACAGTTGGATAATGGTAGATTTATTTTCTAGCTCCTTTTAATTTAGAACTTAAGAGAAGAAGGCTTAAATTGAACTAATTTTCTTCGTGAAAAGTCCTTCTTTCTTGTTCTTGAACTTAGAAATAAGAATTGCCTTCAGACTGATCCAGAAGGTCCAGGCTCCACAACCACGTGTATTTTAACTGGTAAAGAAAGTAGAAGATGCTTTAACCAAAATAACTGCTCTGGACTATCCTGACAGAATAGCCACACTTTTCAAATCCAGGATTTCTGCAGGCTGGAAAAAAACCATTGGAAATTGGGAAATTCCTGGCTCAGGAGATGCTTAAGCTGAGAATTAGTAAGCGACAGGGACAGCGTAAGAGGAACCCAGAGAGCAAGGCTGCCCATTGTGTGGCAATGATCTTATTGGGCAGCTCTTAGCACAACACCGACGGGTCTTGAGTGGGCGGCTGTAAAATAATGAAGGATCTTTGATTTTAAGTGTCACTTAGCTGTGTAGGTGAAACTCCAATCTCAAGCCAAGGGCTCATCAGCCTAATCAGACTTTGAGCACAAGGGCCCTTGAAGGAGCCCACTTCCCTGCCAGCCTGGTTTTCTGGTAGTCACAAAGTGCTCCTCGGAGAGGGGGGCCTCACCTTATTTGGGCAGAAGCAATTTACTCTGTTCACTAGACACTCATCCTGTCTAGACTACAGGGTCGATGTCACGTGGGCGAGGGAGGAGGAAACCCTCTGTAGCTCCCTCGCCAAGGTAATAACCTCAGGTTCACGCTCAAGCAATTATAATCAATCTCAAGACGTCCTGCAGGTAACAAGCTGAGACAGCTGCTTCTTCATTAGCCAAGAAAATTAAATAGAAACCTGTCGTGAGCAGAGCACCCATTGGCTGACACCAGCTCAGTCCCCGGTGGACGGCCAATCTAGATGAACGGAAATGCCTTTTGGTCTAATGTTATCAATTATTGACAGAGGGACGTTAAACTCTCCAACTATGATTAGAGATTTTCCTACTGCTCCCTTAAATTCTTGTCAATATTTGCTTCGTGCCTTCTAAGGTCTATTACTAAGCATATACAGAGTTAAGATTGTTTAAATGCACCCCTGGAGAACTGCCCCTTTATCTCTGGTAATATTATATTTATCATCCTGCAGTCTATTTTATCTCGGGTTAACAGGGCCACTCCAGCTTTCTTGTTTTGTTTTTTTTTTTAAGATTTTATTTATTGATTTTAGAGAGCAAGATCGTAGTTGCTTCACTTCATTGACTGTTTCTCGTACATGCCTTGATCAGGCAAGCCTGCCGTTTCAAACCGGCGACCTCAGCATTTCAGGTCGACACTCTATCCACTACTCCACCACAGGTCAGGCCATTCCAGCTTTCTAAAGTACATATACTGTTTGTAAATATGTGTGACATATTTACTCCATCTTTTTTTACCTTCAGCCTATCTATATCTATATTTAAAGGCAGACTATCACTTGGGTCCTTCTTTTTCTCTAGTCCAACAATCTCTGCCTTTAAATGGAAGTATTTAGTACATTTATATTTAATGTTAATTATCGGTGTGGTCTGTTGCTCTGATTTGTTTTCTATTTGTCCCAGCTGGCTTTTTGTTTTTGTTTTGCTTTTTAATTCCTCTGCTCTGCTCTTACCATTTTCTGGAATAATTAAACATTTTTTAAGAATTCTGTTCTCATTTCCATTCTGCCTTTTACTTCAGAAGAGCGAATGTGACTTTCTGAAGAACAAAAACAAAAGTCCTAACATCCCCTGCCTCAGGACTCTGGATCGATACATAAAAGTATGTCATCAGTTATTGAAGGCAGCTGAAAATCCTGTCCCCCAAAATCCTTATCAATAGGGAAGGACACTTCTCCCTGTCTTCTTAAGAGGCCTACAGTACTATGATTCTACATATCATAAGACTTAGATAAATTTTTCAAGTTCCCTTTATAGTAATTTTTGCAGACCCTAAATCCCTGAATCTTCATGGTCTCCATCCCAAGAATTAAAATTCCTGAACTTCTATTTTGTTTCCTCAGGCCTCCTTCAGGGCCCTCCTCTCCACTCATACAGGACTGCAATCCAGTCTCTGAAAAGATGTTTCAAAACTAAGTTTCAGACCGGAGAGAACTGACTGAATCTAAGACTTGCAAGGAGCGCCCTCTTGAGGAAACCTTTATAAACATGTTGAACACTTGGTACGAATTGGTTGTTGCAGCAGCTCCAGCTTAGGAAGCTAAAAACAGAAAAAAAGAATGAGTCCAGAAGACATGATGTCTAAATTACGGATGTAAATATATCTTCTTATGAGCAATAATTCTAACTCCTGAAAGACGAGATGACACCTAGAAGGAAAAGCAGGGCAGTGCCTCACTGGGTGCCTTCCCTACGTACAAAACAACAAAAGCAGGAAACACACTAACACCCAGAAAGATAAACGTGGCTCCGAGCTCTGGTTGGCATCGGTAGTTTTAGATACTGTTCCTTATCTGGAAGAAAGGCAAGCTTTCTCCAGAGAGAGGGAGTGTGGGAGGGTGGGTGTGTCACACAGTGGTCAGGAGGGAGACTTCGGAGTCAGGAGCCAGAGGGGCAGGGTTTGGACACTGACTCTGCCACTTCACAGTTGCGTGACCTTGGGGAGGTTTTTCAGTCCTCCAAGCCACCTGCTAAATGGGGCTGAAGCGAGAATTTAGAAAATTAAGCCGGGGAGACAGCAGGACTCCACCCACGGGAAGTGCTCATGAGCGCTACCTGATGCTAGCATCTATATTTATAAGACCTCAGATGAAGGGAGAGACACTATCTTTTAAAAAGCCACCAGGATGCTTCCTGCGTCCCTCATTATTGCTTTCCACATTAGCTAAGGAAAAACTTTTTTTTTTCTAAGTTTCTCACCTTCGTTTGAGATACTGTCGGCTAAATTAAAACAACAACGACCGTGAACTTCTCGAAGGCGGTGTACATATGCGACCTGAACAAACACAGCCGATCAGCAGAGAGCCACTCAGGGTCACCTGCCTGATTTTTACAGTTCAACCAGACGCGCTGACACATGGTGGCCGCATCCTGCCCGGGTGCTGGAGGCGTGGAAGGAACACTTTCGATTTGGAATCTGATGGTGGTTCCACTTCCCTCTGGCCCAGCCTGGCCTCAGGGGAGGTGACGCCTATTGTGCAAAGCAGCCACCGATAGGGTATGGTTGGGGACTTCTACGTCAGCTCCGGGTCTATTTGTTCTTGTTTGTTTACGTATTTGTTTTACATGCCCACCTATGCCCACGTATTTCAACAGCTAACAAAGCTGGGAGACCGGCAGGAAAGTGTGAGATTTGAACAGCTTTGGGAAAATGAGAAGGAAAAAAAGCAGGAAGATAATGATCTCAGCTTCTAAGAGGGTAAACAATGGGTGCCGGGCAAACACCCAACCCAGAGGCACCGCGTGTGGGAGAACTCAGATGGCGACTGGACGGAGGGTTGGCAAGATGCGGGCGGGCGGGGTCTGGAAGGCCTGGTGGGAGGGCGCGGAAACACCTCTGCATGCAGCCTGGCACTCCCGCGGGACGGCCCACCACCACAGGGGGCTTGGGGCCACGGCTCCACAGGCGCGGCTTGGGGACATTAGGCCCACAGAGCCTTAGACCCTGGTCGGCAAACTGCAGCTCTCGAGACACGTGCGGCTCTTTGGCCCCTTGAGTGTGGCTCTTCCACAAAATACCACGTGTGGGAGCTACCTCGGTAAGGAATGTACCTAACTATCTAGTTTAAGTTTAAAAAATTTGGCTCTCAAAAGAAATTTCAATCGTTGTACTGTTGATACTTGGCTCTGCTGACTGATGAGTCTGCCGACCACTGCCTTAGACGAACCTAGGACAGACTGAGCATCCTCCTTGGAGCCTCGGTTTTATGTCAAGACTGGGAGGGGCTGTAGTCACAGAGTTAAGTAGTTTGATATACAAACCGTGGCTTGTGCATTAAAACAAACCTATCCATTGGAACAGAGTGCGAGGTTTGCACACGATTTTATGATCAAGTCGGAATTTGGTGATCAAACATATTTCAATGCTCGGGACCAACCAGTGCTACACGCTAGGCCCTTCCTCTCGGCCATTGAGGGTAGGCGGGCAAGAGCGTGAGGAAGACGCCCCTCCCCCCAGGCACAGCTCTGTGAAGCCGCTTTCAGGCCTGCCCTTCTCAACCATTCAAAGTGCCTCAGACAAGCAAGTCTCTCCTTGGAGAATGGGAGTGCAGAACCTTCTGGGAGGTTCTAGAAGTTGCCCCATGTGGGGGATCCACTCCCCTGAGGTCCTTCCCTGCAGAGCAGGCCACTGACCCTCCCGTCCAGCCTGTAAAGGTGGGAGGCTGCCAGGCACGTCGGGGAAGCAGGGAACCCAGGGCCAGGCTGGGCTTCCCTTCCTGAGAAGGGTGAGCTGTGACAGGGACAGTCTGTCCTTTCCCACCTTCCCCTGGGGACCCAGGGAGGCCTGGGAAGGGCCCAAGGGTAAAAACAGAAGCCACACAACACATTTCCCCACGGCCTCACTGTAACAGCTTTTCAAATCTTGATATGCCCTGGACAGAGAACTTAAAAGGGGAGGTGATAAGCGGAAAGCTTCTAAAATCAGAAACACGTGACTTACAGCTTGCAACGCGGGCCTGTCTGCGACCGCGCAGCCACCACGGGCCGCGCGCACTAGGATCGCCACCGAGGCTTGTGGAAACGTCTGTGGTCTCGCGAGAAGAGACAACAGTGTGTGCGTGTGCTCCGCAGTTCTAAAGCACCTGCCAGGAAATGTCATGTTCTGTTTTTTAAAGACGTTAACTTTCAATAATTACAGCTTATGTCCTGTGCAATAGGCACATGCAATGATCTTTGTCTTCCGATAAGAAAACAGGCGCTGCCCATTGCTAGTATCAGTGTTCTTCCCAATGAGGTCTGACTGCCCAGCTTACTCAGGTCACATGCCTGTTTCAAGTCAGTGGAAATCAAATTTGAGAGTTACGATTTCAGGTCAAGGTCCCCTGTCAATTTAAAAGGTTTAAAAAGCAAGTTTATAAGAAAAATCAAGTGTATATTTTGGTACAGAGAGAACGGAGATCACAGAAAAAAAATACTGGCCTGCAGTTCTCACTTGCTTATTTGCAACCCGATGCTTGTGTTCCTGGATGTAGCGTCTGAGCGGACTGACCGGACCGGTCCAGACGGCAGCGGCGAGGCCAGGGGACGAGGAACGGGCGGCAGCGGAGGCCACTGGGGACTGAAGCAGACCCCCTTCTCCATGGGCAGGAGGGAACTGCTGTGGGCTTCCTGATGCCCAAGCTCCCGTACTCGTGGGCATCAGGAGCGGGGCTGGGCACCATGGGCAAATGCTGCTGAAGCTGCTGCAGCCCAGAGTCAGACATCTAGAAGCTTCCAGCCCCTGCCCTGAGCCTGGAGGACACATAAACCTCCCAGGGCCCACTGACGCCTCTATGTTTTCAGGATGGAAACCCACTCCCTCCTTACTTCTCCCTTGGTGAGCCTAAGGGGACACACAGCCTGCAGGGTCTCCCCAGCCTTGCCCAGCCTGCCTCCCTCCTGCCCTTCTGTGAGCCTAAGGGGACACACAGCCTGCAGGGTCTCCCCAGCCTTGCCCAGCCTGCCTCCCTCCTGCCCTTCTGTGGTCTGTCTATTCCGTCCTGGCCGGTTCCTAATGCAATACCAGCTCCCCGGTACTGACTCACCACGATGTTCCCTGCACTGTGCTAATAATGGCTTTATCTAACGTCCTTCATTGGTTAACCCTTCCAAGAATTCCCATCTCTGCTTCCCACCTACACTGCCCGACCAGCAGACCCACAGTGCCCCCTCTCCTCATCCCCTGGCTTGTCAAGACCCCAGACTTCCACCATGGGGGGCACTTTGAGTGGACGACCACTTTCTCCATCTAGAAAAACTGCCACATCCATCCACTCGGCAATCCATGAGCCGCCTTTGACTCCTCCGCCCCCCACAGCCTCACGCTGGCCCACCAGGAAGTCCTCCTACAGCTCTGTCCAAAACTGCCCCCTCTTCTCTCTCTTCTACTTGTCTCATCTTCGCTGAGCGCCTGCGACCCGGTCCCCCTGCCTCCACACTTGGCCGTGGTCCGTCTCCCCCCCTCACGGTGCAGGAGGGATGTGATCAGAACGGTAACATTCTCCCACTTGCACACCCCTCAGGGGCTGCCCCTCACACCAACAAACCAGTCAGATTTCAGTCTCCGCTGGAATGTCACCTGTTCAGAGAGTCTTGCCTTGATGACACGGGATTCACTCTCACCCCCCCCCCCGCCCCCAACTCCCTCCTTCAGACTCTCGTTTTGGTCAGGGCACTTGCTGCCACTACAGTTGTTAGCCATGTCTGTGGCCTTCTTTCTTAGGACATACAGACCGTGCATGTCGCTCACGCCTCAGAACATACATCCACGTGGGAAGGGGTTTGTCCCTGACTGTATCCCGGTGCCTCGATAATTACTGCCTGAAGGTTAAATAAGTGGCCCATGTGGCACGAGGCTTACGTCCTGACACGTCATTCCACCCCACCTCCCTGTCCTACTCTCAACTCTTCAGCTCCCTTGGATTTGGTGAAGTATTCCCACCCGTAGCCTTCCTGCCAGAGGACCGAGACCAGACCTCCTAACGGCGACCTTTGGCCTTTGGCTCCCACCTGCTTCAGCATCTGGAGCCTGGGGTGCAATCTCTCTGGCCAAGGCAGCCCCAGAACGCAAGACGAGTTATCCGCAACCCTAAAGTAGTAAGCCCCAGAATGATAAAGGGCTTCCACTGATTCCATTGGGTTTGACCATTTTTACCAACAACTCCCTCACCATTGCCTTTACCGGACCGCCACCATGCCGGAGGGAGAGGAAGTGGCCTTGGTCCCGGCTGGGAATGTGCCGGAGCACAGAGCCTGGCTCCCCTTCCCCCGGCTCCTGGCCTCCTCTGGCTCTGAGCAGAGAACCTAACACCTGCCTGCGTTCACCTGTCCTCCTCTCCATCTCTGTCTGGGCGGTCCGGGCAGGGCGGTGGAGAGGGAGGTAGACAGATGTGGGGCTCAGCTCCAGCCCCACCACTTAAATGAGCTGTGGCATTGGGCAGTTTACCCTACATGTCTGCATCCCACCACACAGGTGAGGGAGAGCGGGACTTGCAGGTCTGTCATGAGGGTTTAGTGAGAAAAGGTATCTCATGTGCTTGGTGTGGTGCCTGGTGCATAGAGATGTTCCAAGAAGAGGCAGACTGCCGAGTTCCCTGGTCCTGGCCCCTATCTGTGTAGGGACTACACTTTCTTACCTGGAGCCATCCCTGCTCCCTGCTATGCACGCTCCCATCTCCCTGCTTTGGCTCTGGGGTTTCCTTACTTTGGACTCCATTCACCGATCCCTAGTGAGAGCTCAGCTTCCACACCAGCTCTCCCACGAATCCAGCTCCATCCCTCTCCTCCGCCTTCCAAAGATACCTCCTCGCTCTGGGACAGCCCCCTCCTGCTCTCAGTAGGTGCTCGGAGGGACGCAGCAGGGACCACTAGCCACAGCCCTGCCCACGTGGCCCCTGACCACAGCTCTGACAGCGTGTGGGGCCCGCAGGGCAATGTGAAGAGCCAGCCATAGAGCCGGTCCTGAAATCACTCCATGATGTACTCTGCAGGGGGTGGCTCAGTGCTATGACAGCATGACAGGAGAAGCTGTGCTATGACAGCATGTGACAGGAGAAGCTGACCAAGAAGGAGGGGTCAGGAGGGCTCCCAGGGGGCAGTTACATCTGAGTTGAGATCTGAAGAATGAGTACAAGTTGGCCAGTCAAAGGCAGGGGTTGGGAAGGGGATGTTAGAGAAAAGTGTTGAGTCCTGGAAAAAAAAAATACACTCGCTTCAGAATATGAAAGGAAAACTGCAAAGCTGAAATTATGAACTGATCAATGTAATCCAAACAAAATAAAATGCATTGTCAATTTTATCGTTAGGACTTAGTCATAAATACTGCACTGTATTTTTTTTTAATGTGCAAGTTTAGGCCCTGGCCATTTGGCTCAGTGGTACAGTGTCAGCCCAGCGTGTGGAGGTCCTGGGTTTGATTCCCAGCCAGGGCACACAGGAAAGGCGCCCATCTGCTTCTCCACCCCTCCCCCTCTCCTTCCTCTCTGTCTCTCTCTTCCCCTCCCACAACCAAGGCTCCATTGGAGCAAAGTTGGCCCGAGCACTGAGGATGGCTCTGTGGCCTCTGCCTCAGGTGCTAGAATGGCTCTGGATGCAACAGAGCGACGCCCCAGATGGGCAGAGCATTGCCCCCTGGTGGGCATGCCAGGTGGATCCCGGTCGGGCGCATGCAGGAGTCTGTCTGACTGCCTCCCGCTTCTCACTTCAGAAAGATACACACACACAAAAAAAAACACAAACAAAAAAACATGCAGGTTTAGATGCTCTGACTTCATGAGACTTCTCAGGCACATGGAAGATTACCGAGAAATCACAGGCCCTCTTAATTTAAAGGAGTCACTCGCAGGCAAAGCATTTCAAGAGCTGAAATACTAAAACCTTTAAAATATTTTTGCACCAAAAAACTATCAAATGTGGCAGGCACGTGCACATAGTAAATTATGTTTGATAGGATATGAGCCAGAAGCCTTCAAAATAAAAATACTATATATACGTCTCTAAATCCTTGCAGGGGCCCTGCGGGCATGGCGCCTCCGTGGGACCCGAAAACAGCCTGTGGCTGCTGCTCTAGAGGCGGAGTGGGGGGAGGGGGAGGCAGAGAGGCCTGCGCACCTCACGTGAGGGACCTGGGTTTTATTCTTGAGTGATGGGAACAGGTGCATGTGGGTGTCTTTGGTGAAATATGTGGTATGTGTGTGTGTTTGCACAGTCAGACTCACATTTGGGAATGACTGCTTTGTGGCGTAGAAAGAAGAACACAGAGGCCAGCCAGGAAGCAGGGGCTGTAATAATCAGAAGGTCCTGTAATAACTCAGGTAGGAGACGGTGGGTGTTGGAATTAGGAAATGTGACGGACGTAAGAGGGAACCACGGACCCCAAGGATCCTCTGGTCTTTTGTAAGTTAACTTGGGCCTGAGCTGGGACCCTCGCGGGGAATCTGTCTCACAGTCAACTGTGTCCTAGATTCACTGTTCAAGTGACACTCTAGAATATTTAGTATTCTACACAGGGCCGGCGAGCAGCCACGGGCAGACCCTAAGGGAAGACAAAACCCCCAAAACATTCGGACATAATTCAGGCTTGGAATCACGGTGTATATGCGGGTTGAATGGTGAACCCAAAAGGTAAGTCCATGTCCTAAACTCTGAAACCTTATTTGGAAAAGGAGTCTTTGCAGATGTATGTAAACTGGGGACTTCTAAACAGAATCACCCTGGATTATCTGGGAGGGCCCCAAATCTACTGACAAGTGCCCTTACGAGAGAGTAGGGGGCCAGGCACAGATGGAAGAGGAGGGGCCGGCAAGGGCAGAGGCAGCTGGGAAACCAACATGATGGTGACAGGTGCTCCAAGAGGGACCCCAAACTGTTCCTTGTCTCCACTTAGTCCTCACACACCTGAGGCCCCTAACAGGCTGGGCCCGGGGGACCTGAGATTCGGTGTCCCCCTGTGCCGGGCTCTAGATGACCTTCGTCCAATGCACCCATGGAGAGCTCCCTTTGTGGCCCTTTGAAGCCAAGGTCACACCACTGGGGACAGACGGGGAGGGAAGGGGCTCAGAGGTGAGCAGAATTCCCCCGTCTGGGGGAAGAATTTCGGAGAACAGCCAGGAGGAAGGGAGGGAGGGGTGGAGAGGTGGGAGAACATCCGCCGAGCCTTGGGAAAGCTTGAAGATGTTCTCCACGTTCTGAAAAGGCATGTTCGGAAGCTCTCCACCTCCCCGCACCGTCTCCTCCGGCTCACCTGCCCCTCAAAATCTGGGCAGACGCGGCAAGATCCAGCTGCTCCCTCTTATCCCTGCTCTTCCGGCTGCAGTGGAACTGCGGGGTCCCGGCTGTGCAAGTTGCACGCTGCATAAGAGTATCTGTGAGGGGGGGAGCAGGGGCTGAACCCTGGCTGTGCTCCTCTCACCGCTGTGGACCCTCCGCAAAGGGGCCCCTGTCACTTGCACAAAGCGGCAGGCTTTGCTCATGGCAGCCCTGCCCTCCTGAGGGGGCCCGGCCGGGGGCCCTGGCAGCCCTGCCCTCCTGGGGAGGAGGGGTCAGCCAGGGACCGCAGCAGCGCACCCACAATGGGCTCCCACTGGTCCCCAGCACAGTGGCACCAAACTCTCTGCCTCCACAAGGAAATCCTGTCCCCTGGGGCAGTCCCTGTCTCCCCTCTCCACCCTTCCATGTCCCCTCATGGGACAGGGGTGTCCTGTCCTCCCAAGGTCAGCCTCTTGCTCCCATCATTGCTGCAGCGGCTAAGAAACCACCTGGAGGAGGACACACTCTTGTCAAAATACTATTTCCCCAAACCCCTGTCACAGGAAGACCATGACACTAGGCCAGGCCAGCCAGGCCTGCGAGAAAAACAAAGGCACGTCGAAAACCCTTCCTAGGCGTTACCACATACAAGGGAAGGCCAGAGCAGCTTACACAGAAGGATTATCAGGAACTGTTTTAGAAAGATATGAACCAGTCTATAAACACCTATGCCTGTTGGAATCATTTACAACAAGGATGTACACTGCTCACAAAAACGGGATCAGGGACCATGCAGACACTCCAGTACTTTCAGCCTTTTGTGTAGGGCATTTTCACCGAGGAAATAAAAGTTGGTTTGGCATCGTATTTGCATTTTATAATAGAACAACTTTCTTTGACTTGTTTGCTTTTCTGATGTTCTTATTTATTTAAAAAAAATTGAGTGCTTCTTTTTTTTTTTATCACTTCATATTCATTTTGAAATATCCCCTAGGTTTTGTGAGCAGTATATTTTTCTTACTTGGGTAATTAGAAAACAAAGACGGAAAGAAAAGTTTGAGATCAGTCATGGGACCCAGCGGCTGATGAGGAAGACCTTTTCCTTCCATCATGGACTTTGAACTTGGATGATCAGGCCTGACTCCTTCCTAGTAGGGTGAACAGTAACTCTGCGTGACATAAAGGGATGACATGTTGTCACAATGCAGAAGATAGTCAGCACAATGAACAGCTGACATCTGTCAGACACAATCGTTTTCTCACTTCATCCTGAAAACAACCCCAGTGAGCAGGCACAGCTCGTCCCCATTTTACAGACGGGTAACTAAGGCCTAGGGGAAGAGAAGAGGTGGCAGCTCCACCAGGTGGCGCTGGGACATTACCTCCAGATGACGCTAATTCCACAGCCTGAACTGCTAACCACTAGGCTGCACCCTCTTGGGGGTGAGGGGTCCCTCCAAAGCCTTTCCCCTAAGATGCTCTCAGGAAGCCCAGAAACCTCTTACACTACAGCTCCGACCACAGGTGACCCTGTGACCCTGCGTGGCACCATTTCCCCTCTAATTGCTGTGTCAGCTTTTAAGAGAGTCCCACAGATAGTTGTCAGATTCCTTCATCCTGCGAAACCTGTTTGGCCAAAGAACCAAAGTTAAAATTAAATAAAGAAAAAGAAAATGCAAGAACCATCTTTCTGCCTTTAAACCTCTGCCTACAGATACAGACAATGGCTGTACCCTCCCCCCATCACCAGAATTCAGAAGGAAAAACCCTGACCCTGACCCGGCTGCGACGGTATTTGGAGGCCCTTGGGAAGTGAAGGGTTGCGAGGACAGAGCCCCAGGAATGAGATTGTGTCCTTATATCAATAAAAAAGACCAGGACGGTGGCGGTAGGAGACTTGACTTGGGCTGGTGAACACACAATACCATGTACAGATGATGTGTTATAGAACTGTACACCTGAAACCTATATCATTTCATTAACCAATGTCACCCCCAATAAATTACTAAAAAAAAAAAAAAAGACCCCGGCGAACTGCCTTGTCTCTCGCCCTGGGTGGACATGGCAAGAAGATGGCGCTTACCAGACACAGAATCTGCCAGCGCTTTGACCTCGGGCTCCGCAGCCGCCAGCACCTTGAGGATCACATCTCTGTTCCATAGGCCACCAGTCCGCGATGCCCTGTTAGGGCAGCGCCAACAGACCAAGGCACCCACTTTCCACAGTTAGTGGCCTGCCCAGATTCCTGCTGGGACCCTGGGCCTCACGCCTTCTCCACTGCACGTTAAAATAATAATTTTCGACAGCTGTTAACAGTTCTGCCCTCTTTTTATAGCCTTTGGGAGACATACTTCTGAATCAGGTCAGCCTGTCTGACCTGGGCTGGGATAGAGGGTGAATTCGTTAAACCTGTGACTCGAATGGCCCCTCCCCATGTCTGACAACGACTCCGGAGCTGGGGGCGTGAGGGGTGGAGAGAAGTGTGGCCGCCTGCGCTCCATCCCGCCGCTCCTCTCCGCCCACGCGGCCCACGTGGCTCCCCTCCACCCACGCAGCCCCCCTCCGCCCACGTGGCTCCGTTCAGTTCCTTTGTTGCGGGTTCCTAATAGGATTGGCCTTGAAGTGCTGGAGGGTTACCAAGCTCTCTGCAAAGCTGATGAAAAGCCACCACCCTCAGCAAAGACGCATTTCAATATGCGAGCATGTGGCCTATCATCCTGGCATGAAGAACCCTTGGGGCTCGGGTGATCCTTTCAGCTCTGACACCCTAGCCTCGTGATTCTGTCAAGGGGCTATCACACCAGCAACTTCCTCTCCTCTCCCCTCCCCTCCACAAGGGGCCACTCTCCCAGGGCTACAGGGACGAAACAAGGTGGACCCGCTGTTCTCCCCCAAGTCCGCCTGCAGAATCCGCCCTCATCCCAACCAGCATTGTGTTTGTGGTTCCTTCTTTCCTAAACGAAGTTAAGGATTTGAGATGATTGCAAAACAATAGGTAAATTTTAAAAGACTGGAGTTGCAGAAGAGAGACTCACTAGATTAAAAATCTAACCAGGTGTCCGAGTCCAATGCACAAAGGTCCTCCGAGCCCAGGACAGCCCCCTCCCACCCCCTCATTCTGTCCCTTCAAGGCTGTCCTTGGGGTGTGCCTGGGGCTGTGACCAGGGGCTCAGCAAATGTGCCCACCACGCTCATGAAGACAAGCTGGCCTTTTCAAACGTGTCCCCTTCCCAGTTTCTCTCAGACTCATGTGCCTCACAGGCCCTGTTCACAAAGCCCCAGGCAGACTCGCCCCATCCTGGGAAAACAGATGAACACAAAGGCCTTATCTCCAAGGATAGGGTTGTATCATACCTTCCAACCAGCGAGCAAGAGAGGAACAATTCAACTGTGGGAGGAAAAAATAAAAAAGCATCCCATGTCGCCGGTGAGCCTGGCTGTCACCGGACTTGTTTTCACCTTCAGGAAGCTGACATCACAGTCATCTGAGGTGTTTCCCTGCTTTATTTTGCCCTAGAAGATAAAGAACCGTGGCCACCATTTCCAGTGCTGAGGGCATTCCACACACTGTCACTGCTCGTGAAATGTACATAGGATGTTCGCTACACAGATGGGCAAACGGCCGGCGTGGTAGCTCCACCCTAGAGACGAAGAAACCCGGGCACCCCAAGGTTAAAGAACTTGCTACAGAAAACTGTGGGCCAAAAATAAGTTCCCAAGGATTCTGCCTACTCTCAAATTGTAGTCTATTCTTGTTCCATCAGCTATCTTTTTTTTTTAATAGAAGAAATCTCTCAAGAAACTTTGAGTTCTAGTGGCTTAATAGTACAAATAGCTTCTCATGTTCTATTTACAATTTTCCAAAGGTTGTACAGCTGAAGCCACCATGCCTGACAAGCAACTTTGAGTTTCCCTTCTTTCCGCCTACGGTCAAAACTTGGTCCCATCTCATGTTGAACTGAGTGGCAGCGTGTGTGGTAGCATGTGTTCTCTGGCTAAAGTTTAGAGGTTGAGAAAAAGATCTGCTACGAGAATGTCCAACTGGAGAAGGTTTTGGTGAGATTGAACCCAGGGAATTGCGTGGATAAGCCACTGAAATCCGGTTAAACCCCTACCTGGAAAGACAACACTACTGAATAGGAATGGCTCACCAATATAAAAACCCCTAGCTTCTCAAACCAGATAGACAATATGCTTGTCAGTGGATGGAAAACAGAAAAGATAAGCTATGTCAGAACGGTTTTCTTTGTTCTGTAGCGGCAAGTTGAGCTAATAAAACACTAGTCATTTTTAGGGAAACGGTGGTGTATAACCGCTGACGTGAGCCTCTTTCGTGTTCATCGTCTGCTTCCTGTGCAACGCACACCTAGGTTCCTTTCTAATACGCAGATCCTGGTGATGTGCACAAGCATAATTTTAATTCACTGTGCTACCTCTGACCTCAACACAGTAAACAAGTATGTGTTGGGTGAAAGAATATTGGAAACTGGCCTGTGGTGGCCCTGGGGATAGAGTGATGACCTGAAACTCTGAGGTGACAATTCGAAACTCTGGTCTCGCCTGGTCAAGGCACATACGACAAGGAATCAATGAACAACTAAAGTGAAGCAACTATGAATTGATACTTCTCATTCCCCACCCCTCCTTCTCTAAAAGCAATTAAAAAGGAAAGAATACTGGTATTTGGACACAGAGATACAACATTTTTTATCAAAAGCCAGACTTGTGGGCTGGAGTCAGACCGTTGTGAAGGCGACGGGGCTTCGGCTGGGGCCAGACCCACCGCAGGCAGGGGAGGGCCTGGCCCCCACGCAGGTGGTAACTTTTGGGGAGGAGGCGGCTCCCCAGTCCTAACGGTGGAACCCGGGGCCAGCCTCTCCTCTGCGGTGTCTCCAGCCAGGCCTCCCTCTGAAGTCTTGCTTCTCTGTCCCCCAGGTGGATTCTGGTCACTCTGCCATGACCGCCAATGTGCCTACGTCCGCACAGGCAAAATGAAACTCTTGAGAACACGGACACTTCCGGCACAAACTCCTCCCTTCTCTCACTAGCTTCACTCCCCTCCCCTTCCCATCGGTAACGGGAGTGGGAACAAGACCCAGAGGAAGGAGGCGCCCGGGAGTGGGAACAAGACCCAGAGGAGGGAGGCGCCCGGTGTAGTCTGCCCGCTGTGTCTCTCTACTGAGCCTGCTCGACACTGCGTGCGGAACTTTCAAACAGCACAGCTCTTCATAAAGGGGCCTTGAAGATGATGTAAGATAAGATTTGGCTCAGTTTTCATAAAATTAAAACGAAATCTTCTGAACAGCAATCGCTGCTCCCCAATAAGTGCCTCCTCTTGACCCATGATGGCCCGGGGAAATTATAAAAGGTGTGTGCAGTTCCTTCCCAGTGTGCAGGCTGCCATCTTGGCTATTGGAAAACTATGTTTATTTCGAGGACTATGATTCTCTGGTGCATTTTAAAATTTGTATTATATGACATATTTTTTTTTTTTTAGAAAATATACTTGAGTATGGTACTTGAGCTGTATGTAAAAAAAATAGATATAAAATGTGTATATACATTTTTCTAGTTTATAATCCTTAAACTGTCTATAATAGCCATTTGAGCCTGACCAGGCAGTGGCACAGTGGATAGAACATCGGACTGGGACCTGGAGGACCCAGGTTCGAAACCCCAAGGTCGCCGGCTTGAGCACGGGCTCATGTGGTTTGAGCAAGGCTCACCAGCTTGAGCCTCAGGTTGCTGGCTTGAGCAAGGGGTCACTCGCTCTGCTGGGGCCCCTCAGTCAAGGTACATGTGAAAAAGCAATCAAAGAACAACTAAGGTGCTGCAACAAAGAATTGATTCTTCTCATCTCTCTTCCTTCCTGTCTGTCCCTATCTGTCTGTCTCTCTCTGTCTCAAAAATAAAAAATAATAGCTATTTGACCTGTCTCTATATTTTGAGATTTAAAAATTTACGTTTTTCAGTAACACAAACATGTGTGAAAATGAGATTCATTTGATTTCCTTTACCCACAGGTAGAGTCCTTTTTCTATACTACTTTAAAAATGTTTTGAAAGATATGTGTGCCTTAGATGAAACAGGAGAAGTACACATGGCGTCCCCCACCCCCAGGGTGAGCCCTCCCACCACCTGCCAGGCCCCTCTCCTGGTGAGCAGTCCCAAGGGGGAACACCCAGCTCCCAGCCGTAAAAACAATGTGATTTGGTGCCTGCCACAGTAGTGTGGAACAGCCTCCAATTTCAACAAAGGAGTTCAGAAACGGTGGGTTTAGAGAAATTACTAATAAGAGTGAAAAAGGCTTTCTTCTGAAGCATCAAACTTGACCACTTTAACTGCTTGTACCCCCAAATCATTTAAAACACGAATTGCCTCAGGTAAAACTAGTCATTTTTGTGTGATTCCTATGCGGAGACCATCCTGAAACAGATGTTTGGGTCCTCCCCAACCCCCCTGAAGAATTTAACCGCAAAGAAACTGCTGAGGACCGCCCATCTCATTTAAATGAGATCTCGGTTTTCGAATTCAAATTGAGAGGCCAGCGGTTACTTACAAAACCAAACCACCCACATCAAGGACTCTTTCTAATTGTGTAAATACCCAACCGCTTCAGTTTGTCAAAGTCACCTAATACTGTTTTGAAAGCCAGCGCAACGTGCTCTAAGTCCCCGGAGACCGATGACTTTCGCAAGCTTTCCTCCGCCGCTGCGACGGAGTGCGGACTGTTACATATTCATGAATGATCTCAAAGACAGCTGGTCCAGCTGCTGGGGCAGAGGGCAGTGAGGGCCTTCGGAAAAAGGGATTCACCCAGGGAACAAAGGCAGCCCTCTCTGCCTTATTATGGTGCTGTGGGGTTTTGTAAAAGGTTCCTCTTCTAGCAGATGGGCCCTGGCCACACCCCTCGGGCTGAGTGCTAAGAGGCCCGATAACTCAGTTCTGCTCTGTCCACCATTCTGCTCCGCCTCCTCCCACCCCCTCCACGGAACAGAAAACCCCAGGAACTCCTGTGTACTTTACTTTTTCCTAATTTCGACTTTCAAAATCATTTGCTCATATATGCACCAGAATGTCCACGCTAATCCTCAGACCGGTGCTGTTCCTTCGGGGGTGGGGGCAGATGGGATGGGAGCACAGAGCCCGGTGAGTGCTAAGCCTGTAGGTAAGCCAGCTGCCTGTTTCCTTACAAAAGAACAGAAGGAAAAAGATCTTTTCTTATTTCTGTATCAAGTGGGGCAGAAAGTGCCAAGCAGGGTCGAAGTTCTCTACACAGGTGTGTGGATTCCTTTGCAGGCTGGGTTGTTTTTTTTTTTACCTACAATATTGTGGAGTATGTAAAAACACACTTCGCCACATTGGGCAGTCAGACGGAACAAATGCCATCGAAAAGCCCAGCCCTGCAAGGACAGCTTCCCTGGCGGGAGCACCACCCCAACGTGCAGAGGCCTGCCGGGCACGTGCAGCCTCGGATGCGTTTCTGTCTCTCTCCCCCCACCCCCCACCCCCCACCCCCGTCCCTGCCTCTCTAAAATCAATAAATTGAAGGGGGAAAAAAAAGCCGATAGCTGTGGCTGTTTTATCCATAACCTTCTGCAATTTTCTATTTACTAGAAAGCATGCTAATCAAAATAAATTGTAGTTATATGATAGTTTAACAGAGAATATAGTAGCACTAGAAACTGAAGATAGCTAAGGTACAAACTTCAGGAATTCTCTTTATTCCATGTTGGTAAAATGCGTAAGGAAAAAGGCCATGGCATTCAAAAATATCTTAGCCTTCCAACAAATAACAAAGAAAGAGTGTTTGTTCAAATACAGAAATCGACAGTGATTCGATGCAAGAGACTGAGAGGCCTCAACTATGCACGCATCTCTGTGTTCAGTACATGGTGACATGAGTTTCTTGCTTGCTAGGCAAAGGTGAACCACAATAAGCTACAAAGCACAGTAAATGACCAACAATCAAAATTAGTTCCCATTTTTATTATGAATGTCCAAAGTGACAGCATACTGCGAAGTGTTAGGTTCTCATTGATGAAATTTCAAGAGACCACAGACTACAGCATTCCAAGAACTTTTAACTTGTGACAGAGCCAAAACAAATAAAAGAATAATAAAAATATTCTTTTAGGTATAAAGAGTGCTCGTATTTTGAGTTTTTTTCATTTTTTGCCTGTTGCAGGTATTGTCAACACCGGTCATTTCCAAAACACAAATCCTGGGCTGGATACTTAGAGCAAAATTTTATATAATCTCTGCCTGAATAAGAAACTAATAAGTGTACTTATAAAGTATGTTTACGATACAATGTCATATGACCGTTCACTGTCCTTGTCTTCTGCCCTGGGTTTCTCCTCCACCTCCTGGGCACCTGCTGTTTGGGATGCCAGGATCCGAAACACCCAGATTATTTTGAACCTTGGATATTCTCAAAGCTCCATTTTTTTCTTCCAATGAAAGCTTAAGACTTTCAATGTTTGAAAGTTTAATGTCAGTCTCAGGAGATGACTGACAATAATGGATGAGAGCCATCAGTCAAGAACTACAGTCTACGCATGTTGTGTTCAAGGAAAGCAAGCCTTGGTTTACTAAAGCTATGGTTCCAGTAACCTATAGTTCCAACACCGTATGACTTATTTCCCCTGAGGGGGTCTCCTTGCAAACTGTCCTTCCCTTCACTGGAACTGGGCAAAGATACGGATGGAGTCCGTTGCCATTTATGTCGCAATCAGTGCTGGTGCAGTGGAAGTGCATATCTCTTAACAGATGCAACACTGTTCATCTGAGTGGATCCCAAAAAGAACAATTATGAACTAGAAACTCATAGAGTTTGTGTTTCAGATGTATAAAATTAAACCTGCTCCAACAGGTAATACAGGGAGGCATGCCTGCAGCCTCTGGATTCGAGCAGAAGCAATGCCTGAGAGCACAGAGCCTTCTCAACAGGGAACGGCGGGTTCCTTTTAACGCTTCCTTATACAAGATCCGACGTGCTGCACATTAGAACTTTGGAGCGCGTCTCCCTTATGTCTACAAGGCCTGGGACACAGGAAGCTGCCAGAACTTCATTCATCTTGCCTGTTGACAAAAGGAACAATAACTGGTCATCACCGATCAATGGAATAACTTTTCCTAGTTTTATTATTATTTTTTTCCCCAAAGTACTTCCTAAAGAAGAGATGGCATCAATACAACAGCAAATGTTTCAACGTTTGATGAATTTCTGGGCTCTAAAATGCCATGTCTTCTTCCAGTGGAGCAGGGAGAACCAGAGTTGGCAAGGTTCGTCTCTCTCCTGATGCTGGGACTGTTCAGGAGAGGCCTCTGTCCTGGATGTCAGGACGCCCAGGTTCCAGAGGTGATGCAGCCAATAACCAACAATGTCACCCAACCTCGCTGGGCCTTGGCTCCTTAACACAGAGGCTCAGAGGACTTCATTGGATGAAGTCTGAAAGGGACGCCCGTCAACCACATGGCTAGGTCACGCAGTCTTGCCTTCACAGCTCCTTACAGAGCACGACCTGGTAACCACGTCAGCTAGGGGCACGGTTCAGCACACAGAACCCACCCTTGCACTGCCTGTGGTCCTAGTTCCACTTGGTGTATAGGACCAGCTGAACTCCCACAGAAGTCTCAAAATATCTATTGGCATTGGGCCCTGGCCAGGTAGCTCTCAGTTAGAGCACCGTCCCGAATGCCAAAGTTGCAGGTTCGATCCCTGGTCAGGCACATATAAGAATAAAGGCATAAATAAGTAGAACACATCAGTGTCTCTCTTTCTCTCTCTCTCAATCTCTCTCTCCCCCCTCCTCTCTCTTTAAATCAAACAATAACTTTTTAAAATATATCTATCAGTATCTGAAGTTAATTAGAATCTTAAATGATGGTGTGATGAAGTTATATGGACATACAATTCAGAAAACACATATTTCTACATCTTTTACTGTTTTAAGATCTAAGTGTGTCCTTTTTTTTTTTTTTGGTACTTGCTTTTTTAAAATTATGGATATAAAACCTGCAAAACACATTAGTAAGTCTGATAGCATGTAAGCAGTATGTAAGAGCAGTAAGACATACTACATAGCTAACAAATTCAACTAGCTGGACTAGTGTAAGTAATTATGTCAAGGAACTTCACCAAGACATAATCTGGTAAGCACAGGTGGGGTCTGGACGCAGGAAGCCTGACCCTGAAACTGATGCTTTTCCCATCATGCTAAGCTACGTCCTCACAGCTTGTTCAAATGACAATAGATCCGGGCTGGAAAGTTTAATGTGACTTTCACAGTTGCCACATATACAACCAAATATTAGGTTAAACATTTGGAAATTCTGGGCAATTAGTTCTCATTAATAATATAATAGCTTTAAAAATTGAAAAACTGTATTTACCAATTTTGAATTTATCTTTATAAGCCTCTGTGGCTGACAGAAGTTACATAATCCCAGGATAACTATTTATTATTTATGTTATATCATATATCATACTGTTTATATATATATATATATATATATATTCTATATATTTGAAGGCAGGCATCCTGGCTGTCTGTCACATATGACAAAAATAATGTCTGAATAATATTTTCAGCTCCCACCATGGCTTTGGCAGAAGGGGGAGACACAACTTTGTGAAATGTGTGATCAGCCCACACAAAACAAAACTGGCACCAAGACACTATCCATTAGTTTAAACGAGTCTAAGTGTTTTGCTAATGAGTTTATCCTCAAACACTGGCTTTAAAGTTACTCAAAAAGGCAAACAACAAAGCCGCTCAGTCCTTCGACTCCATCACTGTAACACTCAAGTTACAGAGCCACTTTCTGAAATCCAGATAACATTGGCCAGGTGGTAACAGGATAGGCTTGTTGTCCAGAGCCAATCGGCATCTGTGTGCTAAAAGGCAGGGACCACAATGGGGAACAGAAGGGAAAAGACACAAATTTGCTCAAATTGTGGGGTGGCGGGCACTCAAGAATGATCTTCTGATGCACGTGCATGTACCAACACGCACAATTTCTGTGTTTCTTTGCTGCCAGGTAAGAGAAATAAATATTTGTCTTGACAAATAAGCTTGAAATAAAGAAACAGTAAGTAAAATTTACGATGGAACTCGGGCAAGTGTCTTTATGCTGGTGATGTTCTGTGACACGTTCGTGCATATCCTGAAGAAACAGCCCCAAGTGGAGGTAAAATGACCCATCACTGAAGAAGGTCAATAGTGACCATCAAGTATTTGTGGAAATAATACACAGAATGTGGACATCATGGTTGCACAGCTTAGATCTGGAGAGTGTTTCAGTTTTAAAAGCTCATTTTATGAACTCTCTGGTCCTTACATCAGGGGACCCAGCCCACCCATGAGCCAGCCGAGATGTGAGTGGCTTCAGCGACCTGCCCCATGTTAGATGGGTGTGCGAGTCACCTGGCATTGAGCAGAAGGAAAGCCAGGTCTTCCGGTCCCCGGGCCAGCGCTCCGGCTTCTGACAAGCTGTCTCTGGCTAGTGACACGGATGTGGATGAATTCATTATTTATTATGATTCATCTCTTCTGCGTAGTTTTGTTACCATAATGACCTTACAGCGAATACCCTGCAAGAGAGACAGAACTGCCTCCACAGAGCACTGAGGTTTGGAGACATGCCCTGCCCAGAATCCCATGGCAGATGGCAGGGCTGGAACACGCATCCCCTGCTCTTCTCACTGTGGACACCGTGCAAAAGGGTCATTTGACTATGGAGGCCCACCTGTACAGGTCCCAAGAGAAATCTCACTGTTCCAGAGAGATCTGTCACTGAGCTGACACTCCAAACACGTGACTGATTCCAAGCTCCTTAAATAGCTGAAGAGTGTTTGTGCAGAAATGCGTCCTCGCACAGTCAGGGACCATTTATAATCCGGCACCAGAGTGCCTCCCTGTCCTCCGTCACACTGGTTTTCATTTCATAAGGAATGAAAAGCAGGAGGCCCCACACTCCACTTTCCAATGAGAAAGTGGCACGAAGAACAAGACATTAGAACCACCAAACAAAGCTGAGACGTAGCAGCGCCTGGAGGCGGAAGCGCCACCTGGAGGTAACTGTGAAAGTTCTAGAACCAGTTTTCTGCAGCTCAAGTTGCCTAAATGATGTGCTTGTTGCAACTGCCTTGAATTTTGGAATGTACTTATAGTTACTCTGAGAAAACGGGCACAACGAAGGCGACACGGAGGTAGGTGCTGCCTATGTAGCTGTTACCTCACGAGGCGGGGGCTCCAGGTAATGACACACACATCTCACTCGAGCAAACAACCCTGCCGGGGTCCGCGGCAGTCTTCACAACCGAACTGCAGAGACAGCGAGGCCACTCAGTGGATGAGCTGATGCTTTTTTAAAAAACAGCTGCAAACTGAGTCGGCAGCAGAGAACTGACACGACTCAGTAGAGAGAAGGACAAGCCACTCACTTTTCTCGGAGGCCAGAAGATACAGGCCCGGGAGAGGGACCACTGGAGCACTCCGGACAGGAAGAGCCGCCCTGTGGGACAGTGAGCCCTGGCCCGAGTGAGGCCCAGGGTCGGGGGAGCCAGGTGGCTGGAACACGCTCCTGGGCCCAGCCTGGCCCCGTGGGGACTCAGGGAGGCAGGCCTCTATCGGACCCTGACTTTATCTCCTAACCTGGAGAAAGGATTAAAAACTAGGGGCTGGCTGCTTGCTTCAAAGAAAGGCCAGAAAGGCAAGTAAGTGACATCAAAAGAAGAAAAGAGACAAAGCCTATTACTCCTCCTGTGAACGTGGTGGGACGTAACCGGTACAAATGCTTTCAGCCTGTTCTGACACTGACACGTTATCTGAGTTGCGAGCATTTGTCTTCATTTCCCACAGTCTGTCACGTGCTCATAAGGTGCCGGGGACAGGAATGAGGGCTTCGCAGCCAGGGAGGGCACAGTGCAGTGTCAGGAAACACACAGCCAGGGTCGTGTCCACACTAACGCCGCAGAGAAGAGAGGACTCACGGAGGACATCGCCCTGACAGTCCCCAGTCTGTGCTGTCCCTGAGGTCCCCTCAGCACCGTAAGGACTCCGATGTCTGGGACAAACACTGTACTAGAATCACGGGGTTTTTTTTCCTCTTTCTTTTTACGTAATAGTAGTTTTCAGGAAGGCACGGCGCCTTACTTTTGTGAGGTCCCAGAGAACACCAACCATGACCCAAGTAAATGAGTCACTCATAGAGCCGCTCTGTCTACAAACAGCGACGTCTGGGGAACGTCTGTCTTGGGCGGGTGTGAAAGCACAGAACAGAACGGACGTGACTGTTTTTGAATGGCTGCTTCCTATACTCCCGTGCCTCAGCAGCCTTGGCAGGACCTGGGGTAAGAAATCTCCCGATATGCCACGTGTGAGAGCGGACGGCGCCGCATCCCTGCCCGCCCCGGGACTGCCGCACGTGCTCAGGGGCGCGGGACACGCGGGACACGCCTCGGAGCTCCGGGGCCGTGATGCCGGCGTTCCCTCCCGCTGTCCCAAGTCTCGTGCCCTTTCACAGAAAGGAGACCCTGGGCATTTGTGAGGGACACAGCTCAGGTGTGAGCCAACCCCAAATCACAGATCTCTTTCCAGTACAAAACCCTAAGACCAGGTACGCACTGATGACTAGAGAAAGGCCCAGGGCAGACACGGAGGACAGCAGTCCGGGCCACCTCACCCGTAAGCGACACACTGCCACCACGTGCCCTGCGGTCAAAGCTATTTACCTCTGTGCCGAGCAGCAGTGCAGATCTCTGCATGCTGTGAGGCGGCTGGGAGACCCAGGAACACCGGCCACACCAGCATCGGTCTGCAACTCGTCTCCTATGTCGCAGCTGCGAGAGTCCGGCGCACAGGACACCTGGATGTCGAGCAGCCGGGGTGCAGCCGGCTTGCCAAACCCTGCCCGTCCCCGCCCACAGTCTCGAAGGTACGCTTTGAAAGCCACGGATCTAACACATACGACTTCTTTTGGAAAGGCATGTTCTAAAATGATTTTACACACCCTGAACAAATCAGGTCCAATTAGGGGCCGCCACAAATGTGGCCTTCCCCTGGACCCACACAAAATTCCCTACAATAAAACTCCTCTTCTTGTGAACTCAGGGGCCACCTCCCCGACTGGCGTCTAACGGTCATCAAGAAGTCTGGCGACCTTTTAGGGGCCAGGTTCTTGGCAAACAGCAAGCATCACATTTTTGGAAATCGAATGTTTCCCCAGGACCGAATCCCCGCCTGAAATGATGCTGCGTCCTGAAGGCCGGCTTGGCCCACTGTGTGAGTAATTCCAGCGGAAACAGCCCCTTCCACCCAGCGTGAGGGGCTGGAAAACTATCAGGAACGCGGTGGACTCTGAATAACCTCTTCTTCCCTGTAAGCTCTCCCTCCTTTCCACTGATCGTGTATTCACCGACCAACAGGCCACAGAACCCTAAGCGGTGAGGACTTTCATCGTTTGTATGTGCGGCTGAGACGTAAACTGAAGACGACAGGGAGCTGCCGTGGCCCGGGGCACCGCCGGCGACAGAGGCCTCCGCGCAGACCAGGAGCAAGTGCAGGGCTGTGTGCCGCGGCCTACGTGGTTGGGCTGGGACACAGGACAACTGAGAAAACAGAATTCCACCAGGTCCCAGGACGGCATGAGCGCAGCCCTGCCTGTGAGCGGTGTATATAAAGGGATTTCACGAGAAGATGAGGTCCCTGCTGAGACACAGCCAACTTAGAAACCTCTGAGATTCAGCCGTCTTTTTATATTGAGCAGAAACTGCTCCTCACTTTCCCACCAACCACCCGCCACTGAACACATCCAGGAGCCTGTGTCCTCTCCCAGTTTCAAAGGAAACACCCCAGCCTCTTTGGAGAACCTTGACCTTAACTATTTATCCTTTTCCCTTTTAGATCCCGGCGGGGGGACAGAAATGGGATTGTGAACCTGTCACGGTAGCGAGGAGGGTTTGCTTCACCTGAGCCAGGTGCCAGGTGCCAGGGGGGTGCGGGGCCCCAGGCCTCCGCCCGGACTTCAGGCGGCATCACTAACCTCCTCTCACAGACGAAGACCCCGGGTCCAAAGGCCGGGTCACCACCTCTGCTTCTACTGGGAGGTGGCACCTACATGTCACCCACAGTCCACCCCGGGTTGGCTGGCGTTTCCTGCACTTCACCCCTCAACAAGGTCCCCAGCTCGGGGCGGCTGCTGACGGTTCTGATGCAGGTCAAGTGCTTCCTGTGTGTGCCCTGACCAGCGATCGAACCTGCAACCTTGTCGTTTCTGGACGACGGCTCTTAACCGACGGAGCTAACCGGCCAGGGCCTGTTCATTTATTTCTTAATATAAAAAAAAAAAATGAAATTCAAGGTACAGTTTAAATATACTAGTTAGTATGTTAGGGTTTGTCTTTTTAAATTTTATATCAATCCTCAATTATATATATATTTCAAAGTTATAAAAACGATCTCAGCGAATACTATGGCATATGCTTTATTTTTTGGTTTATTCCAACTGTGCCTCGGGCCTCTGACTCATCTCTGATGGTTCTGAAACCGCCTGGGCCGTTTTTACAGTTAAGAACATCTGTGAGTAGCCCTGGCCGGTTGGCTCAGTGGTAGAGCGTTGGCCTAGCATGCAGGAGTCCCGGGTTTGATTCCCGGCCAGGGCACACAGGAGAAGCACCCATCTGCTTCTCCACCCCTCCCCCTCTCCTTCCTCTCTGTCTCTCTCTTCCCCTCCCGCAGCCAAGGCTCCATTGGAGCAAAGTTGGCCCGGGCGCTGAGGATGGCTCCATGGCCTCTGCCTCAGGCGCTAGAATGGCTCTGGTTGCAACAGAGCGACACCCCAGATGGGCAGAGCATCGCCCCCTGGTGGGCTTGCTGGGTGGATCCTGGTAGGGCACATGCGGGAGTCTAACTGCCTCCCCGTTTCCAACTTCAGAAAAAAAAAAAAAAGAACATCTGTGAGTGACTATCAACTGAGAAAAGTTATAATCATTTCTCGCTTACACAAGTGTTTTGTATCAAGAAGCTTATCATGGTAATGGTTTATGTGGTCCTGTCAGCGGGCTTTGTTGGTTTCCGATTTTGTTACAGGTAAGAAGGAAACTGTCAGCACACCATCGATGATACCCAATGTTGGGGTATTTTTCTACAGGTGAGGTGAGCTTGAGAAAGGACCTCTCGGGTCCAAGATATATATTTTTTTCTTTTGCAGAGAAAGCAACACACCTTTGAAGTGAAGTAAAACCCACAATGTCATTTTTCAGCACTAAATTCTAGACCCCCCCCACCTCGTCCTCAAGCTCAAAGTCAATGTGCAGTCGGTTGAGAGAGGTGTCTCAAGTCATTTCTTAGGTTTGGCGACAATAATATAGTTCAAATCTGCAAATTTTTTGTTTTAAAAAATAATTCAGAAAGAATTCAAATTCATCCCTATAATAGTCACTATTATTTATATTCAAGGTCTTCCTGAGCGGAAGAGAAAGAGGCGTTGAGTCGGGGAGGGTCACCCGTGAACATCACTGATCATAAATATGGCAGCTGAAGAAAGACTGTGCGTGAACCGCGAGTCTAATCAGTGCTGCTCCCGCCGGGGGCGCGGCTGACGTCAGAGCTGACTTCTTAGAAATCCGTAGAGGACACAGAAACATCCTAACCCACGGCAGATAAGCGTCTTCCAGGGAGTTAGGGGGCAAGGTTGCCAAACTTAGCGAATGAAAATAAACAAGAGACAATTTTTAGCTGGAGTAGGCCCAGATGCTGCCTGTGCACGGGGCACATCTACACTGCAGACTGTCTGGTGTGTGTCTGAAAGTCCATGTGCCTGGGCGTGCTGTGTTTTATCTAGCGCCCTGCTACAGAGGCGAGTGGCAGGGGCCTCCGGGACCCTGAGCTAGGAGGAGGGCTGTGCTCATGTCCACAGCAAGGTGTCTGAAAGTCCATGTGCCTGGGCGTGCTGTGTTTTATCTAGCGCCCTGCTACAGAGGCGAGGGGCAGGGGCCTCCGGGACCCTGAGCTAGGAGGAGGGCTGTGCTCATGTCCACAGCAAGGTGTCTGAAAGTCCATGTGCCTGGGCGTGCTGTGTTTTATCTAGCGCCCTGCTACAGAGGCGAGGGGCAGGGGCCTCCGGGACCCTGAGCTAGGAGAAGGGCTGTGCTCGTGTCCACAGCGAGGTGGACACGCTAGGACGGAAGGGGTTTGCCGGGCGTTGATCCTCCACTACTTTACCCCTGGCCGTAGGAGTGCGCCCTTTACACGGTCTCTTTCTCCAGTAGGTCACCACTGCGAGCTTCCCGTGTGCCTGGGACTGTGCTAGGAGCTGGACACAGAGGGGTGAATGAAGTACTGCCTCTGTCTTAGAGAGAATGATGAAGACAAGGGCACAGAGCAGGGGCCCTGGCCAGGAGGCTCAGTGGATGGAATGTCGTCCCGGCGCGCTGAGGTCGCGGGTTTGATTCCCGGTCAGAGCACCAATGCGAAGCCACCAACGAGTGCACAGCTAAATGGAACAACTAAGTGGAACAAGTTGATGCTTCTCTCTCTCCTTCAAATCAATGGAAATTAAAAAAAAAAAAAAAAAGCAAAGTAGGGAAAAGAGAGTCACAGAAGCTTGGACAGGTACTGTTATATAGATCACTGCTCTTCCGAGCTCTCTCTAAATGATGACGGGGAGAACATGTGAGAGTATGAGCAGTGTGGAAAAGTGTGTGTGTGTGTGTGTGTGTGTGTGTGTGTGTGTGTGTGTGTGTGAAAGAGAGAGAGAGAGAGAGAGAGAGAGAGAGAGAGAGAGAGAGAAATGAAGATGGCACTTCCATTTAAGAATGCCTGGCCATCGACTGTGTATTTTGGGGAAATCAACAGTTAACCTACAACCAGGAAACCGACCCCCCCACTGCCCAGCTGCCCAGCCAGCCGCAGCCAGGAGGCAGGTGTGAGCACAGGGGACACGTCCACGTCCATCAAAGCAACGCGTGCGGTGCTGTCTCCACCTGGGAAACACTGGAAATGGAGTTCCCGTGGGTCTGGAGTCCCTTCCGCTGCTCCAAGGGATCAGGACAGAGCTGTGGACAGAGCTGTGACCTCGGGCTGTGGTCGCCGCAGCGCTGACCAGAACCAGGAGCCTTGCCATTGTGGATCAGTCACCGTTAAGGACACGGCCTTTGGCTTGCTCCCCAAGCTCTAAGGAGGGACTTCTTTTTATATTTACAATAAGCAAATAATTTTTTAAAAAATTTAAAGTATACTGAAATGTTTATCTTTACCACAATGCTTACTTGAAAAAGAACAACAACTTTCTTTTAAAGAATGAATAAAGAAAACCACTGCTCACTTTAAGGTCTAAGACTGGCTCTGCTCTTTGCACCAGAAGCACAGAGAGGCAAACGTGGCCTCTGTCTCATCGCCGACCGTTCACTCCAACCCGGCGCCTCCCTGACGGATGACAGCGGTCTCAGGGGAAGAGGCAGGTGGACCCGATGCCCTTTCCATACAAGAACTCACACTTCTCAGTTCTCAGTCACATTCCTAACAAGGAGACGATTGCAAGTAGCCACCATTCGGACTGCGCACGTGATGCTGGGCCACCGTCATCACAGGAAAGTACAGGAGAGAAATGAGCGCCACGGACTCTCAAGTCCAAGGGAGCAGCATGTCCTCAGACCAACGCCTGTGCCGCCCGCTCCGAGCCGCCTCACTTCTCTGAGCATGGCCTGTGTCCAGGCAGGCCCTCCCGAGGCCGGGCCCACCCCTGCCCCCGACCCCCCTCCCGAGGCCGGGCCCACCCCTGCCCCCGACCCCCCCCCTCCTGAGGCCGGGCCCACCCCTGCCCCCGACCCCCCTCCCGAGGCCGGGCCCCCCTCCTGAGACCGGCCCCCCCCTCCTGAGGCTGGGCCCCCCTCCTGAGACCGGCCCCACCCCAAGCATCCATTTTATTTTGGACTGAACTAAGGGCTAGGGAGCCTGAATCCATGCCTTCTGTGCTACAAAATGTAAATCCAATCCTGCAATTGCACTTCCCTTATTTTATTTTATTGATTGATTGATTTTAGAGAGAGACAGAAACAGATAGAGAGAGACTATCTTCTGCCCGGAGCGGGGATTGAACAGGCAACCTTTGTCTATTGGGACAATGTTCTAAGCAACCCAGGTGCTTGGCCAGGGGCTGTACTTCACTTATTTTAAGCCAGTGGCCATTAAGCCTGAAGCCCCTCAGGTGTTCTCTAGGATGAGCATATTAAAGCATATGAATCCTCATCTGACATATAGTGTCCCCTAAATCGAGCTCATTCTTTTTTTTTTTTTTTTTTTTTGGTATTTTTCTGAAGCTGGAAACGGGGAGAGACAGTCAGACAGACTCCCGCATGCGCCCGACCGGGATCCACCCGGCACGCCCACCAGGGGCAACGCTGCCCACCAGGGGGCGATGCTCTGCCCCTCTGGGGCGTCGCTCTGCCGCGACCAGAGCCACTCTAGTGCCTGGGGCAGAGGCCAAGGAGCCATCCCCAGTGCCCGGGCCATCTTTGCTCCAATGGAGCCTTGGCTGCGGGAGGGGAAGAGAGAGACAGAGAGGAAGGAGGGGGCGGGGGTGGGGGTGGAGAAGCAAATGGGCGCTTCTCCTATGTGCCCTGGCCGGGAATCGAACCTGGGTCCCCTGCATGCCAGGCCGACGCTCTACCGCTGAGCCAGCTGGCCAGGGCCGAGCTCATTCTTGTACGAACACATTCCAAATCTGTGCCTCCATGTACCCAAACCGGAACTGAGCTGAAAACCTCACTGGGTCCTGATTTGTGGGAGCAGGACAGCCGTGTGGAGGACTGCCACCCTCTCAGCTTGAAGCACACTGCTCGGCTGCAGGGGTCGGCGGTCCTGGGTGTCTGACAGCCACGTCAGTCTGGGCTGACACCGTGTCCCTGCCTCACGGTTACCACTGCAGAGCCTCTCCGCATACCACACCCCAGCCACTGTGTTTTCCGGACCCAGTACACAATGCAGCCATCATTTTGTCCTCTTCCTTCTTTGGGACACCTGGAGGTTTAATTAGCATGCATGATATCCATTTCCTCAGTCAGACCAGTAAGACATGAATTGAAGACGACAAGTCTGAGGTCAGAAACCTCTCTCCCAGTTCAGCCCCTTTAGCCAGGCCTCTGACCGTCTGCACAGACGCACCGAGAACAACAGAAAGCTGCCGTGCCAACGACCGGCCCCTTCGAAACCCACCTGGGCCCCCACCCCGTGCAGCAGTCCCATTAGGCCTGCTTCCCAGCTGTCCTCGTCCCGGGCCCTCCTCTGGTCTCATCACTCCTTTCTCATGCAACTGGGCTGGCTCTCCTCCCTCGGACCTAGGTGGCGGCCTCCGACCTCTGCTGCACACTCAGGAGTGTGCCCGCAGGCTCCGCCAGGACACGGGGCCCCAAGTCCCCCTGCAGTCCCACTTCTCTGAGCTGACACCAGTCTGTGAACCAGTACCTTCCAGGCTGCACGGCCACCCAGGCCCTCTTTCTCCATCCTTCTCATAGAGAAAATTCTAGCTACTTTCTCAAATACCTCGCTGAAACCCTGACTCGTGCTCCACTCATCAAACAACCCCGCACACGTTGCATTCGTCCTCTGGCAGGAGCCGCCCTCTGCGAGCCACGGCCAGTCCCGCCGGGGGCACAGGGTCCCGTGGTAACAGCCGGCAAATCTTCTAATGAATTCTTTTCAGCACCGCGCTGGGACTAATGTCAAGTTCACCAGCCTGGCCTCGGAGGAAACTACCTTTTTCTTTGCTTGAAAAGCAAAACATCTGCCTCACTCCAAGCACGGGAACCCTGTCCTGCTCGCTGCAGTTCCTGGTTTCTGAGGTCAGTCTGTTAGCTCAAGGCCAGGGCACCCCTGAGGACGACGAGGTCCTCTCCCAGTCTTCTCACCTTCCTTAGGCTCTCCCTGCCTCTGAGGCAGTTTCTACTTTATCGAGGACAGAATGCCCGGGGGGCCACTCCCTTCCTCGTTCTGTTTCATAAAAAGACCCTTTCGTTGTCTTCAGTATTTATGTAAGTCCCATCTCAAAAGAACCTGTAGCCTTTCTTACACGTTGCCCCCCCTCCATACCCCTCTGGACGGTGCACCCAGCTCTTCTGGGTTAGGCCCCTCGCAGACCACTGTTTTGCACAAGGACCTACATGTCACATTAGCACGATCACACAGCAGTTTCTTATCCCTCTCATGTCTGCTGCCCTTTCTGAAGCCCTGTCCACTGAATGTATGTCTGAGCCCTTCGAACTCTGTCTTCCGAAAACAAGGTTACAGTGCAGACAGTAGGTTAGACATGTGCAGTCAAGGCCAGCATTGCGCACGTCCGCAAGGACAGTGACCTGCTTACTACACTGTGTCTCTGCCAGGGATTCCCATCAGCACGTGGACAAACAGGCACCATTGCGGGTTTGATCCCCAGTCAGGGCACATAAAGGAGCAGACCGATGTCCCTGTCTCTTTCTCCTTCCCTTCCTCTCTTGCTAAAATTAATGAAAGAAAGAAAAAAGCCTTTAAAAAAAACTAAACTTGCCCTGGCCGGTTTGGCTCAGTGGTAGAGCGTCGGCCTAGCGTGCGGAGGACCCGGGTTCGATTCCCGGCCAGGGCACACAGGAGAAGCGCCCATTTGCTTCTCCACCCCTCTGCCGCGCTTTCCTCTCTGTCTCTTTCTTCCCCTCCCGCAGCCAAGGCTCCATTGGAGCAAAGATGGCCCGGGCGCTGGGGATGGCTCTGTGGCCTCTGCCTCAGGCGCTAGAGTGGCTCTGGTCGCAACATGGCGACGCCCAGGATGGGCAGAGCATCGCCCCCTGGTGGGCAGAGCGTCGCCCCCTGTTGGGCGTGCCGGGTGGATCCCGGTCGGGCGCATGCGGGAGTCTGTCTGACTGTCTCTCCCTGTTTCCAGCTTCAGAAAAATGAAAAAAAAAAACAAAACAAAACAAAAAAAACTAAACTTAATCTAAATAGTTTTGAGATAAACTCCTGAATTGATTTAAATAGCTTAATTCCGGCCAAGGCCAGTCTGTTTGGAAATCAGATGCTTGCAGGCTAAAGCACAGAAAGGAGCCCTTTTGCTCCGCCGAACAGTTGTAAGTGCATCCACATCCACAGTTCACAGTCTGAAGAGTCACAGAGACCCATGGTGTGGCAGCTGGCTGAAATAATGCCATAATTTAAAAATCTGTAGGGTGCATCTGTTAGCAGTTTTGAGTTTCTACCCCAGACCAACAATTTGGTGATAGCAAGCTGTCTTCCAATTAATGTTTCAGAGAACATTTTATTTCAAGACTTTAGAACGAGAGCCAGGATTTTCTGGGATTCGGTTACATGAAGCATCACCATAGCCTCTGCCTTTTGTAAATTTCATATCTAGGGTTAATAAAGAAGAGGTCTTACTAAATGGTTCATTCGACTTTTTTTTTTTTTCTTCTTCTTTCCATTTTTCTGAAGCTGGAAACAGGGAGAGACAGTCAGACAGACTCCCGCATGCGCCCGACTGGGATCCACCCGGCACGCCCACCATGGGGCGACGCTCTGCCCACCAGGGGGCGATGCTCTGCCCATCCTGGGCGTCGCCATGTTGCGACCAGAGCCACTCTAGCGCCTGGGGCAGAGGCCAAGGAGCCAACCCCAGCGCCCGGGCCATCTTTGCTCCAATGGAGCCTTGGCTGCGGGAGGGGAAGAGAGAGACAGAGAGGAAAGCGTGGCGGAGGGGTGGAGAAGCAAATGGGCGCTTCCCCTGTGTGCCCTGGCCGGGAATCGAACCCGGGTCCTCCGCACGCCAGGCCGACGCTCTACCGCTGTCGTTCGACTTTCTAAAAAAGCCTGACTGAGACTCTTTCATCATCTTTCCAAATCTAATGGACAAAGACATTTAAAACTACCACCGGATTATATTTACATCATTGCCTTTCTCAAAATCACACACTTTCCCTCGTGTTTCGCCCCTAGCAACTTGGAATCCGACTTCACAAAGGCTCACTGTCCCAGGGACGTTCACTTGCTTTCCTTAAACTGGCCCTCTCCCCCCTGGACAATCACAGCCCCTTCCGTCTTCAGACACCACGAGACTAACCTTCCTTCGGAAGCCTCTCAGACGAACGCCTCTTATCCACCAGACCCGGGAGTCACACGCAACTCTGGGCACAGATCTGGTCTCCACCCTTCCCTGCCTTCTGTCACTATTACACTTGCGGCTTCTAAACGGATGACAGCGAGTCATTTCTCTAGCACCCAACACAGTGCCTGGCTACTCAATCATCTGTCGGGTGAACAAATAAACAAAACACAGCCTAAAGCCACACTGATGACCAATACGCGCTCATTCTTTAGAGTTAAAACGTTTCTCTTTTTTTTTTTTGTAGTATTTCCAATAATAATGCAGGAAATCTGAAAACCTATACGAATCCTTTTTTTTTCCATTGGAAAACGAAAAGACGGTAGACAAAGGTCTCCTACGCCGGCACTTCCTATCCGCCTCATCCTGCAGCTTTTGGTCTGTAAATCGTCAGCTCTGTGAGAGGATAAGCTTTATGGAAACGGAACTGATGCCTTCTCCGTCCTCCTATCAGCTATAACGCCAGCGCAGTGTCACATTCAAGCACCCAAGGAACGCCTAGAAGGCTGGGCAGGACGCTCTTTACTTTCCTTGGATGGAAAAGAGAGGGCAAAGCAGAGCGTTAAGGAGATATGGGAACGCACAAAACACTATTACTAAAACCAGTGCAGGCACAAGCAGTGAACACAGAGGAGATGGGGCACAGCCTGCGCCTCAGCCTCTTGGAAAGAAAACACGAGGAGCGGAGTAGCCTTCTCACGTGCAGACCCAGGCCGGCCCCCACACAGGCCCCCACGGACAGCGCAGGGGCAGGGGGGAAGGCAGGGCGGAGGCCATGTCAGTAACGGGTCATCTGGTCTCCGGGACAGTCAGCAGTCAGAGGTTTACAGCTCTCAAGAGGTTAAACTGCTACTGGGTGAAGCTGGAGATGTATATATATATCATATATATATATATATATATATATATATATATATGATATATATATATCACAAAAATTTGGGGGATGTTTATAGCTTCATATTCATTTAGAAATATATATAGGCAGTAGTTAGAAACTAGAATCTTTTTTTTACCAATTCTGGCGTTATTAGAGTCGTCTAAAGCCATCTGCACCCGCACCACATAGTTCACTTTTTTCGCGCTCTAGGTTGGGATGCGTGTTTTTACCATTACAGTAGAAGCAGTACCTGCTGAAATGCCTGAAATACGTGGTGGATACGCAATACTTATTTGCGGAGTGGTTTCTAAATCCTTAACACTCGAATCCTCTGGGACTACTGCAGGGTGCTGGGATGGAAGGAGTCTTCATTCTGCTGCCCGAGCTGCTCTGTCTCGGTCACACTGATGACACCAAGCAGGGGTTTACTGCTGACAGGCTGGCTACGTTTCAAAGCCTTGGTGATGATGGGCTTGTCCCAGGTGATGCCCCTGATGGAGCGTTTACAGAGCACAGGCCAGCACTGACTCCAGAAAAAAGGTCACCTGTTGTTATCACGTTTCTGCAGGACAGGTGGCGCAGCAGCCTGCTGTGTGAGAAACAGGCTCAGGGCTGAGGACAACAGGAGCAGGTGTCGAAGCCAGGAACGGAACCCCCACCTTCCAGTGCTCTTATCACTCTATTCCGGCCACTGTAACAGTCCAGAACCCAGGTGTGACCTCTGTCACTTCCGTACCTTGCCACTTCCCTATCTTGGACTGTTAGGAAACTATTAATTAAAATTATATACTACTGGCTCTGGCCAGTTGGCTCAGTGGTAGAGCATCGGCCCAGAGTGTGGATGTCCAGGGTTCAATTCCCAGTCAGAGCAGACAGAAGAGGTGACCATCTGCTTCTCCACACCTCCCCCATCTCTTCTCTTTCTCTATGTTGCTTCCTCTCCTGTAGCCATGGCTCAATTGGTTCAAGCACTCTGGCCCCAGACACTGAGGATGGCTCTGTGGAGCCTCTGTCTCAGGCACTAAAAATAGCTCAGTTGCAGGCATTGACCCTAAACAGGCAGAGCATCAGCCCCACATGGGGCTGCCACATGGATCCCAGTGGGGTGCATGTGGGAGTCTATCTTCCCTTCTTTCAGTTGGAAAAGAAGAAAAAAATTATACACTACCTCCTTGTCTCAAACTAGAGGGAATGTGGCTAAAAAATACCGTTATTTAGAGAGGAGCCAATAATAAGAGTTCTTACAGAAATGTCATCACTACTCTCCCGAGTGGCCCTTTCCCCCCAGGAGAATGTAAAGGTAATGCTGCCATGTGCAAACCTGCCTGCCAGCGTTAGCCCCACCCATCACCTGTGCCCCACGCTGTCTTCAACCCCTTACCACCCAGGCTTTATTGTATCATGGGCTCACAGTCTACCAGTAAGGACTCCCAGTGACCTCCTGACCTGCACATGCACTTCGGTCAGCCCTCACACCACTCCGCCCTTGCCTGTCATGAGGGTGACAAAAAGTGACTAAGCGTCTTCTAGCAGCATCAACCACAGTGTCATCTAACCGGTTACCCTCTGCTGGGGCCACCTGCCATCACCTGCCCCACAGTCTCTCGCTCTCATCACCTCCAGCCATGCACCTTGCTTCTGCTCCACTGCGCTGTGTCTGCATTCCACAAGGCGGGGGTTTCCCACCCCAAACACACCCCACCTTCCCGTGCTCCCTTTCCAGCCGAGCGATTTTCCCGTAAAGGTAGTGTATGTATACCCACTGCTGCCTTGCACTCGTAAACACAGCCAACGTATATAAATATTCAACCTAACTGAGCGCTTACGATGAGATGTGATGAGTATTTTCAGCTAAGAATAATGAAGAGTGGTCATTTTAACTAAACTTCCTTGGGGAATATAGGGAATGTTCAGAGCTTTCCAAAAGCATGTCGTCCAGGAGCTGCTTGCCGCTAAGGGTCCCCCTGCCGAGGGCGTGTGGCTGGCTGGGCGGCCCTGCAGGGAGCCGGCTTGGTGGCCGTGCACGTTCGAATGAGGAAACAAGTCAAAATGCAACCCCCACCCAGTTGCCATTTCGAGTCTTAAAAAACCATCAAATCCAATGCACACAAGCCGCTTTCTGTCTGCTCCTCGGATAGGGATATATATAACATATACACCCCCACTATAAGGCTGACATAATGTGAAGACTGAAATACACAGCCAAATAGTGGTGGTCCACGTGACACTTAAAGGGGAAAAAAACGGGATTGCTTCCAGTCAGGGTTACGGGAGGTCAGAAGTGATGTTTTAGGAAAATTCAAGTTTGCAACGGTGTGTATCAACTTCCAAAGTAAAAACCAAGCTCTCCTCATTGACCAGGTAACATCCAGTGTTCACTGTCCCTGTCATCCACTGATCGCTTCCCAAACATGCCACAGCTCTTCCCCATGGCCAGACCCTCACACCACGGGTAACTAGGTGGTCCTCCTCCTACCCCCCTCGGTCAGGGCCAGCTTGTGGCCTGGCACCCATAGGCCATTCCTGCGGGCACGTCCTATGGGCAGGCGCCTCGGAGGCAGAGGAGAGGGGCCCCTAAAATGTTACTTAAAGAGATTTTTAAGTCTATCATGTACAGGAGGCTTCGAAAGAACATCTAAAGAAAATGTCGAGAGATGTGAGCCCTCAAGCCAGACCGGGCAGTGTGCTACACGTGACGTGTGTGGTCTCCCGCTGTCCCCACGCAGCCCTGGGGAAACGTGACGTGGGCAGGGCGCTGTCACGAGCACGCTGCCCCACACAAGGGGCGCAGACCGAGGCGCAGACAGAGGGTGTCTCCCCTGTCATTTCCACGCTAATCCACGTCAGGCACGGGAATTGAATCAGATCAACCTCAAAGGCCCGTGGTTTTAAACGTGACATCATCGTGCCTGTTTTATAGGAAATAAGCTTTGCACTTGGTTTCAAGTATAATATATTTAACAAAAATAAACTTTCTTAATTACACGGGAAGAACTTGAAAAGTGTTTTCAGAGGAAGACATTAAGCAGTGCACACTCAGATGGCCCCGTGGCGTGAGAGGAAAGAGAACGGTGCTCAGTGTCCTAACTCAAGGCCACGCCACGTTCCTCGTATGCCTAAAATTGTAAAAGAGAAGTTGGTTTCCTGAAAATCCATCAGAAAAAAAATCAGGTTTCCCAGTTAAGCATGAATTTCCGGTTGTGTTTACACATAAGTACTGACTTGGGAAAAAACCAATGACTTATGTATGGTCTACTATAAACATTAAATCTGTTATCTGCAATGTTGAGGAATGGGACAGTCCACATAAGGTAATTTTTCAGAACTACGATGACACGTGGAGCATAAATCCAGCTCCATCTGCGGTGGCACATCTGGACACAGGGAAATGCAAGGCTGTGCCTCATTATTCTTGCTCTTTATTAAGTTTTCTGTCTTATCTCACAAGGTAAAGCCACCAGCTGTTAGTGTGTACTGCTGTCGGCACGGCTAGACGCTGGCCCGGCTGCTGGGCTAGGCGGTGGGATTCCTCGCTCTAGCAGGTACCTGGTCAGCCTCACCGCTGTTACTACTGTGGACTGAAAAACCAGATGGCCACGACCCTGTGAGCAGGTCTGAGATATGAACCTGACTCATGCTCTGATAAAGGCGTGCGCTTTGTAAGAACCTATACCTCATTCAAGCCAGGCCCACAGACCCTGTCCTTCAACCTGCCTGTAAATACCTACAGAGTGCCCCACCGACTCCCAGATGGCTGACGGCCCCTAATAACGAGACCTGGGACCTGCCTGCCTGACCACCTCCACCTTGACCATTGCCCTGGCCCAAGTGCCCCTCCAAAACGGGCCTTGGTCACAACTGCTTTGGCTACTCTGACAGCCTCTGATAACTCACATCCTGGTTTTTACTAAGCTGTGTTTAGAAACAATAAAAGGTCCTGGGCACCTTTAAATAAGGCAGGATTCCTGATAAGTACCCGGTAGTTTGAATGGTTTGGAAGTAAATCATCAGTTTGTTCTGCTCTCAAGTGTTTACCAAGGACAGTCCCTGAAGGAATTGCTACAGTGCTAACAAGCGGGTCTCAGTCACTGCCGACGCATAATTCATCCAGGAATCCCAGTCTTCACAGCTGCTCCTCACACACGACACCACACTGCATTCACAGTCCCATAAGGAAGTACGTTAAGGTACAAGGTCGGAGAGAACATTACTTAGTTTGCAGACGATCGCTTACATCTTCGGTTTCCAGAGCAAAAGGGAGGTTTTACAATGACCTGTTTACATAGGTTGGACAGAGAGATGAAGGGGTAATTCCTGTCAGCTCCCTGAAACAGGTCTCTCTGGTGCACCACTGTTTCCCCATTTTTGCCCACGGCACTGGGCAACACCGTAGGCACTCAACAAACGTTTGATGTGATAAATATCTAACTCAAGGTTAAAAGCCATTCTGGGGCATCAATCCTCAAACACACCAGAAAGTTGCTATTTCTGCCTTCCGCTTCAAAGTTGGGAGGCGACGGTGTCAAATTCTGACAACTCCCTGCCACCTTTCCAACTCACTCAAATCTCACGTGTCGCTGTATGACTTGTGACTCCTGTATCATAGTCATCTGATTTCACCAGTTAAAAGTTTGATGGCCACATAATTTACTGCCCATAGGAGAGCACATTCAAGAGTGAAAAGAGGAAGATTATAACTGTCCCGAGGCAACAGGCAGAGACAGAGGCTCCAGGGAAACTGGGACAGACATTAATCTTAAGTAAGGTGGTCAAGGATCTCCACTTAACCAGAATGCACTTCAACTCTCGATCAAGGGCGTTACACAAGTCTGGAGCAGTCCCGGGAAAGAGAGAGATGTGGTAGTTCAAGTCAGACCCTCACCAGCACAAACGCTTCAGGGGCGGAAGATGGGCAGGTTACAGGTACAGGGATGCTTAGCCATAATACAATCTGTATTGCTGAGAGTATGAAATTATTTTTTAGAAAATTAAATAAGATATTTCCCCCATAACTTTACACTTTTCTTGGTAATAGAATTTTTTAGCCAAAAATTCCCAAAATAGGACCCTCACTAAAGTTAAATTAGCAGAAAGATAAGTGGCCAAGAGTTTGCTTAAAGGCTTTAATCACTGTAAAAAAAAAATATATATATATATGTATATATTTATATATATATATATGTCTGGATAAAGAAGATGTGGCACATATACACCATAGTATACTATTCAGCCATAAGAAATGATGACATCGGACTGGACTCAACATTGTGAGTCACTAAGTAAAACCTTGGGTAGAAACACATTTTTCAACATGTTTTTTATTTGGACTCAGTGGGCTATTTTCTCCATTATTTTGCTCTGTAGGTAAAACTCTTACTTAGGGGAATGGATTGTAGCAGAACCCATTATACTTCAAATTTTTATTTATTTTTCCCTAATTGATTAAATTATAAAAATGGAATTTCTCCTACTGGAAAAATATAGTGGGACAAGTGGAACTTAGTGCACTACGTTGCCAAGATGATTTTTATTTACTATTTAGCTGGATGAACAAAGTTTTGGTGAGCCACGGGGCAGAGGGTGGACCCCGCGTGTCCCAGAAGAGAGATGCCAACTCTTCTGGAACCCAGTAATAATGCCCGAAGGGAAGGTGTGAGTACACGTCAACGGTAGCCTAAGACTCTTGCTTTCAAGAGCAAATTTTTAGTAACAGGGAAGTTCTGGCTGCTGGGGAGAACATTTGTCATTATAACTGCATAAAATTACCTACAGATTTCTCAAAACATCAGGTAGGGACAAATAGGCAAATGATGTCAAAGGCGCTGATACAAATATACATACACATAGCTTTATGAATAAAAATGAAAAAAATATGTCTTCATTTCTGTTTATTTTACCAGAGTTTCTTACATCATTTTCTTTTTTATAGGATTGATAAAAAAAGTGCACAAAGAGGTAAGTATGCTTTATATGCTTTTTTTTTTTTTTTTTTGTATTCCCCTGAAGCCGGAAACGGGGAGAGACAGCCAGACAGACTCCCGCATGCGCCCGACCGGGATCAACCCGGCACGCCCCGTGGGCGATGCTCCGCCCACCAGGGGGCGATGCTCTGCCCCTCCAGGGGGTCGCTCTGCCACGACCAGAGCCACTCTAGCGCCTGGGGCAGAGGCCAAGGAGCCATCCCCAGCGCCCGGGCCATCCTTGCTCCAATGGAGCCCCGGCTGCGGGAGGGGAAGAGAGAGACAGAGAGGAAGGAGGGGGCGGGGGTGGGGGTGGAGAAGCAAATGGGCGCCTCCCCTATGTGCCCTGGCCGGGAATCGAACCCGGGTCCCTCGCACGCCAGGCCGACGCTCTACCGCTGAGCCAACCGGCCAGGGCCGCTTTATATGCTTTTTGAGGAATAAAACCTCTTTACTTACTACTGATTGATATTTCTAAAAACATTATCTAGTTTGATTGTTCACTGAAATATTTCAGGACCTCAAATTCTCTCCTCACATTCCATAACAATAGGGGAACACATAAAGCGAAATGAAGAAAAGATCTTTTTCTCTGTGAGATACAATAAATATGAACACCCCAACTGGGCCATTAATTTCAATACAACAATTGTATTGAAATCCTATTTCCTGGGAACTAGGCATGGTCGGGGATTTAGCTGAGCACCAAAGATCAAAAGTTGCATACCAGTAATATCTAAAAACTGACTCATGGATATCAATACCCAACTGAGAGAAGCTGGCTCCAGAAGTTTCCCAAAATGATAAAGGCATCTGCAACAATCAGTAAACAGCATTGTCTAGCGAGTAATGGAGAGCAAATACCTCTGACCATGATCAACACAATGAGAAATGACTGCCCTACAAAAGAGATGAATAGACACTTCTCCAAAGAGGACACACAGATGGCCAATAGGCATATGAAAAAATGCTCAACATCACTAATCATTAGAGAAATGCAAATTAAAACCACAATGAGATATCACCTTACACCAGTCAGAATGGCGCTTATCAACAAAACAACACAGAATAAGTGCTGGCGAGGATGTGGAGAAAAGGGTACCCTCCTGCACTGCTGGTGGGAATGCAGACTGGTGCAGCCACTGTGGAAAACAGTATGGAGATTCCTCAAAAAACTGAAAATCGAACCGCCTTTTGACCCAGCTATCCCACTTTTAGGAATATACCCCAAGGACACCATAGAACGGCTCGAAAAGGAGAAATGCACCCGCATGTTTGTGGCAGCATTGTTCACAACAGCGAAGATCTGGAAACAGCCCAAGTGTCCGTCAGAGGACGAGTGGATTAAAAAACTTTGGTACATATATACTATGGAATACTACTCAGCCATAAGAAATGACATCGGATCATTTACAATAACATGGATGGACCTTGATAACATTATACGGAGTGAAATAAGTAAATCAGAAAAAAAACTGAGATGAATCCATACATAGAAGGGACATAAAAATGAGACTCAGAGACATGAACAAGAATGTGATGGCAACAGGGGCGGGGGGGGGGGGGGTTGGGGGAGGGGGGAGGGGGTGAAGAAGGAGAGAGGGGTTAGGGGAGGGGAGGGGCACAAAGAAAACCAGACAGAAGGTGACAGAAGACAATTTAACTTTGCGGGAGGGGTATACAGCACAATCAAATGTCAAAATAATCTAGAGATATTTTCTCTCAACATATGTACCCTGATTTATCAATGTCACTGCATTAAATTTAATAAAAAAATATTAATATTAAAAAAAAAAAAAAGAAATGACTGCCCTACGTGGGCAGTGCAATTCCCACACTTGCTCTCTACCAGTAATTTGCAAAATCTCTCTCCTGATCATTTCTGTCAGGATTTATTATTACTTCACATAATTCTACTGAAGAACCCACATATCAGTGGGTTCTGAAAAAATGATATCAAATACTGCACATATCTTAACTTTAATTTCTTAGCTAGAATTCAAGTTTACAGTTAATCACGGTAATTGTTTGCATTTATACTGGAGTATTGTACTGAATGACATTCAGCATTTCCCAGGCCACCTAGCCCCCAAAGCTATCAAATGATACCTAACAAAATCGGACCCTTTGGTCATTGTTTACTCAGTTTATCCCTTATTTGAAAAATACTAAGGTACATATCACATCAACTTAAATTTTTTTTTTAAAATACGATTTTCTTACATATTTAAATCAGCTACTAAAACCCAAATACAATTTTGAAAAGTTTCCCAAATGTCACATGCAGCTGTCAAACACAGCTTTACAAAACTGAGACCAACAACAAAGTCAGGGCCTTGTGGGACCTGGAGCACACACCGTTCTCAGGGGCTTTGAATGGAGTCGCAGACACAAGACTGCCCGGTGAAGCGGGCCCCACGTGAGGGGTGCCAGGGTGCCCAGGACTTCCACGTCCCTATAACTAAAACCTCCCCACTAATGCAACTGAGCCAAAATGTAGTCTTGAATCACTAGGACAACTAAGCATTTTCTAGACTAAAAGCTCACTGGATAGGTACTGATCATATAAATGAGTACAATGTGACAGTTCTTCTGTTTGTCAAACTTAAATTGATGATCGTAAATAAACAGATTCTCTGTCCCACAGTCAGCCATGGAAGAATGAAGTGCGATGAAGATGACGGCTCTGTGCGACAGAGGGACCATAAAACCACCTTACACGTAATCTGTTTGGTAACATGTTTTTCAACACTAGATTTCCTTTCTTTAACCTGATAGGACTCATTGTCCAGGCCGCGTCTAGTGAACAGATCCATGCCAAGCACAGACCAACAGGATTCTCTAAACTGTGTGCCTTTCCCTGGGTGGTCACTTGTCAAGCCTGACAAGGATTCCTATTTCTCATGCTGAACTCTACAAACGTGAGAGGGAACCTACCTAGTCCTGAAGGGATCAAGGGGAACTATTTTAATCAGCAAAAGAAAGTGTTATTTTAGGCAAAGTGAACAAACTATAAATCTGAAAGGTGACAGAGCACAGAATTTGAACCCAGAACACATGGTTCTGAAGTGGATGTCACATCATAGTGAAGAAGGTAAGTTCTCAGTAACTCCCGTCATCGAGCTGGCTACAAACCTTGATCCAAACCACACAGTGGATGTTAAAAATACAGGATCTATCATCAGACGCCTCTGGGTGAGAACCCACATTTTGCCCATGCTGTCTGTATAACTGGGCTAAACTGCTTGTTTCGTCTGTGAAGTAAAAGAACAGAGCCTATTCTCACAAAATACACAATTTATGTAAAGGGTCTAGTATACCAAGTACTGAATACAGAATACCAGTACTAGTATTCTATGATGGCACTGACAACCACAGCACTCAGTGATGCTCTGAGTGCTTGTTCCAACACTCCCGAACTCGGGGGGGAGGAGGAGGAGGAGGAGGAGGAGGAGGAGGAGGAGGAGGAGGAGGAGGAGGAGGAGGAAGAGGAGGAGGAGGAGGAGGAAGGCGAGAGTGAAACATCATTGCTAGGTTATCTACAAAAGTCCAAGACCAAGGTCTCTGGTGTAACCCCTACACATTCTAGGACACCAAACCACCAGCTAGGCTTCTAATTAATTAGGGATGCAAAATAAAATACAGGATGCCCCGTTAGGTTTGAATTTCAGATGCACTTCTATTTAAGAAATCACTTATTGTTTATCTGAAATTCAATTTCAACTGGGTGTCTGTCCTGTATGTTTAGTTGGGAAACTTGGCAGCTCTATTTCGACTGCCTCTCTTCTCTTCCCTTAAAGGGGGCCTGAGAAAATTGTTTTATCTTCAGTTCCCAGAGACTAAGACTGTGGTTTCTAGGAGTGCAACCAACAGCATCATTCATTTACAGAAGTTACTTTTTTTAGTTTCCACAAACTTCCAAGGAATTTGTACTGTGATGTCACACGATGCACATTCCAAGCAGCTGGAACCCGGACTCTGGCTTCCCAGACAGGAAGCCACGGCAGAGACCAGAGACGGGCTGTAGTCTCCTCACGACTGCGACCATCGGAAACCCCTTCCGATCCTGGGCACAGGATCAGGTTCCACACTCTGCCCTCAACCCCTCAACCCCGAGGATCTGAAGTTTAATTCGCATTAGGAAACAAAGCGTGTTAACCTTGCTTTTCAAATTCCTTGCTCCTCTCCCCAGCGTGACACACCGAATTCTCATTCATGGAGGAGATAATCCCCCAAGTGCCTTCTGGCTCTCATTTTCTTTGATCTGTGACCCACAGAATTGCTAAATCCCAAAGCCAATTTGCTGCCGAATGAATTTCCAACAGAATGTGGACTTCTACACTCAGCCAGAGCCTGCTGGCCAACCCTTCCCCACGCAAGACCATCCACGCTTCTGCAGGAACTAGGGGCCCCACAGAGTCTGGCAGACTCGTCACCTGCCATGTTTACTGCATGCGGGGTCAGACTGCGTGGCCTGGGGCTGGCCCGGGGCTGCTTCAGCTTATTCAGCCCCTAGTCACTGCCTCCTAGAGCCAGCTCTGCAAAGAAGGCCCCGTTGGCTTCCCTCCGCACAGGGTGCCCGCCCGGCCTCTCCCGCAGGGACTGGCCACCTCTGCCGTTCCAGGTGGACCCGGTGGAGCAGGGGAGAGAGCACGGAGCACGCACCTGCACTCTCAGAGAATACTCTTCCTGTTATGTCCGTCCAGCCCTAGCTGCTGGGTTACTTCCGGAAGGGGGCCCTGTCCTCTCTCTCCTTTCTTATGTGTTTCTGCACAATAATGCTCTTTGAATAAATAAGATGGCAGGCCTACAGCTTTTGTTGACTTTATCCCATAACCAGCACATGATCATACAGTCATTCTGTATTAATGAAAAGAGAGGGAGACTTTCTACCTAAAAATATCCACCTTCATTTCCGTATATTTTCCAAGATACTTTCTTTTAAGAATGAATATTAAGCCCTGGCTGGATAGCACAGTAGGTTAGAGCATTGTACCAAGCTGCAGAAGTTGCCGGTTCGATCCCTGGTCAGGGCACATACAGTGTTCCCCCACCCTTCACCCTTCCTCTCTCACAAAAATTAATTAAAAAAAAAAAAAAAGAAAGTAGGGCATGGCACTCCTAATGCCTACAGTCTTAAAGTCTTTTTCTCCAGAATGGAGATAATAATGAAAATAACGCTAGCTACCATGAGTGAAGTGCGTACCACGTGCCAGTCTATTCTAAATGTCGCGCGGCACTGCCAACTGCTGTTAGGAAACCTCGTCAACAGACGATGAGGTGGAGCAGCTGGGTCGCCCGCCCGATGTCACAGACGGAGAAGTCTGGCTCTGGAGTTACGGTCTTCACCCATACACTAGCTAACGCCCCAACTCAAGATTCCTGAGCTAACGTTTTACACAGAGACCAGGTCTGGGCTGAAGAAACGGGTATAATGAAAAGGAAATTACTGGAACGTGACCCTGGCCATTTCCTGAGCCTTCGTAAAAGATTACTGAAGAAACATTACCTTGACACAATGTCATTCTGGAAAACTAAAATATAGTTAGGAAACTTATATTTCATCTCCAAGTCTTATTTCTTAACTTTGTAAAATGCATGAAAAACACTGAAATGACTATTTTTTATCTAAAGAAAAAAAAGAAAACAAAACAACCAAGCCTATACAACTTAAGGCTTATGAAATAGATGGCAATATATTCCAGTAAAAGTTCCCTGCCTCCTAGCCATTAGGCCATCTGGATAAAGAAATTCAACATTCTGAATTCATGACACGAGACGCTAATGCGACCGGGAGAAGCGTACAGAAAGCAGGCTGCTTCCTTCTCTGCTGGCTCACTACAGGACAGCTCGGTGACCGGCACAGCTGCATACAAGCAAGAGCCGCCCGTACTATGTGATGGTCTACACCAGGATGCGGAAGGGGGGCACCTGCACGCGCAACTCGTTAGAGTGGGAGTGCAGGCATCTAGGTGCTAATAACGTCAATTCCTCTAGGGACTATCTCAGTCAACGTTTAACAGCCTTTGCCTAAGAAATACGTGGCTCCTAAGTCAATGGAGGAGACCTTCTAGTTTGTGGTCTCTATCTCTGCCTAGGAACCCCTCCCACCCCTCCCCTAAGAAACGCCAGGTGTTTTATTAGACAACACATCTGAATAATAACCAGCTCCACCCTGGCCCCAGCAAAGACCTGTAACAGACTCTGGCAAACTGGAACCAAAATGTCCCATAATTGGGTTATCCCACCTACCAAGAGGCCATGACTATGTGGATAACTACTGACGGGCCTGGAGTTTAAAAGCATATATTGAAAATAAAAATTGAAAGTACTTACTGGTCTCACCTTTCAAGACCAAATCCAGACCTTCAAAAATGTGTCTTAATATTTATGTGCCAGATACTGGTTTCCCTCACTCAGAACTGGTATGTGGGTAATAAATTTTTATTACATTGGATTGGAAAGCTAAAAGAGACTTTTTATATCAATGGCCAGATAACTGTTTTAAATATTTTAATTGGATTGAATACAAATGCCTTATAAATGACAAATTTTCAATATGAAACACTATAATGGATTTAAATGTTATAAAGTAATTTTGCTAAAAATTGTGATTCTCACTGAAAGTAGGACATTCAAATTAAAAAAAATTTGTGTTGGCCCTGGCCAGTGGCTCAGTGGATAGAGGATCAGCGGGGCATATGGATGTCCCAGGTTCGATTCCCAATCAGGGCACACAGAAGAAGCAACCATCTGCTTCTCCTCCACTCTCTCTCCCTTATCTCACTCTTCCCCTACCATAGCCAGTGGCTCAACTGGCTATGAGCATCGGATCCAGGTGCTGAGGATAGCTCTGTTGGAGTGCATCAGCCTCAGGTGCTAAGAACAGCTCAGTACTCAAGCATTGGCCCCAGATAGGGTTGTCAGGTGGATCCAGGTCAGGGTGCATGCTAGAGTCTGCCTCGCTATCTCCCCTCCTCTCTTACACACACAAAAATATTGTGTCAATATGAGCCATTAAAAGCAGCAAATAAACTGATTATATGCCCCATAGGAAAAATTCCAGAGCAAAATACTAGATCAAAAGAAAGAAACTCACCGAATATGAAAACTTTAAAAAAAATTGGGAAAAGCTTAAATCATTAAAATTATATCCACATCTAGTTCCTTGATATAGAGATCATTAATTGAGGGTCAATTAGAGAAAACACAGAATAAACTCTATTTTCATCTTCAGGGAGAAGTCGGAATGGAATAAAGTCTCCACGAATTCAGCTCCCATATCCCAGCATAGGTTTTACTAAGAAAAAATGAGGGTGTGTTATAGTAGCAGCTTGAGTATTTCCAGTTACCACGTTCTAGGCACTATTCTAAGCACTTGAAGTCTCTGGACTTAATTCCTGCATACTGCTGGTGCTTATTAACCTGTCATGGATGAGGAGCCTGAGGTGCAGAGCGGAATTACAAGGCAACCTCAGAACTAGGCAGGGGCAGAGCCCGGGTTCAACCCTGGCCGCCTTCGGCGTACAGGACCCAGGTCAACGCTGCTGTGTCCACTGAGCCCTGAGGACCAGAGCGCCAGCAGCACCGAAGGCGCCTGTGACGGCATCGCGCGTGCCGTTCTCAGTCTCCCGTGGAGGCCACCCCTCTGGTCTAAGGAAGTGTGCCCTGGGCCCCACCTGGCTGCTCCTTACGCAGCGCTCCCACCACCGTTTACGTCCACTTTCAAAGTGGATTGGATCAGTGCACAAAGCCAGCTTGCGCTTCCAGGTTTGCTTTGACTAGCTGGTAAGGGAGCCATTACAGTTCTATAACCAACGAGCAATTGTTTCGTTTCCAAATACTCTGCTGTAAACATCAGTAGACACATCTGTACAGACACTCTCCGGAAACAATCTTCTCCTCTGAAATATGTTGTCGATATGCTCTCAGAATGAAACGCTGTGTTGTATGAATATTGTAATGGTGTAAGGACATAAGCAGTTTTAGTAAGAAAATTTCGGTACTATTACTCAGCTGATGACTGTTCTGAAAACAATTCCTTTGAGACTATTCTGGATTAGCAAATTACATGTTAATAGATGCAGAGTCTAATAAATGTTAAACTTCCTCAAAACTCTTCGAGTCTCTGATTTGTGTGTGTGTGAAATCATGACTTCTGGTGCTTTAACTCATGTACCTGAAGGGGTATGGGAAAGGGGGTCACAACTCCACCGAACATCATCAGATGTGCTCCGAATATGACTAAAAACAAGTGACCATCTCTTAGATGATGACAAGCAAGTGACCTTGGAGATGGGAGGAATGTGGTTAAGTTCCTAGAAATACCAATGATGAATACTAGTACTGGGCTAACCAGCTCATTATCAGACGGTACTGGGTTTCCTTTCATAGGTGCACAGTGCCCTCTACTGGTGTAAATGTAGAGTCTTGAAATGCAATTTTCTCTGTAGGTGAATTTTCAGAGACCTGACTGAGAATATTTCTTCTTTTGGAATCTTTGAAAGATTTTAATTAAAAAAAATTCCTACTCTACTAATATTAAATATTCCAATTAAAACATATCAGATATATAATATACAAAACGTAAAGAATTAAACAGTACTTGAACGTTCAAGAGCAGAGTACGAGTCATGGCGTTAAAGCTGTTATATAAAAAAATAACCTGCTTGGAAATCCCTGTAATCCACCTAAAAAGTTACCAAAGGCACTAATCACAGAACAAAAATTATACATTTAAAATTCCCAAACGCTTTGAAACTCTCAGCTGTCAAATATTCTAGTGGCCCACTTTCTTATATTTGGCTCTCTTGTTTCCAAAGTAGTACTAAAGGCTTTGGATTTTTTTCTTTTAAATTTCAGAAGTGATCAGAAATGAAAATAGTTGCCGCTAGGCTAAGTTGATCAATACTTCCAGTGGGCAGATTTTACCTCCATGTAAAAATAATGTCAAATGACACCAGCCCTCAAAGCCCGTTTGCTTCATCACATCAGTTGTGCACAGGCAGCTGTGCCTGAAACATTGTACACGAGTTTAAAGGAAAGTATGAATTTTTAAACACCAACAAAAATATTTTAAATTCCTGTAGGCTGAAATAATTTCCTTGAAACTTAATTTCTATAACTTTCCATTGCAGAAAATGAAGTAGGAAAGAATTCCAAATGATACTTTTCACTGATGAATGCTCGAAACAAAATTCCATTCCAACTGTGGGGAAGTCCAGCTGCTCTCACCTTGCTCATACTCTTCCTTTTCAATCACACGTAATAAAAATAGCTGCAGGTCGGTGAGTCGGTTGGTGTTTGCACAGAATATATACACAGATTCAATGTGGAGTTGTTTTACAAGAAATACTTATTGCTTAAATAAGTACGGGATTAGGAAAAATGAAAATATCCCTGTTTGACTTGGATACCTAGGATTTATGTATTTTGTAAAATATTTCCTATTCACTATTTCTGTGTATTAATCTGTTAGCCAGTATTTATGTACTACATGTAAGGCACAGTCAGGAATAAAAGAGTGAGTGAGGCACCGTCCTCGCTCCTGAGGGGTCGGCAGCTCGTAGGGAAAATAGAATTGCTATACTAACAATGACAAGAAAACAGTTTAAATAATTAACCCTTAAAACTCAAAGTTCTCAGTAAAAAGCTATCTCAGATGTCTGTATAACTCCTTCCTCTACCCCATACAACAGCCTCTGTAGCCACTTGGAGGGCCCTGCTTTTGGGGAACGGACAGGATACGGTAGGCTTCCATACGAACGGTTGTTAAAGCACTCCCACCACGGAACTCTCCTCCCGTCCAACCAGTTGTATCAATAAAATGTGCCCTGGAATCACGGGCTGATGGACACGCAGCTCTACGTCGGAAAGACAGAGAAAACGTGGGTGAGAGTTCACGGCACACCTGCCTGTCTGCTGCACACTCTCCTCTCCGCCTACAAGATCCAGCTACACTCGGTCCAGAGTTAATTCCCTACAAGCGAAGTCTAATGCACTGAGAAAAGTAATGGCTTTGGAAATGATGAACGTTATGTCAAGAAATTCTACGTAAATACTAAAGCCCTGACAGTACTCTAAAAACAGCATGTCCTGGCCCTGGCCAGCTGGCTCAGTGGTAGAGCATCGACCTGGCGTGCAGGAGTCCTGGGTTCGATTCCCGGTCAGGGCACACAGGAGAAGTGCCCATCTGCTTCTCCACCCCTCCCCCTCTCTTTCCTCTCTATCTCTCTCTTCCCCTCTTGCAGCCAAGGCTCCACTGGAGCAAAGTTGGCCCAGGCACTGAGGATGGCTCTGTGGCCTTTGCCTCAGGCACTGGAATGGCTCTGGTTGCAACAGAGTGACGCCCCAGATGGGCAGAGCATCAACCCCTGGTGGGCGTGCCAGGTGGATCCCGCTCGGGCGCATGCGGGAGTCTGACTGCCTGCCTCCCCATTTCCAACTTCAGAAAATACAAAAAACCCCCATAAAACAAAATAAAAACCCCAGCATGGCCTGACCTGTGGTGGCACAGTGGATAAAGCATCGACCTGGAAATGCTGAGGTCGCCGGTTCGAAACCCTGGGCTTGCCTGGTCAAGGCACATATGGGAGTTGATGCTTCCAGCTCCTCCCCCCTTCTCTCTCTCTCTCTCTTTCTCTCTCCTCTCTCTCTCCTTTCTATAAATGAATAAATAAAATAAAATAAATTAAAAAATATTAAAAAAAAAACTTATGAAAACCCCAGCATGTCCTAAAAATTAGTCCTCTCATTTAAACTCTGCTGTTTACAAACACCACTTAAGTGAGTTTTAAAAAAAGAGATGATCTCTAAAATCACTGACTCAATGAGTAACAGTGAATTGTCCAGTGTGTATTATGAGAATGGACCAATGAAGAGACATGACAAAAAGTAAAAATAAAAAAAGGAAAAGGGGCCCTGGCCGGTTGGCTCAGCAATAGAGCGTCGGCCTGGCGTGCGGGGAACCCGGGTTCGATTCCCGGCCAGGGCACACAGGAGAAGCGCCCATTTGCTTCTCCACCCCCCCCCTTCCTCTCTGTCTCTCTCTTCCCCTCCCGCAGCCAAGGCTCCATTGGAGCCAAGATGGCCCGGGTGCTGGGGATAGCTCCTTGGCCTCTGCACCAGGCGCTAGAGTGGCTCTGGTCGCGGCAGAGCAACGCCCCGGAGGAGCAGAGCATCGCCCCCTGGTAAGCGTGCCGGGTAGATCCCGGTCGGGCGCATGAGGGAGTCTGTCTGACTATCTCTCCCCGTTTCCAGCTTCAGAAAAATACAAAGGAAAAAAAAAAAAAAGGAAAAGGACCAGCCTTGTCACATGAAAGTGTATGCGACCCACACCAGGATGCCAGGCAGCAAACCCGTTAGTCTCTCCAGCCCACAAAAAGCCACCCAATTACCACTCCTTCAACAGCAAGGCATCAAGTCAGTCTTCAGTGTAAGAACCTGTACTAAGCAGCTCCCACCTGCCTAACTGATGAAATACAGGCTTCTGCACAGCAGCTCCTGATGCTAGAGTCTGTGGAAGCTGGGCTCACCCAGATGGGCAGAGCAACGCCTTTCTCTCACAAATTAATAAATAAGTAAACCTTGACCTTGATTTGACCTTGCCAGCTCCAGCCAAACGGGTCTTATGTCTCATCAACTTTAGAAGGGTTGGCTCACAAGCTTATCCCTTGCTCTAGCTCAGTGGTCCCCAACCCCCGGGCCACGGACCGGTACCGGTCCACAGAGAAAGAATAAATAACTTACATTATTTCCGTTTTATTTATATTTAAGTCTGAATGATGTTTTATTTTTTAAAAATGACCAGATTCCCTCTGTTACATCGGTCTAAGACTCACTCTTGACGCTTGTCTCGTAAGTTCGACAATTATATTTAAAAATACCACAGTTTTTACACCGGTCGCATAATTTTATTTTGTGCATTTATCCATCCCACCCTAAAGGCCAGTCCGTGAAAATATTTTCTGACATTAAACCGGTCCGTGGCCCAAAAAAGGTTGGGACCACTGCTCTAGCTGGGACAGGATTTCTGCCTGGAATACCTTCCACCCTTTCTCCTCCTTACGCAGTCCTTCAAGGCCTACTTTAAATACCAGCTCCACCGTTAACTGCAGTCGCGGTGGGGTTCTCTTTCCCATTACCTGCAGCATTTCCCATCTTCACCAAATACGACAGCACTGGACTACATTCAATTGTGTAAACCGTGTAGTTCTTCAGTATTCCACACCCTCCCTTCCCTCAATAACCTTCCAAGTTCCTTGAAATCAATAACATTTCAAGAATTTCTTGATATCTCTAACCCAACTGAGACTCCCACTCAAACAGTATGCCAGTCATATTCAAACTTGGTAACAGTTAATACAATTTATACAATTCTCATCAAATTGTATCCCAATAAATACCTGTAATTTATTAAACAAACATCTGAGTAACCATTCCACATAAAGAGCATTATATTCCCAGGCACTGGGCTACACCTTGTAAACTGCCTTTATCCTCAACGATTTCTCATGTAAATCCTGGAGACAAAAACTGTTGACTGTTTTTCCCGCCACCAGCATTACATGAAGCTCTTGCACACTTTATCACAGATTCTGAACGTTAGAGAATTTTCTACCTGGTAAGTGACACAGAGACTACAGCTGAAATGAGAAGCCGTGAGGTGTCACCCCTCCCCGGCACCCCGCCAAGCCCAAAGCACTCATCATCTATTTTACAGCACTAACATTTTGAGATGAAATAAGGAATGCCCTATTCAGTGCCTGGTACATATAAACAGAAAATGTTAGTTGTTAATAATTTTGACTTTAAAAGCTCCAAACCAAAAATACATGTAAATAAATTGCCATCATGAAAGATTCCTATGATTATCTCTTTCTGAATTAGTAACAGATAGGACTATGGCCGTGGCCAGTTGGCTCAGTGGTAGAGCATTGGCCTGGTGTATGGAAGTCCCAGGTTCAATTCCTGGTCAGGGCACACAGGAGAAGCGCCCATCTGCTTCTCCCCTCCTTTCACTTCTTTCTCTCCCCTTCCTGTAGGCTGGCTAGAATAGAGTGAGTTGGCCCCGAGCACTGAGGATGGCTCCACGGCCTCTGCCTCAGGCACAAAAAAATGGCTCTGGTTGCAATGGAGCAAGGGCTCCAGATGGGCAGAGCAACGCCCCCTAGTGGGCTTGCCGAGTGGGTCCTGATCGGGCGCATGTGGGAGTCTGTCTCTGCCTCCCTTCCTCTCACAAATAAATAAGTAAATAAAAAGATAGGACTATAAACATGGCAAGTAAAGACAAAGGATGAACAATTCTTACCAGACCTGGTATTTATTGTCTTTTAAATACTGGTAAAATATATGAACATGAAGTTTACCATTTTAATGGCACTTACGCTTATGTTAAGAAACTGTTGAAATGATATTGTGATATTGACTTAAACACTGGAATCTTTTCTGGGGGAAAAGCTGCTACAGCTAACATCTGAATTTGGAAACTAGTGTTAGCAAATTTTTTTTCACATGATAGACAATGTTACTGCTGACAAAAATAACTAAAATACGCTATTTTGTAGTTAAATCACTTGTAAGCATTTTGGAAATAAAATACTAAATATTACACTTCCTAGATTTTCTGCGTCTCCTAAAATTCACAAATCATTCCTAATAAAAGTAGCAATTAATTTTAATGGAGAGTTTATTATATCGTAGGTACCCGGTAATTGCTTTATATGCATGACTGGTTTGTTTTCTCATTGAGCTATAATTTGCATACTGTAACATTCACCCTTTTCAAGTGTACAACTTAGTGGTTTTAAGCATATTCACAAAGTTGTACAACCATCCCCACTACCTAACTGCAGAATATCTGTATGACCTGGAACAGAAACTGCACCCACTATCGGCCACGCCCTCTGCCTCTTCTCCTCAGCCTCCCGCGGCGTCGCGCACTATCTCTGCGCACGTGCCTGTTCTGGATGTGTTGTGTCTGGCTTCTTTTTCACTTAGCCTCGTATTTTCCAGGTTCAACCAGACTGCAGCATGTATTTGTATCATGCATTACTTCTTAAGACCTCTAGGTGAACACTTGAGCTGAATACTATAATTAGCCCTGTTTTACAAAAACAAAGCAAAAACAAAAGCAAAAATATCCCCCTAAGATTACTGAGAGATAAAGTCAGTCACTTGACCTGCCCTCTGAAGTCTATTTGAATTCAAATTTGTTCACTGTATTTCTATGGATATGTACAAACTATGAATACTAAGTGATTTATATATAAACTTTTGTGGAGTAAGATGTGTGTGTGTGTGTGCATGTGTGTGTGTGTGTATTTAAATTTTTATTTATTTTTTAAACTGCTACCTAGGTCTGTCACCATGACTAAAGTCATAATCTAAGTTTTTGCCTTGTATAAAAATGTAGCCAAGGGCCTGACCAGGTGGTGGCGCAGTGGATAGAGTGTTGGACTGGGATGCGGAAGACCCAGGTTCGAGACTCCAAGGTCACCAGCTTGAGCGAGGGCTCATCTGGTTTGAGCAAAAAGCTCACCAGCTTGGACCCAGGGTCGCTGGCTCCAGCAAGGGGTTCCTCAGTCTGCTGAAGGCCCGCAGTCAAGGCACATATGAGAAAGCAATCAATGAACAACTAAGAAGTCGCAACGCACAACAAAAAACTAATGATTGATGCTTCTCATCTCTCCGTTCCAGTCTATCTGTCCCTGTCTATCCGTCTCTCTGACTCTCTCTCGGTCTCTGTAAAAAAAAAAAAAAAAAATGTAGCCAAGGATCTCTAGGATGCTTTCAAAGTCTAAATTCAAGTTGTTTTTAAAAACATTAAGGGGTTATTCACTTAACTCCTCAACTCTGATCTGACATCCAATCTTTCAAAATAATTACTATAATTACAATTACTAACTATAACAGATATTTCTATATAATGTAGAGAATATAACTTTATATAATAAAGCATACCAGAATTGAAAGGGCAACATAACAATATTTCATATTATCTAAACTTACTATTTACTTATACATCTGTAAATCTAATTTGTTTTTATTACAACAAATCAGAAAATAAGAAATATCATTTTTAGGGGTATAAATTTTTTTTTTAAAAAAAAGGTCTCTGGGCCCTGGCCAGTTGGCTCAGCAGGTAGAGCATTGATCCACCATGTAAGTCCCAGGTTCGATTCCCGGTCAGGGCACAGAGGAGAGTCAACAATCTGCTTCTCCCTCCTCCCCTGCCCCCACCCCCTACCGCAGCCATGGCTCGATTGGTTTGAGCGCATTGGCCCCAGGCATTGAGGATGGTTCCATGCAGCCTCTACCTCAGGTGTTAAAAATAGCTCGGTTGTAAAAATAAAAAAAGAATAAAAGAAAAAAAATAGCTCGGTTGTGACATGGCCCCAGATGGGGGTTGCCAGGTGGATCCCAGCCAAGGTGAATGTGCAATTCTGTCTCTGTATCTCCCCTACTCTCACTTTAAATAAATGGAAAGATATAGATAGATAGATAGATAGATAGATAGATAGATAGATAGATAGATAGATAGAAGAGGAAGGGAGGAAGGGAGGGAGAGAGGGAGGGAGGGAGGGGAAAAAAGAAAAGAGAGAGAAAGAAAAAAGAAGAAAACGTCTTTGACAGGCACAAATGAGGAGGACACTTCTGTGATAAATTAATATGAGGCAGGTTCTTTGGCAAACTGATCTGGAATGTTTATATACCCTAACACTTTCACTCACTGTAAATTTGTCAGCAATAGTCAGTAGAGAATCTTTCTGGGTTTTTCGTTATTTTTTCTGTTTTATTTAAAATTATCTGTCCATGTTTACGTGCCATAAGTAACAATGTAGGTATCATTGAGAGCTGCAGTATGAAACACCCTAAATGAATACTGCTTACATTTGGAAACTACATGCTGGGTGGTTCAGAAAAAAAAAAAAAAATTGGCAAATATAAGCTATATAAGACTGACGAAGAAAGAAGAGATTTAAAGAACTCTGTTGAATATATTTAATCCAATTGAATGTTATCATTAATCAGAGATAACATTTTAAAGATGGCTGTCTAAAAATGTTTTAAACTGTACTAAAGTTTACTTGAAAAGGAAATTCAAGATACTTTATCAAGTCTTAAAATGAGAATTAAATGACCAATCCAGAGTTTATACTTAGAAAAGTATCAAAATCATTCAAGCATTGTATTATACCTCTTTAATGGAAAGTAACCAAAGGTGACAAGCATTAAAAAAAAACAAAACAGTTTAAGTGAGGGAGAGGGGATTTTGAATCATAAAATTGCTAAGGTAAACAACACACTTTCTGGGTCCCTTGTTATCGGCAACCACTGTCCTAGAACAGGGCTACGAGACACAGCTTGTGGAGCGTTCTGTATCAATATGTTGACCAATTTGGCAGGTACAAGCCAAATGTAGTTATTGAGCATTTTAAGTGTGGATGTCATGATTAAGGAACTATATTTTTAACTTTTAATAAATTTAAATAGTCACATATGACAAAAGGCTTCTTTATTAGACAAATCTTGAATGATGAGGCAACATACTGTAAAATGGCCACACCACTTATGTTCTGGAAACTTTAGAAAGTGAGTGACTCGTGTCGGGGAAGGAGGGAAGACAATAAAGGAAAATAAACTCGGAAAAAATCTAAATTTGACCCTCTAACGTTTTACAGACGCTTTCTTCAAACCGTGGACCGGGGATATGAATGCCAAAAGCAAAACCGAAGGGAGCAGGAGGGAGGCAGAAAGCACAAAGCCAGAAGAGAGATTCTCTGCAGATACAAAGTAACTGCCACTTGGAGTAGCACCCTAACATTCAGTAAGCCAGTGTTTTTCAACCAGTGTGCCGCGGCACATGGTCAGGTGTGCCGTGGGGAAATTAAACATGGGTCCCCAAACTACGGCCCGAGGAGGCTATTTATCCAGCCAGCCGCCACCATCCGAACATAAACATTCTCCTCACAATCCCTCCAGCTATCAGTGACAGGAAGAGTGGAGGCACAGGGAATGCTCACTGACCAATCACCCTCTAGGATTTATCCCAACCACTAGCGATGAATCAATAGTAGGCCGCCTCTCATCCACACCCAGGAAGGTCCCCACTCGGGCTGCTGCACACTTGTCATTGTGTGGCCACAGCGAGTAGTTGAAGCTGCTACTCCTTCCCATGGTCCCGATTTCTAATCCTGGTCAGGACTGGAGGTAAATGTTGCCACCACTAGATGAAGCCTCAGCCGGTTATGTCTATCCTGATGGTGTATATAGACATTTGACCTTTTTCTTTTTAAAAGAGGCCCCCGCAGAGGGTGATATACAATGCATCACAATGTTATCTAACTTTAAAGCTAAAGTTTGCTGATCTTCCTTTGGACAGTTTTTGGTTATCTGTTGCCAAGGAGTTCCCCATTCTGGACAACAAAGCTATTTTGACATTGCTCCTGTTTTCAACCACATATCTATGTGAGCTGAGCTTCTCAAGCTTGACTGCGATAAAAACTAAAAACAGAGAGAGACTGAGAACTGTTGAGGAAGAGCTTCTGTGTGTCTTTCTACCATTCTTGCCAGGATATCCCTTTGTGTTCATCGAAACAGCCCCAGGTTTCACACTGAATATAAATACATTTAGAAACTATATTATTAACTATATGTATAATATGTACTGTGTTAGAGTGTCACTTTGTGTCATTTTGGTAGGTGGTGTACCCCAGGATTTTGTAAATGTGCTGCGGCTCAAAAAAGGTTGAAAATCACTGCATTAAGTGATAGTCTGCTTTAGGCATTGTACTAATAAGCACTATAGTATGCATGTTTTCATTTAATCCTCAAAACAAGCCTACCAGACAGATGTATTTCTATCTGCATTTTCTAGATAAGGATATTGAGAGTATGAGAGTTAAAATTTGCTGAAATTTAAAAATGTAACATCTAGCCTGACCAGGAGGTGGAGCAGTGGACAGAGTGTCGGACTGGGGTGCGGAGGACCCAGGTTCGAGACCCCAAGGTTGCCAGCTTGAGTGAGGGCTCATCTGGCTTGAGCAAAGCTTACCAGCTTGGACCCAAGGTCGCTGGCTCGAGCAAGGGGTTACTCAGTCTGCTGAAGGCCCACGGTCAAGGCACATATGAGAAAGCAATCAATGAACAACTAAGGTGTTGCAACATGCAACAAAAAACTAATGATTGATGCTTCTCATCTCTCTCTGTTCCTGTCTGTCTGTCCCTATCTATCCCTCTCTCTGATTCTCTCTCTGTCTCTGTAAAAATAAGTAAGTAAATAAATAAATAAATAAAAATGTGACATCTAACTGAGATCTGGCAACGAGTTCCCTTCCTCCATGTTCCAGCTGCATCCTGTACAGCCTTCTGTTAGAGCAACTCACAGATTACACTGAAACAGGACCTGGCTGCCACCCCCTGGAAAGGTAACCCCTGGGAGGCTCAGGGACTGTGTTCTGTCCACCCTGTACTACCCATCAACTGTTACCTTCCAAACTGTTAGAATTTATACATCAAATCTCCTTCAATAAGCATCTGCTTAACTTACTAGGGATCTGTTTCTCTCTTGCAGCGATAAATCCACGTTGGTCACAAGCTTTCTTCAATTCTCATCCCTCAAGCATTTCTACTGGAGTTCTAAAATCAAGTTTAAAGTGAAGCATTTAAAATAAAGTTTTATAAACTGTTTCAAATAATCGGCAAGAAACCCAGAATGTCAATGTTTGATCAAAACATTTAACTTTGAGCTTTTTTAAAAATAAGACCTATTAATCAAAAATCTCATTTCCCCTATTTTTGGAAATTGTTATAGAAACTTTAATACTACAGTTAAAACCCTACATTTATTCCAAAAAGTTGTGTCAAAAAAAAGCATTCACTCATATACGTTTACCTTAAAAGCACAGGTGGGTCCGGTTGCTTACTGTAACTTTAATAAAGCCTTGAGAGTTGATACTTGTTTAAATTATATTCACTCCTTACGGGTGGAAGAATCACCTGGTTAAGTGAAGCCAAGATAAACTTTGGGACATCTCCCTGAAAATCTGAAAAGCCCAAAGGAAGTCTGTGAATTTATCCCCTCGATCTAAAACCATAGCCCCTGTCCCAAGATTTAGTGTAATTCAATCTAAAGACAAAAAGAATATTCATATGAAAAACGCACTCAAGGCTCTTGTTACAAACATAATCAGAGGTGATATCATATAAGGCCCTTCAGTATACCCAGCAACACATCTAACTAAAAAATCATCAGCCTTTCTGCCACGAACAAGTCACCTAGGGCCTCTGCTAAGTACTGTATGACAAGAAATGTAATTTTAAAGACTATGTGCGCAGTATTCAGTTGACCCTTGCCTTGAAACTTCCATTTTACTTTTTCCTTCTTGCCAGTAAGTCTATCTATAAAAGTACCTATTCTGATCTGTACAAACATTAAAAACACCATGTGTGTCTACGCGCCATCTGGACATATGAAAACCCACGCTGCCGGGGAAGAGAAACCGGAGCCTTGCTTCTCAGAGGTCATCACTCCTCACGTCACTGGGGCATCTTTTCCCAGTGCAGACCCTGATCCAGCTGTCTTAGAAACTGAGCACTCGCGTTTCTAACAAGCTTCCAAGTGTGATGAGGAAGGGGCTGGTCTAAGGCTTTGTGCAGCTAAGGAGAAATTTTTTCATATCTCAGTGGTTTTTAAAGTGTTAATTTCTTTTCATTGTTCATTTATTCTTTCAACAAATTTTAATGTGTATAAATTACAAATGAGGCGCTTCACTAGGAGCATAAATAAAGTCTGGTCTCGGCCTGCAAAGAGCAAAATGTGTCAGCAAGTAACTATATTATGACCACAAAGTCCTTGAAAACGCAGGGCAGGGACAGGGTTGCTTGCGAGAGAAAATGCTACAATGTGGCTCTTGAAAACAAAGGAGGTCGTCAGAGCGGAGAGGAGGATCCCATCTCCGGCAGAAGAATCAGCAAGACAAGCAGTCAAGGACTCTGGAGGAGCCGCAGGCGATAGGAACTTGCTGGAACACAGATGCTCAGGTGCACATCAGACAGGGGCCCAGGGAAAGGGATACAGATCACACAGAGTACAGCATGTCACTGGAAATTTTACAAGAGCAATGTCAGTGGATTGATGACAGCAAAAGCACACTACAATACCCTGAGGAAAAAAAGAAGAAATTGAGACAAATGCAAACATTCTGTCCAAAGATCTTGCTATAAAAGAATAAAGGGACCAATGACTAGAAAAGGGCAAAAGGTCAAGGGGAAGTTTTTAAAAAATGTTTTTAAAAGACTTCTTTTGATATTTTTCTGAAGTGAGAAGTGGGGAGGCAGAGAGACAGACTCCTGCATGCGCCTGACTGGGCTCCACCCAGCATGCCCACTAGGGGATGATGCTCTGCCCATCTGGGGCATCGCTCTGTTGCAACCAGAGTCATTCTAGTGCCTGAGGCAGAGGCCATGGAGCCATCCCCAGCGCCCAGGTCAACTTTGCTCCAATGGAGCCTTGGCTGTGGGAGGGGAAGAGAGAGACAGAGAGGAAAGAGAGGGGGAGGGGTGGAGAAGCAGATGGGCGCTTCTCCTGTGTGCCCTGACTGGTAATCGAACCTGGGACTTCCACACGCTGACACTCTACCGCTGAGCCAACTGGCCAGGGCCAAGTTTTATTTTTTTATGTGTAAAAGACCTAAGCTCCTTAATAAGAAAACATGGGGTCAGCAAAGAGAGGAAGGTTAAAAACACAGGAAAGAGGCAGGAGGAACACTTCTTCCAAAGCCATTGTGAGAGAGAACGGCTCATCCTGAGGGCTACCCTAGGCACTGCATGGTGTTTAGCAGCATCCCTGCCCCTAACACTCACTGGACACCAGCAGCACTCCGAGATGTCACAACCAAAACCATCTGGACATTGCCAAATAGCCTCTGGGGGGGAGGGGGACGAAACCTCCCTGGTGGAAACAGCTGGTCTAGAAGGGACCAGATGACTTGAGGTGAGCTTAGAGAGGCTGGTGGACCGCAAGGAGAAGGGGCCTCGGAAAAAGGGGAGAAAAAGTCTGTTTTGTGGTGTGTGGGCAAGTTTTGAAACGAAATGATTGTGTGGAGAATGGGAGAGACATATCATAACGACAGAAAGCAGAACAGTGTGGGTATCAAACAGTGTCTCTTCTCCTAGGTTTTAGCCCTGATTCTTTTCCTGATCGGCTCTCCGAAAGCAGTTCACTGAGGAACCTGGGCTTAAAGAATTTAGTGAAGGACCTCTATCAAAACATTAACATTAGTGCAGTGGCCAGTTAGTGGAACGGGTTAGAGCACTGTCCCGAAGCCCAGAGGTTGGCGGTTTGATCCCTGATCAGGGCGCACACAGGAACAGCTTGATGTTCCCACATCTTTTCCTCTCTTGCTCAAATCAATAAGTTAAATAAAAAATTTAATCCTTTACATTAACATCTGAAGGAACTGAATCATCCTGAAAAGTATTCTCACCCTTAAAAGAACTACGTTCTTATTTACCAGATCAAAAATTTCGGGGTCTTCGTTTTCCCTGGAACGTACAATTTACACATACATTTGTAAAGTCTCCGACAGGAAGGTTTCTATATTTTAATTTGTCCCCAATTCTACCCATTACAATCAACATTTGATTTTTAAGACATACAAGTGAAATAATCTTGTAATTAGGCACCATCTTTGAAAAACGCGTAACTTTCATCTGCTGCTGAGTATTAGTCCACGTTAATACTGTGCTCAGCGTAGAGGGAAAATTGACATTCCTATCTGTGCCCCGAGAGCCCCAGTACGGCACACTGCCGAGTGACGGGTCAGAAGACTAACTAGTTATCTCGTATACTTCTCTCTTCTAAATACGATCTTTACAACCTGAAAGTCACGTTTATGGGGGGGTTTTTTTTGTTTGTATTTTTCTGAAGTTGGAAACGGGGAGGCAGTCAGACAGATTCCCACATGCACCCGACTGGGATCCACCCGGCATGCCCACCAGGGGGGGGCGATGTTCTGCCCATCTGGGGTGTTACTCTGTTGCAACCAGAGCCATTCTAGCGCTTGAGGCAGAGGCCACAGAGCGTTTATGTTTTTAACGATTTTGTAGTTTCCTGACAATGTGCAAGCTGTTCTTTCTGACAGCACAGCTAATTAGGCAGTGGCCTCCACACAAGTGAGAGAGACCGGGTGTGCACAGACACACGCAGTGTTTGTTGATATTACTACCAAGGAAACTGGTCTGCAAAGACATGTCTCTTACTTAAAAATCTTCCACAAGTACACCTATTACAACAACATGCAACTTTGCCCTAGAAAAATTTCTCACCTTTTTCCTGGATCCCTACACTTACTGAAGCAGCTTCACGTGCAGCTAACAGAACTCGATTTTGTACTCTCTTCCTCCTCGAGAGGTCAAATGCACTTCAACACAAATAACTAAAATATGCTAAAGCAATAATTCCAGACATAATAAGCAAAGATTCCCATCTGTGCTAACTTTAGAATAAGCATACGTACGAAAGAAGGACTTTTTTTCCCACTACAGAGAAACCTCACTGTTCATTATAATATCACTATGGTCAGCCTCACTTGTTAAACAGAACTCCCAAGGTTACAACCACCTGAAAGTGTTCTGAATATGGAATGGTGAGTGCCTTGCGTACATTACCAAGTCTCTTCAAAGAAAGTTCAAGTTGGATTCACTTTCAGATCTGCTATATGTAATGATGAAAGGACGAAAATATTAAGCTCAAATTCCATACTCTAAAGACCAACATTCAAATGTATCTCTAACAGCAACTCGACCTGTACACTTGAGGCCTCTGACATCTCTGGTAATGGACACATCAAAAGAAACCCACGTACTTTACCCAAAACCTGACTATAAAACAATCTCTATAAAGGTCTGGCACGGCGAACCTTTTTATAAAAACTGCCCACTTTTGCAGTGCTGGTCAACCCGGTCCCTCCCGCCCACTAGTGGGCATTCCAGCTTTCATGGTGGGCGGTAGAAGAGCAACCAAACCACGCTGCAATTGGCCCACCATGAAAGCTGGAACGCCCACTAGTGGGCGGGAGGGACCGGGTTGACCAGCACTGCAAAAGTGGGCAGTTTTTATAAAAAGGTTCACCAGGCCCTGGCCGGTTGGCTCAGTGGTAGAGCGTCAGCCTAGCATGTGGAAGTCCCAGGTTCGATTCCCAGCCAGGGCACACAGGAGAAGCACCCATCTGCTTTCCCCCTCCTCCCCCCTCTCTGTCTCTCTTCCCATCCCGCAGCCAAGGCTCCATTGGAGCAACGTTGGCCGGGGTGCTGAGGATGGCTCCATGGCCTCTGCCTCAGGTGCTAGAGTGGCTCTGGTCACAACAGAGCGACACCCCAGATGGGCAGAGCATCGCCCCCCTGGTGGGCGTGCCGGGTGGATCCCAGTCGGGTGCATGTGGGAGTCTGTCTGACTGCCTCCCCATTTCTGGCTTAGGAAAAATAAAAAAATAAAAAAATAAAAAATAGGCCCTGGCCGGTTGGCTCAGTGGTAGAGTGTCGGCCTGGCGGGCAGAAGTCCCAGGTTCGATTCCAGCCAGGGCACACAGGAGAAACGCCCATCTGCTTCTCCACCCCTCCCCCTCTCCTTCCTCTCTGTTTCTCTCTTCCCCTCCCGCAGCCAAGGCTCCACTGGAGCAAAGATGGCCTGGGCGCTGGGGATGGCTCCTTGGCCTCTGCCCCAGGCGCTAGAGTGGCTCTGGTTGCAACAGAGCGACGCCCCGGAGGGGCAGAGCATCGCCCCCTGGTGGGCAGAGTGTCGCCCCCTGGTGGGCGTGCCAGGTGGATCCCGGTCAGGCGCATGCGGGAGTCTGTCTGACTGTCTCTCCCCGTTTCCGGCTTCAGAAAAATACAGAAAAAATAAAAATAAATAAAAATAAAAAGGTTCACCATCATGGCTCTAGGCCTACATCTAAGTGAGTAAAAAAATCTCCTGAAGGAAAAAGTGTTTATACAGCAGTCAGGATCATCTCTAAAGTTGTTACGTTATGTCTCTATTCCTCCCCAAGGAAATAAGAATTGTATGATCTGAAAACATGCTAAAAGGTGTAAGAACTGAGACAGAATCTAAGCATAAAAATAATCTAGAGATAAATAATTCAATTATAGTTAGCAAATCTAAGTATTTCAATGCTCACATCTTAAGATGACAGAAAAAAACCTCTGCATCTAAGTAACTAAGTCAAATTTCTTCAAAGCCAACATTATACAAATCAGATTTTTCCAGACACTTCCAAGTTCCAAGTTCAGTCAAGTTCTAAAATGGAGACACTTCTGAGACTAATTTTTTTTTTTTGACGGAGACAGAGAGAGAGACAGATAGAGACAGACAGACTGGAAGGGAGAAAGATGAGAAGCATCAATTCTTTCTTCATTGCAGCTCCTTAGTTGTTCATTGATGTGCCTTGACCGGGAGCTACAGCAGACCAAGTGACCCCTTGCTCAAACCAGTGAACTTGGGCTCAAGCTGGTGAGTCTTGCTCAAACGACATAAGCCTGTGCTCAAGCTGGTGACTTTGGGTCCTCTGTGTCTCAGTCTGATGCTCTATCTACTGCGCCACCGTCTGGTCAGGCTTATTTTTCTTCATAGAAACAAAACTGATGAAATCTTTGAGGGTACAGAGTGTAAAAAAGTCAGTAAGGCCATGCATTGGTTTTCATGATAACCCATAATCTTAAATTCTTATTCATATAGACTTCGATTTCAAAAACATGAAAGCTTTATATAAAGCTTCACTTTTTCATTTCAGAAAGAAATCTTGAAATATTTGAATGCTAAACGATGCTTATTCTTTTCTTAAACAATCTTTGTATTGGCCTCTTGTTTTATTTTCTTTGGGAAATAATACAAATATACTAGTTCTAATTTTGTTCTCATTTTCAAGGTTATTTTCAATTGTTTCATTAATTCAATACAAGTGTCTCCTTAACAGTTTTAAAAAGTAAACTTTTATTTTAATCATCTGAAACAAAAATTAACTGGGTTCAAAGGTCATCATGCCTTAGCCTGTTCCTAATAATGACCGAAAATTTTATTGATAAGGTTCAAGTCATCCTAAAACAAATGGCAAAAGAAGTAACTTCCATTTAACACCTTCATTAGGATTCCTTTCCCCTTTCTAAAGAGCTGAAAATAGGTAAAAAATAATGACACCATCCATAAGATTATCAGCTAGTAAATAATCTTCTCTCTTGCTATTTTGTAAACTCCAGGAAAGCAGGAACAGGCACTTGGTTGATGAAATGACGTGACATGTGACTGCACCTCATGGCAAGTGGAGGCGCAGACAGACGGCCAGCGCAGCGGTCAGCAAAGGGAGGGACGCTGCAGCCGCGTGTCCTCATGAACTAAAACCGTTCGTGCAAACCGGGAGCCGGGCACTGGAACAAACTGCAGAGACGCATGCGGTCTTCCGGGATAACATGCTTCAGAACCGGGAAGAGCTCGCAGACCTCATGCCAACACCTGGGACTAGCAGCGGCTGCCTGAGCACTGCGGGCAAGCTGGGCAGAGCAGGAAAGAGTCTGGGACGGATTAACGGATCTGTCACAGATGTGGGGCAAAGCGTGTGTGTCTCTTGGAGGAGGGAGGAAAAATGTTGGTACACTTTCCTCATTTTTAAGCTGTGCTCTAGATAAACACCGGCGTGCTGGGGCACAGGAAAGTAACGAATTCCATCACTGACGGATGCGGTGCCGACTTCCCCCAGGCTCGGGGGTCTTTCTTTTGTGCAAGTTATAGGGAAAACAGGCCCTATAATATGTAAGTCCCTCTCCTGGGGCTTCAAAAATGTTTAATTACAGCCCAAAGCTGTAAGATCAGGAAGACATGAGACAGTCAGAAGCCAGGGTACCAGGGTCTCAGTTCTGTCACAGAGGTAAATTCCATATTATACTATACTAAAGAGTGCAGAGGCGGGAGGAATAATTATGATCACAAAGGCACTGAGGACGCTGCTGATCCTCATTCACTAGGAGAAGTTGTCACATTAAAGAGGGCCGGTCCAAGAGTGTACATCTGAACAGAAGCTCCCCAGAGATTTTCTTTCCCGGGCTATGTTCTAAAACCAGGTTAAAGTCTGGGGTTTTCTTTTATTTCATAGCATCGTCCCAAATTTGGCATTTCAAATATGTACTCTTAATACATGATGAGTCCAACATAGTATCTTTGTTACTAGGAATCAATCTGATGTACACTGGCTCAATGAAATAAAGTACTTCACTTTGAAATGATCAGTTTGATTAAAAAATGTTTTGAATCATGGTCCACAAATTAGAATATGTAGCGCAGTGGTCGGCAAACTCATTAGTCAACAGAGCCAAATATCAACAGTACAACGATTGCAATTTCTTTTGAGAGCCAAATTTTTTAAACTTAAACTACATAGGTAAGTAAACTGTTATTAACTTAATTAGGGTACTCCTAAGCTGGCCACGCTCAAGGGGCCAACGAGCCGCATGGGGCTTGCGAGAGTATGCCCATAAATAGCTTTAAAAGAAACCACAAAAGGAATGAGAAGATTTCTTCTTGTCTGAACACTACTAGACAGTCAAAGGGGCACACGCCTGTCCACTGCACCATGCTCAACCACGTCTCACATCTGTCTGTCTTGTTGTCTGAAGTCCTCCTGTTCAGCCTCAATTAACGCTTGGCAGCTTGGTCCCAGCTGGTCAGAAGTGGAAGCAAACCCACAAAGCGAACCATGCACTCTGAGGCTGCTCAGAGCATTGGGGAGTAATTATAAAGAGGACATGCCAGTTGTAATAAATCAGAAGACGAAGTGACAACTCAAACTGATTTCAAGCTAGCACTTTTTTTTAACCAGCTGTCAGAAACATTAAGGCTTTAAAAATTACAGGTAGTTCTCTTGCCTACTCTCTTAGAACGCATTTAGTACCGAGTATACATTCTGTATTATTTTCTGATTATTAGAGCATTTAGACTAGGGATCGTTTATCTAATGAAGACTCAGTTGGCCCTGATGAGAAAACATCAGGCTTTAATCCCCACAGTGCAAGCTTGGTAAGCAGATATGAGACTCAAATAGAGGAAAAAACAAAGTACTGGTTTTAAACTAATTCCTGAAAGAATATTCAAGTGCCATCAGAAAAAGGTCTAAAGAAAATCTCGCCCTGGCTGGTTGGCTCAGCAGTAGAGCGTCGGCCTGGCGTGCGGGGGACCCGGGTTCCATTCCCGGCCAGGGCACATAGGAGAAGCACCCATTTGCTTCTCCACCCCCTCCCCGTCTCCTTCCTCTCTGTCTCTCTCTTCCCCTCCTGCAGCCAAGGCTCCATTGGAGCAAAGATGGCCCGGGCGCTGGGGATGGTTCCTTGGCCTCTGCCCCAGGCGCTAGAGTGGCTCTGGTCACGGCAGAGCGACGCCCTGGAGGGGCAGAGCGTTGCCCCTGGTGGGCGTGCTGGGTGGATCCCAGTCGGGCGCATGCGGGAGTCTGTCTGACTGTCTCTCCCCGTTTCCAGCTTCAGAAAAATACAAAAAAAAAAAAAAAAGAAAAAGAAAATCTCTAAGGCCCTGGCCAGGTGGCTGAGTGTACAGAGCATATAGTCCTTGCGCACTGGGGTCAAGGGTTCCATCCCCGGTTAGGACACGTAGGAGAAGCAACCAATGAATGCTCACTTCAACGGAAAAACGAAACAGAACGTGTTGATGCTTTTCTATCAATTTCTCTCCCCGGTTCTCCACTCATCCCTGTTCCACCTTCTCTTTCTCTCATATCAATGGGAAAAAATATATATTTTTTGTGACAGAGACAGAAGGACAGAGAGAGGGGCAGTCAAGGACAGAGATTAGAAGCATCAATTCTTTGTTGCAGCACCTTTGTTGTTCATTGATTTTCTCATATGTGCTTTGACTGGGGGAGGGGGGTTCTACAGCAGACTGAGTGACCCCTTGCTCAAGTCAGTGACCTTGGGCTCATGCTGGTGAGCCTTGCTCAAACCACATGAGCCTGTGCTCAAGCCGGCAACCCCGGGGTTTTGAACCTGGGTTCTCCATGTCCCAGTCCGATGCTCTGGTCAGGTCCACTGCACCACTGCCTGGTCAGGCGGAAAATAAACTTTTAATAAAAAAGTAATTGAAAAAAGAAAATCTACAAGATTTGCTGAAGGTTCTTTGAGAAGGTATCAGATATACACACATTCTCATGGGTGTGAACATACATGTGCATGCATATGCACACATACACAGTATTTACGTGAAAAGTCAACCTGGCTCATCCGCTCCCAGACAGAACGGGGGCTCTGCTTAGGTGCCGGAGTATTTGACAAGAAACCCAGAAAGGAGTGATTTATAAGCACTTGCTCTTCCCACCAGACCACCAACCACTTAGAACTACAAAAGGAACGGAGAGCTAAGCTGATGAGAACAGTGAAGAGGGAAAATATTCCTTTAGAGAATTTCAGAAAAATCACACCTGAAAGGACTAACCACAAAGTGTCAGCCTCATTCAGTTCTCTGACCCGATACATGACGACTGTTTTTAAGGCCTCGATTCTCTTAAAATCATTCTCATCTGATTAGTGGTTTAGAAAAGAATTAAGGTCTGACCTGTGGTGGCACAGTGGATAAAGTGTCAACCTGGAACGCTAAGGTCGCAGGTTTGAACCCAGGCTTGCCTGGTCAAGAAACATAGGAGAGTTGGTGCTTCCTGCTCCTCCCTGCTTCTCTCTCTCCTCTCTCTAAAATGATAAATAATTGTTTCAACCTCTATATTAGACAGGAATGAAGGCCATACCCTTGCCTACAACTTTCAGGTAACTGGAATAATCATCACAGAACCGGAGGCTCATGAGATGAAGGCAAAGGGCCTTGTTCCAGTTTCTCAGGTGACTACTCCAGAAATTGTTTTTGATCCATGAACATTCCCAAATAACCTACTTTTACTATCAGTTAAGTGAAATTGCTTTTAGGGTGAGGGCGTCCTTTTTTGACCCTCTGAAAACTATTAGTGTAGAAATCAACCTTAGTCTGCCACTGATCAAATGGTGGACTACTGGATTACTTACCCGAAATATAAAAGTCATGTTATGAAGAAAACTACAAACTCACAGACTGAATTAAAACAAATTGTGCATTAGAGGGCAGGTACACTAGGCACTTAGACTTCTCCGTGTAAGTCTCACATCTATAGCTTTAGGCTAACAAATCTAAAATAACCAATGTGGCAAAGAAAGATCAGAGTTATAACAGTTTAAGAGATTGCCCTCTTCCGTTTTAAGCTTTCTATACCAAAGTGACAATTAAATTTTATATTATCCACTAAAAATCTAGCTTTAATTTTTTTTTAAGTTCTGATAAGAAATTACTGTTTTACATTTGAAAGTACAGATAACTACGGTCATGGGGCTATTTAGTGATTTCCAATGGAATCGAGATCCTTACTATGTCTTCCTAAACTGGCTAAAATGTGTCACTTGAGATTTCAGAATCAGCAGTAGTCAAGTCAGTTCAGTTCTCTCTTCCAAACAGGTAATTTCTTGAGAGCTCAAATTTTATCTGACAGTTTCTTTGGAATAAAATGGCTCTGAATATGCTTTGCAAATTCAGTATCATATAGAAAGACCTAACAAAAAATTTTAATCATTTTTCTACATGTAGTTTCCCACACAGTAGCCTGAGTCAGACACATTTAAGAAAGGAGTTTATTTTGGTGATTAATAACTTTTTTTAAGCAAGAATATATTGCCTGACCTGTGGTGGCGCAGTGGATAAAGTGTCGACCTGGAATGCTGAGGTCGCCGGTTCAAAACCCTGGGCTTGCGTGGTCAAGGCACATATGGGAGTTGATGCTTCCTGCTCCTCCCCCTGTTCTCTATCTCTCCCTCTCTCTCTCTCCCCTCTCTCTCTAATAAAAATGAATAAATAAATAAATAATCTAAAAAAGTAAATAAGTAAAAAAAAAAAAAAATTTAAAAGAATATATTCGTGGATCAAGTGTAAATCTTACCAGCCTTTTTCAAGTCCCATGGGGGGTAAAACCTACTCTTAAAACTTGAGATCCTACTACAGGTATAATGTTTTTAACAACCAAATTGTTACTAAATGGACACAGACAATTAACTAACAAAAGCAGCTTCCTAATTGTCCTTCCTGAAATTACAAGACAGACATTTCCATGACAGGCGACCCACCTGGATCAATAGGATGCTTGCCACTAGCCTAATGAATCCAACAGCCGTGTTTAAAGGCCGGTACTGAGGACCAGAAACACAAATGAAGCTCAGAGAGTTGAGGCCCTGGAGGCGGAAAAGCTTCAGAAGACCTACAGGGCTCTAAGAACCACCCAATCCATTCTCTCCCTCCCCCAGTTTGGGTTGCAATAGTCGATCTACACAAGTAATCCCTTAATTATTTGCACTGAATATACAACACTGGCTTGCATGACCTACAAATTTCTATTACCTACAACTGACAACCGTAACAATAGTCACAGCTGTGTAGTACTACAGACCAGGCAGTGCTCTAAGTGCTCTAGTGCTTTTCAAGGAAAAATTAGAATTCTCTGTGCTAATTTCTATAGAAGTTACAGGGCCCTTGTTAAGACACATTTTTAGGAAAGATCTATAGAGCCATGCAACTTGAATTTCAATCAAATACAAAGCTGTTTTTTTACTTGATCAAAAGAAAAAAAATGTATTAAGGTTGTACTATGAGATAAAGAGTGAACCCATAATTTATTCGGAAAATAAAAAAGACCTATCTCTAATAAACCACTGAAAAGGCAAAATAATAGTCATATCACTTAAGAGAAAATTTTAACGAGTAGACAAAACAGAAAATGCTAATACTGTTTTTGAAAGACAAATAGAAATGAAACTGAAAGACACTTGTCACACATTTTCAGGTCTAAATGAGGTCTAAAAAAACCTTTTTAAAAAGGATTAATTTTTCAATGCAAAGATAATTCACAGTAAATAGAGTCTTTGCTATACAATACTAATGTTATTGGTTTTCTTTAAAAATTCCCTTAACTCAAGTTATTACTAAAGAAACATAAAACTCTGGGCATTACTAACTCATCTAAAAAGTTAGGCAATGCATTGTATTTAACAGTCTGCAATACTTGTATTAGAGATTCAAATTTGATTGTTGTAATATCCAAAGTAATTTAAAAATGGAATTCTATAGATGTGTTTCATCACTCTAACCTTTCCCACTGTGTGTTTTCAAATGTAAAAGGTCTATTTACTTAGATCTTAAACAGTTATAGAACTTTAGGTCCCCGGCTGTTATGAAGTTGTCATCCAGAAGTCTGCTGAAGTCCTAACTCCCAGTACTTCAGAATTATTTGGAAACAGGGTCATTACAGATGTAACTAGGTAAGAGGAGCTCATACTGAAGTGGGCTGAAACGCTAATCACATAAAACTGGTGTCTTTATTCCTTATAAGAGGAAAATTTAGACACCAACAGAGGACATGAACACCACGACCGAAGACGGCCATGTGGTAACAGAGGCCGACTGAAGTGATGCACCCAGAAGCCAAGAACACCAGGGACTGCTGAGAACTGCTGGAAGTTTGAGAGAGGTAAGGAAGAACTAACTGGTCTTTGGAGAAGCATGGCTCTGTCAACACCTTGATTTTGGACTCCTAGCGTCTGGAACTGCGAGAGTAAGTTTCTATTGTTTTAATCAATCCAATTTCTGGTATGCAGCCTCAGGAAACTAATTATACCAACCATAGCGTAAATCAGGGGTCCCCAAACTACAGCCGCGGGCCACATGCAGCCCCGAGGCCATTTATCCGGCCCCCGCTGCACTTCCGGAAGGGGCACCTCTTTCATTGGTGGTCAATGAAAGGAGCACATTGACCATCTCATTAGCCAAAAGCAGGCCCATAGTTCCCATTGAAATACTGGTCAGTTTCTTGATTTAAATTTACTTGTTTTTTATTTTAAATATTGTATTTGTTCTCGTTTTGTTTTTTTACTTTAAAATAAGATATGTGCAGTGTGCACAGGGATTTGTTCATAGATTTTTTTCTAGTCCGGCCCTCTAACGGTCTGAGGGACAGTGAACTGGACCCCTGTGTAAAAAGTTTGGGGACCCCTGGTGTAAATCTATCTTTCCAAAAGAGCATCTTCTTGTATAGCACAGCTTTGAAGTCAGCAAAACGTGGATTCAAACACCTATACAAAGCAAAAGCTATATATACATGGACTTCTTTTATTTGTAAAGAAGAGAACAAATATATATATTTAATCTATATATTTTAAAGGTAAAATATATAGACTAAGACACAGAAGTTAAAAATATTATGTCTCTCCACACCCAAAACCTCTCACTCTATAATGAGAACGCATTTTAACCTATGGTCATAGATTATTTGACTAACAATTCAGAAAGTACTATGATAAAAACAGAGGACTGTAACTAAAATATTATTAAATAAACTTTATTTTTAAAATAAAAGCACAGTTCTAAATGAAGTCCTAATAGTTTTACTACTTAAAAATCTCTAAACCCTTATATTTTTCTCGGTCTGACCTCAGTTATAAAAGGGGTGATGTTTTTCAGACCCTTCTGAGGTGGCAAGTGTGACCCTCTCCTAACTAAAAGGCTCAAAGTACTATTCCTGACCACAGAAACAAGAGTTATCCTGTTGTACTTTCAAAGTACAAGTCTTCTGATTTTACTCATATTCTTACTAATGTGTAAACTGACCTGAGGTTCAGTAATAAACACAAGAGTCATGTTATGAAAAAATGATTGTTCAAATGCAAGAACATTTTATTTCATGTAATAATCACAACATAAGCAAAATAGTAATTACCTTTGGCAAAATCAGTAGAAACAGAAACGTAACAATGTGATAAGCATATTCCCCTGATGTGTGTGGGTCAGGCAATAATTCGGACATAAAGGTCCACAGTCATCTGAAGACTCAGGAAAAGGTGACCAAGGCCAGCGTGGCATGCTGGGGTTAAACCTCACATAAATATAAGTTCAGTAAGTGGAACTAAAGACTTGAAAAGAAAGAAAACCTTGAATTGGGTTCTATATGCTCGTAAAGTAAAAGAACTGCCAGTTATCTACTGCCACCAAAGACAAAGGCTGGTCTCTAAACTCCGACTTCGGGTGGTGAATGAAGACTAACGCTGAATGTTTACTATGTGTAATTTTACATGGCTTATTTAAGCCATGAATTATTTTTTATTTTTTTAAAGAGAGAGAGACATGAAAGGGGGGAGAGAGAGAGAGAGAGAGAGAGAGAGATATGGATGAAAGTGATGAGAAGCATCAACTTCGTAGTTGCTTCACTTCAGTTGTTCATTGACTGCTTCTCATACATGCCTGACCGAGAGGCTAAAGTCGAGCCAGTGACCCCTTGCTCAAGTCAGCGACCTTAGGAATCATGTTGATGGTCCTGCCCTCAAGCTGGCAACCTCATGGTTTTGAACTGGGGACCTCGGCATTCTGGGTTGACACTCTATCCACTATGCCGCCACTGATCAGTCCAGAATATTCTTAATATGTGTTGTATACACAAGAAAACTAAGTACTAAGTTCTGGATCGACATACTGTGTATAAATCCCAAAGTTTAGAAAGGAGCTGCCAGAGCCACCATCTAAAATGCAAGTCTGCAAGTAATCACCAGCTCTGCTTAGCTTGTATAAAATCATTTTAAAGGATAAAAAGTTTTGAAATTTTATTTCATTTGTGGAAAAAAGTGTTTTCAAAAATAATCTTATTTAACATCAACGCAACACAAACCTGCCTCCAAAGCAGCGAGGTATGAAGAACTTTAACAGTATTAGGCCACAGTGCATAACCTCAGGGAAAGAAACAAACGCTGAACACAGAACCCGGAGCTGCAGATTCCTGAACAGCAAAAGAAGACAGCCCCATACTTGTCACCACAAACACGCAACCTCAGTGTTGAACCGCAGCCTTGCCCTATTAAAGATATGCTGTTCAAGTTTATGTTTTCCTGTACAAATCTGCCTTCTCTAAAGAGAAGAGTATTTAGTTGGTGAGCCTCTGCAATGTGAGTCCGGCACTTTATTAGGTGGTACAGACTAATATTTTAATTTAATAGACCTGGGTTTCAATCTTTGCTCAAATATCTATAAGTTATAAAACCCTGGGAAGTCACTTAAATGTTTCCCTTTAGTAAAGCAGGTATTAAAATAACAACTACCTCACAGGACTGTCTGTCATGAGGATTATACTATGCAAATATTGATCAACATACAACCTATGCAACTTACGACCATTCGACTTTACAACCACAATCGCTAGCCACGACTGCTCCACGTCTGGCAGCGCAAGCGTTGCCCAGCTGGGCGTAAGACAGTGCGGACCAGCTTCCGGCAGCATTACCATCTCCGCGTGCACCATTTCAACTGTTATCCCAGACTCGGTACAGCAATTTGTGTTTTGTGTCTTGGATTTTTTCATCAAACCCCTTCCCAAGATGTCCAGCAAGAGGAAACTGTCTTTGCAAATATTAAACCAGTTTTACTGGTAATGTAGTGTTTTACTTAAACCTGATGAAAGTAAAAATAGAAACAAAATGGTATAGAGATAATACAAATGGCATAAAATGAACAAAGAAAATTATGATAAAATATGATTTAAAGATTTTTATAACATCATTTCACAGTACTGTACATATAGCCTACTCAACTTATGACCAAATCGTGTTACAACTGGTCTGTCGGAACCAATCGTGGTCGTAGGTCGAGCACTAGCTGTACAGGTAATAAAATTATTCTAGTTATTGTCACATAGTCCACGTCCACTAAATATTAACTAACATCACCGATAGTAATAAAAAATGTAACCCTACAAATTAGCTATTAAGAAGTGATGCTTAGATGTGCAATAATTTTGTTCGAAGACACACATCTAGCAAATGTCAAAGCCAGTTTTGAAAACCCAAAGGTGGTCAAATCTGTGCTCTTGTAGAAAGTGTTTCAATATTGTCAGTCTTTCCCTTTTGTTCCTCCTGCCTCTTCAACTGGTTTTTATCAGAGGAAACTTATTTCATAGATTCAATGTATTTAAATACTAGAAATAAATAACCTTAAAAATCACCAAGCCAAGGGGCAGCAAATGGCTTTCAACACAGACAAATCCAATTGACAGCCCTTGCCTGGAATGACGGGTCAAAAAGGAGGCTGGATGAAGTGCTACAATGAGAAGATTCTGAGAAGGGCAGAAAAAAACCCACAGGACAAAACAGTGACAGCTGCCCATGGGGAGGAATGGGGGGAAACGGGGGCAGAAAAGAGATTTGATGGGCCTACAACACAGGGCCAACCAAGTGCTATCTATGTATCTGCCACTGCTATGCAAGTGTAGCATGCCTGTTCAACTCCTCTAATTCTCAGGGCCAACAGCCACAAGTTCCAAGTTCCCTCTCGACCCCCTACTGAACTCAGTACATACACATGCTCTCAGCCGCCTTCTCTGATACTTCTGCGATAGCACACTTCCGCCCCAGATATATACTATATATAGTTTACAAAGTACTTATATCATCTGTTGTCCATCTTCATTAGAACAAGGCAGAGTAAATGCAAGCCTACAAACAGGATGCAAAGAGTCCCCTGAAAGAGGAGAGAATTAAGCAGAGGGGAAGAAAATGCCAAAGCTCATGCCAAAATAAAATACTCATTTTTCATTAGTTTTAATGTACAACCCACATCTCAGTAGTCCCACTAGTAACATGACTTCTAGACTTTCATAAAGTTAATGCTTGCAATTTTGTCCCAAACAGGTCCTTTACATAATCAAAGCATTTAATTACATTACATCAAGTAGATTTTTCTTTAAGGTATCCTAAACAAAGTTTTACTTGAGTCAAAAATACTTCAAAACCATCTCATATGCTCCCTTCCATCCTTTTCTTTCTACGCTTCATTTCTAGATTAATGCTTGAGTTTAAAACAGCTGTGACACTGGACTTCTCTAATTTTTATTCACCCTCCAAAACCAGTTGCCACAATTAAAGTATCTACTGCAACACTAAAAATAATTGTGTATCACTCAAGTATTTTATTTTTAAAATATTTTAATAATCTCAAGTATATGGTGCTTTAGATATTTACATATTTTAACATATCTAGGGTGGTGGTATGTGGGGGTGTGACAACACGCACACACACCCAGAAGGGAGGGGTGTGTGTGTGAGTGTGTGTGTGTGTGTGTGTAACTATGTATTGCCCCCGGAGATGCTGTTACTAGTTAGTTTGTGGTGACACCCTCAAATTTTTCAAAGTGCTCCCAGGCGACTATTATACACCTGCTTTCTTCCTGCCTGAAAACCACAGAAACAGTGTATTTCCGATGGCTCCCGGCATACGCGCCCCTGTTTCAAGTATGCTCCCCAAAGAAAACTATCTGGGCCACTAGTTTTAAATTCTAGTTCCATTGCTGAATCAATGTATTTTGCTTTTAAATTTCCCACTGTAAACTATAGTAACCTGATTTTTTCTCAGAAGTGCAAAGTAGAAATCAATTTAAGTTATAGTTAAAAGATGTTTCATATAAACCACAGCGTCAGTTATAGAAAACATTTATGATTATCTGGCACACTGAGTATTTATGATTACTCACAGCAGTGTACTTTTTTACTTTGCCTATCTTAAAAATATAAAGATACCGATCTCATCTATATTATGTAAGCTATTTAAAAGGAAATATGTTTGTTTTCGTTCTCTGAAAGTGTTAAAAGCTCTTAAACATTTTATTAATATAGCACCCAATAAAGTAATAATGATGAAGGCACATAAGGTATAGTAAAATTTTAATCAAGTATTAAAATTTTCTTTTTCCTTACATTTGCCCATCTAAAATACATGTAAAAAGTTTAATAATCAATACTGTATTTCTTTGATTTCAAAATACTTTTTATATTTTGACATTTCTGAACTAGGGATGGGTTTTATAATCCCTAGAATGACGTATTGGAAAAGTGTTTTTTTTAAATGGTGCATCTTACAATCAATAGTACCTTGTATCTGATGAACTATGTGGTTTTTTAAAAAAACTTTTTCAAATTAAACACATAACTCCTTCTTTTTAAATGTAACACAACTCTTCCACACCCAAACAACCCTAAATGTGTAGCTCCATAAACTATTATTTTTTACATAAAAAAGCAACTAAATTAGCAGGACAATGGAAACAAGTCTAGTAAGAATGTAATAAATTGAATAAGTAACAAATTTTTATCAATTATATAATTTCCAAAGTTTTAAGCAAATAACTTGATACTATTCCATCTTCCTATGCTTTCTAAGTATTTGTCCACCCTATGTATTGATACAAACTTAGCAAGAGGAGCATTCCACCTATAATATGCTGCAGATAAAGACTACTTTTCTATCTGCAATATAAATGATCAAAGTACAGTCAGTATATGTCGTTATGCTAATAGCAGAAGCCAATGTTTAATGAAATGTTTAAAGACATAAAAAACCATTTAAATATTAATAATTAACATCTATCAATAATGCCATCTACTGATACTGAAGAAAGTCATATTCTAACAAATCACAAATCAAAACACTGTGATTTGGTGTCTAATGGAGATATTGCCTGCAGTACCTTAATCATCTTATTAAAGTGAAATGATTAGGTTACTCTTTGCATATTCCTAGTTGCTGGTATTCTAGTGACAGCTCTGTGATCAAAAGCATCAAAAATGTAATAGGTCCTACATCAAACATATCAAAGTAAGACAACTTTCCTGTACCTCATTTTAAAAAACGATGAACATAAATATCAATTTTGAAAATTCAGTATGAGAACAACTAATACCCTTTTACTAACATATTATACAACAAAGCTAGGACAGCGTGAGAACAAGACAAATGCTTTTTCTGTCGGGCTTGCTTCTCGATTCTGCACTGACACTCGACCTGGAAGCCTGCCCCAGTGCAATATTCAAAACAGTCCAATTCCGAGTATAGTTTGTTTTCCAGTTTGCGCATGAAGGCCCAACAGTGATTTAAAAGCCTGGGGTTAAAGTCACTGAAAAGTCTCACATTCATTCATATTTCTTAATCCAAGTGAATGTCACTAAATTTTAATAATGGCAAGTGCAACTAAAGGAGTTTGAGAGACATCTCAGTCAATATAATTTCTTTGAAGACAAGGCAGATCTTTCCCAAACATTAAAATTTTGTGCCATTGTCACAATTTTTCCTGTTACCCTAAACCTAAGGAAAAGATCAGAAACCAACTCAAATTATTAAACTGAACCGAATTACTTAAAAATAAACACCAAACCCCCCTCATCCACTTTTCTGAATGACAAAATAAATAATGTACTATTTCTATTCAGAATCTGTCAGAAAAAGAGACTTTATTTTTGTCCAGGAACCTTAAAAGCTCTACTCTCTAGATCATCAGCTAAGGTAAGCAAAAAGAGTCGATTTTAAATCGCTGGTATAATTTTATCATGGGGAGAGGGGGCTGACAAACCTAACTGAAGAATTCTAGATAAACGGAGCAAAAGAATTGTTGGAAATGCACAGGAAACTATAAATGACAATTCACAGGACCAAATGAAAGTCATCATTAGAAATAAAAAAACACCAATGGTTTTATACATATGTGTATATATATGTAAAACCCAAAGGAGACATAAACAGCAAATAAATGAAAGTTAAAACAAAAATAAATAGAAAATCAAGACCAAATTTTTCTGCTACTCAGTTTACCTTGGAGATGAATCTGAAGTGTCACCCAGTGCCTACAAAACCCATGATGGACACTTTGTTCCTGGTACACATGTTAATGGTTTTAAAAACCATCAACACCACTACACATTTTGTGCCAGTAACATACTTTAGAAAAGTGACCAGCAAGTAAGTACTTTAGCGTTAGCACTATTTTACATGAAATTTGGTGTCCATGCTAAATCTAACTTCATGCTTAACTATATTTTTTAAAAACTGCAAAACAGCCAATGCATTTCTTTAAAGTATTTCTTATTTTCTATGCATAAAGGCTAGGGGCTATAACTATGAGCAATGTAATTGGCCAAATTTCCCTAATTTTCAATCCAGTTTAAAAAAATATTTTACTATCTAAATTATTAATTTCTATTTTTCTCTGTATGTACAGGAATTTAGACATATAGAGAAACAAAAAAACCTACATGACTTAGACAATAAATACACAGATATTACCTATAAACTAATGAGACCGCATGGTTTTTATATTAAAGTACATGCTTTTTCCACCGCACAGTTCTTCATTGTTGTTAAGAGTAATAGAAAGCTTGTAACTTATCACATGCTGCTAATGATCAGGGTTTTAGAATTTGTAGGTTAAAAAAATACAATTCCTAGAACACTGTTATCAAACAAGTAAGTTTTATTGGCATCTAAAAACAAAATTCACCCAACATTGAAACGTACTTTAATATTTATGTTGTTGTTTTCTTTTTTCTTTTTACTCACTGCAGTATGAGGAACAAATCACAAACACTTACTTTGGAGAAACAGAGACCATAGTGTAGATTTTACAAAATCACTTTTTAAAATCTCTGTATTGTGCTCCTCAAATAGCTAGAGCCAGTCTTTGCATAAAATATCACAGCTTTGTCTATTACTGTAAAATTCTGCAGCAGCCTAAAGACATGGGTAAGATATACCACGACTTGCTATTCTGAAATATATCTATTACCATATCCAACCTAATGGTAGTATCTAAAAAATCCTTTCTTCCATAGGAAGTCTCTGACAAGCTGTTACTCAATTCCTTGAAGTTAAAAGAATCAGGGGGCAACATTTATATTTTATCAGAAAAATAAAAAATGTTTACCTACCATGTTCATATTAAGAACAATGTCTATACAAGTCAGTTGTACAATTATTTTAAGAGAAAAGTGAACATGAACATCAGATTAACTTAATTCTGGCAGACAAAAGTGAACAACTATGGTCCAGTCAGCCATTAATCTATTACAGAGAGATGACAACTTTACAAAAGGTATCTTTTTACCTACTGAGTGATGATTATGTCCCCTCAGTTTCTGTGCTTTCTACCACTGGTTCACTTTCTATATCAGCAACTGTGTCATTCTTCTCCTTGTTCATTTCACCTGAAGCGGCCAGTTTTTCATAAAGTTCAGGATCGCTCTGGACTGGTAAAGGCGGTGCTGGAGCGTGTCTGTCGGTATTTTCACCGTTCACCTGAGGCACACTGTCACCTTTTCGCTGAGAAGTGGCCCCTTCAAAGAAATCAAAAACCCGAGGATGAGGAGGGGGAAGCCAGGTGTTTTGAATTCTATCTCGTCCAAGCCGATTTCCATTAATTTCTCTGCAGAAATCAAAATCTCTGTCATCCCTGTCCCTCTGCCTCTCCCAGTGTCTTCTGCGGTCATCAAAATCTCTGTGAACTTCCTGTCCAAATCCTCTGTTCCAAGGACCACTTCTAGGATCAAATCGATAGTTTCCAGACCGAAATCGACCCCTTTCTTCATGTAAGCCTTTTGGCCCAGCAAAGACAGGTAGAACCCGATGCTCTCTCTCATCAAAATCTCTATGACCCCATGGCTTTTCTGGATTAAAGCCAAAGTGGTCCCTTCGACCCAGATGATCCAAACCTGGCCTCACCAGGTTCTCTCTAATATCTACAGGAGGTCTTCCAAAATGATCCCTAGGATCCAGTGGGGGCCTTCCAGGGCCTTCCCTTGGATCTACAGGCCGTCCAACCACATCCCTAACATCCATCGGAGGAGGTCTACTCATGCTTTCCCTGGTGTCTATAGGAGGAAACCGGTAATCTCTATCTCCTTCCTGTTGAATGTTATCACTCCCAAGTGGTATCCTTTTTTCTGGATTAGTCATATTGTCTATACTTTGCCTTGCAGGAACCAGAAAAGGTCTTTCTGGTTGACCAAAAATATCTCCTGGAGGGAAAGGACCACGGGGTGGTGGATGAAGAGCTGACTCAAGTATCGATGGGGGAGGGACTCCTCGCTGGGGAGGAATTCCAGGCTGTAGTAAAGGAAATCTCGGTCCAGGTACTTGTGGTATTAGTCCCGGGCGGAGGTCTAACATTGGCATCACAGGCATCCTTTGACTAGGGAGATTTAGAGGGGGTAAGTTTGGAGGGCCAACTGGCGGCTGTGTCCCCAGAAGTCCAGGTGCATTTGGAACGTTCGGTGGCTGTGCTCCTATAAGTCCAGAACTGTTAGGAATATTGGGGGGTAGCACTCCCATAAGTCCAGAACTACTTGGAACACTTGGTGGCTGTAGTCCCAAAATTCCAGAGTTATTCAGAAGATTTGGTGGCTGGGCTCCAATCATCCCAGAACTACTGGAAACGTTAGAGGGCCTGAGTCCAAGAAGTTCAGAATTACTTGATGCACTTGGTCTTTGAACTCCAAGAATTCCAGAACTGCTTGTCACATTTGGTGGGTGTACTCCTAAAATCGTAGAGCTACTTGGAATATCATTCGGAATCACTAAAACAGAAAGGGGGGGGGGGGGGAGGGGACACACACACACATAATTATTTTGGTATGAAAAGGAAACTAACATTATAATTTCCAGCAGTTAGCTTGGAGTTAATCAGCTACTCATTTCCCCCAAGAGTCAAAGTATAGTATACTAAGCAAAAATTATAGCTAAAATTAATACCAGGCACAGTGACACTTAAATATTAAAAACATAAGTGCAGATGCTACCTAAAATCTTTACATGATCTTCAGTTAACAAAGATGCCAGATTTTATATGATTCTCCACCTTTAACAACAGTCTTTCTAAACCACAGACCTTAATATGCTAACAATGGTGCAATAAAAAAAGGATTTGCTGTTTCCAAACACCGTATTTACCTCTAGACATGGCAGATAATACCTGACAGAAGTTATTCACACCTAATACTTGTATATTCATATTCTGTACATTATTATTTTGATAACAACATATGAAAAGTTCCAAAAATAAAAAATAAAAAAAGAGGGAGAGCTGTCTCAATGGAAAAGTGTAAAAATCTATACTCGCCTGAAGAATGCCCAATTTGTTTTTAATAGGAATTTTAGAGGACAGTGGTCTCTCCTTAAAAACTGCAGTACTTCAACACTGGTGCATTGCACTGGTTATGAGTGCATGGCACCTCAGATCACATACCACTACAGAGACCACGGCAGTGGTCGTGACTCCGGGGGTAGTTTAGTTCACCTGGTCTGGCGTTTTCACCAGAAGAAATCGGGTGATCCATAAGATGAGGTACTTTCTCTTCAGGCTCTGCTTGCTTCGGGGGCGGATTGAACACGTTCCCAGGGGGCAGAGCGGAAGCAGCCAGACCGCTGGCGACAGAACCTCCCGGTAAAACAAGGCCCCCAAACCCCACCTCCTTTACAGCGTCCGGCGTCATGGATAAAGGCGGCTGCACCAAAGCTGTGTAAAGAGGGAGAGGGTATAGTTCAGACGGAATTACCTAACCATTCATGTGCTAAGCTAAAATACTGACCATGACTACCAATGGCCTTGCCAATGTTTTAAATCATTTCCAATCCTCTCTTCCTAACTGGTAAGACTGCTCCATTAACATGGCTAACGGTAAGTCTTCACTTAACGTTTTCGTTAGGTTCTGAGACTCAAATGACATATAACAAAACCAATCTTACCAGAGGCTAATTGAAATAAACAAGAATTAAATTCCTATGGCATCTCATAAACATGATAGCCAAACAGCACTGAAGGGAAGACACTGAGGCCTGTCTGTGAATGCTCCCCTGGTCCTTCTATCTCCCTGACAAGGCAGGCACTACTGACAGCACAGGGCTTCATTTCACGCCATCCCTGTATCACCTGGCACACTACATAATAACTGATGCTTACAGTAAGTCATTACAAAGAGGACAAATTCTATTTAGAAAATATTTTAAAAATAGAAAAAAAATTTTAGAAATAGTTGCACAAAAGAGTTTAGTAAAATATGGGTTAGTAACTGAAGAAAATAGAAAATTCCAGTAACACCAAAAATAAAAAAAGCATAATTTTCCAAGGATAATAATACATGTGTATCTGAATATACAGAAATGATTAGTTAACTGACAAACATGTATGAGAATGAAAATCTGCCCAATCCCCTTGAAATTACAATGGACTAGGGTTCTCGTATTCACTACTTTTTGTCAAATGAGGCTAGAAACTCATCAGAGGAGATAGAGAAGACTACAAAATAAAAACAGGACAAGCATTCCATTTAAAAGGATGAGTAGAAAAGCCCCCTAAGTATATATAATTTTAAAAAACAAAATGAGAGGAATATAAAGTCACAAGTAAACAGTGAAAATTATTAGTACAACTTATACCACACACTGTTCAAGTCGTTCATGTGGAGACTTAGGAACTGTGTTCTCTAAGATCATGTTTAACTCTAGATTATCTAGACACACTGTCAGCCCACAGAAAGCTGTAAGACAGGGATGAAACCACCTGGAGTCAGTGATGAGAACTGAATATAAGAAAATGATGAGAATTAAATGAGACCATGTGCGCAAACAGGAGAGTATCTGGAACACAGTAGTATTTCTTTTTCTCCATTAAATTGATCCCAGATTTTCCAAAATAAATAAGAAGAAAGAATTGGTAGGTAGGCTCTAGGATGAATCTCCATGAATGGTGAATTCAGAGTTCTGAACACTTTAATTTTCAGAAAGAATAATTCTTAATTAACCAACAATAACAAAAATGATGACTGACTCCTAACACTGTCTAAACACTGTAGGAGAGTCAAGAGTTTAAAAGTATAAGGAAACTGGATAGTATCAAAAGGGAAACCCTCTATCATATATACTATTTTTATCATGAAGTCCTCTGGGCCAATATTGGTCCCAAAAACTGATGCAGTCATCTCAAGAAGACACAGAGGCACATGAAGGGTCTCTCGCTTTCAAAGACGAAACACACTGAAATGCCAGAGAAGGATGAATGCACCTGCTTGGAAGCAAAAATCCATAATGCATAACACTAAAGAAAACAAGAAAGCAGAGGGAAAGGAAGAAGAAGAGGAGTAGAAATACAAGTCTTCTCCCAGCTTCAGCCACTTGGCATCTCTGGAAATACTACAGAACTTCAAACATGGTATTTTGGGAAAGAAGTTAGCGTCTTCCTGTACAACTGCATTTCAAGGTGACTACTGTTAGTTGATCTGAGAAATTACCACTATAGAAAAATGCTAGCTAAGAAATATGCGAGGAATTATAAAATTCAAAAACTGACCACTTTGAAAGTAATGAAAAGAAGATGTAAGTAGTAATGATCAGTGGATGAAACCACCAGAGGCAAGCCTGAAGGGAGACTGCAATCATCAGGTCCCACTGCCTGAACGCTCGGCACACGGAACGCTCGGCACACGGAACGCTCAGCACAGGGAACACTCCGGCACACGGAGCTCTCAACACACCGGAACGCTCCGGCACACGAACTCTCAACACACCGGAACGCTCCGGCACACGGAGCTCTCAACACACCGGAACGCTCCGGCACACGGAGCTCTCAACACACCGGAACGCTCCGGCACACGAACTCTCAACACACCGGAACGCTCCGGCACACGGAGCTCTCAACACACCGGAACGCTCCGGCACACGAACTCTCAACACACCGGAACGCTCCGGCACACGAACTCTCAACACACCGGAACGCTCCGGCACACGAACTCTCAACACACCGGAACGCTCCGGCACACGAACTCTCAACACACCGGAACGCTCCGGCACACGGAACATGTCTTGAAGTAGGAAAAGAGGGCACGGCCTGGCCCCTGATGCGAGGTGACAACAGGTGCAGAGGACCATGCCTTTAGCGATTCTCACCAAAAAAGTTAAAGTGAAATGAAGCACGCCTTTGGCGATAAATATGTCCTATTTACAGGATATTCAAGGAGATAGAGGAAAAAATTCAATACCACAAACAAGCAAAAAAACAAAATCCATTCATTGCAATCACAACTATAGAAGTAAACTGCTTCTTCAACAAGTCAAAGAGATGAAGAGTTAAAAACAAAAAGGGGGTCTGGGCAGTATTACTCTAGATGAAGGTATTTAATACATACATACACAAGTATGATGTGGGGACCCTTCTTTGAATTTTGACTAAAATAAACCAATTATAAAGAGACATTTTGAGACAAATGAGCAAATTGGAATATGGACTGTCATATAATTCTGTTAATTTTTAAGAAATCATTTAACAAAAAAATGCATGTCTGAAAACTTCAATAATAAAAAAGAACAATTCTCAAGAATGAGAAATGACACATTTATACTACCACATATTAAGAAAATTCTGAAACCACCTGACCAGTCAGTGGCACAGCGGGTAGAGCATCAGACTGGGATGCGGAGGACCCAGGTTCGAGAACCCGAGGTCGCCAGCTTGAGCGCGGGCTCATCTGGTTTGAGCAAGGCTCACCAGCTTGAGCCCAAGGTCGCTGGCTTGAACAAGGGGTCACACACTCAGTCTGCTGTAGCCCCCCGGTCAAGGCACGTATGAGAAACCAATCAATGAACAACTAAGGTGCCACAACGAAGAACTGATGCTTCTCATTTCTTTCCCTTCCTGTCTGTCTATCCCTATCTGTCTCTGTCAAAAGAAAAAAAAAAGAAAAAAAAAATCTGAAACAGAAAACTCACGTGTTGGAACTACTGGTGGAATAGCAGGCGGTGGTCCAACAGGTGGTGGAACTGGAGGTGGCATGAAACCTACATGGAAAACATAGACTCAAAGTAAAATAGCGTAAGAAAAAAGTTACTTCTTTTAAATAAAACATTTCAATAGCTATAAATGAAATTCTACATTCTTAAAAAGGTATTCCATGACTACAACTTCATACTGGTGAATGTATTTTCCACTTTAAAAATTACTTTTATGTACACTACCTTACTTGATCCCCAGCACAGACTAAGCTAACTAACGCAAAGACCCTCATCATGAGCACCGTGTTTATTACTCCAGTGCTGAGGTCCTGTGGTGCTCTCTGCGATTCTATACAACTAATGATTAATACTAGCTAGGCAACCCGTTTACACGTCAGCATGGTGACTAACACCGTGGGAGTTATACACTGCATTCAAGCTGCTGATAACATTATATGTGATCATGTCACCTGTAAAAGGTGCTATTGTATTTCTCTGATATATATGCTGGTTACTCATTAGATCATAGATATTTTCATTAGCCTTGGATGTTACTATATTATATGTTAGGCAGTGAAATCAACCTTCAGTTTAATACTGGCTGATGATTTTAAATATCAAATGATCAAACTATATACATGCTACTTTTGTACTTTTAAAATACAGGGCTACTATCAATTCAATTAGAAAACAGTGGCTAGGCACTGGCTGGTTGCTCAGTGGTTAAAGCATGCAGCCATCGTGGGTTTGATCCCTGGTCAGAGCACATATGAGAAACCATCTGTTTCTCCTCCCCTCCTTTTCCCCTTCTTTCTCTTTCTCTTCCCCTCTCACAGCCAGTGGCTCATTGTTTTGAGCTTTGGCCCCAGGCACCCAGAGGGGGCTACCAGGTAGATCCCAGTCGGGGCGCAGGCAGGAGTAATTAAAGATATGTGTTAAGATACATGATTTTCAACAGATGAATGCTACACAATGACTTTATACGGTATGATTTCTGACATAATCATTTAAAAATATCCTCACAAAAATTTTTTGACTTTCAAATCACAAATACAGAAAATAACTTACAAGAATAATTTTCAAGTATTTAAAATATACAGAAAAAAAATTCTTATTAAAATCTGCATCAATTTCAAATTATGTACTAAACTTTAATTTTAAAATTTTATGTTACAAATATATTACTACTATTATCAGATAATAAAGTTATTCTTTGGCCTTGGTATTTTTTGGGAGCTCTATTCAATGGAGAACTTAAGTTATAAAAATCAAAATATAGTACCTTGTTTCTTATAATTGGTAAATAATGCTATATAAGTATATTTAATCGATGTGTTCTTTTAGTAAGCTACAGTTTTTTTATAGAATATAGTTCAAGAAACTTTTGTTTATCAACAATTAGGTCAAAAATGTATTACAGATTCAATTAACATTTTAAGATATTATTTCTAATGTTATAATGGAAATCCAATGATTTTTAGGAGGAACAATCTATATAATTTAATGTATACTTTCCAATGAATAACTATAAAAAATACATAAAAACTCAAACATAAATTTTAAATTATTTTAAGAGCATTTCAATAATTTTAAAGCATTTCATTTCTTGTCTCTATCAGTGCTTCTTAAAGTGTGGTCCTCCTATCATCTGGGAACTTGTTAGAAATGCAATGTCTTGTCTTCCCTCAGTCCAGTAAGCAAAAGGCGCAGGAAGCTGTCCTTTAACACAGCTTCAAAGTGATTCCAACAGGCCCTGGCCGGTTGGCTCAGCGGTGGAGCGTCGGCCTGGCGTGCGGGGGACCCGGGTTCAATTCCCGGCCAGGGCACATAGGAGAGGCGCCCATTTGCTTCTCACCCCCCTCTTCCTCTCTGTCTCTCTCTTCCCCTCCCGCAGCCAATGCTCCATTGGAGCAAGGATGGCCCAGGCGCTGGGGATGGCTCCTTGGCCTCTGCCCCAGGTGCTGGAGTGGCTCTGGTCACGGCGGAGGGACGCCCTGGAGGGGCAGAGCATTGCCCCCTGGTGGGCAGAGCGTTGCCCCTGGTGGGCGTGCCAGGTGGATCCTGGTCGGGCGCATGCGGGAGTCTGTCTGACTGTCTCTCCCCGTTTCCAGCTTCAGAAAATAAAAAAGAATAATAATAAAAAAAAAAGTGATTCCAACATATGCTAAAGTTTAAAAATCACTGCCCTGTAGCATTTTAACCTGGAAAAGAATAGTTTAAATAAGAGTCTAAACAGAGTTCCATTAATAGGAACATTCCTTACCAGGAGGTGGCTGTGAAGGGTTAAAACTTGCTCGTAGAAAAGGAGGTGGAGGGAGTGGACTGAACCCAGGAGGAGGGACCGGCATGGACACAGGAAATGCTGGTGGCACCAAACTAACTGTAGGCACAGCTGGTGCTACTGGAATCTTCATGGATAGAAAAGAAGTCCATAGATCATTTTATCCTTCTGCAATGATTACATCTTAGAATACTTTAAGGCAAATTATTTCTAGTTCTTGTTTAGGAAGGTAACAAACACCATTATATTAGCAACTTTTTTTTCCTTTTTGTATCCTCCTAAGTAAGCCTATCTGAGGTAAAAGTAAGGCACTATTATTCAACAGACAGTATGCATGGAGATTGTAAAACCCATCTTCATGTGATGTGAATGGGTACCTACTTGAACACTGAGTATCAGGCTTAATCTTAAATTGCATCTCCCATTAAGATTATAATACCTAGTGCTGTTAAGCAACCTAACTACGACTAGGAAGCATATCAATAACAGCTTTAAAATGACTCCAATTTCTCATTAATATATTTTCTACTCCTAGCATAAATAGCTTTACCCATCCTAGTTACAATAATTTCCAAATATCTACCTGCACTATGGCTCTACCTCTCTTCTAAACTTGCCATTATGTCAATGGTCTATTCAACATCTTAGTAGTTCTGCTGTCTTGAAAGACACTTGATACTCACAAAACTGAACTCCCAATTGTCCTTCCCAAAACAACTCCTCCCACAGTCTTTACATTCTCAGATAATAGTAACTCTATCTTTGCAATTTCTCAGACCAAAATCCTTGCCTCTGCTCTTTCTCACCACTCAAATACAACTGTGCCAAAAGGTCCCACTGGTCTTACCATCAAAATACGGCTAATATCTGGCCACTTCTCACCCTCTCCACTGCTGTCAGTCTAATCTGATCCATCATCCTCTCACATCAATCCAGATGCCTTTTCACTGGTCTCCTCGCTTTTATCAATGCCCATTAGTCTATCATCACAATAGTAGCCAGGTCAGTCCTTTAAAACCTTAAGCCAGATCAAGCCACTTCTTACTTCAAAATCCTTGAAAGGCTCCATCTCTCAGATCAAAAACCAAAGTCCTTCTAAAGGTCTCCTCTCCAGGAGGCTGCCTCTCAGTTACTTGACTCCAGCCCATGTGCCACTCTCAGATCCCACCAAGCAGGCTCCTGGCCTAGGCCCCTTCCTCGGATAGCCATACGGTTAATTCCCTTAGGAACCCTAAGTTGTTGCTCAAGTGTCTCATTCTCAATTAAGTCTCCCCTGAGCATGTTCTCTACTGTAGCACCTAGCCAGGCCGATCACCCTTACACTACCTTTTCCCTTCCACAGCATCTCATAGACTCATTTATTTTGTGTTTTCTGTCTCCCTCTTTAGAGCAAAAGCTCCATAAGGCCAGGGATTTGTGTTTGGTTTTTTTTTTTTTTTCACGAATCTCAGGTGGTGCCTAAAACAGTAAATGTAACAGCGCAGGCAATCAGTAATTATCTGTTCAATAAGTAAATATTTAAATATAAGTTCGACTGTTTCTAAAATAAAACTTTCTAAAAATGTTTGATTAAATTTGTATTTATTCCATTAAAAAAAAATTTCTCCCAGTTTTATAAAGTAAACACGTGAGTAAAAACAGAAACATAAAACAACACATTCGACAAGAACTGCCAGCACTAACCTGTAACATAGCGACAGGCGGAGCAAAGACCTCTGCCTGGGTGGTCACCGCTGTCTCCTTCTCAACTGGAGGCGGGCTCTCTGTGGTCGTCGGGGCCGGCTCCTTGACAGGCTCTGAGCTTTTCACAGTTTCCCACTCTAAACAAATATGTGAAATTCATTTCCTGTAGATTGGTTCAGCTTTCCATCTTATTTCTATGTATACACTGATTTCATGCTTGTCTAAGTCTCATCTACCTTGGCACACCTATCGTCAAGATGCGCCCACAACTACAGACATCAACCTAGGTTTGTCCAGACAAATCAGATTAAAGTACTAAGGAGTCCAAAGAAGCACGACAGGGGAAACAACAGAAGACACTGAAATATCTGGTCTAGAGAAAACACTTAGAAGGGATGTAACAGATATGGCTCTCAAAGGCTGCCTGACATAAGAAAAACCCAACCTTATCCTATACTTTGTCACAGGGAAGACCAACAAGTGTAAATACAGAAAAATCTTTCTGAAAATACAGCTCTGCGAAAAGAAAACAAGGAGCACTAATGGCCCCGCCAGTGGTCCTCATCTTCCTCAGAGGAAGGGTCAAAGTCATTACAGTGACAAATAGATGCACAAGACTCCCCTCTGCATCTCTGACTTCATCTTCCACTACGCACTCCTCACTTACTTGCTCAAGCCGTGCTGGTCTCATCATTTTTAAATAGACATTGCACTGTCCCTCTATATGGAATGCTTTCCTCCCAGAAAGCTGGACATCTCACCCCTTCAAATATCACCCTCCCTCTGAGACCTTCTTCAGCCACTTAAAAGTGCACCAGCTCCACATTCAGACTGCCAGGCCACCTTCCTTCATTTTTCTTCTTAAAACTTAGCATCACAGAAATACTGTCCTGTTCATCTCTTTTGCTCATGATTTATTTCTTCCCACTAGAACATGGGTTGGCAAACTGTTCCTATACAAAAGTAGTTTAGACTTTGTGGGCCATATGAAGAAGTAACATATATTGTATTTCAATTCTTTTAACATCTCTTACTGGTTATAATTGCTTATCATTTTTAACTGGAATTTTAAAAATAAAAAAGACAAGTTTTTTAAAAGAGCATGCCAAAAGATCATTTGGTTATAAGCATTCTCAGAACGCTTGAATGTGAACCACAGCTCTCTAAACTAAGATTCTATTCCTGCCATTCTCAACATGGATACTAATCAAAATCTAGGACACTTTTCAAAGCAGCTTCTGAAGTCTCCAGTTCTCATTTAAACTCAAGAAATTGAAATATTTAGTTTAAAAAAGCTTGCAAAGAAAAAGGAACCGTTGGCCTGACTGGGCACTGGCACAGCGGATAGAGCGTCAGACTGGGATGTGGAGGACCCAGGTTCCAGACCCTGAGGTCGCCAGCTTGAGCGCAGGCTCATCTGGTTTGAGCAAAGCTCACCAGCTTGCACCCAAGATTGCTGGCTTGAGCAAGGGGTCACTCAGTCTGCTGTAGCCCCCCAGTCAAGGCACATATGAGAAAGCAATCAATGAACTAAGGTGTCGCAACGAAAAACTAATGATTGATGCTTCTCATCTCTCTCCGTTCCTGTCTGTCTGTCCCTATCTATCCCTCTCTCTGACTCTCTGTCTCTGTAAAATAAATAAAAAGGAACTCTCATTCACTGCTAGTGGGAATGTAAACTGGCACAGCCATTATGGCAGAAAGTATTGTGATTCCTCAAAGAGTTAAGAACAGAACTACCGTATCAGCCAGCAATCTCTCTACTGGGTAGCCACCTGAAAAACTTGAAAACTTTGGTACATAGACACATGCACCCCCATGTTCATCGCAGCATTATTCACAGTGACCAAAACATGAAAACAACCCAAGTGTCCCTTGATAGAGGATTGAATAAAGAAAATGTGGTACATATATACAATGGAATACTCCTCAGCCATAAGAAATGATGACAGTAACATTTACAACATGGATGGACCTGAAAACATTATACTAAGTGAAATATTAAATCAGAAAAAGCTAAGAACTATATGATTTCACACACAGGTGAGATATAAAACTGAGACTTATAGACAAAGATAAAACTGAAGTGGTTACCAGGAAAGAGGGACAAATATACAGTGAGAGAAAATGATCTGATTTGGGGTGATGGGCACACAACATCATCAACAGTTCAAATGCTACAGAAATGTTTACCTGAAAGCTATGTACTCTTATTGATAAATGTCAGCCCATTAAATTTAACTTCTAGCCTGACCTGTGGTGGCGCAGTGGATACAGCATCGACCTGGAAATGCTGAGGTCGCCAGTTTGAAGCCCTGGGCTTGCCTGGTCAAGGCACATATGGGAATTGATGCTTCCAGCTCCTCCCCCCCTTCTCTCTCTCTCTCTCTCTCTCTCTCTCTGTCTCTCCCTCTCCTCCCTAAAAAATGAATAAATTAAAAAAAATTTAACTTCTAAATAATTTTTAAGAGCCTTCATATATATAATATACAACTCTCTCAAAGAGCACAACTTTGTTAAAGACATACATAAAAAATATACTATCTACACTCTTACATTTATGAAACAGAACCCATCAAGAAAATACAATGAACACAGTTGTGTTTCATAATTTTTCTCTTTTTATGCGGAAGAATCTAGGAAATAGAATAAGTACAACTCACCCTATCATAAAAACCTCTCATTAATTACAACCTTTTTAACAACAAAACTACTCTTAGGGTTCTTACCAGTATTGACCGTTTCCTGATCAATCATGCCTCCTTCTGCAAAACCTTCCAAGTCATCCACTTTAACTTTTTCCCATGGTATATATGTAACTCCAAGGTCCACATCCCAGAACTGTTTGTATTCTGTTTTTACACCTTTGTTTAAAGCCCAAGCAATCTATAGGAATAAGGGGAGGAAAAAGTAAAGCTTATAAATACTGTAAAAGCAAGCTAAAACATTCAAAAACTACATCTAGACAATGTAAATACAAATAAATTTAAGTTTTAAAAATCAGCTGGGGCCCTGGCCGGTTTGCTCAGTGGATAGAGCATCGGCCCTGGCATGTGAATGTCCTGGGTTCAATCCCTGGCCAGGGCACACATGAGAAGCGACCATCTGCTTCTCTTCCCCTCCCTTTCCCCCTTCTTTCTCTCTTTTCCCCTCTCGCATCCAGTGGATCAATTGGTTCAAGCATCAATCAGCCCCAGGCCCTGAGGGTAGCTCTGATGATTGAAGTTTCAGCCCCAGATGGGGGTTGCAGGTGGATCCTGGTGGGGGCGCATGTGGGAATCTGTCTATCTCTCCTCCTCTCAGTCAAAAAATCAGCTGGATGGACACAGCATCACGGCTGAAAGAATAGTAGCCATGAAAATATTTCCATGTTCTGTTTCTGTTTGTTAAATAAAACCTGCATTAGGTAGCAATGGTGGTGTTTATGAGTTTTATTTCCATTTCTTACCCTAACTTGGAAAAAAACACATTTCTCAAAACACTATCCAAATCTACTTTTCACCAAAAAATGTCAAGCTACATTACTGGTAATTAGACTAGTTACTGCAATTTAAACAAATCTTGGCACTCTGGAAAAGAGACTTGAGTGTACACAGAGAAACTCTCCGCCATAAGATGACAGCGCATGGGCATGGTAACTCCTTTGAAAGCAGTTATGCTAGAGTTCTCAATTCAGTTGCAGAAACTGATGGGATAAATTATTTCCTAATAGAAGAAATGACGTAAGAAATGAAAAACTACACAATAAATACTAAGTTTAAAGACTAAGAGCAAAATAAAAATATAGACAGGCCCTTCCCCGGGGCCTGGGCAGGAACCATCAGCACTGTAATTAGGGCTATGACTGGGCAGCACTGGAAGACGGCAAAGCTGCCAGGTGGAAATGGGCTGCGCATAAAACAGTGACCTGCTGACAAAGAACCACTGGACGAGAATTTTGGTTATTGCTTTACCTACATCTAACTCTGTAACCCAACTATACTGAAATAATCAATTCCCATCACGGTTTGCCAATAATGTTAAAAAAAAAAGATGAATCAAACACAGAAACATTCTAATAATACAATAAAACAAAAGTATGTGTCCGTCCCCCCCAATCTCACCTTGATGACCTTGGACCCAATTTTATATGATCCGGAACTAAGTTTCTGAAGAGCCCGAAATGCATCTTGCCGATGAACCATGCAGACATAAGCACAGCCCCTGGGAGGAATCATCTATTAAAAAAAATGTTTTCTTTAGAAGGGCTACAAGAAGGGCAACACATTCTGGCATTTTTTGATGAAACATAACATTGACTCCTGATGAATACTGAATTGTTTTCCTTTTTCCAGCTACCTGTTTATCAGTTCAAGTACACTGATTACTTAGTTAAAAAAACAAACAAATTCAAAATCAAGTTGGGTCTCACTCTAAGTCATGACATATGTGAAATCTTAAATAATCACATCAATTACAGTTTTTTCTAATACAGAATAAAAAACAAATTAAAAAATATAAAAATATGGATACAATACCACCAGATAAAAGGAAAATATCATGGCCAACATATTTGAAGGCATACAATTTATTCACAGTATTATTTCCATTTTTCCAAATCTTATATTGCGTAGTGTGAGGAATTTTTGTTTTAGGTAAGTACCTTACCCCCCCCCCCTTTTAAAAAATTTTATTTATCGATTTTACAGAGAGAGGAGGGGAGAGAACAAGAAGTATCAAGTCATAGTTGCTTCACTTTAGTTGTTCATTCATTGCTTGTTGTATGTGCCTTGACCGGGCAAGCCCGGGATTTTGAACCAGTGACCTCAGCATTCCGGTTTTGAACCAGTGACCTCAGCATTCCAAGTCAATACTTGATCCACCGCGCCACCACAGGTCAGGCAGTACCTTATCCTTAATACAAAATCTATAATCTACAGGAATTATAAAACTACAGCTTTTCAACTTTATACAAACTTTGTTCAAGTACTTCTTGCTATAGGTCTTAAAAGGAATAGGAAAAAAGCACCAGTAAGGATCAGAGTTTTATTTACAAAGCATTTATCTACTGAATAGACTACCAGATCATAAAATTATCCTTAAAGTATTAATTCAGAAAAATAGAGCATTTCAGTATGTTTTAAAGAACTCAAAAGGTATACTAACACTGTATTATTAGTATCTCATAAGGTAGGTTTGTCAAAAAATACGAAACTCTCCCTGGGTCTGTCTAGCTAACACTTCAAGTTACTGTCACTTTAATACCAAACCTTTTAAAAGAGAAGTCTACTCAATCCCTTCTACACTTCTTCAACTCTTATGAAGTAGATCCAACTCCTTACAAAGCCACTGAAAATATTTTACTCAAACTCTCAATGGCATACTAAAAGCTAAATCTAAAAAGTTTTTCTCAGTTCTCAAACTAACCTAAAACCAAATAAAACATTTCTAAATCTTAGATCAATTTTTCAAATCCTAGATTTTATAAATGGCCATTCAATATACTTCAGTTCACAAAATAATTTAGTGCCTATTATTTGTTAAGTACTACGCTTTTTTCATATAACATATTTTACTTATATGCACAATAAGAGAGATCCATAAATCTTTATTTTGTCTCCGTGATGTGCAAATCCCTCTTCCTGACACTGTGGCAAATATAAGTCAAAGAAGAGAGGGCCCTGACCTCCTGCAGGCTCTGCGGAAGACAAGGGGCACACAGCCAGCCACTGGGCAAGTCCCAGTGGGTACTTCATGTACCAAATGAGATGTAAAGACAGTGAATCGAGTGGGTTCAGAGGAGGAAGGGTCCCCCACAGTGACGGTAGTCAAGGAAGGCTTCTTAGAAGAAGTCGACTGTCTTCTGGGCTCATTATGGGAAGACACGCAAAGGCAGAGGGTGCAGCTGCTCCCCTGGCATCACGTGGACAGGTTGGGTTTTTCTATAGAATGATGTTTCTTATCTCTTCTTTCTAAGAGTCTTCATTCTCTCATTGGAGTCTCGGCCCATTCTACTTCATGTGCAGTTCTTCCTCTCTGGGCCAGCCAGTTCATCCTGCGGTCAGCTGGGGGGTGGCCGGAGCTCTTCTTCACGCTGGGCCAGTGAGCAGATGGGTGGGTGCAAGGGCCTCTGCTCCACAGCCTGTCCCCGCTCCACGCGGTCTAGCATCCTCCAGAACACTAACTGGCTCAGGCTTCATCACGGGGTGATCTCAGTACTACGCTTTTAAAAGGTAATACAGAAGAGGAAGGAGACAAGGCAAACTAATGCCCAAATAACTGTGGTACAAAAAAAAGACTACAAATGTCACAAAAAAGGAGAAAATCCAAAATGCTACTTGGATTCAGGATCTGTGAGAGTAGTGGCGCCTGGCTTTGTAGCACTTTGATAAGACTCCAAAGATACTGGTCACGGGTATCCCTATGTTTTCAAAGATACTGGTCACGGGTATCCCTATGTTTTCAAAGATACTGGTCACGGGTATCCCTATGTTTTCAAAGATACTGGTCACGGGTATCCCTATGTTTTCAAAGATACTGGTCACGGGTATCCCTATGTTTTCAAAGATACTGGTCACGGGTATCCCTATGTTTTCAAAGATACTGGTCACGGGTATCCCTATGTTTTCAAAGATACTGGTCACGGGTATCCCTATGTTTTCAAAGATACTGGTCACGGGTATCCCTATTTTTTCAAGTGTCACATTTCTGGCATACAGCTAGGGCTGAGAACCACTAGTTTGAGGGTAGGAGAAAATCAGAAAAAAAATTTAGAGGTTATATACTTGTAGATTCTGAACGATTTTGACAGGCGAAATTTAAAAAGCCTACAGTACTCTCATGGTGTAGAAGGAGAAATCTGAAATAGCTAAGTTGAAACACTCCAACAATCCCTTATTTATTAACCCATCACCAATTTACTATCTGTGGAACTCGGCAAACCTCTTAGTTTCTTCTCTGGTAAAGTACAGATATCGGAATTACTTAACCGACTTCTTGTGAGGATCTAATCAGATCACACACAGCTGAAAGTAAAATACTAAATGATCAAATTCAATTCAAACAAAGAATGCTATTGTTAATACAGAAAAGTCGAGTGTGGGCATATAAGGATCTAACCATTAGAAAGGAAAAGCAGCCAATCCCCAGTGAATATGACAGAAGGTCCAATAGACATAGTATACTAATAGTAAATAAAACCATAGGGCTAATGAACCATAAGAACCCTCAAACAAGTAAATATAAAACATTTCACTACTTAGTTTTGGCCCCAGGGAAAACAACAGCCCTTCAGGAAGAAGAAAATACCAAAGAAGGAGACCAGCCGGGCAAAGCCACGAAAGCAGTCAAAGCGGAGTGGGTAAGTTAAGCTCAAGCGACTGGATATTCCCTGGCCACACAGGTGTTCTTGTCTAAGGGCGGCTTTGAGAGGGAGAGACAGAGAGGGGATAGGAGGAGAGAAGAGGCTGGCAAAAGACTGGGACCCAAGTCCAGCTGTGTCTCACACTCCCTACGTTCTGGGGGACTCAGTTTCCTCTTTCCACACTAGTTCCTGCTAACTCAAACATTCAATGTTTTCAGGAATCAAGTGCTACACTGCTATAAAACCCCTAAAAATTTCTGTTAGAATTCCATTTTAAAAACTAGTTAAGGAAGGCAAAAAACAGTAGCAGAATATACATAGAAATAAAGAATCCTTGTAAAGATGTGGGAACGCAGATATAAAGGGCTAATTACCATATTTCCCCATGTTTAAGATGCACTTTTTGAAAAATTCGGGGTCTAAGAACTGGGTGTGTCTTATACAGTGGTTGTAGATTTTTTACTTGCATTTTCTGCTTTTTTGACAGTGATAAGGAGCTGTATGAATTTTTTATTTTTTTGTATTTTTCTGAAGAAGCAGGGAGGCAGAGAGACAGACTCCCGCATGCGCCCGACCAGGATCCACTCAGCATGCCCACCAGGGGGCGATGCTCTGCCCATCTGGGGCGTTGCTCTGTGCACCTAGAGCCATTCCAGCGCCTGAGGCGGAAGCCATAGAGCCATCCTCAGTGCCTGGGGCCAACTTTGCTGAATGGAGCCTTGGCTGCAGGAGAGGAAGAGAGAGACAGAGAGAAAGGAGAGGGGGTAGGGTGGAAAAGCAGATGGGCGCTTCTCCTGTGTGCCCTGGCCGGGAATCAAACCCGGGACTTCCACATGCTGGGCTGATGTTCTGGACCACTGAGTCAGCTGGCCAGGGCTAGGAGTTGTATGAACTTTATGATGAATAAAACTTGAGTTCACTAACTTTATGTAACACATACTTTTTCAAATTTCGGGCCCCAATATTAAGGTGTATCTTATACATGGGAGCATCTTATACATGGGAAAATACAGTAGGAACCAAAGTGAGACTTTGTATGAGTGGAAACCTTCTTCATCTTTAACCTTAAACCATTGTTGAACAACTGATACTTACATTAATGGATTCAATCTGTCCAAACTCTTCGAACAGGTTCGTTAAATCCTGCTGGGTTGCCTTCTTGTCTACCTGGCCGACCCAGAGAGTCGTACTGCATACTGCCAAGACATAAGAGAATTGACCTGAATCACACACACAGTTACTTTTTTCAAAGAGCTAAGGAAAAAGCTCTACTAACAACATCATAAAATTTAAGCCTATTTAAAATATGTGTTGGACATTTTTAGCTGTTAATACTTAAAGATCAAGTAAAACCCTAGATATCCGGTTGCATTCATGCCAAATCATCTGCTGTCATGCCATCTGCTCTCAAGCTTGACTGCACATATGAACCACCTGTGCGTACCTGGGTCCACCGTAAAAGATGATGAATGGTATAGAGTATGACAGAGTAGAAGTTAGGAGTTTTAAAACACCACAGATAATTCTCATGTGCAACAAAGTTTAAAAACTACTTTCCATTGCAATCCTGAGGACTTTTTAAGAATTTTTTTTTGTGCTACAAAGATTAAGTGGATATTTTTCCCTAGTCAACAGTTAAAGATAAAAACAGCATCTTATCCTTAAGTTATAGTAATTTGCATGAAGATTCAAAGAGAGCAAGTCTGAACTAGAACTCTTTAACAGCCCTGGCTGGGTGGATAGGTGGATAAAGCACGGTCCCAGCACGCACCAGAGGCTGCGGGTTCAATCCCTGTCAGGCACATAGGAAAATCAATTAATGAGCACACAAATAAATGGGACAACTGAGTGGAAAAAAACAGGTTAATGCTTCTCTCTTTCCCTCCCCCTTCTCTCCCTTCATCTCTCTCAAATGAATAAGGAAAAATTTAAACCCTCCCCCTTAACTGTTGCCAAGAAAGACTTAGAAATCACTTCCCATTAATAAACAAATGGTACCCAAGACATCTTATCTACTTTTAGCTGTACTGTTCCTGCCTTCAAGAACATCCCCTTTGCCCTGGCTGGTTGGCTCAGCGGTAGAGCGTCGGCCTGGCATGCGGGGAACCCAGGTTCGATTCCCGGCCAGGGTACATAGGAGAAGCGTCCATTTGCTTCTCCACCCCCCCCCCCTCTGTCTCTCTCTTCGCCTCCCGCAGCCAAGGCTCCATTGGAGCAAAGATGGCCCGGGCGCTGGGGATGGTTCCTTGGCCACTGCCCCAGGTGCTAGAGTGGCTCTGGTCACGGCAGAGCGTCGCCCCTGGTGGGCGTGCCGGATGGATCCCGGTCGGGTGCATGCGGGAGTCTGTCTGTCTTTCCCCGTTTCCAGCTTCAGAAAAAAAATACAAAAAAAAAAAAAAAAAGAACATCCCCTTTTCCTGAAGATGCTAAAAATATTTATTTATTTATTTTTTTTTTTCTGAAGTTGGAAACGGGGAGGCAGTCAGACAGACTTCCGCATGCACCCGACAGGGATCCACCCGGCAGGCCCACCAGGGGGCGTCGCGACCAGAGCCACTCTAGCGCCTGAGGCAGTGGCCAAGGAGCCATCCCCAGCGCCCAGGCCATCTTTTTGCTCCAATGGAGCCTCAGCTGCGGGAGGGGAAGAGAGAGACAGAGAGGAAGGAGAGGGGTGGAGAAGCAGATGGGCGCTTCTCCTGTGTGCCCTGGCCGGGAATCGAACCCGGGACTTCCGGCACGCCAGGCTGACGCTCTACCACTGAGTCAACCGGCCAGGGCGATATTAAAAATATTTATAGCTAATACATTTGCAGCCATTTCAACATCCAGTTGACCCTTGAATAACATGGGTTTGAACTGTGCAGATCCACTTATATGTGAACTTTTTTCAATAGATTTGGCCCTCGTAGAATTCAACCAACCACAAACGGCAGTTATTTTCAATCCACCACTGGTGGCTCGAGGAAGTCGGGAGGCTGACCACACGAACAGTTCTAAGCCATTTTATATAAGGGAATTCTGGCATGTTCGAGGGAGAGATGGCTGTAGGTAAGTTTAGGGGCAGTCAAGTTATGTGCAGACCTTCAACTGTGCAGTGGGAGGAACATTCCTAACACCTACATAATTCAAGGGTCAACTGTATTTCGATTTCTATCAATGACATTTTGGAAGAATAAGCTTTTTTATTACCTTTGATCTATATATAACAGGGCAGGCCCACAGCAGGTTTACTGTTGAGGTAACTGAGACCAACACTAGGGCATGACTACTGTAAGACCTCTACTGAATACGTTTTCCACCAGGTCGCTACTTTGGCTGGTCAGACCAAACAGCTTCCACACCAGCATGAGCTCCAGCAACCGTTCAGCTGACAGATCCCTGGTGACTGGTCCTGCCATTTTTTCTTGTAGTCTCGCTCTAGGCACACATAACTTAATAGTCACACAAAGTCTCAAAAGAAAAAGTTTTCTTTTGCTATTGTAGCCATTACCACAAACCTAGCAGTTTAAAACACAAAACCGGATTCTCTTAAAGTGCTGAAGTTCCAAAATGGGTGAATGCGGCATCCCTTCTGGAGGCTTGAGGGGAGAATGCTTCCTCCTCTTGCTCGCTTCTGCAAGCTCTCTGCATCCCATGGCTCCTGAGCTCCACCTTCCGAGCCAACAGTGGAGCCTTACCCACCTGACTCTCTCCTTCCACCCTCACAGCACATCTTCTCTCTGACCCTGTTTCCCACTTAGAAGGACCTCCTGGATTACACTGAGCCCTCCTGAATAATCCAAGTTTAATCTCTCACATCAAGACCCTTAATTAATCAGATCTGCAAAGTCTCTTCTAACATGTAATGTTACATATTTACAAGCTCCAGTGATTCGCATGTGGACATCATTGGGGGACAATTAACCTACCACAAACCTTAGCAATTTTCTCGACTACTCTAAGTAGTTCCCACCTCTTCCTAATCCATCCTACGTATCACAGCTGGTTTCATCGCCCTTAAATCTGTTCCACATTCCCCCTACCCTTTCAATGTTGTCTTGCTACAAATTATTACAACTCTATTTCTTCCCAGAAAGCACTGACAAGTCTCCCCCAGCCCATGAGGAGGGGACCCTGGATTCCTAGAATGCGATTGTGTGTTGATGCTTCATATCCCTTGGATTATTCATAAAAACTCTTGTGTTCTAAGGACCAATGGCAGAAAAACACTACTGCACATGTGAAAATGTGTTGGGACCACATAAAATTAGTACTGCTTCTGAATGAAGAGAGTTCTGACTTTTGCCTTTAATCTAAAGCCTGAATTTCCAAGATGCTTTATCAGTACCCTAAATTACACGAATTATTTACCTAATTCAATCACAGAAAGAATTTACTTGGAGACCTTTGGAAATCAGATAACATGATCAGGGTTCAGCTCTTAGCAAAGAAAGGCAAGTGGCTCTATTTTATGTCATTTGCCCACCTGCAGTGAGTCTGTTGGCTCATCTTAGAATCATAACCCACTAAGAATCCTTTAGGGCAGCGGTTCTCAACCTGTGGGTCGCGACCCTGGCGGGGTCAAACGACCAAAACACAGGGGTCGCCTAAAGCCATCGGAAATACGTATTTTATTATACAATACATTTTTAAACAAAATATTCTGCTTTAGGCAGAATTTGGCGCTAATCACACCTTACTTTCTTGTACCTCACATTCCTAAGTGAACCCTCCCCCAGTCCTCTCCTAAGATAAGCTCCCACCATCAAATCTGTTCTAGTCATACATAATAAATTAACATAAAGGGGTGAAGTTATACAACAGAAATGTGTCCTTTGATCTGATTTAATTAAAATCTGCACACTTCCTGTAATAACTACCCCTACAGACCTGGTTGTTACGTGCTCAGGACACTGCACAGAAGTCCCAGTGTCCTTGTAACATACATGTCTGGTCCACATTATATTCCACTAGTTAAGCCTTATACTTTATAATTTCCATTTTTTTAAAAAATTAACTCTCAATAATGTTACTTCCAGTTGAAACTGTTCTTCCTTTTCTTTGCTCATCACATTACAAAAACCAAGACTCAAATTAGTCATGCACCAAACTGCTTTTCAAATTCTGTCTTAAAAGACGTAGAGACTCGAGGCAGGCAACTACTTCCGCAGCACCTGCTGCCAGCAGGCCGTCACCCACCACTGAGCGTCTTGGAGCGGGCCGGGGGCAGCCCCTTCTTCTGCCGCTCCTTCTCGCGCTCGCGCGCCCGCCGCTCGCTGGAGTAGGAGCGCGACGACTTCCTCTTCCGCTCCCGCGAGCGTGAGCGCGAACGCTTCCGGTGCTTGCGCTTCCGGGAGCCAGAGCGGGACCGAGACCTTCTTTTTCTTGGTGATCTAAAAAAAAAAAAATCTCAGTTTGCTACTAATGACAGTCTCCTATCAAATTTATCATGAGAAAAAAAAGGTCTTCTATTTATATATCTATTACAAAGATTTAAGTATGATCAAGTGTCAAAAAAGCATGCATTCTCTAAAATTTATGTACTGCTAGGTCCACACAAGTCATAAACTTGTTTTTAATAATTCCTACTAAGTCTAAGTTAATACTCATAACTATGAAGAAGAAAGAGATCCCAGTAATGGCCTCACTTTCCTCTTATTTATCAGAGCTAAGAACAGGGATGAAAAGCCCAAGAAAGTAAAAAAGGTCATTTAGGTCAGTGGTCCCCAACCTTTTTTGGGCCACGGACCGGTTTAATGTCAGAGAATATTTTCACCAACCGGCCTTTAGAGTGGGACGGATAAATGTATCACGTGACCGAGACAAACGTCAAGAGTGAGTCTTAGACAGATGTAACAGAGGGAATCTGGTCATTTTTTAAAAATAAAACATCGTTCAGACTTGAATATAAATAAAACGGAAATAATATAAGTTATTTATTCTTTCTCTGCAGACTGGTACCAAATGGCCCACAGACTGTTACCAGTGCACAGCCCAGGGGTTGGGGACCACTGATTTAGGTGATTAAGATGTTCCGTTTTTAAAATTAGGAAACAAAGACTATTTCCAATAGAGCATTAGGCCACTAAGTAACTCTGCTTATAAGCTTTACTGCTAAACTCTCAGCTGCCTGCCTGTCTGATGTAAGGCGGCACTGAGTTTCCCCTTTCCCATCCACCCCAGGCCACTGACATCTCCCCAGAGTGCCACTGAGGAGGCGCTGCACACGAGAAGCTGCTCGAAGCAGTTTCCAGCACTGACCCTGTACCTGCGCTGGCCAGGTAATCAGGGACATGAGGTAGATTCAAAGAAAGCCAAACTGTCAGGCCCCCATTTACAAGAGATAAATACAAATGACTTCTTGAAACAAACATAAATGATTGAAAAAGTGATCATAGATATTGGCCCCTCACCTAGCATCTACTGCTCAGATTTTAAGGGTACCCATGTGCAGGATATAGGGTATAAAAAATGTTGAAGACTAATGACTTTCGGTTTTAAGATAGTTTATAGCAAAAACAATGAATACATGGCTGCATAAAAATTTATCAGGTTAAGATAAGGCACCTTCAATCCAAATCTGAATGAGCATGTACAGTAATGTGCCTTAGCCAGATTGAAAAATCCACAAGAAAACCATTTATAAGATGTGCTATAATAGATTGATGTTATGCTTACTGTTTATAAAAGTAACTTTTGTAGTTTTATCTTTACGATCATTTTTGACATTATGAGGTGAAATGGAATGCAAGAAACTAGAATATCTAACACTATTCCTCTATAGCCTGATTGAACTGTTGTTCAGAAGTATTAATATCCTAAAACCTGGATGTCATCAAAACATTAACTATAATTAGTATAGTCCATAGCCAAGGTCGTATGCTATGACTGTGATTCATGTACATTACTCAAATGGCCAGAGACATATCTAATTAAAAACAGAATACAACTGCTTGTTTTTCAAATTCTAAATTATTTCTTTCTGAGAAAATATAAGATGTCATTCAATGAAAAACATTTCCTTTAACTTTGATTCAAAGAAATAAAGCCAACATTTTATATGTTTAAACACAACTCTTTGTAAATATTATTGTAGAACCTTGAACGAGAGCGTGAACGTGTTCTTGATCTCGAGTGGACAGCTACTTTCTTTGCTTCCTGCTCAAAGACCTCCTCTTCCGCTCCTTCTTGCCCTTCATCTATATCCATGTCCTTAAAAATCAAAAGAACAGCAAACAAACAAAATGCCTGGTTGAGATTCAGTAGTGTTAACAAGTCTTTCTTACAAAATATTCACCGCATTAGTATGATTAAGGCCTAATAGCAAAACTGTTCGAGTGCAGAACTTAGCTGTGGGGAAAACACTCGGGCCACCGTTATTTTACATGAAGTAAATAATAAAATATTCTCTATTTTTAATAAAAATTACCATCTTTTCAAATATTTTTCTCTAATTTATAAGTGTATGACCCAGGAAAGCACTGACTTTTTACCTGTTGTTGAATGTCGATGGAATCATCTAAATTTGCTTCCGGTTCAAGGAAATGCTGCTGACTGCTCCCCTGAGACGGTGATGCGGAGTGCTCTGATCCGAAGGTCCCTTCCTGACTATCCTGCGGGGTGGCCTGTTGAAAATGTATACAAACACACAAACATTGGGAAACAATAATTGTTACAAAAGAAATTTTAAACACACAAACATGATGAGTTTTAAGACAGGACCCAACACTTAAAGAAATCCCATGTTTAATCTTTTATAATCAATCTAAACTTACACTTTGGTAAACAATCAAGTTTACCTAAAAGCATGAACCATCATAAAAAAGGGGATAATACTATGATATCGTAATAGAATGATAAGATCAAGTAGGTCTTTAAATAAATCTTTTGTTGTGGAGAATATACAGTACCATGAACTAAAGAAATATCATGAATGACATATAATGACAACCTCCAGGTGTGGTGAGGGCTACCATGTTTAGAGTGACACTAGTAATCCTCTTCTCTCCTTTAAGACACTATAAAAACTTTTAGGCCTGCGAGGCAGTGATGTAGTGGATAGAGCGTTGGACTGGAATGCAGAGGACCCAGGTTTGAGACCCCGAGGTCGCCAGCTTGAGTGCGGGCTAATTTGGTTTGAGCTCACCAGCTTGGACCCAAGGTCACTGGCTCAAGCAAGGGGTTACTCAGTCTGAAGGCCCGTGGTCAAGGTACATATGAGAAAGCAATCAATGAACAACTAAGGTGTCGCAATGCGCAAGGAAAAACTAATGATTGATGCTTCTCATCTCTCCTTTCCTGTCTGTCTGTCCCTGTCTATCCCTCTCTCTGACTCTCTCTCTGTCCCTGTAAAAAACAAACAAACAAACTTTTAGGCAGGTTACTTTGAGCTTCCTAGTAAATAAAAATGTGTAATTTTCTGCTATTTCACCCTATCTTAAATATAGTAAGGCAAGTGGACTGGTAGTCAATTATACAATTTATTCAATTTGTTATTCTGTTGATATACTTTCCAATTCTAAATTTCTTTTAAATACTATCCACCTTATGCATTAGAAGAGTTGTTTTTCATCATTATTCCCTTTTCTTCATTGCTCATTTTTTGAACAAAACTTTTAAGACTGTCTACTCCTTTCAAAGGGGTATTGTTACTGCATCTTCTAAGAGTTGGAAATAGTGTATAGAGCAATTAACTAAGCTGAGAGGTAAGAGGTGAGGGTATTGATATTCTTCAGACAGAAGCACTCTCAAATGTGTATTACCATTCATTTTACTTCAATAACCTGGTGTTAACTACAAGTTGGTCAAGAGTACTATACACCTTGACTTTACTGCTTCTAAACTTTGTGAAATAAAACTGGAACTGAGGCAAGTCAAAAGTGTTACAAAATCAGAAGAACAAATCTGTTTGGATAAACCCTTCCATCAGCACTCCCTCTTGCCTCTGTAACAGATTGAGATTTTTTATTATATCACTGACAATGTTTCTTTTCCTTGAACTACAACTTGTGTTTTCCTTTAAACACCCATATGCTCTTCACTGGGCTCTATGTTCAAGTTCCCGAATTCGCAAGCAGGTATGTATTGAACATAAATACTGCACCCACTCCAAACACCTCCATCAGAATCACTTCTTTAAGACAGGTATGGAATCCCATCCTCCTTACTTCAGGAACAAGCTCCATCCCAGGGAATATCATTAATATTTTATATTGAATATTCGCATTAAAAGGACAAGTTCAGACCCCAGCAGTATCTAAGGTTTACCACCCTTCTGCTCTAAAGTAATTCTTCCTTCTTCGACATTTCCATTGTCCTTCACTTAGTATGCCTGTCACAGACACCAGAATGCTGCCTGTGTTCACACGGATGGACGTGCTCCATTAGAGAAGAGGTAACTTCAGGTGCTGCTTTTCTGTCTACCTCTGTGTCTATCACTTGTCTAATAATGCTTATTTTAAAATGTTTGTGATATATTATTCATTTTCACCACAAAGTTTTGAATATTAGAAATATTACACATTTCATTTCACTGAATTTCAATTCCCTACAGTATAAAACTGGGAGTCAAAAGGCCCATCTCGGTCCAGGCCAATTGGTTCAGCCACAGAGCGTCGGCCTGGTGTGTGGAAGTCCTGGGTTTGACTCCGGTCAGGGCACACAGGAGAGGCACTCATCTGCTTCTCCACCTTTGCCTTCCCCTCGCTCCTTCTCTCTCTTCCCCTCCCTTCCTGCAGCCATGGTTCGGTTAGAGTGAGTTGGCCCCGGGCGCCGAGTATGGCTCTATGGCCTCTGTCTCAGGCGCTAAAAAAATGTCTCTGGTTGCAAACAGAGCTAGGGCCCCAGATGGGGAGAACATCACCTCCTAGTGGGCTTGCTGGGTGGATCCTGGTCGGGGCACATGCAAGAGTCTGTCTCTGCCTCCTCTCCTCTCACTTAAAATTAAAAAAAAAAACACCAAAAAACAGTAGCAAAATCATCATTCCCCTTCATGCTAGGGAGCTGAGTGGAGAGGAGCTAAGCTGCAGCACTGAAACACCACCTGTCTCCCGTTCTCCACTCCGTGTGCTAAAATTAATTTCTACAATGTTTCCCATCAATTCATAAGTTGCTTGAATACATTTTGATTACAGACAAACTCCAGATCCTAAAAAGACTTATCTTCCTAGTAAGAGTTGAAGAAAAACCACCACACTTAACACCAATTATAGAAGAGACAGCAATAACTCTAGAGACCACAAGGTGGAGTTATGAACCTTTTGAGGCTGTTGCTGTTCCAGAAGCTGCTGCCTGAGATGTTCCAGGTTCTGCTGCTGTAGTTGCTCTGCTATCTGATGAAAAATGGAGTTGTTCACAGATTCCGACACATGAGAACTAATAGGAAAGACAAGTGCAAATACATGTTAAAACCCAGTAAAGACAATATAAAAATAACTGAGTATTCAGCACCCTTCAGATGCCAAATAAATGAAACATACTTGACTACAATGTTCACTTTTGGAATATTAAGAAAGAAAATGGATATTCTTCAGAACATTAATACATTAAAACAGAAATAAACTCTTCAATAGTATTTCAATAGATGGCATGTTAGAGATACTCTGATGAAGATCTGATATTATTATCTTGTAATACTCTTAAATACATATAAATTACTACTTTCAATAGAACATTTTAAGAAAAGTCAATAAAATACTTCTAAAAACAGTTTAAAAGGATTTGAACAAAGTACATTAACTTTTCTAACCATGAAATAAATAGTGGGGAAAATGTTCTATTAGTACATATGAAATCTACCATTGTAACCTACCATAATCTGCTTTCTTTAGAAAAGCATTCACATTAGGTATGCTAACAGAAATAATGTTTAGACAAGAGGAAATAATTTAACTATATTCTGGGAAATTCACACCTGGAATACACCTGGAATTCTAGGTGCCACAGGTAAAATGAACAAAAAAGAGGGCGAAGTCTTGAAACAGCTGAAAAAAGAGTATGTCAACTGGAGCAAATACACCTAAGGGAAGAACGATACCTATCTTCAAAAACTGAAGCGCTATGTCTCAAAAGATAATGGAGCAATATGTTTCCTTGCTTCAGAAAGCAAAACAAGTGAGTGTAGAAGGCATATCAAAACAGGAATCAGTAACAAAATAATATAAAATCACGACAATTATTAACTTCTCATAATGGAAGAAATTACCATAGTGGATAAATACCCTCCTGCCAAGACTGTTAAAAGATGATTCTTTTATTGTTCAGAAAACTGATCTACATAATTACAAATGCTTCTCCTAACTTTATCATCTAAAATGTTTTTAATTTTTTTCAAGAATTTCTTCATCACCAGAATATATTTGTATTTTATATTATATAAATAAGTCTTTCCACACATTACCCTTATATGTATATAGAACTAATGACCGCTGTAGAACGAGTCCCAGAGGCTCCCCCCTTCCAGCCCCATTCTCCCACAGTCTACACCACCGTCCACACTACCGCTCAGACTGGCTACCCCAGTGCGGCTTTCACAACCACTCACAGAACCTAGGAATCTACGGACTTGCTGGCGGGGTGAACTGATCTAAATAAAAACATACAATCCACTTCTTTAAAAAACAAAATCTCTACAACCCTAATCTCTACGTCCAGTTGGTCTGCCACACTCGCAGAGTCTGGTCTACTTCCCCGAAGTGGCCACTGGCACTAGAAGCAAGCTTCTCCCGATTACTTCAAATACTCTTACAAGTGAGTTAAATAACTTAAAGCCTAACACAGATATGGAAAATATAACTAAATTTATCAACATTTATCAATGTTTCTATGAAGACTTCTGATATAGCCCAACTAGCTGCAAAGATGTGAGTTAAAATAACATAGTGAGGCAACTAGACAGCAAGCCTGTAACATCGTTCTGCAATGTTACAGCAAAAGAGCCTGAAAAAATAGCCTGACTTACTCAAAGTATACCTAGTAGTTAAGAATGCAACATCCCATCTAATGTTTATAAAAATGACAGGAAAAAATATGGTTATAAAGCAAAACATGATTCTTACAGTTGAGAAGTTGGAATTTCTTTTTTGGGTTCTTCACTATGCTCAGAATCTTCCCCAAAATCAAACCTATCCATCAACTTCTAGGGGAGAGTAGGAGGTGGGGTGGGAAGGAAGAGAAAGGGGGGAAAGAAGAGACAGATTAAAAAGTGCTTATCACAAAATGGTTACAAATCCTATTTTATTTAAGGTCAATAATGTCCCACTAATTTATCTGTATCACTTAATATGAAAATGTTTCATATCATGCTGTTATACTATAATCAAACAGTTTGAGAAGATCTTTACTTTTAAGGTACTCTGACATACAATGCCTTATATAACAGAACAAATCATAACACACAGGATAAATACCAACATTCTATAGCAGAGAACACCAGAATTAAAATAAAGTGGCTTGCCAACAGTTATAAAACTTGATAATAAACATCTAGGACTATATTCAGTGGTCTATTCCTAGTACAGTTTTTCTTAAAATACTCCCTGTTTTCTCAATGATCAATTAAAATGATTTTTACGTGGTCCAGCAATTTAGAGCCAGACTAAACTATAGTTGGAAGCTGCTGGCTAAAAAAATCTAATAACCCAATAGATCAGTGTTTTCTACTGAAAATAATAGTAGCAAAAATAAAAACGATATGGGTTACACTTCCAAAGTACTTTAATATTCCCATAATTAACAAGAATATTGAGGATATCACACAAAGTACACATGAAAGGATTTCAACATTAAAAACACTGTAGTGAGGCCTCAATTTATCAAAATATTTTAGAACAATGACAACTTCTAAGGAAAATTGTTCTTTGAACCTACACACTGAATAGTTTTAATTTTAACAGGTTCAAGTTACAGAACACAATAATTAGTATATTTTTTAACACCCAAAAAATAAATTTAAAAATTCCGAAAATAATCATTTGCCTCAAAATTCAGTTTTCTTAACCTGTAAATCTTTAACTTTATGCAAAGAAAAATATTCTCAGTATTTCAAGCAGAATTATGAAATTACTTAATTTCAGCAGTTTGAACCTTTTGTAAAACTGGTAATATCTTCCATAGTATAGTGAATACTGAAATAGTTCTACAATGAAACACAATTCGAACTCACATGATAGTAAATACAATCCCTTAGTTGACACAGAACATTTAATACGGTCATTTCTACCTTGTTAAAAGACACCCCCTGTTCTAAGGGGTTGAGAGTGTTGGCTGCTGCGGCTGCAGCGGTGAGTTGTGCGGTCAGAGCCTGCAACTGAACAACAAGCCCCGCATCCAGGGCCTGCAGAATGGAAGGCTGGGGCTTCTGCTGCTGTATCTGTAAAGTCTGTATTAACTGCTGAAACTGGAAGGGAAAAAAAGGGAAATTAATACATACAGGTGCAGGGTTTCATCTACAAGAATGCCCATCTAAAACTTTTGGTCAGCCCTGGCTGGTGGCTCAGTGGATAAAGCATCAGCCCGGAGTAGTCAGGGCAAAAAGGAGAAGTGACCATCTGCTTCTCCACCCCTCCTTCTTCCCCTTCTCTCCCTACTCCCCTACCGCAGCCACTGGCTACATTGCTTTGAGCATGGCCCCAGTTGCTGAAGATAGCTTCACTGGAGCACATAAGCCTCAGGTGCTAAAAATAGCTCCGTACTCGAGCATCTGCCCAAGATAGGGTTGCCTGGTAGATCCTGGTTGGGGCATATGTGGGAGTCTGTCTCACTGTCTCCTCTCCTCTCATCTAAAAAAACACAAAACTTAAACTTAATAAAATTTGATCTCCTTTGGAGATCAAGAAAAAAAACTCAAAATAATTTTTCTAAAAATTAATTTCGTGTGCCATATATAGCATATTCCTTAATAAGTCTGTCTTCCTTCTGGTAAGTCAGAAAATTTTACAGATGACCAGATAACGAACTTATCACAGGCAAACTGATTTTTTCACTAAGCTTTTCATCCCTTCTTCAAGTTGTTACTTAATCTCTGTAAAAGAACAAGCACTGATCACAACTGCTTTTGCTATCTTTCATGTCTGTCATCTGATAACGTTTCCTTAAAGTAGAGAAATAAAGAAATCTATCCCTCAGAGCAGAGTCCAAAACTAAGGAAATTAAAGGTGAACAGTGCAATGCGAGTTGAAGGTAACCCATTCTGCCCATTCTCTCACTCTCTTAAAATACAGAAGTAGTAGAAAGATCTTAAAATGTCATAATTATGTAAACCCTGCATACATCCTAGAAGTAAATAATATTTTTCTAATTGAGGTGTAAACCCAAGTTAAACCTGCAAATTATCAGTTTAGAATAAAATAAAAATAGAAAAGCTACTGCTAAACAAGACATTTGTACTCGAAGTATAAAGTTCAGCTTATAGTGGGAGACAGTACAATCATCACTCAAGATAACTGTAAGTAAAATTTTATGCCCATCTATAAAATAGCAATATTAAGAAACAAAGGAGTCACTTATCTATCAAATAAACTTTTACTGAAGATTACTAATGTAATAACAAAGAATAAAAAACATATTTGAGTTACTGAACTGAGAAAGCTACAGAATAGACAAGATGGAAGGAAGGAAGGAAAAGGAAGGGAAGGGAATGAAGGATGGGAAAGAAGGGAGAGAAGAGAGGAAGGGAGGGAGGGGGAGGAGAAGGATGAAAGAGGGAAGGAGAGACCCCACGTTCCCTTGACACATTTTAACTGCCTCTTCTGACACCCCCATTTTCCCCAAGAGCAGTTTTCAGTCACATGTTCAGACCACTACAAGACCGTACGTTTTCCTCTAATCTGGACTTCATATTCTATCAATTACTATGTTTTCTTGACTTTCTAAGTGCTATTTCTTCTGAAAAATCCTTTCTCCTTCCCAAAGTATTTATTTTCATAGTTTTTGTTTGTCTGTCTGTTTTCAGAGAGAGAAGGGAGAGAGAGGAGACAGGATCATTGAACTGTTCCTGTATGTGCCGTGACCCGGGATTGAACTGGCAACCTCGGCACCTCTGGACAACACTCCAACCAACCGAGCTATCTAGACAAGGCTTCATTTTTTTGTTGTTGTTAATTTTTTTTCTTTTTAGAGAGACAGAGAAAAGGGGAGAGAGAAGGGGAAGGGAAGCATCCGTTTGCTGTTCCACTTGTGCATTCATTAGTTGCTTCCCATGTGTGCCCTGACTGGGGATCAAACCCTCAACCTTGTCATTTCCAGGCAACTCTCTACCAGGGGTCCCCAAACTACGGCCCACCCTATGCGGCCCCCTGAGGCCATTTATCCGGCCCCCGCCACCCCAGAAGGGGCACCTCTTTCATTGGTGGTCAGTGAGAGGAACATAGTTCCCATTGAAATACTGGTCAGTTTGTTGATTTAAATTTACTTGTTCTTTATTTTAAATATTGTATTTGTTCCCGTTTTGTTTTTTTACTTTAAAATAAGATATGTGCAGTGTGCATAGGGATTTGTTCATAGTTTTTTTTATAGTCCGGCCCTCCAACAGTCTGAGGGATAGTAAACTGAACCCCTGTGTAAAAAGTTTCGGGACCCTTGCTCTAACCAAATGAGCTAACCGGCCAAGGCTGGGGTGTGTGTGTGTGTGTGTGTGTGTGTGTGTATTTTTCTTTTTAATAGAAACAAGGCTATTCAGATTTTGTTTTTGATCTTGTGTTAATTTTGGTAAATTGTGCTTTTAAGACTTTGTTTCATCTAAGTTGTCAAATTCACTAGCATACAATTGTTCATAATCTTATTATCTTTTTGATGTCTGGAGAATCTGTAATGATATCTATCTCCTCTTTTTTTGGATACTAAGGCCCCAATGGTGACTTATATAACTTGCTGGCTCAAGACAGCATGATTTTCTTAAACTCTTGATTTGCAATGCACTGTGTATGTCTACCTGAAATACCTCACAAATTTTATTTGACAAATGTTCAAAACTATCACTGGGATAAAATATAACACCCAGGATAATCCACATCACACAGGTCTTAGATACCCTTGGCTGGAACAATTTAGTATAGCTACCAAAAATATTTGGAGATATTTAGACCTAGAATTAAAAAATTAAAGATCACAGCTGCTAAAAATTATATTATTCAAAGACTTCCTTTCACAAGTAATCCTTTGGCATCAGTCTAGGTCATTCGATTCCAGTCCCATCATGATGGTAGATGTGTACTATCCCTTTCTTCCCTCCGTGCAAGCATTCCATAGGCAGAGCCTGTTCCTTCCCTCCCCCGGAATTGGGGCTGGCTTTAGCAACTTGTTTGATGAACCAAATGTGACAGAGTGATATTCTGGGACTTCCAAAGCTAGATCAAAACAGGCTTGTACCTGTGCCTGGGTTTCTTGCAAGACTCAGTCTATGGAGGCAGATTGCCCTATAGGAAGTCAGGCTGCCCTAAGCTCAGCATGTTCTAGAGGTCAGCATGCTCCAGCCACTAGACTGAGCAGAGCATGCTAGCCACACCCACCAGGCACCAGACAGGGAAGTGAAGGCACCCTGAACCCTCTAGACCTGCCCACACACCAGGGAATGTGACTAAGAGACTTCACCAGATATTTTTAAAAATGAAAACACTTTATGATTTTCAAAATATCAGCATCACCAAATATTTCAATAATTTTGTATATTATCAATTCAGTTTCCCAATTGACCCAAAAAAGGAAAAACCTGGGTCAAATCTATGACTTATAATTGAATTGATTTTACCCTACTATTTTTTCACATATTCATTATTTACTTTCCTTCCATCATCGTTACCAAAACAAAGACACTCCTATCTCCAGACCTGCTCCTCTCCCCCACTCATAGATCACGTGACTGCAACGTGAACATCTCTGGCAATTCCCTGCTACTTAGCATCTCAATCCTTTATTTCTCAACCTACCATTTATGTCTAGTGAAACCCAGGCCCCGCTCTTAACTCTACCATTTCAACTTTGTCACTAATAACTGACATTCATGGACCATCTTATCTTCTCAACAACTCCACTCTGAAATATCTTTTGTATGCCCAACATACATTATTAATTCATTTGACAAACAAGTACTGAACACATGCTATAACCTAGAAACCGAGACACATGGCTGAACAGAACAGACAAAAATCCTTGCCCTGTGTACCAAACATTCCAGTGGAAAGAGACAGAGAATAAGCACAATAGGTAAATTATGCAAGCTCACAGAAGGTAGTAATGCTAAGGGAAAAACTCAGCCAGGTGACAGAGAAAAGGAGCGTGAGGGAACACAAGGTAGGGTCTGCGGTTCCAAGTCACGGTTCGAAGACTTCACTGAGGGGACAGCTAAACGAGACCTCACACCACACGAGTGTGTGGGGAAAGAAAATTCAGAAAGTTTTATCACACGGATCACAAAATCACAATTAATTTGCTTTTTAAACGACAGGTTAAAAAAAACAGATGCTAAACATGGGCTTATCCTCATAACCAGCCATTAGAACTCTCAATTCAAATGCCTCTTCATCAAAAAAAACACCTTCTCTTGGCTACCCTCTTCAAGACTGATCCTGTCCCCAGACCTAGCCAGTCACTCTAACGAGTTAGCCGCTTTGGCCCTGGCCAGTTGCTCAGTGGTTGAGCGTCCTGAGATGCCACAGTGGCAGTTTCAATCCACATCAGAGCACATACAGGAAGCACCATGTGAATACACAACTTAGCGGAAACATAAAATGTTTCTCCCTTTCTCCCTCTCTCACTCCCTTCATCCTCTAAGAGAGGAAGACATCTTCTCCAAGAGAGAAGACCTCCCTGTCTCATTACTGGACTAACAACAGCTCCCAATAATGCTTGACACATTGATTTTTAAATAAAGCAATCTTTAATGACATAAAAGTAGGTATGATGGATTAATGAATGAATAAAGCAAGTTACACAGTACTATATATAGTGGGATATTATTTTCACAAAACAAAACAACATATATTCTAAATGAGGTGTTACACTATGAAAAAATCCATTAGTAAAATAATGAGCTCTAAATCGCTGTCAATATCACAGACTAGCTGCTTACCTGCTGGCCTTGAGGACTCTGTAAGATCTGAGCAACAGCTGTAAGTGTGTCTGTATTTGCTATCTGGGATACCCATGGGTCAGGTAAACCTTGGACCACATTGGCTGGTGTAACAGGTGTCACAGGAGTTCCTTTAAAAAAAAAGAAAGACATCACATGTAACTCAATAAATATGTAAGCAAATAAATAAGGCTTTAAAAGCTAGAGAAATTTGCTCTGCCACTTTAATAAAATATATACAAATTTATATATAATGTTTATACTTTACTGTCTCCATTTTGAAAAACCATTACAGAATTTGGTATGTTCAAGTTCCAAGGGGATCGTTCATACTTGTCTTCAATTAACTACTTTAAAGGAGCCTACAATACTTGGCAGTCATTAAATATCTTACTACAGAAGAAAATTCAATTGTATAAGGAAATATTCAAAATACAATCATCAATGAAATATTATAAAACAGTATGTGTAACGTAAAACTACACAGACACTCCCCTCCAAAACTAAACATACACCAAAATGTTAACAGTGTCATTTCCTGGATGAAAATAAAAAATTAAAAATGTCAAATAACTCAAGAATAATTTTGAGATTATTACTAAAACATTCTTAGCTCCATTAAGTAATTTTTCAGGGTTCCTTATAATATTAAATTTCTCTAGTACACTATGAGTCAACCTGATATGCATGTAAGTTTAAAAGATTACAGGCAGTTCAATCAGGAAAGACCTGACACACCAATTTCCCAAACTTTTTATATTTATGTTTCTAGGGACTAAAAATATAGTTTCCTAATTTTTAGTAATGAATTACACACAAATATAATTTCTGATTTTATTTTTCCTTCAAGTTACTTTGAATTATTATTTCACAAATGAAAAGTCTGAGCAGAATACTCAGGAAACGAGCCTGTCATCCCTCGTACCTGGGGTGTTGCTCATGGCGGCGGTGGTGCCGGCCAGAACAGGTGTGGCCACCGGAGGGGGGATCCCTGCTGCCATGTCCAAAAGAGGCTGGATGATCTCACTCTTAAACACGTTGTTCTTCTGCCATAAGTTCAACACTCTCACTATTTTACTCTAGAGGGGAAAAGAAAAATAACGCTTTCATTTTTTGCTTTCAAACCTTAGCACAATTTATTGGACTATCTGGGTAGTGGGTGGGAGGGATAAATTAAAATAATGCCTACAGGCCTTTCACTCACACACAGGTCCATGCTGACAGACAGACAAAGGAAATGAAAGCTACATTTGGCAGAAAGCAGGAGTGGGGAAGGGGCTTCGGCTCCCACGTGAAGTCCGATGAGGGCAGGTGTCGGCTGCTGGACAACTGTGCTAAGCTCCTTAGGCAGGTTAGGGTTCAATTCAGTAGTCAAGTTATATTTACAGTTGATTTTAAGTTTATCTTTTAAACAAGTAAAATCAAGACAAGTCCTTATCATATTTGACTTTTTAATTTTTTTATTTTATTTTTTGGGAGGTTTTAACAGGTCTTTATTGAAAAATAGGTCCAGACAATGTGAGGAGAAAAACAGGGTGTAGAATAACTGACAATAGATTATTTTGATTTAAATAAATATATATATTTTAAAACTAATGACAGGAGAGGGTTTTTTCCTCAATAAGAATTTAACCAAATTCGTATTTTTCACAACTGTTCAGCATATAAAATTTCTGGAAATAGCAATAAGTATTAGTTACTATTGTAATGTTACTCCATTAGGATAATAATTTAAGTGATAGACTGAGACTAAGTATTAAAAAGACACTTCTGTTAAAGGTATATATTTTGTGATAATAAAAAAAGGAATTTTTTAATTTAGAACTTAAATTTAACGGGGTGACATTGATCAATAAGAGTACATAGGTTTCAGATGAACATGTCTATAACATCTGAACTGTTGATGTGCCCATCACCCAAAGTCAAATCATTTTCCGTCACCATATATTTGACCCCCTTAGCCTCTTTACCCCTCCTCCCTTCTGCCCTTATAACTATTAAAAGAAGCAGTTTTAAAAATAAAGACATGGGCCTGACCAGGTGGTGGTGCGGTGGATAAAGAGCTGACCTGGGATGCCGAGGCCTCAGGTTCAAAACCCCAAGGTCACCAGCTTGAGTGCGGGTCACTGGCATGAGCATGGGGTCATATATATGACACCATGGTCGCTGGCTTAAGCTCAAAGGTCACTGGCTTGAGCCCAGGGTCGCTTGCTTGAGCAAGGGGTCATTGGCTCAGATGGAGCCCCGGAGTTAAGACACACATTGGAAAGCAACCAATGAACTAAAATTCTACAACTACAAGTTGATGCTTCTCATCTCTCTCCCCTTCTTCTCTCTCTCACACAATAAAAAGAGAAAAAAGAATAAAGATCTGGTTCATTTTTAAATCCCTTATGATACAATACTGATAAATTTCAAACTATGTCCAAACTATATTAATATGCAAATTTCTGTATTTCAAATGAAGCATAGAAAATTACACAAAGAACGCCTCATACCTTCTGATTAGACTTTCCTTTTTTATGACATGAGCACTTTAAAAAGTACCTTACAGTTTTCTGCTTTATAGAAAAAAATCTTCCAGCCTCAAGACACTCACTATAATTCAAAAGCAGCCTGTCTCTGACAAGTGTCATTTCATGTAGCTACATACATGCAAACCAATAATGCCTCAAGTTCATGGCTGAGATTACAGTATCACTGTAATCTTTCTTGTCATGGTTAAAAAAACTCTCTTAAACTCTATTATAACTGAGAAACACTACTATTATGAAGTCTACAAATTCAACACTGATTTGTTCAGAGTAACTGATGGAAATCCAAGTCAAAACTAATGACATTTCTAAAAGTGTTTAACCACAGAAAATGAGTACACAAAATTTTAAATGAGTTAAGGTGGGACTCTAAAATATCTATTTTAAGAATCACTTATGAGAAGTCACATAAAATTAGAAGCATTCTTTTTGCCTTCATAAGATTATCAAAGTACCAAAATAAATACATTAAAAAAAATCGGTCTCAAGAACCATATCCAAGAATAGTTTACAAAAAATACTGTAATATCTCATGTATATACATTACAACAAGATTTTTTTCTGATTAAGGACTGTAATTATTAAAAATATAAAGTACCTAATCTTGGACTTGACACGAACTAAAAGATTTGTGGTGAGTTTTTTAATTTTGTGGTTCTTCTTTAAAGCAACCACTAATCTCCATTTATTCTGATCTTTTCCTACATAAGCAATATTGTAATCAACTGTCAGAAGAGTACACTAAATTTCCAAATCGACACCTAAAATAAATAATAACTTGTAATATTTTTGAGTACATAGGAAGATAAACCACCCCTCACTATCCTTCCTTAGGGTCTACAGTCTTTTTTTATGTGGTAAAAAATATGCATTCATTCAGATCTAGCAGACCTAGCAGTGTGATTTCTAGCATGAATAAAACTCTGCATTATAAAAGAAACTTGATATACAGTTATTTTCCAGTAATCACTTCTCATGTCTATTTTTTAGACACAAACCAGGTAAATGAGGTCAAGTAATCAAAATTCTGAACTGGTTGTGTGTTTGAATAAATAAACTTTTAGTATAATTCCAAAAGAGTATGACAGCAAGTTTCTTTAATACCAATTGGTTCAATAAATTAAAAAAGAGCAAAATTGACATTTTCCCACTCTATTTAAGATTCTAAGAACAAAAAGGAAATGGATTGTGTAATAACTAAATATTTAAATTTGAAATAGAGTAAAAAATAATATCAAATCATAAATTAAGGTAATTTAAAGAGTCTCACTGAGACCAAAAGGATAATATTATATATTTTTAAAAAGAAAGAAAGAAAAAGAGCATACCTTATCATCCCCAGGGCAACGATATAAATTCTGGAAAGTGCTAATGATGTTATTACTAAATCTGGGTGCAAACACATCCTTTTCTTGACCAAACTGATGTCGAGATTGTCGTACAATGGAGTCAATAACATAAAGTCCAGGTACCTTGTATTCTGGTTTACACTGATGAAAAAAAGAAGAGTGGGAGGAGAAGGAAATAAGAAGGTAAAACTACTGACAGAAATCATTATAAATCCTATACAAATACTAAAACACTCTTCGTGTTGAGGTAGTGAATATTCATACATTGACAAAGTCACACCATCTTTCTCTGGAATGGCATTTTAAAGAATCTTGGGCCACTCTATATACTCAGTTCAACTGCCAATCATATAAGTTCCAAAACAGGACTGCAGAACTGTCTTGAACAACAAAAACAAAAGGACAGATACAGTACGGTTATAATTAACATTCTGCTTAATAATTTTGTAAAGCCACACAGAAGGAAGCAGCAAATCCAGGAAAAAAGAGCTCCAGAAGCATTGTCAAGGTGCATTATATTTTATTTGAAACGTTTAACAAAAGGCTTTCTGCACTAATGTAGGGACAAATACCAAATGACAAAGTATAACATTCTAAAGACACTAAGCCCAAAGTTTCAAAACTTTTCTCAAATACCACACCTGTTAGAAAGATAAAACACTCCATTATGATTCCAGGACTCTATCCTACAAAAACATTTTTTTTAGCTATTCCACTAAAAAAATGTTTCTCAACCTTCTTATCCAAACTGAAGAACATAAAAGTCTTCTACTTTCTTGCTCCAAGCTTTTCAAGCCTGTCTAGCCAGGTGAGCACAGTTACAAGTTCCCTGATTCATGACCAGAGCATAATAAAAACCTGCTTAACCAACACACCGTTGGTTAAAATGGAATTATGGCTGCGAAAAAGCAGGTTCAACTTTGGGGTCTAATTGGGTTAAGTATTTCACCCAAAGGAATTTCCTAGAAAACACGTAGGGCACGACATCAAAACTGTCTTCTCAAAATACTTTTCTAGGAAACTTGAGCATCAGTGAGAAAAAAGATGTTTAATCCGCCTACAAAACACAAACACACATTTCTAACTGGATTTTTTTTTTTTTTTTTACAAAGACAGAGAGAGAGTCAGAGAGAGACAGACAGGGACAGAGAGATGAGGAGCATCAATCATCAGTTTTTCATTGCGACACCTTAGTTGTTCATTGATTGCTTTCTCATATGTGCCTTGACCGCGGGCCTTCAGCAGACCGAGTAACCTCTCGCTCAAGCCAGTGACCTTGGGTCCAAGCTGGTGAGCTTTGCTCAAACCAGATGAGCCTGCGCTCAAGCTGGCGACCTCAGGGTCTGGAACCTGGGTCCTCTGCATCCCAGTCCGACGCTCTATCCACTGTGCCACTGCCTGGTCAGGCTCCAACTGTATTTTTATTTTATTTTATTTTTTTTATTTTTTATTTTTTTTCATTTTTCTGAAGCTGGAAACAGGGAGAGACAGTCAGACAGACTCCCGCATGCGCCCAACCGGGATCCACCCGGCACGCCCACCAGGGGCGACGCTCTGCCCATCCTGGGCGTCGCCATGTTGCGACCAGAGCCACTCTAGCGCCTGGGGCAGAGGCCACAGAGCCATCCCCAGCGCCCGGGCCATCTTTGCTCCAATGGAGCCTTGGCTGCGGGAGGGGAAGAGAGAGACAGAGAGGAAAGCGCGGCGGAGGGGTGGAGAAGCAAATGGGCGCTTCTCCTGTGTGCCCTGGCCGGGAATCGAACCTGGGTCCTCCGCACGCTAGGCCGACACTCTACCGCTGAGCCAACCGGCCAGGGCTCCAACTGTATTTTTAACTGGTAAAACAAGTGACTTCACTATGCAAATAAACAAAAACCAAGGTGACAATATTTCGTGTGCTTCTTCAAATCTTTTTTTTTTTTTACAGAAACAGAAAGTCAGAGAGAGGGATAGATAGGGACAGACAGACAGGAACGGAGAGAGATGAGAAGCATCAATCATCGGTTTTTCATTGTGACACCTTAGTTGTTCATTGATTGCTTTCTCATATGTGCCTTGACTGAGGGCCTTCAGCAGACCGAGTAACCCCTTGCTGGAGCCAGCGACCTTGGGTCCAAGCTGGTGAGTTTTTGCTTAAACCAGATGAGCCCACACTCAAGCTGGCGACCTCAGGGTCTCGAACCTGGGTCCTTTCGCATCCCAGTCTGATGCTCTATCCACTGCACCACCTCCTGGTCAGGCTTCAATTCCTTTTTAAGAACCTTCTCCTTAAGGTCTTTATTGAAAAGTCAAGAAAACGAGACTTTTGACATCAATTCACAAGCTATCTATTGCAAGATTCTGGCTGTTAAGTATTTTATAAAAGAGCAACAATGCTGGTGTTGTGATATTAAAGTTTTAGGTTCAACCTACGTAAAGGTTCAGAAGTACCTGCTCTGCTGAAAGGTTATCATTTCTGAAAGTTTCAAGTAGTTTTCCCTCAAGTTTTTTAAAAAATTTAGCATATCTGTCCTTCAGTTCATAAATCTGGTCAAGGCTATTTTCCTTTGACTACTATATTTTCAACAAAATATCTAACTAGACAGACAAAAAAATCCATCTCAGTAAAGAAAAATCTGAAAAGTTTTCTCAATTTCCTCTTCAAGATCTATCAGTTCTAAAAAAAACACAAGAATTCTTAAGACTTTCCAATGTCTTGAAGTATTTTTTACCTTATGAATAGTTTTTTTAAAAGCTAAATCACATTAAATTTTCAGCTACATAATCTTCAAACTTCGTATTAGGAATTTCTAATTTCTTGTTTTACAGAGAAAAAACCCTTCTGGGGGGGAGGAAGGCAATAAGAGACTGAGAGAATGCACCTTTAAACGTTATTTGTGTGATTTTTCATTCTGATATTATGCAGGTTTCCTGAGCCCATCATGAGCTGTCTTCCTGACAAAAGACCCTCTAGGTGAACTGGACCACATACTCTGAAATATATGTGCAAACTTTCTATAGTGATTCCATTACTAAATAGAATTGGTGATGCCAATTTCAGCTACTAAAAGTTGCTATGTAAGAAAACAAAGCTAGAATGGTACAGACGGACAGGTCACTGTACTGGAAAACACTGTGACAGTAGCATGTGAGGAAAGATGCTGTCACGGGACCACCACAGCTGAGACAGCGCAGGAGTTCACAGTGAGTGCTCACGCTTCTGGCAGGGGAATCACTTTGAGACAGCCAGCTACCCCACTCTGTTCTTAGCAAGGTTTGCTCTCTGGACAAACTATACCAGAGACGAACCTGCAGGTGTTTAACCAGAGCCGGACTTACCTGGGGAAAATAAATATTCAACTCCAGCCCACCCAGCCATCCTGTTTCACTGAAGGGATTTAAAAAGGACCAGAAACTGAAAAGCACGTGTGAAGTTCACGGTCCAAAGGTACAGGCTCTGTAAAACACCCAACACCACCAGACCTAACAGTGACAAACTACAAGTTTTCCCACTACACAATAAAGCAGGAATGCGCGACTCACTAAGATCAAGTGTGAATGACAAGGTATGAATGCCCCCTCTCACAAGTGCTCTTCAACATCATGCTGGAAATCCTAGTGAATACAGTAAGACATGTGGGAGTCTGTCTACCTCCCCACCTCTCACTTGGAAAAGAAGAAAAAAAGAGAGAGAAAAGAACACGACGCATTAACCTATAGTTATAATACATTTAGAGTAAATATGGAAAAGTATGTACTTACTTTCTGAATGAATTTCTCAACACTCTGTACCACATGCTTATAGAACTATAAGAAAAAAATAAAGCATAGTTTTAAAAGATGTTTGCTTAAATTAGGATTTTCCTGCTAACATAAGAGTTAATATAGATAGTATCAAAGGTGTATCAAAACAATGAATATTAATCATGAATTTTGAGACAACCATTCATGTCTCTTACCCTTCACAACTAGCTATAATATCTAACTAGTAAAGGGATTCTTGCAGTAGGTATATGGTATGTCCAAAGTGTGTTACATGAACACAGATACACAAGAACTGTCACAGTCTCTATGAAAGGATATCTTCACAAAGTTTTGAAGACAGCAAAATATTTGTGATAAGCACACTGGCAGATATACATCCTTATTTTCATGGAAGGAAAAGATTTCCTATAGCATCATTAAATTAGGGTAGCACTAGAAAAATCAAATAACTGTCAACAAAATGCAAGGGAGCCCTGATCGGATAGCTCAGTTGGTCAGAGCATCATCCTAACACACAAAGGTTCTGGTTCGATCCCCGGTCAGGGCACATGTAGAAACAGGTTAATGTTTCTGTCTCTCTCTCTGAAATCAAATAATTTTTTTCAAAATATATGCAAGGGAGCTGTTTTCAACATTCTTATCTCTTCTGCTCTTCTGGAAAAGGGAAATGCCAGTACAGATGATGAGATACAGTAATGTGTAACGTTCTCGTGGATCACCAAAAATGAACCAACAGAAGGGAAGTGAGCGCACAGATTAAAAATTAGTAATGGATTACTATCAATTCTCAGAAAACTTCTAATTATGTTTTATAACCAACACTATGGATAAACCTGGAGAAGTTATTAGGCCCTTTACAGATAATGAAACATTTAAAATCAATATACAAAATATTAAATAGTTACTCACTAAGAAATATTTGTTAAATAACAATTCTTCTGGAAAACATCTTAACAGTGAGTGTTTCTTACCTCTAAGTACTTTATGTACTATATGTAATTCAGAGTAAAACTGCTGACACTAAACTTTAACTCAAAGTTTATTAACAGAGGCCTTCTTTCGCAATACTTATCCATGAGGTTTGGTTGACAGTGTTCAATGTTAACGAGACCCATGAAAAAAATCATCCTCTAACGCTAATTTAAAAAAAAACAGCCCTGGCCGGTTGGCTCAGTGTTAAGAGCGTTGGCCTGGCGTGCAGAAGTCCCGGGTTCGATTCCCGGCCAGGGCACACAGGAGAGGCACCCATCTGCTTCTCCACCCCTCCCCCTCTCCTTCCTCTCTGTGTCTCTCTTCCCCTCCCGCAGCCGAGGCTCCATTGGAGCAAAGATGGTCCGGGCACTGGGGATGGTTCCTTGGCCTCTGCCCCAGGCACTAGAGTGGCTCTGGTCGCAACAGAGCGACGCCCCAGAGGGGCAGAGCATCGCCCCCTGGTGTGCAGAGCGTCGCCCCCTGGTGGGCGTGCCGGGTGGATCCCGGTCGGGCACATGCGGGAGTCTGTCTGACTGTCTCTCCCCGTTTCCAGTTTCAGAAAAATAAAAAAAAATAAAAAATAAATAAAAAAAACAAAACACCACACCTCAATATGAAACACAGTATTATTTAAATCTGATTTAAAAGCAGTTCCAATCTTCAGATCTCAATGTACATACATTCTAAATGCAGTTCTAAATACAGTACTGCAAAAACAGTAAGTCTAAATTCTTCAAGAACATTCACAAGAAAAGCAAAAAATAAAACAAAAGGCAAAAAGGCCATGTTGACAGGACAAATACATGTGATGTTGGATGAACCCTGAAAAAGCAGAGCTGCACGGGTCGGCCACTAAAGTCAGTATTGATAATAACTAGTGTAGATTGTGTATTACAGAAAAGTATATCAAAGTGAAATTTCTTGTGTTGTAATTACTTAGGAAATGTCTTTGTTCTGAGGAGATTCAAATTTAAGTATTTAATGATTAAGTACTATTATAAATGAAATATGAAACTCAAATGATTCAGCCAGAAAATGTACATGTGTAGAAATAATATTTACATCTGTTTTGAATTTTTTCAAAATTAAAAAAATTTTAAATGGTAACAATATAACAAAATAGTACAGTACATCATACTATTTAGATTTTTTGATTGAGAGAAACCTAGCTGTATTTATTCCAACTATTGCAAATTACTTGATTTCTCTTAGACCTTCCAATATCTGAAAAAGTGGAAAAAATGTTAATGGAAATAATGTAAATGCCTTACAGAGTCTTCTAATTAAAAAGTATTCTGCTAAATAAAAATTAAATAAAATCACCAATAACTAATTTTCACAGAACAAAAATGAATAGATGCTTGCACACTCTCAGGATCATGATCATAACATCAGATCGCAATGTAGATAGAATATCACAGATAAAGAAAGCACAAAAGAGTAAACATTCTATATCAAGCCCATTTAATACCCTGAAAGATCACTTCTTTGAAAAATTCTCTGGCTTAAATGTATTCACTTTTGACTGTCTTTATCCCTTCTTTGATTTTCTGCATATAAATACAGGGATAATTACTGTAACGCTGTAAGATATTAACTACATCTAGTGCCTTAAGAAGTTAACTACAGATCTTGGTCTAAAAACTAAGATATGGCTATTAGAACGTTGCAAAATCACCCAATTATATAAATTTTCTCTACTGGCAATTCTCTGGAAATAGGAATTTGTTAAGTCTAATAGTTATTCAACGTCTAGCTGTATTCAAAGACAATTTATGAAAATAATTGGTGCTTCGGGTTATGGCTGATGTTTTTATTCAGGGTAGGAAAACATCACCAACTATCCACGGTTTCTACCTATGTAATTAAAAGGAAGTACTCAGTTTTAACAGCCCTCCTGAAGCAGGAAGTCTTAGCTTTGGGGACAGGAAGGAACCTCTTGGACAGCTGTCTTACATTAAGTTTTAAAAGATCCTTAAAGCCAAGAAATTTGGTGCATATGTAACTTCTCTAGAGCTGGTCCAACCTTTTCCTGAGATTTTCAGAAGTATCCATAGTTAATAATGGTTCAAAACCACGGTATCACAGTGATGGCTAAATTCTATGGTCTCTTCCACAGTTCAAATGTCCCATGTACAATGAGGCACAGTTATTTTCCATAATGGCCCACTTTCAAATCTATAATATAATCACTTAAAAAATCAATCAAATTTTTTATTTAGAAAACTCTTACTAATAGAACATTTTACTAAATTCAAGATTTCAAGATTCTGTAAAGTCAGTGTGCTAAGTAACGTTATACACATTCTCCACATGTGGCTGTATCTAAAATCTTACCTGCCTAAGAAAAGGAAAAAATATGATTGCTTTAAAGTTTATGGAAAAATATGTATCAATGTTAAGTTTTTATCACTGGGTGGGAGAGTCTGTAGTGATCGATTTTCATTTTTGTGTTTTTTCTCCATGAATATGCATTAACTCTATAAAGAGGAAAAACATATCTAATCTATAAAAACTATTCCAACTACAAAATATTAGTGTAGTATTTTCTTTTTAAGAACAAGAACAAGAATAAAATTTAGTACTCACCTTAATAGCTTTGATTGCTGCCTTAGTAATTTGGGTCATTTTCGCTTTAGAAATTGGTGGTTTGTAGTCATTCAGGGAATACAACTGATGAAAATAAAACCAATAAATTTTAAATTCAGCAAAACTAATTGTCTCTATGCAATTGCATGAAATTACCAAACATTTCCAATTTTATATTGTCAATGAAATCAAAGTGCTGCCTTTCTTTTAAAACTCAAGGTCAACATTAGTAACCATCAAGGAAATACAAATTAAAACCACACTGAGGTATCATGTCACACTCGCTTATAGTCAACAAGAAAGAAAATAAGTGTTTGTAAGAATGTGGAGAAACAGAACCGCTGTAACCCTGTTAGTCAGAATGTAAAATGGGGTAGCAGCTTTGAAAAACAGTTTGGCAATTTCTTAAAAGAATAAAACATAGTGATATATAATAGGGCCCAGCAATTCCATTCCCCATTATATATAACAACCAAGAGAGTTGAAAACATGTTCACATAAAAACTCGTACACAAACAGTAACTGCAACATTAGTCATAAAAAACTCATATAAGAAGTGAAAACCACCCAATGCCCATCTACTGATGAAAACTGAACAAAAATGCATTGTAACCATTCAATGAAATACTAGGCATGAAATAGAAGTATACTGATACATGCTACAAAATAGAGAACCCTTAAAAAGACTATGTCATTAAAAATTTTTTTTAAACCAGATGTTATAGAATTCTATTTATATAATATGTCCAGAAAAGAAAAAAGTGGATTGGTGAATATCTTACAATGCAAAGGGGGAGTTGGGGAGAAAATGGACTACTACTAATGAGTACTGCATTTCTTTCTGGGGTAATGAAAATATTCTAAAATGGAATGCAATGATGGTTGTACAACCAAACTAAAAACCACTGATGGAGACACTGTAAATTGGTTCATTATATATTATGTGAATTATATCTCAATAAAGCTGTTTAGAAATCAAGGGATAATAATGTGTAGCAATTATCTCCCCATGGCCAAAAATTTTATTTTTGTTTTGAAATTTCTCATTGTTTAAAGGAAAAACAAAGACAAAGTAGAGAATCAGGAAACAAGACAACTAAGCTTAAATAAAGTGATTAAAATTTGCATTGTACTCAGTGATGCTAAGATTTTAAATGTTACACTGCTTGTACTATGTACAACTCTGGAAACTAAGCTTTGGCATGACAGCACTGCAAACACCTTATACAGATGCTAAACGATGTAAACGAGTGTGTTGGTTAATCAACTAGAAATCTGGGGGTTCTCTAGATAGCTTTTGCTCCAGCACCCCTCATAACCTAGCCATCCACGAATTCTATTAATTTGTACCAAGTTTTCCCCATATCTGTCTCTTCTACTCCTCCACCCATGACAACTGCAGTCCAGATTACCTTCTTCTCTCCTAGAAAGAGCACCTCAATGGAAGTGACACGCCTGCCTACAGAAACTAACCTGATTAGGTGAGTACTACTTACCAACCGCTCTCTCGACACCTTAAGAAGGTCAATGACTTCCTTCTTTGGAGAAACACAAAAACCTACATATACAAGGTCCTGTCTGACCTAACTCCTGCCAACCTTTCCAGTTTCATCTCACACCATGGTTCCCGCTTCAGCCCAGCCCTCTGCTCCACACACAAGGATCTTTTCCAGTTCCCTATACCAGAGCCTTCAGAATGGGTTTGTTCTATTTAGAATACTCCCACCAGGGCTCCCCACTAGCTAACCCATCCTCATCCACCTTAGCTAAAGCATTGCCCAGTGAGGAAAGCCTTCCCTTCCCTCCAAAACCAAATCAAACCTCCTTTCATGCTCTCACTCTACTATATTCACCTTCGAAGCATTCACTGCAGTAAGTTGGCATTGAATTGTTTGACTTTTAATACCTGGATATTATGTAATAAAAGACAAAGGATGTAAGTTCCTTAATGCCGTTAGGTAATAAGAGGTTAACTGTACACCAAGAGCTGTCTAAGCTGAAATCAATCCTGGCAGAAGTACAAACATCCTTCCCTTTAAGTTCCCATAAAGGTGACCCCTCCCCCCATTGATGATAACGCCCAACCAGGGTTAGGATCTCAGATCCTTTAAGAAACTACCTTTGTCAAACTCACAGGGAACTTGAATATAATTTTAGCCTCAATTCCTACCCCTATGCCAGTCAACTCACCAAGTGCAAAATAAATAACATCAGCATAATCTCTAGTGCTTATAACAAGTCATGTAAAGCAAAGAATCTCTCAGCAGGCCCCAGCCCATCTAAGATCCACTACTGCCCTCTCCTACTAGAGAATAAGCTCTAACAATGAAACCTTGACTCTGTAGATTCTTTCCTTTGCTCCCAACTGTGTCCTCTGTGTACAGTAGAGAATGATATCTACTACATCTAACGTCTCCTGCAGTAGATATTTATTAAGGATAAATCAGGCCCTGGCCGGTTGGCTCAGCGGTAGAGCGTCGGCCTGGCGTGCAGGGGACCCGGGTTCGATTCCTGGCCAGGGCACATAGGAGAAGCGCCCATTTGCTTCTCCACCCCCGCCCCCTCCTTCCTCTCTGTCTCTCTCTTCCCCTCCCGCAGCCAAGGCTCCATTGGAGCCAGGATGGCCCGGGCGCTGGGGATGGCTCCTTGGCCTCTGCCCCAGCGCTAGAGTGGCTCTGGTCGCGGCAGAGCGACGCCCCGGAGGGGCAGAGCATCGCCCCCTGGTGGGCAGAGCATCGCCCCTGGTGGGCGTGCCGGGTGTATCCCGGTCGGGCGCATGCGGGAGTCTGTCTGACAGTCTCACTCCGTTTCCAGCTTCAGAAAAATACAAAAAAAAAAAAAAAAAAGAATAAATCAAAATGAACAACTACTTACAAGACACAGAACTGCATAAGCTTTAAAGAAGACCTGGATCTGAATTCCAACTAAGTCATCCTATTATAAGTTGTTCAACCTCTGAAGCTTAGTTTTCTCATTTACAAAATAAAAACAATACTCATTTCACAGAACCATTGCACATAAACAATTTAGAGCACATAAAGTAGCTCAACAGGGTTAGCCATTATTAAAATTAAAATCCTTCTCCTTGGTAGGTAGCCTCCATTTAAATAAATAATATTAAAGGATCCATCAAACATTTCTTCACTCAGCTACTTGATGGTCCTTTCTGTAAGTAATTTACATTACTAGGGCAATGAAGATTATCAGCCTGACCAGGCGGTGGCGCAGTGGATAGAGCAAGGACTAGGATACGGAGGACCCAGATTCCAGACCCCGAGGTCGCCAGCTTGAGCGCGGGCTCATCTGGTTTGAGCAAAAGCTCACCAGCTTGGACCCAAGGTTGCTGGCTCAAGCAAGGAGTTTACTTGGTCTGCTGTAGCCCCACGGTCAAGGCACAGGAGAAAGCAATCAATGAACAACTAAGGTGTCGCAATGCGCAACGAAAAACTATTGATTGATGCTTCTCATCTCTCCATTCCTGTCTGTCCTTCTATCCCTCTCTCTGACTCTCTCTATCTCGGGGGGGGGGGGGGGGGAGATGTATCAAGTTCTCCCTATGGTTGACAACACAGTATTTTTCATTTTCTGTGGTAAGCCCTGAAGTTTCAATCAAGCATTAGTACCTACTTTAGCAGACCAAAGCTGTGCTTGCTTTTGTTTTAGGGGGAGAAGGACGGGCAAAAATGGGGGGTTCTGGGGGAAGATGAGGTAAAGGGAAATGTAATTTAAACTTGTCAAACATTTTCAACAGTCAGAAAAGTCAGCTCTCATCTGAGAACACCTTTCTAATATGCATTTACTGCAGAAACGCAAAGTGCTCCTCAAAAAAATACTGAGTAATTTAGTACTTTTCAAAGGATCTCTTAATACATATGCCTTCCAACTATTTCTCTAGAGTCTCTAAAATCTCATTTGTTTATTAAAGCAAATCATCAGGAAACAGGCATACATCATTTCATCTAATTCCTCACCAAATGCCTATACTAACATATAATATTAAGTTCTTAACATAAAGATTAATAAAAATTTCCCCTCTAGAACATTTTCTTTTACCAACTTCTTAAATAAATATCTCTACTGAAAAAGTTTCTTATGTAAGAATTGACAAAATATAATACATTTTGCTTGAATTCAAAAACAGAACAACTCAGCTAATTTCCATGTGCTTATTTTTTATTAAAAAGGGTGATTTAACATGTTCCCCCTTCTCGGGCACTGGCTTCTAGGGATCTAACTGATGTTACTAGTATGAACATAGGTCTCCAGTCTCTATTAACATCTGCTTCTCTGCTACAGTTAACCAGTTTTGTTATATACAAAAATAAATCTATTTTCAACTGTGATTCAGTTGGCTAAGATGCTTCGAAGTTCTTTTTGAAGTAGGTAGAGTATAAATTTATACATTTAATGAACTAGTGTGAACCCAGCACATGAAATCAGACAGCTTATCATCATCGTTTTCCTATATTCCCATCCCCCAATTTAAATGTTTATGTATTCCACCACTGCTCAACCCTCAGCATCAAACTCAATCATCAGGGACCTCTATCAGAGACTATCTGCAGAGGGGGGAGGGGGAAGGGGGAGGGGGAGGGGGAGGGGGAGGGGGAGAAGGAGATAGAGAGATAAATGATGGCAGATGGAGCCCTGGGTGGTGAACACACAATACAATGTACAGATGATGTGTTACAGAATTGTGCACCTAAAACCTGTATAATTCTGTTAACTACATTTCCCCCAATAAAGTTAATAAAAAGGGAAAAAAGGCTATTTGTTGAGAATTTTTATGTCACTATAACATTATTTTAGAAAAAGACTACAGTAATAAAAAGTGCTTCTAGACCATTCGAATAATTTTAAAGGTGTCTATAATTCAGTGTACAGAGGGTCCTCGGGTTACGACACTCTCGACATACGTTTTGAGTTTACAACAGTCACTCCCATAAAAACTTTAAAAAATTGAGACATGAGGGTTTCAGCTTATGCCACTCAAGTCATACTAGTGGACTACGTGGGCGACTATGTGAGCCTTGCTATACTATAGGCAGATTTTGAAAGGGAAGTCATCAACCTTCCAGACTAGCCTAGAAGAATTCTTTCTTCTTCTTTTTTTTGTATTTTTCTGAAGCTGGAAACGGGGAGAGACAGTCAGACAGACTCCCGCATGCGCCCGACTGGGATCCACCCGGGACCACCCACCAGGGGCAACGCTCTGCCCACCAGGGGGCGATGTTCTGCCCCTCCGGGGCGTCGCTCTGCCACAACCAGAGCCACTCTAGCGCCTGGGGCAGAGGCCAAGGAGCCATCCCCAGCGCCCGGGCCATCTTTGCTCCAATGGAGCCTCAGCTGCAGGAGGGGAAGAGAGAGACAGAGAGGAAGGGGGGGGGGGGGGGGTGGAGAAGCAAATGGGCGCTTCTCCTATGTGCCCTGGCCGGGAATCGAACCCGGGTCCCCCGCATGCCAGGCCGATGCTCTACTGCTGATCCAACCGGCCAGGGCCTAGAAGAATTCTTTAAGAAGGTACAGAGGCCTGCAACAACAGATCCTGTACCCTCCACATCAGCTGCTTCTCAAGATGAAACACCTGTAGTACAGGTAGAACCATCTCCAGCGTCTCCTGCATGTTCCTTAGGCAACCCTGATGCACCTGACCCAACATCTGCAGCACCTTCTGCAGGTTCTCCTGCCTCTGCAGCTTCCTCCTCCCGATAGGTCACTCACCCCTATCTTGCATGGCCCTTCCAGTGTGCAAGCCAACCACAGGAATAAAGGTAAGAAATTTTTTTCACTCAATTTTTTGTCATTTTTTTGTTACTACAGTTCAGTGTACAGTACAGTATATTTATGGTCTTTTTTTCTGTGGCTTAGTTGTGTTTTTATATTCTAGATTATGTGTTAGAATAGGTAATTGGCTTAGGCTAGGGTGTGTTTTGACTTATACTAAAATTCGAGTTAAATCACCGTCGTAGGAACGGAACTGTGTGGTAACCCAAGGACCCCCTGTATATGAAGACACTATATTTAATCTTTAGATTTGCTGAACATGACACAATGCCTGACAGCCAGTGTTCATTAATAAACGTTTTCTGTCCAACTAAAAACTTATTAACACTGCTGTGACACGGCCATTAGCAAGTGCCACGCTTCATTCCAAAACTCATTCTAATCAAATATATCAACCTGCCACCAAAAATTGGGAAGTTAATTCTCTCTGTATTCTAAAAATCAGACCTGGGATGGAAAACATACCAGGGTTTCACACTAAAAAATGTTGAAGAATACAAGTCGATTCTGGGACCTTTCTCTGCCTGATGCTTCTCTTTTGTTTTTGTTTTTTTTTGTTTTTTTTGCATTTTTCTGAAGCTGGAAACAGGGAGAGACAGTCAGACAGACTCCCGCATGCGCCCGACCGGGATCCACCCGGCACGCCCACCAAGGGGCGATGCTCTGCCCACCAGGGGGCGATGCTCTGCCCATCCTGGGCGTCGCCATGTTGCGACCCTCCTGGGTGTCGCCATGTTGCGACCAGAGCCACTCTAGTGCCTGGGGCAGAGGCCACAGAGCCATCCCCAGCGCCCGGGCCATCTTTGCTCCAGTGGAGCCTTGGCTGCGGGAGGGGAAGAGAGAGACAGAGAGGAAGGCGCGGCGGAGGGGTGGAGAAGCAAATGGGTGCTTCTCCTATGTGCCCTGGCCGGGAATCGAACCCGGGTCCTCCGCACGCTAGGCCGACGCTCTACCGCTGAGCAAACCGGCCAGGGCCGATGCTTCTCTTTTCTATGCTGGAGTCAGAAGACCAAGGCTGCTTGCTCTCGAGGCTTGGGCTCCCTGCATACCCAGTTTCCTCATATAAAGGTTGTAATCTCAACATCTATTTCTTGGGCTAACTCCCCGCTGCATTTTTCCAAAGTTTAAAGTGGCTGCTGATCCTGCTAGTTTGTTCCATCAAATTATTTCCTCAGTTAAGATCACTTTTAACTCTCTAGGGCAGTGGTCCCCAACCCCCGGGCCGCGGACTGGTACCGGTCCGTGGGCCATTTGGTACCAGTCCGCAGAGAAAGAATAAATAACTTACATTATTTCTGTTTTATTTATATTTAAATCTGAACGATGTTTTATTTTTAAAAAATGACCAGATTCCCTTTGTTACATCCATCTAAGACTCACTCTTGACACTTGTCTTGTAAGTTCGATAATTATATTTAAAAATATCACAGTTTTTACGCCGGTTGCATAATTTTATTTTGTGCATTTACAGTCCCACCCTAAAGGCCGGTCTGTGAAAATATTTTCTGACATTAAACCAGTCCGTGGCCCAAAAAAGGTTGGAGACCACTGCTCTAGGGCACTGATGCCTGCTGTGTCTATCTCTTCCCAAATCTGCTTCCCAAATCCAACCTTTCCCCCCTCACGTGCTATACTCTAAAGCTACCGAATATGGTATGAACTCTACTTAGACAAACTCTATCCACCTGACTCCAGTGACTGAAATCAAGTCCCAGTCTCGACCTGCCCCTTCCTTTGGCTACTCAAGACTTACCAACTTAAAGGAAAAATAGTAAACAATAGCTTGGGTTTTCAATGTAATTAATTCATTTTTTGTTTCAACTCCCCTCAGGTACATTGAAAAGTGTTCTTTGAACTAATAACCTTTAAAATTTCTGTATCACTTATAGGTACCACATCAAATGCATATTTTTAGATCTGAAAACAACTTGTTCAAATCAAATCAAGGTTTCAGGAATCTTTTACCTAAACTGAGATACCTCTGATGCTGGTGGCTACTCCAACAACGACATAAACCTTTCTTTGTTTCCCCTTCTTTTTCCAAGAGAGGAGGGGAGAGGGCGAGACAGACTCCCACATGCGTCCTGACCGAGATCCACTCGGTATCACCCGTCTGGGTCCAATGGTCTGGCCATCTGGTGCCATTCTCCCAATCAAACTATACTTAGTGCCTGAGGTGGAGGCTCAAGGGAGCCATCCTCAGCGCTTGGGGTCAGCATGCTCAAACCAGTTGAGCCATGGCTGTGGGTGTGTGGGGAGAAAGAGAGAGAGACAGAGAGGCAGAAGGGGGACGAGTGGAGAGGCAGATGGTCATTTCTTCTGCATGCCCTGATCGGAAATCAAACCCAGGACACCCATACACCAGGCCAACTCTCTACCAGTGAGCCAAATGGCCAGGGCCCAAAAAAACTTTTACTTCCAATAAAGATCTATAAAGTTGCTAATTGCTGACTAGGCCATGGTCAGCAGTGAACATTTTAGGATTTGAAAGCCGCATGATCTTCGTCAGACTACAGCTCTCCCACCATAGCAAGAAAGCAGCCACAGACAATCTGTATATAAACGGTCAGGCTATATTCCAAAAATACTTTAGAAAAGTAGGCCAACCCAAGAATTTAGGCAGTGCTTCTCAATTTTACAAATGTGCACTATTTTGGGGGCATAAACAGTGCAATCCCTCCCTGGAAAGCTTGTTCATGCCCTCCCTCCTTTACACACTGAGTGAGGCTCATTACCTCAAGCTTAACAAAACGTTGTACTCTACTGCTTGTTACTGCAACCAACTCTTCAGTTAAAAGATCAGTGCCTTTCCCATCTTGAGCACTATTAAAGAAATAACATTATCACCTCGGAAAAGCTCAACAAAGAACTTACTATCTGACATACTCCAAACAACCATTAAATTTGAGTAAAATCTTGCTCATTTACAAACTAAGCTTAGCCTTCAAAGTTGTTGAGTCTATGACCAATAGAATTAGCCTTAAATGTGAATCTAAAATAATTAAAACAGTAATCAAGCCAACCCATTTTTTTTCAACAATGGTCTTTTAGGGACTTGAGATACTAGGTAGGATCCCTCAAGTCTCCAAAGAAATCAGAAAACTAGAAATCACAAAAGTTCCTGGAACCAATAGAATCTTGACACTTTCAATTCAAGAGAGCATGCTGACCACAGACATTGTCTTTTCTTCTTCCTAAATAGGAGGACAATAAAGAAATAAACATTTCACATGGTATAACTTACAATAAAAAGCAGACTGGGGAGGGGAGTAGAATCAGAAGACAAGATGTCACAAATTCCTCGGAAATGGAAATGTGGTAAGGACTGCTAACTGATGAAACAAGGAATACGCAAACCACAGTACACACAGAAGACGTAACCAAAGAGGAAAAGAATTGGTCCTGCAGAATTCCAGATGCCCAGCACTCAAAATCAAAGTATTACAGAAGACATGATCAGCACAAGTGAACCAATGCTTTATATCTTATTACAAAAAGTCAATTTAATAAATAATGTCTAAAATTGACCATTCAAGAAATAATAGTATAAAAATACTGCTTAGTAACAAGATAATCATAAGAAGAACTATTGTTATGGACTAAAACAGTGTTTTCTTTAGGGGATCTAGCATAGGGTGGGAAGGAAGACCTTTCTCAATAAAGTATTAAAAAAATTTTTACATGCATATGTTACCTTGAAAGATACATATTTTTAAATTTTTAATTTTTAATTTATTGTGTTGACATGGTTTTAGGAGTCCCACTCAAAATAACACCCTCTACCTCATGCATTGTGCATAATAATTATATTTAATACAATTTTGTTCTAACTCCACTTGCCAACAGGGCCCTCCACAGTATCTCTCTCTCCCACAAAATTCTTATGTTTGGAAGTTCTGACCACTAATGTGGCTATATTTGGAAATAGGGTCTTTATGGAGGTAATTAAGGTTAAATGACGTCAGGAGAGCTGGAGCCTTGAACCCATAGAATGAATGCCTTTATAAGAGACACCAAAAAACTAGCGCTCTCACTGACATGTGGACACATTCCAGATGGGCACATGGCTACTATGACCTGAGAGGCTAAGAACTGAGAGCAACCCCCAGCCACAGCCAGCAAACTAAACAAAGACCTGCAACAGCAAGAACTATATTCAGCAAACAGCCTGAATGAGTTAGGTAGAAAGAGGAACCCAGGTTTCAAGTGAGAGTACTACCCAAGTTACACCGTGCTGCCTGGTGAACCACAAGCAGAGGACCACCAGCTCTAACCGGTGCCTGGTTCCTGACCCACCAGCTAACCAGTGCCTGGATCCGGACCCACAGAAATGCTGAAATAAATACAGTACATGATATTTTAAGCCATAAGCTAAGCTTGTGGCAATGTATTACACAGCAACAGAAAACATGGTAGAACAGAGCTGTGACTCGACTGATTTTTCACTTTCTAACCTGGTTATATATATTTTTAAACTATCACAAGTATTTTTAATGAAAACTTTTATAATTCAAAGTAGAAATTAAATTTTAAATAAAACATTTCTCTTTTTTGTAAATAAGTAAAAAATAAAAATTCAGTATTTTACATAATGGAATAATAAATCAGACTTGTTTCACAGATAGAGTAATTTTAAAGAACATATATTTAACTGAAAATATATAAAAAACACTTATTCATAAATATATACAGACAGCCCTATGTTCATTACATTAGTCACAATAGCCAAAACATGGAAATGACCTACATGTCCATCCACTGACTGTTGGATAGTGTATCTATTCAATGGAATACTATTTGGTCATAAAAAAGAAAAAATGCTGCCATTTGCAATAAAATAGACTGATCTTGAGAGTACTATGCTAAGTGAAATAAATCATACAGAAAAGGACAAAAACTGTATGATTTCACTCTTATATGGAATATCAAACAAAAAGTAACAAATGACTAGTAAACAAAAACTCAGACAACAATGGTGCTTACCAGAGATGAAGGGAGTGAGGGGGGGAGGGAAAAGGGGTTAAATAGATGGCAATACATAGATGGTGAACACACAACACAGTATGCAATATAAAAGTATGCTGTGCTAAAAGTAATGTTATTAACCAGTGTTACCCTAATAAATTTAACTTTCATTTTTCTTTGAGAGACAGACAAGAAGGGAGAGAGATGAGAAGCATCAACTCATAGTTGTGTCACTTTAGTTGTTTACTGACTGTTTCTCATGCATGCCTTGAACTGGGGGGCTTAAGCCAAGCCAGTTAACCCTTTGCTCAAGCCGGTGACTTTGGGCTCAAGACAGCTACCTTGGGATCATGTTGATGATCCCAAGCTGGTAAGCCCACACTTAAGCCAGATGAGCCCGAGCTCAAGCTGGCGACCTCAGGGTTTCGAACCTGGAACCTTAGCATCCCAGGTCTATGCTCTATCCACTTTGTCATCACCAGTCAGGCAAGTAATTTTAACTTTTGGAAAAGGGCATATTGTTCATCAAATATAATACCTGAGAACTATTCATCTTATTACAAATTTTACTTTAACAATTCAAAACCCAGGTATTCTCTATATCCAAAATTTCTCGTTCCTTAATAATTAAATTCTCCTTTCCCTCATAGTACCATTTTCCATATTACTTTTGGTATGAGATGCAATAAAAAATATTAGACAATATAAGCATGTATATAACAAAGTAACAAAATATAAGCATTGTACGTAACAAAGTAACATACAAAATGAGATGCCCTTGATATAATGTGTAATCAGAAAATAACATTAGAATGAACTGTTTAGAAAAGTACACTCTAAAACAATCTGATCAACAATGATTCTTCCCTAAGATTTTAAAAGTAAAGTCCTTTGTAAAAAAATGTCTGAAATAAAACTAAAAATTAAGTGTGGGTTAATTTCTACTGAGGTAGCAGTAGCAGTATTCTTCAGCAATCAGAATTTTTTAAAGAGCGATGGCCAAAAGGCTATGTTACAGATGCCCTGCAAGGACCCCCAGCCCCGCCCCGATCAGGCTTTAACACAGGCACAGCTCCCAATTTATACTAAGTAATGGACTGTGTTAGTATGAAAGCTTCCGAACAAAGTTCCAAATGCATCTTTGAAAAACAAAATCAAACAAACAAAAAACAGACCATAAATAATTGCAAACACCAGAGCACATAAAATCTGAAACTTTATAATACCTAAAAATCAGTGAATGAACATAAAAATAATTGTTTCTTGAAAAAACCTTATTACTTTTTTCCTAATTATAAAAGTATTTTAGTAAAAAAATTTTGGAAAATAAAATAAAGCACAAATAACAGAAAATGCCATCCTCTGTAATCTAACATGTCATCACTCATCCCAAATACACTCATTAGTGCTGGGTTCCACGGATCCAACCAAACAGGCAGCCAAGGTCTGACCTCATGGAACGGGTGGCATGGGTGCTTCTGGAGACACAGGATACTTTAATAAACAAATAGTTTGCAGAGTGTGTAGTTAAATACACAGTGAAGATAATAAACAATGTTATGTGGTGATGAGTATGCAAAATTGTAAATCTTTCTCAGAATTGATGTTTATTTTCTTAAAATTAGAAAGCTGAAGTAAGAAAACATCTATATGTCTACAAAGCTCAAATGTATATACCAAGCTCTGAGGGAGGAAAAAGAAATCCTCTAGTAAAAAAAAAAAAGGAAATAAGGCCAGAAGTTGAAACATATAAGTGCTAACAAGATTATGACAAATATATATGTTTATGTGCTTTATGACCAATTATCCTTTCCTGTGGGCTATAAGCATTTTCACATACTTAACTGTTTCTATTATTAAGCAGAATATCCTATTTCTCAAGCATGGCAGGTGGCTACAGTTAATGTCACAGTTTTTAATACCATTTTTAAAAAGCTATTTATTTTAGAATCTAATAGTTTAAAACTATGTTAAATAATAAAACAAACAAAATAAACTATCCCCACCAAAAATAAACATTAAAAAACCCTAAAATTTAGGCCACAAAGACTTATTTGTATTGTCATTTAATTCGATGCACAATTTACATCTTCTCTAAACCCATGGAATAAAGAAGGTTAAAAAATACTCTAAAACAAGTACATAGGAGTTACAGTGAGCCAAGATGAAGTCAGCCAACTAACAGCATCTCTCTCCCACTGATTACAAATGCCAGTCCACAAAAAAGCAACTACCTGAGGAGTCTAAAAAACAGCAAGCCTACTGGAGACTACGGTCAAGCTTGAATAATGACCAGTGACAGCGGGGGAGGGCGCTGTATGTGGGTAGAGGTGAACTTCACAGCTTTTTGGGGTCCTCTATTCTCTCTGAGCTTTGATCACAGGGCTGGCAGAATCAAACAGTTTGGCCCACACTAGACGCAAAACCACGAAGGGAAATCCGCTTTGTCTCTAGCCAAAAGCAGTCCTCCATGCTGTGGGGGAGGGGACTCTCCTTCAGTCCCCACTCTCCCTTCTCTCCTCTGGCTCTTCTAAGCATTGGGGGAGCCACTGTGGCCACACCTATTATCCAAAAATACAGTGAGGAGTCTGCATTTTCTCTCTCTTCTCTCTTGCCACTTCACTCTGAAGGCTAGCCCTGGGAAGAAACCAGACTTGTTGGCCAGAGGAACAGGGAAAAGGAGGCCGTGGGCCCTGGACCCAGTATGAGAAAACCCATAGAGCTGAGGAAGATGATTACCTAATTCTGTGTACGAACTAACTGAAGTCCTGGACACCGCTCGGGACCACTGCCTTCACGAAACAGACATAAAGAAGCCCAGCCTAGGCTCTGACAGCCAAAACCTGGGGAAGCCCAGTGTCTGAAGACTAATTCCTGCATGGCACACGTGCCAGGCACACCTAAATAGCACAATAAATGCTCTGAAATGGAAGTGACATTGGACCCACCACAAAAAGGTGAGACAGAACTTGCATCCTGAATCTTACCAAGTTGAATGCCTCCTAAACAAACATCAACATTCTTCAGAGGACTTAATGAAGTCCTACAATACTAAAAATGTTCGGTATACAAGCCAAACTTACTTCACACAAACACAGACACACAACACACAGTCCACTGCTCAAAGGAAAAGACGACAGAAACCAACCCAAGAAAGACACTGATGCTGGAATTACCAGTCAGACGTTCAAGTTACAATCACCTCAGTAAGGTCAAGGAGAAAAACTCTTGAAATAAATGCAAAGAAGTTTTCAGCAGGGAAAGAGAAACTACAGGAAAAAAAAGAAAATTTTAGAACAAAAAAATTACAATACCTGAAAGAAAAATATAGCATATTGCTAAACAGAGGAAGTATAAAACTTTCACTAATGACTACATATTTTAAGTAACTGGCCATAATCACAGTTATTTTATATAACATTTCATATAACAGTTTAAAAAAGAAAAGTCCAGGAAGACAAATTTTTTTAATGTATACTAAGAGATAGAAAAGTTATCCTGATACACACATTATTAATGTACAAATAAGAAAATGTCTAACATGTTATATGACAAATACAAAATATCTGCAATAATTACAACTTTATATACGTAACAATTAAATGCAAAAATACCAGGAAAAATGTTCAGAAAAATGTTACAACTGCAATAATTTATTAGACACAATTTCCTTAAAATTAAAAAGAACAAAAGTCTACCACCCATTTCTTTTTCTATTTCATGCTATTCTTTCCACCTAGAACGGTCTTCTACTTTTCTTCAAACCATAATTTAACTAACCAACTAGATAAAAATTTTCTCAAGGTAATTGTAACCCAATTAAAATAAAACAGAACAAAATAGAAAATAATAAAGTACGCTAATCTTGGGTGAAACTTTTCTTTTTGCTATTTCTACATATGTGACTACCGGCTCATGACAAAAACTATTCTTATTGTGGGTTGTGGTTAAAAAAAAAATCTTGAGAGTTTCTGCTCTAATTCATAAGTAGAAAGTAATACTAAAATTAATTACAAGGAGAAAACATAATTAAATCTCTCTGGATAATTTTGCTTGCCAAAGGCTGAGTCAAAAAGTGTAATCTCTGTGTTTTTTGTTTTTGTTTTTTTAAGAAGATTAGCAAATACCTAGAGATGCAAAAGACACAGTGGTATAAAACTCAAGGGTTATTTTCCCTACATGTAGGCAGAAGAATGGGGAAAAAAATGTAATGTTTACACCTGAAATCACATGCTGCCACCAATGGTATATATGTGTGTATAATTATGTATGTATACATTTGTACGTAGTTAAGATACAGATCATCCTCCTCCTGTAATTCAGACAACCTGCTTCCCACCTTCATAAGCAATCTAGTCACAATGTAAAATCATTTTGCTCATAATTTATTTTCTGCTTAGTCTATTTTCTCTACCCATCTATCCATCCGCTCTGAAAAACGATGAATTTACATGTTGTAAACTCTCAGTAAATAGTTACCCAGGATCATTATCTGTTTTTTTATATCCCCCACAATGACTAAAACATTTCCTTGCACATATTATGTATTCAAATATATGCTGATTTAACTTGGATAAAGTAGTTTACTGGGTTCCAAAAGGTAATCAGACCTGACCAGGCAGTGGCACAGTGGATAGAGTGTCGGACTGGGATGTGGAGGACCCAGGTTCGAGACCCCAAGGTCTCCAGTTTGAGCGCCGGCTCATCTGGCTTGAGCAAAAAAAAGCTCACCAGCGTGGACCTAAGGTTGCTGGCTCGAGCAAGCGATTACTCAGTCTGCTGAAGGCACGCGGTCAAGGTACATATGAGAAAGCAATCAATGAACACCTAAAGTGTCTCAACGAAAAACTGATGATTGATGCTTCTCATCTCTCTTCGTTCCTGTCTGTCCCTATCTATCCCTCTCTCTGACTCTCTCTGTCCCTGTAAAAAAAAAAAAAAAAAAAAAAAAAAAGTAATCAGGTAACCAAATATAAGCCAGGAGAATAAATTTTTGTCCAAGAAGTAGAATGTCAGCCCTGGCCGGTTGGCTCAGTGGTAGAGTGTCAGCCTGGCGTGCAGAAGTCCTGGGTTCGATTCTCGGCCAGGGCACACAGGAGAAGCGCCCATCTGCTTCTCCACCCCTCCCCCTCTCCTTTCTCTCTGTCTCTCTCTTCCCCTCCCACAGCCAAGGCTCCATTGGAGTAAAGATGGCCTAGGCTCTGGGGATGGCTCCATGGCCTCTGCCTCAGGAGCTAGAGTGGCTCTGGTCGCAACAGAGTGACGCCCCGGATGGGCAGAGCATCGCCCCCTGGTGGGCGTGCCGGGTGGATCCCGGTCGGGCGCATGCGGGAGTCTGTCTGACTGCCTCCCTGTTTCCAGCTTCAGAAAAATACAAAAAGAAGTGGAATGCCAAAGGCCACAGGTAGTGATACACATTTCTCTTACTTCCCTCAACTTTTAGTAAACTTTACAACTCCGTACCTATAATCTTATGCCAACATTCACAGAAATAAAAAACTATATCAAAGCAGAATGTCTCACTCTGAAATAAGCCCCAATATCATTTATAATAATTATTATCCTTACCCTTACATACTATTTTCTAATTTACTTTGACAATTAATTATAAGCACTCACAATATTCTTACTCAGATCAATAGTTTTATTATCAAGGTAAAATTCACTAAAAAATTAAGAACTGGAAAATACAAAGTCAAACTCAACTGATTAATAGATCAGAGTTAAGTGGTGACACATCAAACTAGCATTCTTTGACTAATTATATTGTACATATGCTCAACATTAAGCCCCTCAAAAACAAAAATAACACGAAGACCTTCACCTCAAATACCTAACAATCTCCTGAAATGGAAGAGGTGGGCTATACACATACCATTATTATAAGATGGTAGATTTTTAGCATTCTGTGATTTACCATTTCAGCTTTGATAATGTACTAATGATCCCCAGGTGTCTAAAATGTAAACACAGGCAATTTTATGGAGATGCAAATTTAAAGTGTATACATTAAAAAGTTGGTATTCAAGAAAACAACTTACTGAACTATCTGTGGATTAGCAAGCATCTTTGTTTTTCTGCCCTCACGTTCCCATATGGCATTTAACAGAACAAAATATAAAAGTGGTATTAAATACAGGGGAATCCATGAGGACTTTAAGACTTTGCTTTATGAAAACAAGAACATGTGCCATATTTTAGTGCCCAGATAAACAATGCTCCCCAGGAAGGTATTCAGACAAGTAGAGTGCACATGTAGTGGGGAAACCCTGGCTTGAGCAAGGGGCCGATGGCTCACGAGAGCCCTGACCCCCAGCAAGGCACGAACAGGAAGCAGTCAACGAACTACCGAAGTGATGCAACTAGGAGCTGATGCGTCTCATCTCTCTCCCTTCCTGCCTGTCTCTCACTTAAAAAAAAATCAATTCTCATAGGCAGTCAGAAAGGCATCATCATCCCTATCTTTAAAATGCGTATACTAAAGCTAAGAAAAATTGGAATACTTGTTCATTAGGGTTAACATTTAAGAGATCCTAGAGCTTACCTTGTCAACCCCATTTTTTAAATGATAAAACAACTATCTTCTTTCTTGTCAACTAGACTCGATCACATCTTACTTTCTAACTTTGCAGCCTTGTCATCCTACAATATATCCTTGTACCAAAAGCCTTCTAAACAATAATCTACTGAAATATCTAAAGAACATAGTTACAAAGTAGCCACCATTATTACAATGTGACTATTAGAAACATGCTAAGGATATGGGCTTATGCAGTGACTGTGCTCCTAAAAAGGAGATCAAGATACGTGAGCTTTGTACTCAAAGGGTGTTTTTACTGAGTTGCTAAAAAACTGCTGGTGAAGTAGATGTTCCAATACCTCCCTGCCAAGGAAGGCCATGCTGTCTGTCCGACGGCAATCTCCCTTATGAACAGGAGTGGCAGTGACGTAAGTTTTTCCTTATCCTGGCGTAGCATTAGCATGAAATGATAATAATCTACTAAAAATCACCAATTCCCATTCCTCATCTACCTCCAACACCCATAAACACTACCAAAATCCCATTTTAAAAATCCATACAGAAAAAATAAAAACGAGAATGACTTGAGACAGTTTCTAATTTGGCCACTAAACTGGGATAAGCTGTGATTCCAAACAAGTTTTATCAAACACCCGATTATTCCTCATGCTTAAAATTAGTCTGTTAAATTATATACTATCATAAGTCTTCCAGGTCTAAAATTTGTCATTTCTGGAAAGCAAGTCTAAGCATGGAAATAAACAAGGAACTCAAGCACAGAGCCACAAACCGAAGCCATAACTGACTGCGTAACATAACTGAAACGGGCTTTAGTTATCCTACTCTAAAATCAAAGGAAACAGATTCTTCATGAGAAAACAAAATACATACATATAAACAAGCACACACACTCATATAAAAATGACTTTTAAGCTTAAAATTTTTCCCTGGAATCCAAACAATAAATCATTTAATTTCAGTTCCTCTGTCTTCTGTAAACATTAAAATGAAAAGATGTGAAGTTCACCTGCTCTTACTTTTAGAAATACTAGTAACTGGCCCTGGCCGGTTGGCTCAGAGGTAGAGCGTAGGCCTAGCATGCGGAGGACCCGGGTTCGATTCCCAGCCAGGGCACACAGGAGAAGCGCCCATTTGCTTCTCCACCCCTCCGCCGCACCTTCCTCTCTGTCTCTCTCTTCCCCTCCCGCAGCCAAGGCTCCATTGGAGCAAAGATGGCCCAGGCGCTGGGGATGGCTCTGTGGCCTCTGCCTCAGGCGCTAGAGTGGCTCTGGTCGCAACATGGCGACGCCCAGGATGGGCAGAGCATCGCCCCTGGTGGGCGTGCCGGGTGGATCCTGGTTGGGCGCATGCGGGAGTCTGTCTGACTGTCTCTCCCTGTTTCCAGCTTCAGGAAAAAAAAAAAAAAAAGAAATACTAGTAACTGAAATGGCCACATGATAACAAGAGGAAAAATAACTCTTCAAAGCAAATTTCCACAAACATATTAGCTGGAACTTCTCAAATAAATATGGGTTCTATTTCTAATGATATAGCCTTCAAATTCACTATTCCATGTTCACAATAAAGTGGTTACTATAGACAGATTTAAGGTAAAGCATTATGTGACCATGAGGGGCTAATAAAATACTGAATGAATGAGTAGTAATAAAATACTGAATGATATAATGTTATTAAATCCTATTAAACAAAAGCTAAAGAAAACCCAAAAAAACGAAAGCTAAAAATTGACTTTGAATCAATTCACTATATAAATTTTAAATGTACACAAGAACATCTGGTTGTATTAGCAGGATTTAAAGTCAAGCATACTCCAAGGAGTTGCTTTTAAATGTCCTTGTATTTGCAAATACAATGATGGGAAAAAGAGGTCAAAGCCTTCTGGGGGAAAAACAAAAAACGAGAAAGAAACGAGTACTGTATCTACAAGATTCTGCCCTCAGATTCCTTCTCTTCTTTCTCTACATCACCTCCCAAGACAACTGTACTTTCTCCTTAATCTCCTATTCTCGTCATGTGCCCGACCTACCTACTAGGTGTCTGTCTGTCCCTTAACGTCCCACAGATAGCAAATCGTCAAGTACTGTACTGTATTCAACAAAATACCGAAGTGTCTTTAGGTGGCTGAGATATGAGTGAGTTCAACCCTCCTTCCATATGTAAGATCTTTCTTTTATTCTAGGTGAAAAAACTTGTCTCCCATACAACCCAACCCACCAAATTCTTTCTCAAGTTTCTTCTGCTCCTCCTGATTGGCCCGTCTTATCTGCATGGCCATGTAGCCAAAGGCCTGGCACCACCTTCTTTTCCCTTCTATCCCGCTACCATCACTGAATTCTTCTGCATTCATCCCTCCTTATTCTCCCCACTATTATTCTCACTGAGCCCCTCATCTCCTCTGTACTAATTTAACCTTCCTTCTCCCTCCAATGTCATCCCTCCATTGCCCTGCCCTACTCTACAAAGATACTAACCACCATTCTAACACATAAATTTAAAACCACCCAGAATATCCACTCTCTTCAGATTGAAAATGAGGTCTTATGCATAGCATACAAAGGCCATCCATCTGCCTGACCTGTGGTGGTGCAGTTGGATAAAGCATCGACCTGGAACACTGAGGTCGCCAGTTCAAAACCCTGGGCTTGCCTGGTCAAGATACATAAGGGAGTTGGTGCTTCCTGCTCCTCCCCCCTTCTAAGTGATCTTTATCATTTGCCACCTATAATGTCTTCCCTCTCAGACTGCATCATGATATACACAGAAGAGTATACACACAGTACACAACAATGATATCACTACTCTTTGTATCATAATATTCACATTACCTTCTTCGAACTCTGTGCTAATGCAGTCATCCCCACCTCTATTAGAATATGAGCTGCCTGAGGAAAAGGAAGTAGGTATCTATCTAATTAATGCTGGTTGAAGTCCTGGGCTTGATTCCCATTCCCAGTCAGGGCACATAGGAGAAGCGACTATCTGCTTCTCAGTCCATCCCCCTTCTCTGTCTTCCTCTCCCACAGCCATGAATCAAATGGTTCCAGTAGGTTGGCCCTGGGCACAAATGATGGCTCATGGCCTCACCTCAGGTGCTAAAATTTAAAATAGCCCCAGATGGGCAGAGCATCACCCCAAAGAGGGTTTGCCGGGTAGATCCCAGTCGGAGTGAATGCAGGAATCTGTCCCTCTGCCTCTCACTTAATAATAAAAAGTTATAAAAATATAATGCTGGTAATCACTCTGCAGAATACAATGACTTATAGATGGCAAATGTGCATAAATAATAAAGTTCAAATAACCAGCAAATACTTTCGAGGATTCTTTCCAATCACTAGTTGCTACTGGTTTAAACACTACTTTCCTTGCTATAAATAAAAAGCAGAGATGTTGCCTGACCAGGCGGTGGCGCAGTGGATAGAGAGTCAGACTGGGAAGCGGAAGGACCCAGGTTCGAGACCCCAAGATAGCCAGCTTGAGCGCGGGCTCATCTGGTTTGAGCAAAAAGCTCACTAGCATGGACCCAAGGTCACTGGCTCGAGCGAGGGGTTACTCAGTCTGCTGAAGGCCGTCGGTCATGGCACATATGAGAAAGCAATCAATGAACAACTAAGGTGTCGCAACGAAAAAATTGATGATTGATGCTTCTCATCTCTCTCCGTTCCTGTCTGTCTGTCCCTATCTATCCCTCTCTCTGACTCACTCTCTGTCCCTGTAAAAAAATTAAAAAAAAAAAAATTTAAAAAAAAAGCAGAGATGTTAATAACTCTTATAAAAGCATTTACTCATATCTCAATAAAGTCTTACAAAAAAAATTAAAAGGTGTTTATTGGTTTATTAAACACAGAAAAACTACTCCAAGATAGAAGTCATTTCAGCAACAAACATGTAACGTAGTAAAACTCATTTTGGTATTTTTTTCCAGCAGTATTAATATTTAGACAGGAAAAAAAGTAGATAACCTACACATACGTAGTTCTTGAGCTTTTATTAGATAAATAAACATTATCAGACTTTCTTCCTATTTCAAGAAATTACATTAGCAACTGTTTTCACAGCAGTCCTTAACAATGGATAGGATCTTAAGAATCATTCTTAGCCCTGGCTGGTTGGCTCAGTGGTAGAGCGTCGGCCTGGCGTGCAGGAGTCCTGGGTTCGATTCCCGGCCAGGGCACACAGGAGAAGCGCCCATCTGCTTCTCCACCCCTCCCCCTCTCCTTCCTCTCTGTCCCTCTCTTCCCCTCCAGCAGCCAAGGCTCCATTGGAGCAAAGTTGGCCTGGGCGCTGAGGATGGCTCCCTGGCCTCTGCCTCAGGCGCTAGAATGGCTCTAGAATGGCTCTGGTTGCAAGTGACGCCCCAGACGGGCAGAGCATCGCCCCCTGTTGGGCATGCCAGGTGGATCCTGGTTGGGCGCATGCGGGAGTCTGTCTGACTGCCTCCCCATTTCCAACTTCAAAAAAATACAAAAAAAAAAAAAAAGAATCATTTTCATTTATTTGTTAAAGCCTTAAAGATTAATTGCACTGCTGTTATGTATTTGAATAATATTTTTAAAGATCCTATAGTACTTATCACATGTACTTATCACTAAATTAAGTCTGAGTTCTTTGTCCCAATTAATGAGGTTTTACTTAATTTAATTGTTCTCCTTTAGTGAGTTAGTATAACTACACACTGAAAACTCCATGACTAAGAATCATTTTCAAATAAAAATAGTTTCAGAAAAAGGAGATGGGAAACAAGCCAAGCTTTTAAGTTCACTCCCTTTGCTGTCTTTTTATCGAGTTTTAAAAGAGAACGCTCACTTTGCAATTAACATGAAAACAACTTTTAGCAGGTAAAATGTCACTAAATAGCCTGACCGGGCGGTGGCGCAGTGGATAGAGTGTCGGACTGGGATGCAGAAGACCCAGGTTCAAGACCCCGAGGTCGCCAGCTTGAGCAAAAGCTCACCAGCTTGAACCCAAGGTCGCTGGCTTGAGCAAGGGGTTACTCAGTCTACTGAAGGCCCGTGGTCAAGGCACATATGAGAAAGCAATCAATGAACAACTAAGGTGTTGCAACGACAACAAAAAACTGATGATTGATGCTTCTCATCTCTCTCGGTTCCTGTCTGTCTGTCCCTGTCTATCCCTTTCTCTGACTCTCTGTCTCTGTGGAAAAGAAAAAAAAATTAAAATGTCACTAAATAACAAAAAAAGAAGACATGCATTTCCAATACACACCTACACAAAAAACTGAATGTATATTCCACGAAGGCAAGATTTTTTTTTGGCCTGGCTTTTATCTGTTTTGCATACTGTTAAGTTTATAAAATCTAGAATAGTGTCTGCACATGGTAGTTAAGTTCTCAAAAAAATTTGCTGAATGAATAATTTCACTAATGAAGCCGTTTAAGTTGTTTTGTTTTTAATGTTAAAATAAGCCTTATAAGGCCTATAAGGAATATATCTTCCTGCTCAACTTTTTTATTTATAAGTAGCATGCTATAAAGCAAGTTCTGAGATTTCAAAGTTTGCAGCAAGGTCCAGCAAACATATGGGCCATGCCCTATTTCTGTAGAAACTGATTCAGTACAGACTCAGGCAAAAAGTAAATGGATGCTAAAACAGATGGGCGCCAAGTTTGATGAGTAACAAAGTATCTGCACTGTTTTCAAAATAATCTCCCCTTAAGATATTACCAAGGGGGAAACAGGAACTTTACAGTGGAGAAACTTTGCAGAAAAAAGTTAACATCCCCATTAATGTGATAAATGGACATCACCTGCTTCCAGAGGCCAAAAATCACATCTGGAGTACTGCCAATAATGCATAACATAAACCTGATCATGAAGTATCAAGCAGAAACATCCATATTGAAGGAATTGTAAATGTAACTGGCCCTCTCTCACCAAATATTATCAAAGGTCATAAAAGACAACTGCTCCAGACGAAAGGACACTGAAGAAGCAAGACCAGTGAATCCAAGGGGTAGGGTAGGATTCACTCCTTCAGTTAAGAACATTACTGGTGCAATTAGTGAAATTCCAATAAGGTCTGAAAATACTGTAATGTCTCGATGTTAATTTCTGATTTTGATAATTGCACTACTGTTACATAAGTGAATGTATATCTCTTTAGAAAATAGTCATTTAGAGGTAAAAGTTACCATGAATTGCAATTTACTCTCAAAATGTTCCCCCAAAAGTTTGCATGTGCATGGCTATGTACAGAGAGGAAGAATGTAAGAAAGAGCATACGGTTATAATTAGGTAAAGGAATCTGGATGAAGTGTACACAAAAATTTGCATTCATGGAACTTTTCTGTAAAAATGTTGTACAAATAATGTTTAAAAACTGGGAGAAAAAATAAAGTTAACTTATATTTGGACCTTATGCCAGTAAAAAGAAATTGTGAAAAATCAAGTGATGGCTCTCCTTTACACAGAAGGCTAAGAAAAACATCTCAACCAGGGGTTGAGACTGAGGTCCTTCTAATCTGAGCTTTAATATTTACAGAGCTGTATTTCCTGGGTAAAACCACAATGGCAAGCCTCAGTTTCCTCATTTGTAAAACGGGATCACACTTATCCTACTTTTCTTACAAGGTTATCCTAAAAACCCACTGAAATAGAATGATGGTTGGGGAAAAGAGGGGCACATTATAAAGCTCTATAAAATCGAGTTGCTCACTCTTAACAACGTTTGATAAATAAAAAGTACTTCAAAAGTACATAAGCCAGGCCCTGGTCAGACAGCTCGTTTTGTGGGAGCATCAGCTCGAAGTGCAGAGGTTGCAGGTTCAATCCCCGGTCAGGGGACATACAGGAACAAATCAATGCTCCTATCTCACCCACTCTCTCTCCCTTTCTCTCACTAAATCAATCAATAAATTTTAAAAATTAAAAAATATATTTATACACATATATATGCCAGGTATCTTTTCATATAACAAGCAGCTGTTAGAGAAACTAGACATTTGCAGTATGTGTTGATTTGTAAAAATTTTAGTCATCCTTTTTATCAATGTAACTTCAAATATTTCAATAAATTCAAATACCTGTGTCTATTTTTTGCCACAAGACTTATCGTATTAAAACATCACTAAATCAATGCCATTAACTAGGAACTTGGTCAACCTTTTTTTAAAATTAAGATATAATTGACATATAACACTGTATTAGTTTCAGATTTACTGGTAACCTTTTAGATTGTGACCCAATACAAAACGATCTTTATATCATTTCCCAAGTTGTACACAGTAAAATACATGATCCAAACTGTTTCATCCTTTCCTGAGAAGCTACTGATATGAGCCCTGAGGAATCAAACCGAATTCAGAAAAAAAAAACATTTATGAGAGAGAAAACACCAAATGTTTCAACTTATATTAAGGAAAAGTTTGTTTTAAAAATACAAATATTAACTTATTCTTCTAAATTCATAAAGGTTTGGTGACCACTTAAGAAAATATAATTTAATCATTTGCATGTGGAGACTAATATCTCACTGACAAAAGACAGTACCCTTAAAAGAGCTACGTTTCCAAAATACCAAATGCATTTTTTAATACCTTAGGCCACTGTTAAAAACACACTATTGTATTCTTTCTGTTTTAATGTTTAGTTATTGATTTTAGCCAGAGAGGAAGGGGGGAAGAGAGAGGGGAATGGGGGCAGAGGGAGGAAGGGAGACAGACAGGAATATCGATCCGTTCCTGTATGTTACCTGACCAGGGATCGAACTGGCGACGCTTGCACTTCAGGACGATGACCTAACCAACTGAGCCATCTATCTAGGGCACAATATCATACTCTTGTTTAAGTAAATCTCCTTGCTCAATTTTTATTTGGAATAGATGATAAGCAATGCAGACTGTGTAAGGCAAAATACTGCGAACAGACCAGGTAGATGCGAGCCTGGACAGAGGTGCTGCAGACAAAGCAACCCCAGCAAAGAATCCACCTGAGTCAGAATGCCTGCCCTGGCAGGACCTGTGGTGGTGCAATGGATAGACAGAGCGTTGACCTGGAATGCTGAGGTCACCAGTTCGAAACCTCGGGCTTGTCTGGTCAAGGCATGTATGAGAAGCAACTACTGTCAGTTGATGCTTCCCACTTCTTCCCCCCTTTCTCTCTCTCTCAAGTCAATAAATAAAATCTTAAAAAAAATAAAAGAAAAGAATACCTGCCCAGCATCAATAGCTCTGCAGCAAGGCCATGCCACGCAAAGCATTATAAGAACATAAGCTCCAAGAGCGTAAGCTTTTGTTTGTCTTGTTACCATCCCAGCAGACAGAACAATGTCCGGTACATGGGAAGTATTCATTAAGTATTGGTTAAATGAATGAACAAACAAATGGAAAAATAAAATCTCAGTTCTTTCAAATCAATCTTTATAAATTACATTAAGTTGCAGAATTATTTAAAAAACAAATTTGGCATACATTAACTTAATAACCATACTGTCTTTAAAATATACAGGCTAATTATCTATATTCCCTACTCTGACTTAACAGAGCAATGACAAAGTTTGTAATATATTTCTTGACCTATAGTAGATACCGAAACATGTTTACATACCCTTCCCTGAGTTTAAATACACTGTTATCAGAAACTCTTGTAAAGCAGAATTATCAAGACAAAAATCAATGCATAAAATCAAAAGAGCAAATGTATCATGTTTACAATCAAACAAGATAGCATTAACTCACGTAAGACCTCACAGGCCATACAAACATTTCTCATCAGCATTTATTTCTCATAATACTACATCTACCAAAATTTGCTCTTCTATAATTAAAAAAAATAAAAAAACTTGACCTAGTCATTTTTGTTTCTCCATTGCTACAGCCTATCTGTCAATGATTTGTCATCTTATAATTTGAAACTTCCTCAAAATATAAGACACATTTTATTTGCAACCATCAAATTAAGGTTTGCAATTTACTCATAGTAAATAGGTAATATTATATTCTTTTACAAAATATACAGTAAAATTATGTAGAGTAGAATGCAAATAAATACAGCCAGAGTACATATGATTTATGCTTACTATTAAGCAAATAACTTTTTTCTTAACCTATTTTTTGTGAAGAAATTCAACCTATTTCCTACATATGCTCCTTAGATTACTAATAAACTCTAAGGAGAAGCTTCATTCTGCTTCCCAAGTACTGCCCATATAATAAAGACATCATTTCAGTACCAATTTAAACCTAGTATTTTCCAAAGGGCCTGCCTTACGTGGGTCACAATCATCTTACTATGCTTCTCGTGTCCATGCTGCTGGAAAAGCAGTCTGTACAAGCAGGAGGAGAGGCACAATCCTGAGAGAGAGGAGTAGAGAAATATGTTGAGAACACGAAACCAGAATAAATGAGCTCACTTAAGAGCTTAGGAGCTCAGCCAATGTTCAAGGTCAAGGGTGACTACATTCTCTCATTCCATTATGAGTTAGAAGGCATCCAACACCAGTTTTGCTGGAAAGAGAGATCTGAAATTCCATGTACAAGTAGTAATATAATCACCATTTCTAAGTCAACTATATTTCTAAAAAAGGACTAAGCGATCATAAAATATGACTATTCCCAATACCAGGCAATATGACATCCCCTAAATTAAATCAAAACTACTGTAATAAACTCAATGCGAGCCTAGAACAAAATGGTTAGGCTGCATATATCACATGAATTTCAATCTTGCCAAAAAAATTTTATACTTAATCTTGAATTAACCTAAGACTGTAACACTCTCAAATCATATAGTCTCAAAATTATTACCAATTTCAATTATCTTTATACTATGTTTTTAAAATATTGATTTTAAAAACCCCACAACTTTTAGCATATATTGTTTTCAAGTGAAAAATAAAGCAAAAAAGGGTTTGAAAACAGCGTAATTACAACATAAAATTAGGATAGATTTAATCTAACTGGACCCTTTGATGAAGCAGTCCCCTTCTGACTCACCTCCCTTAGTAAGAAGTGAAAATTATCAACATATCAGAGTTTTAATTAAAAATTTTTCAGCTAATCTCCTATATTTCTAAAGTGCCATAAAATGACTGTCAAAATAGTTCCTACACATAAGTCCTTCAAAAAATTGATTTTATATTTAGTCTAAGAATTTTCCAATAGGAACTCTAAACATAATCTCAAATCAGTCATTTATTTTACAGAGAAGAAAAGCAAATGTCCAGAAGTATTAACTACCTTGGTGCAGGGCCACTCATCTACCTGGCATGTCATCCATCCATTTATTCGAGAAATATGTATTTAGTGTACACCATGTATTAAGACACTGTGCTACCTGCCAAGGATATAAAGCAATGACAGTATATAGTCACTGTCCCCATGGAAGTCACAGTCTGGTGGGAAATGCAAATACTAATTACAGTACTTAAAACTGTAGTAATCGCTAGAGGCAATGTATAGAGTGCTTTAAGACTGTTTAACAGAGGAACTAAGTGATTCTCAATCAGGATCAATATTGCCCTCCAAGTGACATTTGGTAATGCCTAGAGACAGAGTTATGACATGACAATGCACAGGACAGCTCCTCACAGCAAAGAATTATCCAGTCCAAGATACCATTAGTGCTGAAGTAGAGACCTACACCATTGGGGCAGGGAGGGGTCAGTGAAGGCTTCCTTTATAACATCTAGTATGCTACATCTTTAAGGCATTTTCACAAGGTAGAAACAAAAAGGATGGCCTGATTGATACAATTAACCAAAATTCCCAGTGGAAAGTTAAACTAGAAAAGGAAAAGAAGAAAGATTCCCTGGTAGTTGAAAATGAAAGAAAATGCAGTTTTATAGCTGCTTCACATAAATTCCCTTTCCTGAGCCATAAACACAGAAAAAATCTACAAAAATTTTTTTTAATTCACATTTTTATTGCCCAGTTTTCTACCAACCCATGCCTATGGACAGATATTGGTGGAAAGAGTTTTAAAAGTCTTATAGTTAAGCAAATGAACATTCTTGATAGGAAACTGGAAATGGAGTAAAACGGAGATAGAATTTCACTTTTGAAGTGAAAGGCATAGAACAGTATGATAATAACTGGAAAGTCTATCCTGGAACAATTTAAAGAGTAAGTTATCTGACTAGCCAAAGAATCCTAAGGACAAAAACACTAAGATTTTAAGTACCCTAAAAATAGTCAAAGGTACTAGAAGGCTCTCAGAACTGATGAACCAAAGTATATCCAAAAATGAAATTGCACTAATTTTCCTGACACATCTCAAATGTACACATCTGGTCCTAGATCTTCCCACGCAGCCTATTCAGAGCAGCAAGACAAATGATCATGGTGGGAAATGACCATAGTTGTTGACACTGACTGGTATTTGATTATGTTGAATAGTTATTAATTTTTTAAGAATAATGAATGGTATTGGGGCTGGTTTCTTAAACTCCTTAAATATTAAAAATATCTAATACATAAGTAAAATATACCATCCTTCATTTTCTTATCCGAGCATAACCAATGAGTAACAGATTCTTCTCTTTTCTATATAGGAGTTCCTATGTTATAAACGTGCCCCTGCAATTAAGTTATAATTTTCTAAACAAAGGGTCAAGCATTGTTATTCTCCCTTCCTACTTTTCAAAAGCAAACCATACATAATGACCTCCCTACAGCAGCATTCTTAAGGGCAGAGTTATGGATACACAACTCACATGAAACTGCTGCAATCTAGTAATCAACTGTGGTCCTAAAGTAGTCCGCAGGTCTGGGTAGACTAAAGAGACCCGTTTCACCAATGTAAGAACTCTAACCCAGAATAAGTAAAGGCCACCACCACCTAAGAGCAGCAAAACCTACACTATCGTATAATGACAACAATTCTCCTCGAGTTCCCTACTCAGTCAAGTCTTGACTTTTAGGAAGTCTTACACTCCCAACTGGACAAAAACTTTCTTTCATTTCAGAACTGACATTAGTGGTGATGGGAAAAACACTCATCACAAAGATGCTAAGTGGAAAGTAAGGTTTTCCTACATAACTAGCACAGTGAGCACGTAAATATCAAATTCTGAGCCTCAATCGCATTTAACTCATGGTAATTAAGAGGAATTTACCATGTGAAAGATCATCTAACAGTAATTTTGAACACAGGGGTGGGGAGGCCACAGAAATCCTTTGAGAAATTACTGGGGGAAGGGGCACAACAATAACGACTCATACATACCCTGCATAAGATCAGGGATTTTCAGACTGAAACTCATCTACTGTTGGCAAATTAAAAACCTATATTCTTGGCCCTGGCCGGTTGGCTCAGCGGTAGAGTGTCGGCCTGGCGTGCAGGAGTTCTGGGTTCGATTCCCGGCCAGGGCACACAGGAGAGGCGCCCATTTGCTTCTCCACCCTTCCCCCTCTCCTTCCTCTCTCTCTCTCTCTCTCTTCCCCTCCAGCAGCCGAGGCTCCATTGGAGCAAAGATGGCCTGGGTGCTGGGGATGGCTCTGTGGCCTCTGCCTCAGGCACTAGAATGGCTCCGGATGCAACAAAGCTACTCCCCAAAGGGGCGGAACATCGCCCCCTGGTGGGCATGCCCCGTGGATCCCAGTCGGGCGCATGCGGGAGTCTGTCTGACTGCCTCCTTGTTTCCAGCTTCAGAAAAAATGAAAAAAAAAACAAACCCTATATTCTTAACTAAAATTTGTGACATGATCTTATTTCCAAACCAGAGAGGAAAGAGCAGTCTTTAAAATCTGAGAATTTAATTAGTAAGCCATAAAAGCTAAGCACTTCATATTTTACACATTTTAAGTATCAAAATATCTCATTGACAAACAATAATTATGCTTAAGGCTAAATTTTGGTGCTTTATAAAACTAAATGGAATTTCTTCACAATTCAATGAATATTTCAAAGATACCTTTAAATATAACAGAGAAAGTGCTGAAGGGCTCAGCCCAAGGATAAATGCCTTCAAAAACCAAATTCACTACAAGTAACCCTTCTAAAATATCTTTTCCCCTAATCCTGTAACTTGGATTTCTTTTTTATTTTTGCACTTTGCAACATGATTTAAGAAAAAATAGTTATTACTGAAATATTTCCTGCTATATGCTTACTTGCAACAAAATTTTCACAGCTAGTATTAGACATTCACAGAAATATATTCAAAATAAAAAAACTATCAAAATTATGTATTTTGTTTAATCCCCCCCAAAAAAATTTTAAGCATTTTCTTATGAATATTTTTCAAATGTATTTCCCTTCCTCAACTTATTGGTAACTGTACTGCTACTATTTTTAAGCTAACCCCACTTTTCAAACATGGTAAAGTTTGAGTATATTAGGAAATTAAGGAAGTTAAAAGATTTTAAGTTATTTGTAATCCACAGATGGAGAGTGAAACTACAAACATCAAAATGGGACTACTACTACTTGTTCTATAAAGATCAAGTTAGAAGAGAGGTGAAATGCCAAGTAGATGTTAGGTCTCTGATACTTAATATCAATACCAAAATGAAAAAGCAACTGTAACATTCTAGTCCACTGTGCTCCACTGTGAGCAACCAGGGCACTTGTTTCTACCTACCACATTAGATCCTGCTTAACACTCTGCAGAGGACACACATTAAGAACTTCAAACAAGAGACACCCATCAAAAAGGGGTGGGGTGGGTAAATCAAATAACTGAAGTGGGAGAAAAATTTTAAAAAACTTTTACATTGTGTTAGTGCTCTAACACCTATGTAGCAAATAAAAAAGGCTACATAAAGTTGAGGGGAGGTTTCCTGCACAGATGTGAAACTGTTAACAAATTAAAACATAGTATCATTACTAAATACTTTGTATTGCAGATTTTATGCACTACAGAGTACTTTAGGGGTGGAACGAAATATAATTTGCTCTAAATTATCAGCTATGAATTAATAAACAAAATAAAAAAGGTAATCAAGTCTATTGCTCTAACTATTGACTTAAAAAAATTACCAAAAAAAATGCTTGTTTTCATACAACTGTGTCACTGCTATGTACTCTAATATGGAGAGGCCAATTCACAAGAATGTTATATAACTTTTAACCTCCTTCTAAACTTCCCAAATGCCAATTCTTGGAGGGGGAGAAGGGGGAAATCTAAATGAAACAAAACTGTAAAGCAGGTTTTAACAATATTGTCCTCTCCAAATTATCACGGCAAATCTCATACTTAAAAAGATGAGTAAGGTTTTGTTAATTACACTATTGAATACACTAAGCGCACTTTCATATCAAAAGTTCATAAAATTTATGCGAACTTAGTTAACATCACATTGAAATAAATATTTACAGGTTAAGCGTAATTCTGGTTGTGTAGGTGTGTACTTTTAATGTTTAATGTTTTTGCATTAAGGTCTATTTAAGTCGGAGTTTTAATGTTTTTAAAATACACTTACTTTATCAAAATCTGAGTCCCTTCAAACTAGCAAATTCAATTACATAGTAAAAACTGGACAACTCCTTGTTAAAAACCTAGTGTTACATCTGACATGTGAATGAGCCCATGGGAATTCCTTCCCGGGCACCTTCCCTCTCTCCGTGGACAGATCTCTTCCCATTCGTTTTACGCTGAAATGTGGGGGGAGGGGGCGATAGAAAAAAAAAAAAAATCAAAGAAATACCTGGCCTCCGGACCAACCACCCCATTAGCCTAAGCCCGTACTCCGCAGGCTACCGAGCCAACAGCCTCTCGATCATGCACACTACGTGCACCGTGACCGGAGATCGTCACCCCTCTTAGTGCCATTCCTGCACCGCCCGCATTCAGTGCCCGCCCCATTAAGAACCCCGGGACCAGTGGTGTCCAGAGTGCAGTTCAAAACCTCCGGGTCCCAGCAAGAAAGGTGCAATCGACCCCGAGACCTGCCGGGAGCCTCTCCTCCAACCCCGCAGCCACTCGATAGGGCGCTGGCAACACCGGAACCGCCCTCCGCCCCGGGACGGCCCTCCCCCTGCCCTCCCCCCCGGACTCGGGGGAGGGGCGCCGGAGCGGAGAAGCACCCCTCCCCCCACGGGGACTAGGCCGCCGCTCGCCCCATCCCGAACGTCCCGCGGGCCTGTGCCCACCCTCCCGCCGCTGGCCCCGTCCCGGGTGGGCCCGGCGGAGGTTCCACTGCAATACCAACCTCGCTATTGAAGGTTTTCACGGCCTCCATGTTGTCGGTGCGGAGGCCCCGAGCCCGGCGGCGGAAGAGGCGGCGGCCACTGCACTGGGTGGGGAGAGCGAGACGGGGGCGGCGGCGGCAACGGCGGCGCCGGCGGGAGAGCGGGCCGCGGCGACCCCGAGGCCGGAGCGGAAGGACAAGCAGTGGCGGGGCCGGGCTCCCTCAGGGGCAGCGAGGCGCGGGCATGGCCGCCGGGGCGGGCGGAGCGCCGGGCCGGGGAACACAGGCGCTGCCTGGGCGGGTCGCAGCGGGCGGGGGAGGGGCTGGGCCGCGGCGCCTGCTCTTCTCCGCCCCGCTCCGTCTCGGTTTGCCCCCCCTGGAGCCCCGGGCCCTACACTCTCCACCCCCTTCCTCCTCTTCCTCCGACGGGCTCCGGTTTCACCTCCCCGCCGCTCGGGCCGCAGGAACCAGCAGCGCACGGCGAAGACGGAGGAGGAAGCGCTGGCAACAGCGGCTGCGGCATCCAATATGGCGGAAACAAGTCCGGCCGCGTAGCTCCGGGATCAGCGGCGCCAGCCAGCGCGCCCCCTAGCGACTGGACCGCGGGGCTCGGGCGGCTGCGCGGAAACCATCGAGGAGTGCAGGCCAGAGCGTCGCCGCCCCGAGCCGGGTTGCTCTGGTCCTGGGGCGGCCAGCTCTCGGCCCCCCTCTGTGCGCCCGGCCCACGCGGGCACGAGAGCTGCAGCCCCGGGAGCACCTCGGCCGGCCCTTGGAGGACACTACAAAGCGTTACTCAAGGGAAAACCAAAAGTCCCCTGAAAGCCGCAAGTTTAGCAAATAACATTGTCCATGTTTTTGTTGTTTCCATGCGAGTGGCTGGGTTAGTGATCTTCAGCACTTTCCCGGACAGTGTCCTTAAGGTTAGCAGAAGAAAGCCAAGTTCTTTAGTCATTCGTTTACTTGGGAACGATGTGCCCCAGCATTTTAATAGCGTGAGGAGGAAACGTTAGAAACACGCTTCGGGTCCGGGTGGGGGCACAGGGACAGGGAAGCACGCCTGCAACCCGCGAGCCGCTCGGGGCAGGCAGTGCTCGCTCGTCAAGTCCCGGGGACGGGTGGCACAGTGAGGGCGTTTGTGCGCGGGGACGGGGGGTCTCCGCCGCACAGGATTTGCATAGGGGAACACAGTATTTCTCGATGAAACCGGAGGTGCTGCTAGCAAAATGCCTCCTCTCTCACTCACTATGCACAATGTAAAATAACCAATACCAGATTGAAAGTGAACATCTATTCAAATGACAAACACCGCTGTCCTTTTTTCAGCAGTCACTCCCCAGTTCATGCGAAGGAAAGGGAGGAATATGAGAGCCGAATGTTTCTTGGGGAGAGTGGTTGGAATCAAGTTGCCTCGATAAAAACTGGAGCCCAGAGCCCTATGACAGACACTAAGAACGGCGGGCCTTTACTTTTCAGGGTTCAAGGCCATGTCCTTGACAGCTTTATTCAGGGGACTACTTAGAAGGGATAACTACTTCCTCAGTAAGAGTTAGTAATTATATACAGTACCTTCAAATCTTAAAGGCTATTACAAATTCTCCGTCTCCATTTGCCCCCAGTCCTTATAGGCCAAGCTGTTATGGTCTTTTGGCAAGAATTGCAGTAGCCTACTAACTAGCTGGTACCCTGCTTGTTTGACTTTACAATCATGACCCATAACCACGGTTTGGTCATCAAGAGACCACATGTAACATAGTAGTCCTTTAGGACTGAAATGGAGCTGAAAAATTTCTATCAGCTAGTGACGTAGCCCAACATAAAATCATGGCACAATAAATTGTTCGTGCTTGTGGTAATGCTGGTGTAAGCCTACTACCCTACCAGTCATGCAAAACTATAGGCACATACAGTTATGTACAGTGCATAACACGATAATAAATTACTTACTGGCTTATGTGTTTACTTTTTATCATTTTGGTGTATTCTTTCTACTTACAAAAAGATTGCTATAGTACAGTGTGCTGTGTTCTTCCAACATCAGCCTCATACATCTCGTGTTTACCAGATCTCCTGAGTGAGTCATTTCTCTGGTGCTTGATTTAGTCCTGTGTTATTTAATGCTGTCACGTGATCTACAGGTGTAGCCTAGTAACAATAGGCTATCCCACAGAGCATAGGTATGTATGTAGTAAGTAAGCTAAACTGCCCAGGTTTGTGTGAGTACCTCTGTGATGTTCTCACAGCAAAGTAACGCATTTCTCAGAATGTATCCACCAATAAGTGGCTTGTGAATAGCTAATTCTCTGGACTGTAGCCAGAGGCTTTTGGGGTGGGGGGTTAGATACAAATCAGATCAAGTTACTCCCTTCCTTAAATCCCTTTAAAATTTTCCCATGCATTTCAGATATGATCATAACCTCTTACCATGGCCCAGCCACCTCAGCTCACTGTTTTACAAAAGTAAATTCAGAATTTCATTCTGAAAACGAAACACTTTCACTGCTCAGTATGATCACATGAAACATATCTTCACTGTTGACAAAGTGATTAAAACTGACTTGGAGTTAAGACCAAGTTTTGGCATGAGGAGAATATTGGTTTTTACTCTTGCCTGGAGCCAGAAAGACTTGCAGGTATAGGGAAGATTTGCCAAGACACTTCTGGTTTCCAGTGGTAACCTGAACCCTCTATAGTAGCTGGGGAACCTTTCCTTGCTACTCAAATAGCTTGGAACGTGAAAGACAGTTTTAGAGGCAAGCAGGTGGAGGCTAAGAATAATGTTATTTCTGCCTTAAAAGAAATAGTGTTCACTGAAGATTAGGCCATGTTGACTGTATTGGCACTTACTCATTGCTCAGTTTTTGAATTAACTGTGTATGTCCATCAGTGATGCAATCCATTCTTCTTAGGTATACATGTGATGTTTCTATGGCTTTTCTAGAATTTTCCTTTGGCTCCTACAAGATGCCCAACTTTTCCTGCCTTCTTACTTTTGTCTTTTGACTATTCTAACAGCCATGCAGAGGTGAATAAGACATGACAATAGTCAGTTTAAAAGGAAAAGGAGCAACAACAATGAGAGAAAGGCCAACAGCGAAGCTTTTACAAGGAAATCATGTTAAGGAGATGGCAATTAAAAGTATCAACTGTTGCCCTAAAATTAAGCTGGTGGAATATGGGTGTTTCCATTAGATTTAGACTATGCCCCAAGGTGCCCTAGAGCAGTCCCCAACCCCCCGGGCCGCGGACCGGTACCGGTCCGTGGGCCATTTGGTACCGGTCCGCAGAGAAAGAATAAATAACTTACATTATTTCCGTTTTATTTATATTTAAGTCTGAACGATGTTTTATTTTAAAAAAACGACCAGATTCCCTCTGTTACATCCGTCTAAGACTCACTCTTGACGCTTGTCTCGGTCACGTGATACACTTATCTGTCCCACCTTAAAGGCCAGTCTGTGAAAATATTTTCTGACATTAAACCGGTCGGTGGCCCAAAAAAGGTTGGGGACCACTGCCCTAGAGCACAGCAGCAAGCTCAGAGTGGTGTCACAGGATGGACCTAGGAAACACCCAGGGAAACTCATGGATACTTGGCCCGCCAGAGGACCTATCTATAGCTCCAGCGAATTCACAACTGCAGTATGTACTGATAGTATTGTATTCTTTAGGTCAGGTGTGCCTTTGTGAAGCTAGGTTTGTGCTATTGTTGTGAAAGTCAGTGTGGAACAGGAAATAAGGGTGGGTATGTTCAATCTGATTTCAAGAACTGAGGATTTATGTGCTGTCCCAAAGGCACACACATCCAGTTCGTTCGTAATTATGCCATTTAAAAGTGAAAAAAAAATTTTCCTTCGAGTTATTATGCATTATTTTTTTGAAATGGATACTAAATTGTTAGGACATAAGTACTAGTTTAGTTGTTTGGACCAAATCAAATAATAATAGAACTGTTAGGTATTTATTTTGTCCTAGGGCACCAAGCATGAGAAAAAATATTGAGATACTAAGAGCACTTGAAAAAAAAAACCAAGATGCTGACAGGCAGGAAGCAAGCTAGATTTTATTCGGTTTAGAAAAGTAAACTCAGGCCAAAGAGAGGGGAGCAAGTGGGACCTAGCAGGGACCCCTCAGCAAAAACTTATCACGGGCAAGGGGAGAAAAACCAAACAACTCCTGGTGACTCCCCTATGAATCTCAGTTTCCCCTTTTTAGGAACCTCTTAATGGAGAGGAGGCAATCCTCCACAGAATGTCCAAATTCTGGCATTCTTTACCCTGCCATCCCTGTATTGATACTTTTTTTTTCTTTAACCCTAAATCCCCACCTCACTTTGTCTCTACAAAGTATTTAGTCTGTTCTTAGATTCCTGAAGAATTATGTAGTCTTTCATCAAAAGAAAAAAAGAGAAAACTAAAGAATTGTAGCAATTAGGACCCTGACCAGTTGGCTCAGTGGTAGAGTGTCAGCCCAGTGTGTGGAAGTCCTGGGTTCAATTCCCAGCCAGGGTACACAGGAGAAGAGCCCATCTGCTTCTCCACCCTTCCCTCTCTCCTTTCTACCTCTCTCTTCCCCTCCTGCAGCCAAGGCTCATTGGAGCAAAGTTGGCCTGAGCACTGAAGACGGCTCCATGGCCTCTGCCTCAGGTGCTAGAATGGCTCCAGTTGCAACAGAGCAACACCCCAGATTGGAAGAGCATTGCCCCCTAGTGGGCATGCCGGGTGGATCCCGGTTGGGCACATGTGGGAGTCTGTCTCTCTGCATCCCCGCTTCTCACTTCAGAAAAAATACAAACAAACAAAAACAAAACAAAACAAAAAAAGAAATGTAGCAATTATTTTATGTGTAAGTATGGTGCCAATTTTTTCAATGTTTATTGATTTTAGAGAGGAAGGGAGAGAGCAAGAGAAAGACAGGAACATCAACCTGTTCCTGCATGTGCCCGGACTAGGGATGGAACCAACAACCTCTGAGCTTCAGGATGATGCTCTAACCAACTGAGCCATCTGGCAAGGGCAAGCATAGTGATAATTTGCACGTGTTATGTGTATTAAAAAATAATAATAACAGCCTGACCAGGCCGTGGCGCAGTGGATAGAACGTCAGACTGGGATGCAGAGGACCCAGGTTCGAGACCCTGAGGTCGCCAGCTTGAGCACAGGCTCTTCTGGTTTGAGCAAAGCTCACCAGCTTGGCCCTGGCCGGTTGGCTCAGTGGTAGAGCGTTGGCCTGGCATGCAGGAGTTCCGGGTTCAATTCCCAGCCAGGACACACAGGAGAAGCACCCATCTGCTTCTCCACCCCTTCCCCTCTCCTTCCTCTCTGTCTCTCTCTTCCCCTCCTGCAGCCAAGGCTCCACTGGAGCAAAGTTGGCCCGGGCGCTGAGGATGGCTCTATGGCGTCTGCCTCAGGCGCTAGAATAGCTCTGGTTGCAACAGAGTGACGCCCCAGATGGGAAGAGCATCACCCCCTGGTGGGCGTGCCAGGTGAATCCCCATCGGGCTCATGTGGGAGTCTGACTGCCTCCCCGTTTCCAACTTCGGAAAAATACAAAAGAAAAAAAAGAGCTCACCAGCTTGGACCCAAGGTCACTGGCTCGAGCAAGGGGTCACTCGGTCTGCTGTAGCCCCACGGTCAAGGCATATATGAGAGAGCAATCAATGAACAACTAAGGTGTTGCAACGAAAAACTAATGATTGATGCTTCTCATCTCTCTCCGTTCCTGTCTGTCTGTCCCTATCTATCCCTCTTTCTGACTCTCTCTCTCTGTCTCTGTAAAAATAATAATAACAATAATAATTATAGTAACAATAATAACAGCTTGACTGGTGGTGTAGTGGATAGAGTGTGGACCAAGAGTGCTGAGGTCATGGGTTTGAAATCTTGAGGTCGCTAGCTTGAGCGTGAACTCATTGACTTGAGCACAGGGTCATCAACATGATCCCAAAGATCACTGGCTTGGGCCCAGAGCTCACTGGCCTGAGCAAGGGGTCACTGCCTCGGCTTGAGCCATAGCTCTGATCCCAGTCAAGACATGTATGAGAAGCAATCAGTGCACAACTAAAGTGAAGTAAGTATGAATGGATGCTTCTTACTCTCTCTCCTTCCCTCTTTCTTTTCCTCTCTCTCTCTCAAGACAGAGTTTCTAACACAAAGCAAACTTCTAACAAAATTAAATTCATTATACCATCCCTTTACAGATGATGAAAATGAGTCCCAAAGAAACAACTTTTGCAAGAACCCTAAATAATGAACCAAAGATACTAAAATGAATTACTCCTTGTGTGTATTACTATTTATAACACCATTGCCTATATTAATGGTTAATTTTTTTCCTCTGGATTCAAACAACCCTGTTTTATTTGTGTGTGTTTTTTTTTATCTTTTGACCCTTTGACTCCCTTCACCCATTTCTCCCAACTCACATCACTTACCTCTAACAACCAGCAACCTGTTCTCTATATCTATTGTTTGTGTTTTGTTTGTTCTTTATTCCACATATAAGAGAGATTATATGATATTTGTTTTTCTATGTATTTAATTATAATCCAAACAAGAATGATAACCATATTGATGGAGTGAGGACAGTACCGTTATGATGACAACCTCAAAATGACCAGAAGTTTCAGTGAAACTATTTTAAAACAGGGTTTCTTTCACCCTAGAAAGCAGCAAGCCAATTCCAAATTTTATATGTAGATGAAAAGGGTTTATAATACCTAAAACAAGTTTGAACAAAATTGGGAGGACTTATTCTACCTTATCTAAAACAAAATTATCGTAAAGTTACAGCTTGAAGGCGATGAGGTATTGGACTGTGAATAAACCTATATGTCAACAGAGAAGACTAAAAAACCAGGAATATGGATGGATGGAGGGAGGGATGATGGATAGATAGATGCCAAGGGAAACTTACAGTTTTCTCAATAATGGTAATAGAAAAAAAGCAAATTCAATATGAGGTGAGGACGTCGGGGGAGGGGAATGTGCCCCAACCCTTGCAGCACACCAAAGACAAAAATTAGGAGCATATATGGTGGGACAATGGCATTGGAGATAATGGGCAAAACCATCTCGTGATGGTCATAACCGTGGTTTCTTCCGTTTACTTCCATTTCACCCTCTCTCAAACCCCCGTCCGTACTTTGAGTTCCTTAAATGCAGTGTTCTATGGTTTGACTCTGGGCATTGCCATGCTGCTTCATTTTACTGAAATGCTTTCTATACAGTGGCATCTCATTTTCATTTGGGTAACCTATATTCATTTGTTCTTTTGATTTCCTTTTGATTAACTGATAAGTATATGCAATATTTATAATGTATGAACTATATAAACATTTAAAAACAAATACCTGTGTAACCCACTCTGAAAGGGAGTCATGAGAACAATTCCAGGTTCGATATGAGCTAGGAGGACTCACAGAGTCAGAAAATAGCCCTATTCACAGTATGATTTATTACAGAGAAATTACACCACTAAAAATCAGCACAGAGAAAAGGCACAAGAAAACCTGGTGTAAGCTTCCAGGGGTCCTCTGCCTTGGGACTCACACAGGATGAGTTTAATTCTCCAAGCAATGAGTTGTGACAACACATATGAAGTGTTGCCTATCAGGGAAGCTCATTAGAAACACAGTGCCCAGGGTCTTTATTGGTGCTGAACACATAGGCTCCCTCTGCCTGGCACCTACTAAAAGTCAAGACTACCGGAAGTAAAACAGGTGTTTGGCACAAACTACATTGTTTGTACAAACAGTTTAGGCACAGTGAGCCACTCTTATCAGGTAATGGTGGGAACTCTCCCAAGATGAAATCCAAACTCCCAGCCACCAGCCAAGGTCTAAACTGGGAGGTCTTTCTAAGGATAGCGGTCCCAGGCCAGCTGTTAATCTCTTCTGCCACCCCCTTTCTGTTTGAGCCCCTCCTAAATACTGCCCTCTGCATTTCAGACATTTGCCCTATGTCCACCAGATAGCCACAATATTAAGTGACTGTTTATTATTCTCTTGCTTTTTCCCCCACAGATTTATTATATATGTATGTGTATGCCTATACAATTTATTTTTGGTTTTGCTATGTTTTGAACTTTATGTAAGTAGAATAATTTGTTTTTCAATTTTTTATTAATATAATGCTTATAAGATTCACCCATGTTGATACCTGTATTCTAGTATGTATATATACATATATGTATGTCTATGATATTTTATATATATACAAATACATCTATGGAAGATAAAATGTAATCTTCAACTTACAGTATTATCTTTTTTTTTAGTATTTTATGTTTATTCATTTTATTTTTTTTTAATTTATTTTATTTTTTTTTCATTTTTCTGAAGCTGGAAACAGGGAGAGACAGTCAGACAGACTCCCGCATGCGCCCGACCGGGATCCACCCGGCACGCCCACCAGGGGGCGATGCTCTGCCCACCAGGGGGCGATGCTCTGCCCATCCTGGGCGTCGCCATATTGCGACCAGAGCCACTCTAGCGCCTGAGGCAAAGGCCACAGAGCCATGCCCAGCGCCCAGGCCATCTTTGCTCCAATGGAGCCTTGGCTGCGGGAGGGGAAGAGAGAGACAGAGAGGAAAGCGCGGCGGAGGGGTGGAGAAGCAAATGGGCGCTTCTCCTGTGTACCCTGGCCAGGAATCGAACCCGGGTCCTCCGCACGCTAGGCCGACGCTCTACCGCTGAGCCAACCTGCCAGGGCTGTTTATTCATTTTAGAGTGTGTGTGGGAGAGGAGAGAGAGAGAGAGAGAGAGAGAGAGAGAGAGAGGGGGGAAGGAGCAGGAAACATCAACTCCCATATGTGCCTTGACCAGGCAAGCCCAGGGCTTCGAACTGGCGACCTCAGCATTCCAGGTTGACGTTTTATCTACTGCGCCACCACAAGTCAGGCTTAAAGTGTTATCTTTAAATTTGTTCACTGATGCATTATTTATATTAGCAGAAACAAGTCAAATTCTATCAATACAGTAATGAATAATTAAGTTATAAGGAAGAAGGTAATTTAAAGATATAAAGTATATCCATTATAAAGATATATGTCTGTATATTTGATATATAGCCATATAATAGATATAAATATATACTATAAGGCTGGAGGACATATCCAGGCCATGCTGAAAACAAGGCCATAATTTATGGAATACTGATTAATTGTCCAGAAATAGCTAAATTGACTTTTTTTCACTTCTAACTTAATAAAGCATCAAACCTGTATTTCCTTCCTCCTCACTCATGTTTTATGACATTTCAGAGTTGAAAAGAATGTAAGCATACACCAATGCTTAACTCCCATGTACCCCTATGGAATTATTTCGGCAAGTGGTTATACAGTGTCTGCTTTTGTGCTACCACAATGCTGGGGAAGTCCAATTTATTATTCAATTTATTTCAGCCCTTTTTGTTATTAAATGTTCTATCTGAGCCAAAATATGCTTCCGTGGAACTTTTATCCACTGGCTCTGTGTCCCAGAGCCATACTGCGTAGGTTTGACTCATCCTCCACAATATAATCTTTCAAAAAAACATTTTTAAAAGCTATTATAGGCCCTGGCCGGTTGGCTCAGTGGTAGAGCATTGGCCTGGCGTGCGGGGGACCTGGGTTCGATTCCCGGCCAGGGCACATAGGAGAAGCACCCATTTGCTTCTCCACCCCCACCCCCTCCTTCCTCTCTGTCTCTCTCTTCCCCTCCCGCAGCCAAGGCTCCACTGGAGCAAAGATAGCCCGGGCGCTGGGGATGGCTCCTTGGCCTCTGCCCCAGGTGCTAGAGTGGCTCTGGTCGTGGCAGAGCAACGCCCCGGAGGGGCAGAGCATTGCCCCCTGGTGGGCAGAGTGTCGCCCCTGGTGGGCGTGCCGGGTGGATCCCGGTCGGGCGCATGCGGGAGTCTGTCTGACTGTCTCTCCCTGTTTCCAGCTTCAGAAAAATACAAAAAAAAAAAAAAAAAAAAAAAAAAAAGCTATTATACGCCCTGGCCAGTGGATCAGTGGATAGAGTGTGAGCCCAGAATATGGATGTCCTGGGTTCAATTCCTGGTCAGGAGAAGTGACCATCTGCTTCTTCTCCCCTCCCCCTTTTCTGTCTCTTCCCCTCCCGCAGCCAGTGGCTTCTATTGGTCCAAGTGTGACCCCGCTCAATTGGTCCAAGCACATCTGCCTCAGGTGCTAAAAATAGCTTGCCACTCTAGCATCAGCCCCAGACGGAGTTGCCGAGTAGATCTCTGTTGGGGCGCATGCAGGAGTCTGCCTCACTATAGCCTCTCCTCTCACCTAAAAGAAAAAAAAAGGCTATTATATTTTCTACTGACATAAACAACTATACTTTTTCCCATTTCTTTTAGTCATCCATCATATGATCATCTCACTAGCCAAACCATTGTCTTCTGATCTGTGCCAGAGTGTAATTTTCTTCCTAAGTAGTGGCTCTCCAAACCACACACAATACTACAAATAAGAACCGCCCAGTTCAGAGAGGACCAGACCTATTAAGGCCTCTATTATGATTCTGTCTGGATAACTTAAAATTCCACTTGCTATTTTTAGCTCCTATATCACATCACATTTGTTGCTCTTAAACTGTACTCCTTTGTGATTGGTTTCTTGGACCAAACATTACACTTATTTATATTAAACTTTGTTCTCTTAGATTAAGCCCATTATTCCAATCTACTACCATTTTTTGATCCTGATTCTATCCTATCTATTAGCTTTCTATCTTGACCTCATCTGAGGATTTTATCAGCACACTCTCAATGTCATGATATCAATAGCTATCAAAGAAAAATCTGATTACTAAAGAGTCTACTTCTTCAGCTTTAAAGACCTTTCTCAAGCTGACACCAAAGAGGAGTTTCAGTCTTTTCTGATTACTCCACTGAATACAAATCCACCCACCTTACATCATCTCATCTACAGAAGCATCCTGCAATGCAGTTACAGTTCTTATAAATGCTATAGTATTCCTTTCATAAGTCCTCTTTATACATGGAGTACAAATACAATTAAGAACCACACTTTCATGATTTAAGTATTTCACCACAAAAATGCTCTAGACACATCTGGCTCAAGATAAACCAAACCGCCTGACCAGGCAGTGGCACAGTGGATAGAGCATCAGACTGGGATGTGGAGGACCCAGGTTCAAGACCCCGAGGTCACCACCTTGAGCGCGGGCTCATCTGGTTTGAGCAAGGCTCACCAGCTTGAGCCCAAGGTTGTTGGCTGGAGCAAGGGGTCACTCGGTCTGCTGTAGCCCCCCGGTCAAGGCACATATGAGAAAGCAATCAATGAACAATTAAGGAGCCACAACAAAGAATTGATGCTTCTTATCTTCTCCCTTCCTGTCTGTCTGTCCCTATCTGTCCCTCTCTCTGTCTCTGTCACACACAAAAAAGATTAACTAAACCAAGAACATGCATTTGCTTCACGTCCCTTCTGTGATTCCACTGACATAACTCTGGGAAAATAGACAGAGTAACATAAACACTACAATTAAGGAGATGACTGTAAAGCCAGTAGCCACGGCCACCATCAGAGCTGCCTGGCCCATGCAGGTTTGCATTGGATTCAGACAGTCGGTAAAGAAACAACAGAGCCAAGAACTGGTAGGCCATTAGCTTTAATCCTAGCTTGCACCCAGCAGGCAAGTAAACAGACACACTGGGCTCCAAAATCCACTCATTCAGCACTTACAAAGCTACTGACTTATCCGAGTTTCCTAGAATCAAAGTTACTAGCTTGTTCTCCAGCCTCATTCTCCTCTGTTCCCCATCTCCTTCTCCCTGCACAAACTGGCTTCTCCTCCAGCACTCCTCCATCTTGGCTGCCTCTCCTGGCCTCCTCCATGTGGCCTCTCTCTGCTCGCCTCTCTAATGCTAATCTCCGGAACTGAGAGAGAGCAAGCTCCCGGTCTGCCCCACTTTATAGTGTATATTCAAAACCTTTAATCCAATATACAAAAAAGGAAGTCTCTGATAGAAGTCACTTATCTGAGGCATAATGGGACTCCTCATGAGAGTGCACCCACCCCACATCAGAAAGGGTGGGAAAGGCTTAGTCCTAAAACCAAGTCCCAGGCTACAAGGATCCTGCCTGCTCACAGCCCGCCCCCAACACACATTAATATCACCTGGGCGATGGGCTTCCACGTGGGCAGCGCCATCTTTAACAAAGTGAGCATAATATATTTTATCTGCCCAACAATGACAAGGGGGTTATCATCAGATATTTCAAACAAATTCTTGGAGGCAAAGTGGGACAGAAGCATGTTGATGGAGAAGATGGAATTCAAACTACATTTCAATAGGGTGGCTGTGTAGTTGGGAGACCAGCTGGAATCAACAAGTCAAAGAGGGTGGGAGCCCTGGCTGGGTAGCTCAGTTGGTAGAGAGTACAAAGTGGGGCTGAGAAAAATAAAAAAGCTATGTTACTTCACACCCAAATTTCTTATCTTACCAGAGGCTGCCTCACAAAAGGGAAGGAAGCCTGATTCCTAAGAAAATTTAACAGTTTGAAGGTCTGAGCTTTCCCAGGCGAGTACTGGGTTTGATTCTTTGGCTGCTAATGATGAAATGCAGCATCACCATTGACATGTCCATGTACCATCTAACAACTCCCTGTTTAGGAAAAGAGGACATCAGGAGGGAGTAGGAGAAATTCATTCCCACTACGTGAAAAACAAATTCTTGACTTCTTTCTTCTTAAACAGAAAGGAACTATCAAGGATCAACAGATGTATTGGGGCAGGAGAATAAAGCAACATGAAAGAGCTAGAATAAGATACACTAGAAAAAAAATCCCAGAGTCAACAGATAATTTAAGAAGTGGAAGAGGGTTTAAAATAAAACTTTATATATAGGCCCTGGCCGGTTGGCTCAGCGGTAGAGCATCGGCCTGACGTGCGGGGGACCCGGGTTCGATTCCCGGCCAGGGCACATAGGAGAAGTGCCCATTTGCTCCTCCACCCCCCCCCTTCCTCTCTGTCTCTCTCTTCCCCTCCCGCAGCCAAGGCTCCATTGGAGCAAAGATGGCCCGGGCGCTGGGGATGGCTCCTTGGCCTCTGCCCCAGGCGCTAGAGTGGCTCTGGTCGCGGCAGAGCGACGCCCTGGAGGGGCAGAGCATCGCCCCCTGGTGGGCAGAGTGTCGCCCCTGGTGGGTGTGCCGGGTGGATCCCGGTCGGGCGCATGCGGGAGTCTTTCTGACTGTCTCTCCCAGTTTCCAGCTTCAGAAAAATACAAAAAAATAAAAAAGAAAAAAAAACTTTATATATATATTATATATATATATATATATATCTTCAAGAAAGGAACAGTACAAGAAAGGGCTACTATAAACTAGTAATATAAATGCCAAAACAAAAATATTTCAATAGAACTAAGAAATAAAGTTGGAAAAATATCCCACAATACCTTTCAAACTTTAATGTGTACAAGAATCACCTGGGGATCTTATTAATAAAAATTCTAACTCAGTAGTTTTGAGCTGACGCCTGAAGTTCTACATTTCTAACAAGGTCCCAAGTGACACCGGGGCTTCTGGGCCACAAACAAACTGTGAGCAGAAAGGCCATTGATATAGAAGGGGAAAAAAGAGAATCCAAAATAATAAAGCAGAAAATAGGAGAGACAGACTACCCAGGAAAGTCAACATAGGCCACTAACTGAAGTCTCAACAAAATATTGTCAAAGAAACAATAGAGGAAAACTTCTGGAATTAAATTCAGGTCTTCACATTAAAAGGGCTTGCTGAGGCTGAATAGAATGAATTTTAAAAAGACCGCTCCTAGACACACTCCGACGCTCAATTTCGGGCCATAAGAATATAAATAAATATAATATAAAGGTCCTAAAAATGTTCAGAGAGTAGACATTCTGACATCTGCAAAGGAACTTGGATGGGACAGATAAAAAACTTCCCTTCGATGCATTGAATGGTGGAAATGCCTTCAAAACTTTGCGTGTCCTAGGGTGGCTCTGGTCGCAGCGGAGCGACGCCCCAGAGGGGCAGAGCGTCGCCCCCTGGTGGGCAGAGCGTCACCCCCTGGTGGGCGTGCCGGGTGGATCCCGGTCGGGCGCATGCGGGAGTCTGTCTGACTGTCTTTCCCCGTTTCTGGCTTCAGAAAAATACAAAAAACAAAAAAAAAACAAAACACTTTCCATGTCAATACTTGGGACTTGAAGTTTCAGTTACTCTTGCTCATTCAGGTTAGGGTAGAACAATGACATAACCGAGATGTGGCTAACAGTGAAGACTGGCTGCCCCATTTCGTCCCCACCACCCTTCTCCCTCGCTGCTGCTCCAGTAGAGGCTGGTAAGTCCAGGTGCTTGTTAATAAGCTTCCTACAGCTCGGAGGGGCCGTTAGCCACAGGTCTGGCCAGTGGGATGTAGACAAAAGTCTGCTGAGAATATCTGTGGAATTTTTGTCCAAATTTCATGTATGCTGCAAAAGAATTCTTGTGGTTTGGTTGGTTGGTTGGTTGGTTATGTAGCAATTTATGTGAGTTTATTAATCCTGTTACTTAAGACATCTATCTGTATCTTCACTTATTTCAGGTATGCTTTAGCAATGTGTTTCTGAGAGGATCTGTTAAAATCTCCAGTACATTTGTCAATTTATCTGATCTTTCTTCGTAATTCTACCAACCAGCTAGTTATATATGATATATACAAGGGTGGCAAAAGTCAAGTTTAAAGTCATAATACAAATAATGCAATAATTAATAAATAATAATATAAGAATAAGTTGTTTTACATACACACAACTGTAAACTTTCTTTTGCCCACCCTTGTACTTTTTATAATTATTATTATTGGTTTTAGCAAGAGAGGAAGGGAGAGAGAAAGAGAGAGAGAAACAAGAACATCTATCTGTCCCTGTATGTGCCCTGATCGGGAATTGAACCAGCAACCTCTATAGTTCTAGACGATGCTCTAACCAACTCAGCTATCCAGCCAGGGTCACCCTTATACTTCTTAAGGAATTAGAAATTGTATCTTGGTTATATTGTTAGTTTTAATGTTCCATTATCTCTAAGAGTTGAGCAAGTAGCCTGAGCTACTTTATCATCTTTTCTGGAACTAGAAGCTTGGTCTACACCGTGAGAGTATCTTTATGGCCTAATATATATATAAATATCCCAAAGGTATATAGTATTTGCTATTGTAGGATACTTGTTCTTTTCAATTTTTCTATACTCTTTTCTTTAGGTCTCTCTCTCTTTTTAAAATTTTATCCCATTGTTATTTTTTGCCCATCACGTTTTGGGGAGGAGGGGCTGTTGAATTTTCCTACCACTGCTGCATGTGCTAGTCCTCTCCAGCGTGTGTAGCCACTTTGCTATGCGGATCGCAGATAGATGAATGCTATGCGGATCGCAGATAGATGGATGTTATGCGTTCTGGTTCAACGTTACTTAGTAAAACTTCATGGAAGTTATGATTTATTATGAAATCTACCTTCATTGGTAGAAAATTCCTTATTTCTTAAGAGCCCACATTTCATAATGTGATTTATTAAATAAGTAATATAATTTGATAATACCAGTATATCGACTTAGAAAACAGTTCTCACTTTTTGTTGCTCCTATTTTAAGAGTGCCTTACTTTATATTAACATAGGGTTAACGGAATTTTGGTTTGCACTTGACTAATATTTTTTTCTGAAACCTTTGCCTTTTTTTTTTTTTTTTTTTGTATTTTTCTGAAGCTGGAAATGGGGAGAGAGAGTCAGACAGACTCCCGCATGCGCCTGACCGGGATCCACCCGGCACGCCCACCAGGGGCGATGCCCTGCCCACCAGGGGGCGATGCTCTGCCCCTCCGGGGCGTTGCTCTGCCGAGACCAGAGCCACTCTAGCGCCTGGGGCAGAGGCCAAGGAGCCATCCCCAGCGCCCGGGCCATCTTTGCTCCAATGGAGCCTTGGCTGCGGGAGGGGAAGAGAGAGACAGAGAGGAAGGGGGGGGGGGTGGAGAAGCAAATGAGCGCTTCTCCTATGTGCCCTGGCCGGGAATCAAACCCGGGTCCCCCGCACGCCAGGCCAACGCTCTACCGCTGAGCCAACCGGCCAGGGCCAAACCTTTGCCTTTTAATCATTTTGTATCATTTCATTTTGTGTGTTTATCAACAAATAACATATAGTTAGCATCTGTTTTGGGTCTACTATGACTTTTTTAACATTGAATTTTACCCAAATAAACTTATTAAAAGAAATGATTTTCTATGTCTTCCTTTTATTATTCTGAACTGTTTCCTGTAATTTTGCATGTGAACTATATTGTCTCTGCTGTATGTTCTCTAATGTTCTGGAAGGAAATAATATATTATTTGAAAAATCACGAGCTCATGCTCTGAAATCAAGCAGATCTGGCCTCAAATTCCTGTCCTAGAGATGATTTGCTGTATCAGTTTGTGTATGTCGTATCTATACTCTTTAAGCCAGGGGTCCCCAAACTACGGCCGTCGGGCCGCATGCGGCCCCCAAGGCCATTTATCCGGCCCCCGCCGCACTTCCGGAAGGGGCACCTCTTTCATTGGTGGTCAGTGAGAGGAGCACATTGGCCATCTCATTAGCCAAAAGCAGGCCCATAGTTCCCATTGAAATACTGGTCAGTTTGTTGATTTAAATTTACTTGTTTTTTTATTTTAAATATTGTATTTGTTCCCGTTTTGTTTTTTTACTTTAAAATAAGATATGTGCAGTGTGCATAGGGATTTGTTCATAGTTTTTTTTATAGTCCGGCCCTCCAATGGTCTAAGGGACAGTGAACTGGCCCCCTGTGTAAAAAGTTTGGGGACCCCTGCTTTAAGCTATAGTTTCCTCAGCTGTGAAAATGGAACAGTCATAGTTCCTACTTCATGAAGCGGTGATGGAGAATAGAAAGAGATAATGCATGTTGAGAACTTTGTACAATGTTTGGTGAATAGTTCACGGCCAATTTTCTTAGCATTTATTATTGGAATATACTACTCTATTGTGTTTTGAACTCTAGTTAGTGTTGACATTTTTTTTCAAAAGCAGTGTTTAATCCATACTTCTATACTGGTCAGCATCAATAATGAGACAAAAATCTTTATTATTCCTCTCATTTTTGGCAAACAATTTTAATATAAATTGTTCCATCTTCTCACCCCTCCCTCCCTTCTCCTTTTTTTCTTATTTTAATATAATCATAAATTAATTCAGATAAATTTTGAATTACTTTCAACATAATCTAATCTCATTTTGAGAATAATTTTTAAAATTTGTTTTTGATTAAAATTGAAATATGTATTTTTTTTTGGTATTTGACTTGTTTCAGTTCTCACCACTCATTTTTGAGCCCTTAAGAACTGACTGCCTTCGCTAGACCCCCTGTTAAACTGTAAGGGAAGGTGGTGACTCTGGACTAAGAAAAAGGGATATGGAATAACATTTTAGTCATTACAAAGTGGATTTATTTATAATGCATACTTTGTGGGCCAATAAAATATATCAACAAGCTAAATCTAGGCCAATAGGTACCAGTTCACAACCTCTGTTGTACACATGACTTTAATATCTTCTGACACTAGGTAGAAATGACAATTTGATGTAATTTTTTTCATCATTTCCGGGCATGGGGTTCTCAGAAAGCAATTTAAGTTGAGTTAATAGAAGTGGCTAACAGGGGGGTGGGTGTGGGGAGGTGGAGAAGGACACAAGGAGATAAGGGTGATAGATGGAGACTTGACTTGGTGGGGGGGAGTGAACACACAGGACAGTGTGCAGATGATATGTTGTAGAATTTTGCACCTGAAACCTGTATAATTTTGTTAACCAGTATCACCCCCAATAAATTCAATAAAAAGGAAAAAAAATAAAGAAAATGAAAAATTTGCTAGTTCTTCAGGTTGGAATGTGTGAAACAATAACCCATAACACAATAATAGTTTTTGATAACTTGTGCTTCTTTTTACTAAAAGTTCTGCAGTGAAATATATGGATGTAGCAAGCACCACCGCAGAGACCACGCTGTCAGTCAGGAGATGAGGACCATACTTCTGTTCATTTATTTTCAGATTGAGTCCTCTCTGTTCGGATAAACACATTAATATTAAACTAGTTTCCTTGACTATTCTCTATATTTCAAGACCTGGCTTACCCACCAATATGGCTTTAATCTTTTTTTCTCTCTCTCAGAGTCTTTTAAGTATATTTTGGATGGAAGAAAATTGTTTTTCATTTCAGTTACAGAGTAGTTTTCTAACAGTTACATGGAACATCTTAATTGCAAATGCAGTAACTCCAAATAGCTAGGCAAATTAGCATAAACACAGAAGTGAAAGCTGTTGGGATGGTCCTAAATTAAGGCAGGCTACAAGAAGAAATTCAAGTGACCAAAGAGGGTGAAACACGGGCAACTCCCAGAATCAGTGTTCTGGTCCCACCGGCGGTTGGTGCTTACAGTGGTACATTCTTCTGCTTGGCACAGGGCGTTTCACATAATTTGCGTGTTCAAGGTATACTTGCTAAGTGAATGAAGAAAGAGTTGGCTAGGTCTTCTGCCTTTCACCATGCATTTTTCCTAAAGGCCTCTGCTGTATAAATATTGCTAAAAAGTTTATTTTGTCATGTTAGTCCTCAGCTCCGTTACCTCTGCATTATCTACAAAGTGAGAATTCTCTTGGCCTAAATAAAGACCTGTGTTACAGTTCATTCTTGCTACTTTTCTATAGAATTTATTGGGGTAACATTGTTTAATAAAATCATATAGGTTTCAGGTGTACAAGTCTATAATACGTCATCTGTCTATTGTATTGTGTGCTCACCTACCCAAGTCAAGTCTCCTTCCATCACCATTTATCCCCCTCTACCACCTCCTACTGCCCCTCCCCATCTTCCCTCTGGTAGTCTCCATATTGTTGTCTGTGTCCATAGGGTTCTTTTTTCCCCCTCAATCTTTCCATTCTCCTCTCCCTGCCCCTCCCCCCAGGTGTCAGCCTGTTCTCTATGAGTCTGTTTCTATTTGTTAGTTTATTTTGTTCATAGTATAAGTGAAATCACATGGTACTTATCTATCTCTGATGGGCTTATTTCACTTAGCATAACGCTCTCCAGGTCCATCCATGCCGTCACAAAGAGTATGATTTCCTCGTTTTTATGGCAGAGTAGTATTCCACTGTGCAAAAGGACTGCAGCTTTTTTATCCACTCCTCTACTGACGGACACTTGGGCTGCTTCCAATTCTTGGCTATTGTAAATACTTCTGCAATGAATTTAGGGGTGCACACACTCTTTCAAATAAGCATTTCAAGTTTCTTTGAATGTATTTCCAGAAGTGGAATCACTGGGTCATAAGGAAGTTCCATTTTTAATTTTTTGAGGGAACTCCACACTATTTTCCACAGTGGCTGCACCAGTCTGCATTCCCACCAGCAGTGCAAGAGGGTTCCCTTTTCTCCACATCCTCACCAGCACTTGATTGTTTATTTATGGATGACAGCCATTCTGACAGGTGTGAGATGGTATCTCATTGTGGTTTTAATTTGCATTTCTCTGATGATTAGTGATGTTGAGCCTTTTTTCATATGTCCATTGGCCATCTGTATGTCCTCTTTGGAGAAGTGTCTATTTAGATCCTCTGCTCATTTTTTATTTGAATTTCTTTTTTGTTGTTGTGTTTTATAAGTTCTTTATCAATTTTAGATATTAACCCCTAATTAAATGTATCATTGGTGGATATGTATTTCCATTCAGTGGTTGTCTTTCATTTTGTTGATGGTTTCTTTTGCTGTGCAAAACCTTTTTAGTTTGATGTAGTCCATTTGTTTATTTTTCCTTTGTTTTGCTTGCTCAAGGAGATATATCAGAAAAAATATTCCTATAAGAAATGTCCAAAATTTTACTGCCTATGTTTTCTTCTAGGATTTTTATTGTTTGGAGTCTAACATATAAGTTTTTGATCCATTTTAAGTTTATTCTTTTTTTTTTTCTTTTTTTTTTTTGTATTTCTCTGAAGCTGGAAACGGGGAGAGACAGACAGACTCCCGCGTGCGCCCGACCGGGAGCCACCCGGCATGCCCACCAGGGGGCGATGCTCTGCCCCTCTGGGGCGTCGCTCTGTCGCGACCAGAGCCACTCTAGCGCCTGGGGCAGAGGCCAAGGAGTCATCCCCAGCTCCGGGGCCATCCTTGCTCCAATGGAGCCTCGGCTGTGGGAGGGGAAGAGAGAGACAGAGAGGAAGGAGAGGGGGAGGGGTGGAGAAGCAGATGGGCGCTTCTCCTGTGTGCCCTGGCCGGGTGAGTTTATTCTTGTGTACAGTGTAAAAAGCTGGTCTAGTTCCATTTTTTTGCATGTATCTGTCCAATTTTACCGACACCATTTATTGAATAGACTATCTTTACCTCATTGTATGTTTTTGCCTCCTTTGTCAAATATTAATTGACCGTAAAGGCATGGATTTATTTCTAGGCTCTCTATTCTGTTTCATTGATCTATAGGTCTGTTTTTATGCCGGTATTGATCTATATGCTCTTTTGATTGCTATGGCCTTATAGTATAGTTTGGTATTAGGTAGCATGATTCCTCCAACTTTGTTCTTCTTTCTCAAGATTGCTGTTCTTATTTGGGGTCTTTTGTGGTTTCATATAAATTTTTGGAATATTTCATATAGTTCTATAAACTATGTCATTGGTGTCTTGATAGGGATTACACTGAATTTATAGATTGCTTTGGGTAATATGTACATTTTAACGATGTTAATTCTTCTTATCCATGAACTCAGTATATGCTTCCACTTATTTATATCTTCTTTAATTTCTTTCTTCAGTGCACTATAATTTTCTGAGTATAGGTCTTTTACATCTTTGGTTAAATTTATTCCTAAGTCTTTTATTTTATTATTTTATTTTATTTTTGAAGCAATTGTGAATGGGATTGTGTTCATGATTTCCCCTTCTGATAGTTCATTATTGGTGCATAAAAATGCATCTGATTTCTGGATATTTATTTTGTATCCTGCTACTTTATTGAATTCATGTATCATTTCTCATTTCTAGCAGTTTTTTGGTGAACTCTTTAGGGTTCTCTATATAGTATCATGTCATCTGCAAATAATGACAATCTTACTTCTTCCTTTCCAATTTGGATGCCTTTCATTTCTTCTTCTTGGTTGATTGTTGTGAATTCTAGCTACTTCTAAAATGAGTTCTTTGGCCCTAGCCAAACACATCATTTAGCACCCTTTTATTTTAATTTATTTATTTATTTATTTATTATTATTTTGTATTTTTCCGAAGTTGGAAACGGAGATGCAGCCAGACAGACTCCCGCATGCGCCCGACCGGGATCCACCCGGCACGCCCACCAGGGGGCGATGCTCTGCCCATCTGGGGCATTGCTCTGCCGCAATCAGAGCCATTCTAGCGCCTGAGGCAGAGGCCATAGAGCAGGGGTCCCTAAACTTTTTACACAGGGGGCCAGTTCACTGTCCTTCAGACCATTGGCGGGCCAGACTATAAAGAAAACTATGAACAAATCCTTATGCACACTGCACATATCTTATTTTAAAGTAAAAAAAAACAAAAACAGAACGGGAACAAATACAATATTTTAAATAAAGAACAAGTAAATTTAAATCAACAAACTGACCAGTATTTCAATGGGAACTATGCTCCTCTCACTGACCACCAATGAAAGAGGTGCCCCTTCTGGAAGTGTGGTGGGGGCCGGATAAATGGCCTCAGGGGGCCGCATGCGGCCCGCGGGCCGTAGTTTGGGGACCCCTGCCATAGAGCCATCCTCAGCGCCTGGGCAAACTTCGCTCCAATGGAGCCCTGGCTGCAGGAGGGGAAGAGAGAGACAGAGAGGAAGGAATGGGAGAGGGGTAGAGAAGCAGATGGGCGCCTCTCCTGTGTGCCCTGGCTGGAATCGAACCCAGGGAATCCCGCATGCCAGGCCGATGCTCTACCCTGAGCCAACTGGCCAGGGCCTAGCACCCTTTTAGACACACACACACACACACACACACATACACACCTTTTTCCTCCACTAAATCAGATTAAATGCTCTTCATCCTTTTACTTGGGCAGGTTGCTCTCTTCCCTAATGCAGTGGTCCTAGGGCACACCAGCCTCCTTTGCTTTTGCTCTTATCTCTTATCTTCAGCCTCCTTTGCTTTTGCTCTTATCTCTTATCTTATCAAATAATAATCAACACCAGGTTCTTGTGAAGTCAGATTCTTTGATTCCTCCCTAGACCTAAACTCCTCCAGGGGATCTTCTGCCAGGAAAATATAGGAAACGGATATATTGCACTCTCTTTGGTTATATAATCGTTGATAGCCTTTTTCTGTTACGTGTTTGTCTACTCTGTATCGAGGTGCTCCTGCCATATAGGGACCCTAGTCTTACTCTGTTTGCTGCGCCACCACTAGCGTTATGCTGATAGTACGTGCTTTACAAACTCCTGCTACATAAATGGATGATCCGGTAAAAATTTTGCTTAGGCAAACCTGTTATTTTTTTAAATATGATTTACAACATGGGTCCCTAATAAAAGTATTTATGAAGAATGAGCACTTTCTAGTTTTAAAATGTTTCTGTTTGTTTAGGAAAGGAATTTAATAAATATACTTTAAAACTTCAATGTGAGAGTGAAGAAGGGAACATGGGATTGTTTAGGAGTAAACTTGGGTTAAGTGCTTACTCATCGCAGAGTCTATATTTAGGGATGTTGGAACAAAATCAAGAATAAAAAATTCTCCATGAATATTTAAGTAAGCTAGAAATGTGAAATGAACAAGTGAGGCCTATGAAACTGGAGCCAAACATCTTCAACTTCATGATCAATTTTATTTTTTTTAAGTTTGGTGGATAGGACATTGATTTAATACTAATATTTCTTCTTCCATTTGAGTTCTGCAGTAATATATTTTATTTTGAACTCTGTTCTTTTGGGTGTCTCTTAGTGAATTTGTTACTCTTCAGAGTCTATATGTCCCTTATCTAAGTTAATGATAAAACAGAAGTTAACTTCGGTTTTTTAAAATACGAACAGAGTAAATAACTCCTAATTTCCAACTTGAAATACAATAAATAAAGTTTTTGTTTAAACACTCTATATTTCAGCCCTGGCCGGTTGGCTCAGTGATAGAGCATCGGCCTGCCATGCAGGAGTCCTGGGTTCGATTCCCGGCCAGGGCACACAGGAGAAGCGCCCATCTGCTTCTCCACCCCTCCCCCTCTCCTTTCTCTCTGTCTCTCTCTTCCCCTCCCGCAGCCAAGGCTCCATTGGAGCAAAGATGGCCCGGGCACTGAGGATGGCTCCATGGCCTCTGCCTCAGGCACTAGACTGGCTCTGATTGCGGCAGAGCGACGTCCCAAGATGGGCAGAGCATCGCCCCCTAGTGGGTGTGCCGGGTGGATCCCGGTCGGGCGCATGCGGGAGTCTGTCTGACTGCATCCCCGTTTCTGGCTTTGGAAAAATACAAAAAAAACTCACACACACAAAAAACCCCCCCAAAACACTCTATATTTCATTGATCAGATGTGAAATAATAAAATAAATGGCTCTTCAGAGTTTTATAGGAACATATCTATGTCTATTTGCAAGGTATAGAAAAGGTTAGCTTTAGTTTTAACAGATTGCCCAAGGAAAGGAGAAAAGTCAACTTCTAGACTAGAGGAAGAAAACCTGCCCAAAGTCATTTGTTAAAAGTCATTTGATAATCTAATGAGATTTTAAATAAGCTGAAATATGAAAGTTTGGCTTAGAAATAAATGTTTCTGTACTGTTTTCAAACTACTTTTGCATATTTGATAACAACCTTCTTTATAAGTACTTTTGTGATGGTAATAATGGTCCAGGTCACATGGCTTTTGCATTTGCTTTATTTGGCGTCAACTTAGAGTTCTCTTTTTACACTTCATGCTCCACAAATATCGAGCCACTTCCAAGTCTTCCAAGTGAACCACGCTCTCTGAGCACCTGCTGTTTCTCACATGCTGATACGAATGCCCTTCCCAGCTCACACATCGCACACTTCTGCTCCTTTGAGTCTAGGCTAAAACATAATCACTTCTAGAGTTACTTTCCCGTCTCAAGGTTAACTGAACAGCTCCCTCCCTCCACCCTCCTGGGCTACAAATGGCCATTTATCTCCCTATTTCACCACAAGACTATAAACAAATTCAAGGTCAGATTGTAAGCGGGTTTTGTTTGTTTGTTTTACTCTTTTTAGTGCCTAGAGCAGTTGTAAAGGCATACAGTAAAAAGCCATCAATAAATATATTCTGAATGAATGGAAATTAGACAATCAACAGCAATAAATAAATTCTCTAGTAACTGAGAGCCTCTATAATATTTTCCGTATAAAAAAAGTAACTTCAAAATCATGTAAACTAAATTTTTCCTGGGTGTGTCCTCATTATAAGATTGAAAACCAATGAGACCAAATCTAAGGAAGTTATTGGACAAGTTTGTGTGTCATTCCTGCCCTAATTTTCTGAGAAATTCCTGGCGTCTTTCTGGTTTTCCCTTCTGAATGTACCACTCGCTTTTCATTTTCTAAAGAAATCGGAAAAAGTTTAGACTCTATTCATTTTTGCGTGCTGCGTGACGGATTATAACAGGGGTAGGGAACCTGTGGTTCGCGAGCCAGATGTGGCTCTTTTGATGGCTGCATCTGGCTCACAGACAAATCTTCAATAAAAAAAATAATAATGTTAAAAATATAAAACATTCTCATGTATTACAATGCATTCATTTCCTACCGCTCATGTTCATGGTTGCGGGTGGCTGGAGCCAGTCACAGCTGTCCTCCGGGACAACATCAATTTTTTATTGGATAATGCGTAATCTACACGGGTTGTTGTATGGCTCTCACGGAATTACATTTTAAAACATGTGGTGTTCATGGCTCTCTCAGCCAAAAAGGTTCCTGACCCCTGGATTATAATTTAGTGAGTTTCGATGTAACTTTAATTTTATATAAGTAACATAGTCTAATTTATTAATTTGGGTGACAAAGTTCCCTTTACTATTCAATTAATTTTGAGACTTCTGGTTCCAACTGGTGAACTGAACTCATGATTTTTTACTTTTCCCTCATGAATCTCTGTGAAAATTTATAATAATGAAAAAAATGTATATAATCATCACAATAAAGGAAAGGAAGGATGGGCAAGGATTTTAACTTCATTGGGGAAGGTGGGGAATAGATGAAACAATAACAACTAATAAAGCAGAGTAGATGACATATAACCTAGAAACAAGGTGTAGAGGATACTGCTCAAAAAGAGTCCATCTGCTATGCACAGAGGCGGATTAAGGTCGGTTGAGGTCCCGGGTTTAGAAGAATATATTGGGCCCCTTAAAAAAAGAGAGACAGGAAAATAAAAAGACACGTTAACCATATTTTTAAATAAATAAAAAATATTATGTACTAGTAATGTTAAAATTGCACATATGAAGCCAAACTTGGTGTCATTAGGAAAGAGTGTAAAGTTGGGGTTTTGCGGGGCCCTTCAGAAGTCGGGGCCCAGGGCGTGTGCCCAGTGTGCCCGCCATTAAATCCGCCTCTGACTATGCGCCGTCTTCGAGACACTCAAAATGTGCAGACTAGGAACAGTGGATGATGCTAAATCCAGAGAAATCAATGGGAAGTGTAACAGGGGGCTTTTTTGTTCTTCTTCCAAACACCTTAAATAAAGAGGACAATACCTGGAGAGTTAGGATGAAGTGGGCAAAATCAGGGCAGCTTTGTGATCTGGCATAAGGGGACAGGTCAGTCCCTGTCTGCACACGCCAGGGCAGCCAGATGACAAGCTCACCCGACTCATACTTTTCAATCTACTATTCCAAACCTCCAGTCTTCAATAGGCTGAACAAAGATAATAGAAATGAATCAGGAGATACAAAATAGCAGAAAAAAATGATCTGAGGGGAAGCAGATGACGCAAGAAACAGAAGATAATTGTGTTGTTCTCTGCTTAGTAGCCTCTTTCAGATTCTGGGTCTGTAACAAAGAGGATACCCTGAAAAAAACAAACAAACAGCACTCAGATAAAAAGAAAGAGATTTTTCTAAAAAGAAAAAAAAAAAAGCTATGGAGGAAAAAGTTGAAGAGAATGCTTAGGAAGTGAACAAAGACAGAACAATAAGGTAAGCATCATTTCAGAGGGCCCAACAACCAGTGTTTATCACTGTGCAACTTGCGCATGTCACAGTTGGGCAGCCACACAGCATGGACCTGAAGAGAGAGCTTAATACAACTGAGAGGAAGAAATGAAAAAATTCCACAGTTGGAAGATGCACATCTTCAGATTTAAAGGGGTCATTAGAGGCCCAACAACTTGTATGCGAAAACCAACACTTAAACACATCATTTCAGAACCTCGAGGCTAAAGAGATTGTTTTCATTTCTACACATTCAGCTCATGTATTTTCTTTCCTAATGTGAAAGTCTAAAGCTACAGTGAGAATGTGAGGAAATGAGAACTGTCACACACTGTTGGTGGAGGTGTAAATTGTAAGGATTACTTTGAAGAGCATTTTGTCAGTTTCTGGTGAAGTTGAAGATGCTCACAGAGTGTGACTCCACAGTCCACTTATAGATACACTCCTTAGAGAAACTGCTACCTTCCTTAAGGAACTATTGTACAAACAAGATTATTCTTTGTTACATTGTAATAGAAAAACAGATTGTTGTATAGTAGTTAAAATTACTGTCTATCAACATGGATAATTCGCAAAAACAATGTTGAGGAGGGAAAAAAGCAGGCTGCAAAGTGATTAAATACACATACACATTAAGATGTGTATTTAAAATGTATGTGTATTTAAAAATAAAAAATAGCCTATAGATTTTTTAATAGTGAATGTAGAAAACAAGTTTCCAGAGGTTAAAAACAGCAAAGGGCCCTGGCTGGATGACTCCAAGCACTATCTTGAAGCACAGAGACTGCCAGTTCGATCCCCGGTCAGGGCACATATATGAACTGATCCATGTTCCTGTCTCTCTCTCTCTCCCTTCCTCTCTCCCTAAAATCAATTTATAATTTTTTTAAAATTAAAAAATAAAAAGACAAAAACACAAGCCAGGTCACAGAAAGAACGTGAATCAGACTGGCATAGGCTTCTCATAGCACTATTGAATGTGCTAGAAAATATGGGATGATACATTAAAAATCGGAAGCTATATGATTTTTTAACAGCTTTATGGTATAATCTGCATGCCATAAAACTCACCCACCTTAACTGAAAATGTCAATGATTTTTAGTCAATTCACAAAGTTGTAAACCTGTCACCACAGTCCAGGTTTAGAATATTTTCATCACTCCAAAAAGATCCCTCATAACTATTTGTAGTAAATTCTCATTCCCTCCCATCCCTGCTCCGGGCAACCACTCATCAGCTTCTCTCTCCATAGATACACTTTTTTATACATTGTATGTAAATGGAGTTATACAATATGTGGTCTTTGCATCTGGCTCCTTTCACCTAGCTTAATTTGTTTGAGATTTAGCTACATGGTAACACACCAGGAGCAAGTTCCTTTTTATGTCTGTGTTTAATTTTTTAAGCATCCTCCAAACTGTTTTCCAATGTTGCTATACCATTTAACACGTTTACTAGCAATGTGCAAGCGTTCCTTCTGGTCTTTTCACACCTTCACCAGAGCTTGCTCTCATATCTTTTTTTAATGACTTTTTTTTTTGTTTTTTTTTTTGTTTTTTTTTTAGAGAGGAGAGGGAGAGAGAGAGAGGAGAGACAGAGAGAGAGAAGGGGGGGAGGAGCTGGAAGCATCAACTCCCATATGTGCCTTGACCAGGCAAGCCCAGGGTTTCGAACCGGCGACCTCAGCATTTCCAGGTCGATGCTTTATCCCACTGCGCCACCACAGGTCAGGCTCTCATATCTTTTTGAGTATAGGTATGTGACGTGTTATCTCATTGTGGATTTACCTGCATTTTCCTAATGACTAGTGAGGTTGAGTATCTTTTCGTGTGTTTATTAGTCATTCTTGTATTTTCTTTGATAAGATACCTAATAAAATAATTGGTCCATTTTTAATTTTTTTTTGGTCTTCTTAGTATTTAGTGGTGTCTGTTATGTATTATGGATACTAGTGATTTAGCAGATATGTGATTTAGAAACATTTTCTTCCCATATGTGGTCTGTCTTTTCCTTTTCCTTAAGGGAATTTCTAGAAACACAAAAGATTTTCATTTTGAAGAAGTTCAATTTGCTAGATTTTTTTTATGGGTCATATTTTTGCTATTATACTTAAAAATACTTAGACTAACCTAAAGTCATGAAGATTTTCTCCTGTGTATTCTTACGAGGGTCTACATTTTTTGGACCTGACTTTTATTCCAGCATCAATTGTTAAAAAGAGTGTGTTATGGATTAAATGTGCCCCCCACCCCAACTCATGTGTCACAGTCCTCGCGCCTAGTACCTCAAAATATGATTGTATTTGAAAGGGGGTTATTGCCGATGGAATTAATTAAGATGAGGTCGTACTGAAGTAGGGTGAACTTTGGTTTTAATACAACTGTTGTCCTTACAAAAAGAGGAAATCTGGATGCAAAGGTGATGGCAGAGATATTGGGGTGATGTTTCCACACGCCAAGAAACACAGAGACTACCAGCAAAGCCCCAGGAGCTGGGCGAGAGGCGTGGGCCACATTCTCCCGGCCAAGCCTCAGAACGCGCCACCTGCCGACACTGTGACCTCAGACTCTGGTCTTCAGAACTGTGAGATAACAGCTACCTGCTGTTTCAGCCCCTGCGTTTATGATGTTTTGTTACCTGCAGCTCTAGCAAACAAATGCAGACTGGCTATATGATTTTTAACCTAAAATCTTATCTTAGCTCCAACTATAATCAAGAGAAAGGGCTGAATGAAGGCTTCTTTTCCCCGGACATGCAGGGATTCAGAAAATTGACTTCCAGCACACCATTGCTTAGGAAATGTATCACAATGAAATGAAGGGGGAAACAAGAAAGAAGAAGAAGAAGAAATGTGGTTTAGGAAAAGTGAAGCTAGGAGAGGAAGAAAAATAAGTCCCAGATGACAGCTGCGTGGCTGGTTTGCAGAACCATCCGTCTGGATGGGAGCAGACGCGTGGAGTCCCGGGAGGGATTTGATAGATTTATCTGCGCTTTTGTTGTTGGAAGAATGTAGCTCTAGGATATAAATGGAAGGGAAAAAGCAAACTGGGGTTAGTTTGCGAGGGCTGTCATCACATAGAGCCACAGACTGAGTGGCTTAAGTAACAGAAATATGTTTCCTCACCGTCCTGGAGGCTGCCAGTTCTGGAGGCGGGAGCTCCAGGTGTCAGCAGAGTGGGTTTCTTTTGAGAGCCCCCCCTCCTCAGCGTACTGATTGGTCTTCTGTGTGCGTCTGGGTCCTGTCTGTTACAAAACACCATTCATGTTGGATTAGAGCCCGCCCCTATGACTTTATTTTACCTTAGTGACCTCTTTAAAGTCTCTGTCCCCGAGCCTGACCTGTGGTGGCGCAGTGGATAAAGCGTCGGCCTGGAAATGCTGAGGTCCCCGGTTCGAAACCCTGGGCTTGCCTGGTCAGGGCACATATGGGAGTTGATGCTTCCAGCTCCTCCCCCTGTCTCTCTCTCTCCTCTCTAAAATGAATACATAAAAAAAAAAAAAGTCTCTGTCCCCGCATACAGTCACATTCTGACATACCCAGGGTTAGATTTCAACATATGAATTCTAGGGTGGGGCTTGAGGGGACACAATTCAGCCCAGAGTGAAACTGAAGGAAGCAGTACTGATTCAGTGGTCTCATTTTTCAGCTGTCTCTCGTCACTGCAAGACACGTTAAAAATGTCCCTCCTTTTCTAAGAATGGCAATGATTGTTTATATTGTGTGTGTATGGGGGGAGGGGCAACTAGTAAACAGCTCTCTCATGTTTCTTAGCCAAAGGCACTCCACCTCACAATAGTAGCTTTGGGCTCCCGTGTTGTAGCTTCCCGGGAGTATAGCTCTTTCGGTTCACATTACACATCTGGGGCCAGTCCCCATAACATACCAGTCACATCAGCGGCACTCCATTGGGAGAGATTAAGTCAGTCAATTTCAGCATCGAGGAAACAGTAAGAAATAGAAACTCCGTGTAGAATGGGATATGTGTGTGCTGTCTCTAGAGGAATGATCACTTCCCACCTCTGACTCAACGTGGGTGTGCAGGCCCACTGTTGTTGCTATGTCCATTTCCAACGGAAGCTGGACATCTAGCACTTTTAGGTGGTATTTTCCCAATTTTAAATGTGATCAACAAAGTCAGATTTGAGACGCTGTGGAACCAATGGCCCATGAGCCAAACTAAACATCTCTGCCGGTGAAATTTGGCTAGTTTGTAATCTTGGCGCTGACTTTGCCCGGACCTTCCCTAACATCTCTTGTAAACATTTCATCACTGTTAATTAAATTCCACAAAGGCCATCAGGAACAAGGTCACCATTTTATTGAGGGGCTCCGAGAGGGCTGGTCTGGATAAGGTCACCAAAGCTAGTTGCTAAGAACATCTGATCTAGAAGACAGGTCCCCTGACTCTGCCTGGTCACTGCTCTTCCCTCTGTGTTCTGTCATTTCCCAGTGGACTTTTTATTTTTATTTATTCATTTTTAGAGAGGAGAGAGAGAGACACAGAGAGGGAGAGAGAGGAGAGAGAGACAGAGGGGGGTGGGAGGAGCTGGAAGCATCAACTCCCATATGTGCCTTGACCAGGCAAGCCCAGGGTTTCAAACCGGCGACCTCAGCATTTCCAGGTCGATGCTTTATCCACTGTGCCACCACAGGTCAGGCCCCAGTGGACTTTTTTTTTTTTTTTTTTCTTTTTCATTTTTCTGAAGCTGGAAACAGGGAGAGACAGTCAGACAGACTCCCGCATGCGCCCGACCGGGATCCACCCGGCACGCCCACCATGGGGCGATGCTCTGCCCACCAGGGGGCGATGCTCTGCCCATCCTGGGCGTCGCCATGTTGCGACCAGAGCCACTCTAGCGCCTGAGGCAGAGGCCACAGAGCCATCCCCAGCACCCGGCGCGGCGGAGGGGTGGAGAAGCAAATGGGCGCTTCTCCTGTGTGCCCTGGCCGGGAATCGAACCCGGGTCCTCCGCACGCTAGGCCGACGCTCTACTGCTGAGCCAACCGGCCAGGGCCCCCAGTGGACTTTTGACAGAGTGAACTACATACAGCTGCTCACCTAACCTCTTCTGTTTCCTTCAATCACTCAATTGATATCAGCATCTTCTTCTCTTTTTCTGAGCATAGCTGCTTCTGAGACTGTGTACAACCAGTCCAATGGGCAGTCATATATGAAGTGGAAAGTTCTTGATTTCCAACTTGAGAAATCGTAGCGATTTTATGAAACCTTCAGCATCTTCAACTTCACTCTCATTGATAACCTGCGGCAGAAATATAATGATTGCTTATAAATTGGTTATTCAAAAATGTTATTGTATTATTTGGCTATTAAAATGTGATTGTTTAAAAAGAATTTCTTGATCGAAATCTAGTTAAGAAAAATAAGGTCACATGAACAAGCTGGAGTTTGTGTAAGCAAAACTTTAGCTCCTTCTGTGAGAAGAAAATGAAGGTATTTCAGATGACACTTAGGAATTTATAGATTGCTATAAATCTTGGATTTATTAAGTGTAACTTATGCTCAGTATTATATAAATTAATTCTTAATAATTTATTATCCTTCTGTAAAAGGATTGGATAAAATAGATTTCTGCCTCATTTTACTGCAAAACATTAAATTATAGCACTTCAAATTATTTTCAGTAGGTCTACCCTCACGAATATCTTTGCTTAACCTTTTGTGAAAGATTGCTCTTAAAGTTGTATTTATACATCAGGTTGCTGCTCTGGCAGGAGGTTGTAGTGTTATGTTAAGTCATCCTGTGCAAGTACCCTAGACTCTATAACCTTCATTTTGCCATAGCCATTGACTGTTTGAACCGTATTTACGAGTTCATCTCTCTACCTTTAGGACCAATCCTGTTATTAAGTAGGATATATTAAAGCATGTTAGACAGTCTAACTATCTAGAATTCAGTGGAACCTTCCTTAATGATGCTAATGTTCCAGCTTTGACCTTATCAGTTTTAATGTTTAGTCACTTATCTTTTCTGAGACTTTTTTTTCTATAACACACATAGTATGACATGCATAGAGAAAAGTGCACAAATAAGTGACAGTTACCACAAAGTGAACACAGTCAATTACCACCACCTTGTTAAGAAATAGAGTATTCATTAACAGCATCCCGAACGCCTTCTCTGCATTTCCTACCAATCACTGTCTGCTCCCTTCTGCCCACAGTTTAAACTAGTCTGTCTCCTGATGACCATGCTTGAACTTCATGCACAGAAAGTCATTTGGTGTGTATTCTCTCTGTAAGGTATTTTTCCCCCGCTGAGAAGGAAGGAAGGGGGCCGGAGCCACAAAGTGTGGAATAGCAAAGGCTTTATTTAGTACAGAGCGCATCCCACCGGCGAGGTTCCCTGGCCCAGGGGGTAAAGATGGAAGCCAGGGAAGTCGCAAGTGGTGACCCGCGTGGGAGATATTTAAAGGGTCCCTAGGGTGGTCGAGCTAATATGATGTGGTGAAATCTCACTGGCTGGCAGATGGTTGCTTTTTTCCAAAGGGTTCCTGTGAAGCCTTTTTTGGCTCGCTTGGTTGTGGGCGGTCCTAGCCAAAGTTCGCGGGTCTGACCTTTCCCATTATCCACCGACCTTATACTCTCATGAGTGGCTTCTTACTCTCCAGAGACATTGTGTGTTTGGGATCCAACCAGTTGTTACATGTAGCAGTAGTTCATTGTTTCTCATTATCATATAGAATTCTACTGTACAAATACACTGTAATTTATTTATCTACTCTACTAATACTGTACATTGCCTCCACCCAAATTTTGGGTCTTGTGAAGATGCTGCTCTGAATATTCTTGTATACATGTTGTGAGGTATGTGAGCATGAATTTCTGTTGGGTCTATACATAGGAGCCAAATAATTGGGTCATAGAAAAATAAACAAACAAACAAGAAATTATGTATCCACTCCCTCAACTTCAGTAGATGATGCTAATGTTTTCAAACATAGCTGTCCTAGGTTATAGTTACTGACAGTGTAGATTTGGCATTTGTTCTTCATCTTATCAAAAGATGTATTTTTTGGTGCTGGGAAAACTGGAAAGCCACATGCAAAAGAATGAAACTGGACTACAGTTTGTCCCCCTGTACTAAAATTAACTCAAAATGGATCAAAGATCTAAACATAAGACCTGAAACAATAAAGTACATAGAAGAAGACATAGGTACTAAACTCATGGACCTGGGTTTTAAAAAGCATTTTATGAATTTGACTCCAATGGCAAGAGAAGTGAAGGCAAAAATTAATGAATGGGACTACATCAGACTAAGAAGTTTTTGCTCAGCAAGAGAAACTGATAACAAAATAAACAGAAAGCCAACTAAATGGGAAATGATATTTTCAAACAACAGCTCAGATAAGGGCCTAATATCCAAAATTTACAAAGAACTCATAAAACTCAACAACAAACAAACAAACAATCCAATTAAAAAATGGGAAGAGGACATGAACAGACACTTCTCCCAGGAAGAAGTACAAATGGCCAACAGATATATGAAAAGATGCTCATCTTCTTTAGTTATTAGAGAAATGCAAATCAAAACTGCAATGAGATACTACCTCACACCTGTTCGATTAGCTGTTATTAGCAAGTCAGGTAATAGCAAATGTTGGAGAGGCTGTGGAGAAAAAGGAACCCTCATCCACTGTTGGTGGGAATGTAAAGTAGTACAACCACTATGGAAGAAAGTATGGTGGTTCCTCAAAAAACTGAAAATAGAACTACCTTATGACCCAGCAATCCCTCTACTGGGTATATACCCCAAAAACTCAGAAACATTGATACGTAAAGACACATGCAGCCCCATGTTCATTGCAGCATTGTTCACAGTGGCCAGGACATGGAAACAACCAAAAAGCCCATCAATAGAAGACTGGATAAAGAAGATGTGGCACATATACACTATGGAATACTACTCAGCCATAAGAAATGATGACATCGGATCATTTACAGCAAAATGGTGGGATCTTGATAACATTATATGAAGTGAAATAAGTAAATCAGAAAAAAACAGGAACTGCATTATTCCATACATAGGTGGGACATAAAAGTGAAACTAAGAGACATTGATAAGAGTGTGGTGGTTACGGGGGGAGAGGGGAAAGGGAGAGGGAAAGGGGGAGGGGGAGGGGCACAAAGAAAACTAGATAGAAGGTGACAGAGGACAATCTGACTTTGGGTGATGGGTATGCAACATAATTGAAAGACAAGATAACCTGGACTTGTTGATCTTTGAATATATGTAACCTGATTTATTGATGTTGCCCCATTAAAAAAATAAAATTATAATAAAAAAAAGATGTATTTTTATTTTTATGTCTTGGATATATTGTATTATCGCATTGCCATTATAATTTGCACTGCCCTGGGGCCGTTTATTGGCCATTAAGTTATCCTCTTATAAAGTGTCCCAAGTCTCTTGTCTGCTTTTCTATTAGGTTGTTGTTGTTTTAACTAATTTGCAGGAATTTACATCTTAAGCGTACAAGTCTCTAGTCAATTTTATTACTTACAACCATCCTCTCCTACACTTCGGTCTGCCTTTTCACAGCTTTAATGGTGTTTTGCTGCAAAGCAGAAAGTTAATGAACTTTACTTTTTTCTAACATCTTCTTCACTGAGTGTGCTTTCTGTCTCCTGTGTAAGGAAGCTTCCTCTATCCCAAGGTCATGAATCTTTCCCTATGCTATCTTCTAATTGCACCATTGCTTTTGTTCATAGTTAGATCTATAATCCACTTGGAATGAATTCTGGTAAATAGTGTGAGGGATGGAAAGTTTGATTTTTTTCTGTATGTCTACACAACTCACCTGACACATTTACTGGACAGACCGAGCTTTCCCCATTGCTGCCTCTGTATGTGATTAGGCTTAAGGACTACTTGTAAATGAAAATGTTTTCTAATGAGATGCCCTGTGACTTGATCATTATAAGTGGTCACAGTGGATGCAAATACATTTAAAGTTTTATTTGTAAATCACAGTGAGTCACATCTCATAAAGAAGCCAAAAAAAAAAAAAAAAAAAAAAAAGAGGTCAATAGGATTAAGGAAACTGGAAATGGGAGAAGGCAGAAGCACATGCATGAGGGATTCCACAGTAAGGAGGTAAAGAGCTTCCATAGATTTGCTCTCAAAGAACTGCAAAGGAGAATCTATGGTCATGGCCACAGGAAGAACTTACCAAGTTTGAATGCTCTTAGATCTCAAGATTGGTGAGGTGTGAGGTAGTTATCTCAGTGCAGTTTAAACCCGAGACTGAGCAAAGAGCCCATAGTTCCTGAGATGAGACACAGGGTGTGTGTGTGTGTGTGTGTGTGTGTTCCCCCAGTTGTAAGTTACTAAAGGAAGTGAGGACAGAGAGACCAATGAGAAAGGTCTAGGAGTGAATAAAATGATTCATTGCGGGAAACTGTACTACACGCTCTCTACCCCTTGCTTTGAAATTCCTCCTGATTGTAACTAAAGAGAAATTGTTCCTTACAGATTCCAGTAGCTCACACGCAGGAGGAAAGCAGAAAGACATTGTCTGAGAATTAGGAGTTTCACTTAATAACTTTTCACTTTCAAAAATGAAACTCTCAGTTTCTACATTGGGCAGTGATCATGAAGAACGGATGAACGAGTTTGCATGAGACCACACATACAGCTGGGGCAGGGAGGTGAGACAGGGCTTACGGTTGAGGACTGAAAGCCTTGGCCTTTATTTCATTGGAAGACAATAGCCATAACCATGTGACAGCTCTACTTCCATTCATTAGGAATAATCCTTAACTCGGTTTGTTTATAATCACCTGATAGACTCACGAAGGTCACCAGGTGGGCATATATATGAGCTTGAAAGTGAGGGGAAAAAACCTTTATGGCCTTTGGTTTTCCCACTGAAAATGTGCTCCCGGGCTAATAAGAAATGGCATTTGATTTCAGACACTCTGAAATACCCTCCGTGTTAAGCCAAAGAAGTCGCCATGAAGCACAAAGTACAAAGTCCTCCAAGCACGTGACTGCTGTTCCCAGCACCTGGTTCTTCCAAGCACGTTGCTTCTCAACACTCTCTCTAGAGCTGATCAGAGTTTGAGTAGGTTTATCTGAGATAAGACAGATGTCCTAACTGGAGTTATACTTTTTAATTATTGCAGTTAAAGTCATAATGGCAAAAAAGACGGTAAGGTTGATGTTCATACTCACCCTTCCTGGCTAGCCTTTTTTGCTCTCAGAACTTTGGAGTGAGGAAATGAGCAGTAAGTCGAATAGCATGATATACACTAGGCTCTGGGGGTTGCTGAAAACGCCCTCTGTGAATGTGTCCTGTAAGTTGCATCTGCACACACAGTGACACATTGAGATAGCTTTCCAAGATAAATCAAACGAAATCCCAGGGGCTAGGTGCGTGGGGCTGCTCCAGGCAGGACGGTAACATGGGGACTGGAACTCTGAAGTAAGCAATCAGTGCAGCAATACATTTCTTATCAGGCAACAGGGTGGATCTTTGGGGGGCTGACACGGCCTCCAAGGCCTAATGTGGTTTAAAAGGCCCTGTACCGCATTCTGGGTCAACCTGGGCTGCACGGACTTCTCTTGACCCCTCAACTCGGTGTTATGGGCCGAATTCAGTCTCCAAATCATCTGGAAGACCTAACCCTGCAATGTGATGGTATTTAGGGCTTGGAGGAGGTGATCAGGTTTAGATGAGGTCATGAGGATGGGCTCTCATAGTGGGGGTTAGCGCCCTTGTAAAAAGAGATACCAGTTTGTTCTCCATCCCCTGTCATGTGCAAACACGTTGAGAAGGTGGCCATCTGCAAGCCAAGAAGAGAGTTCTCTCCAGGGCGTCGAACTGGCTGGCCGCTGGACCTGGGCTTTGGCTTCCAGAAATGTGAGACATGAATTCCTGTTCTGTAAGACCCCTCATGTGTGGGATCTGGGTTTGGCAGCTCCGCGTGGGAGCACCTTAACAGGGCTCAGTGGAGTGCCCTGGAAGCTATATGCACTCATTGGTATCCTTGATCTTAGATGTAGTATGGTTTTTGGTGAAAGCCGTTGAAAAAACAACCTGGAACTCTATCTGAGTTGTCCTTTGTCATTAAATTCTCTTCTTCACCACCCTTCCCCCCACTTTGTTATTATGAATGAGATGTTTCATTTTGTTTTGCTTTCCCATAAGATGAGTTGTGAATGTTTTGGGTAGGCCACCTTAACAACCAAATAGTGTTATATCGAACAATTTATTAAAATAACAAATCTACCTTGACAGAAATAAGATGTTTATGTCAGCAAAGTACAGCTGCTCTGTGGGCTTCTAGTGACATCTGCTGGACACATCAAACAGTAGCCAGCACATGTGGACTGACTGCTGCCGTTCTGGTAACGAGACAGACCGGGCGCCACAGGTAGGAGAGTGACCTCTAGTGAACAAGCCTTGAAAATACTCTTTTGAAATTGAATAGAAAGCTCAGAGTGCCATCTAGATGATTAATATTTTGGGGGGAGAAGAAAGGTAAGAGCATACGTATTGAGTCGTCAGTGATGTTCCATTCCTTTCCCTGTGAACAGACATCTCCTAGACGTAATGGAATAAAATTTGATGGTCTTAGCCTGTTTTCGGGACTTACCATTTTGTTTTTATGGGTTATTTTATACTGAGAGGCTGTATAATTTAGTCATGTAGAGTGGAGGCTCGGGAGTCAGAGCTGGGATTAAAACACAGGCTTTGCCACTTACTAAATTTTTGTCTTGAGCAGGCTAGTTAGCTTTCTTGTGCCTCAGTTTCCTTGGCTTAAAATGAAGATAATTGTCCTTACATCACAGAAATTACAATAGTGCCCGGCACTAAGTAAATGATTCAACAACTGTTCACTATTTTTATCAAAATAAAATAAAGTCCCTGTAGTTTCGGTCATTCTCCGATAAGTCTCTCACCATCTTTTTGTTGGGAGTCAGCTGAGGACAGATGACTCTTGTCCCCAGGGGGCAGGGAGAGGGTCTACAGAACGCAGGATGGAAACCTGTGCTCATGGCCTCAGATGATCTGGACGAGGAACCCACGGGCAAAGATATTCTTGCGCTGTGGGTGGGGTAGAGGGGCGGCTGTGGCCAGGGCAGGAAGTCCACAATTTTTACGATTAGATTAGCTGTGTAGTCACGAAGATGGCTTTGGATTAATGCCATGTGGTAATGAGCTCAGCGATTAAATGTCACGTAGTCATTGACTATTGAGTAGGGCTAGGGAGGCTTTCCGGCTGCTCAGCTGGGTCCTTGGATTGGGCACATGCTCTGCACATCCTCAGGTATTGTCATTGTCCTCCCTGAGAGCCAGCAGGAATTATTTATAGGGTGTGTACAAGGAACAAGATCTCGGGCGGGCCAGTGCCGGAGAGCAGGGCGCAGAGCTCAATGAACCCGGGCATCGTAAACATTTCCGCGAAGCTGGTGGAGCTGCTGTCATGGCGTTGGTGTAGCGAGGGGTCACGGGCTTCCGGTCTCTGCTGGAAATATAATACATGGACCAGCCGGGAGAGTCCAAGCAGAGCTGTGATTTTGTGGAGGGGTATTTTATAAATTCCTTTTCATTTTTACTTTATCAAAGTAATGCAGGCAAACATTTAATAAACAAAAGTAATTTAGACTAATAAAAACTCTAGTCCTTCTTTTGATGTCCTTAAGAACATCTACTCTTAACCCTTTAAGCTTGTTATTCTCTTTGTTACCTTCACAGGTCTAAATAATGTACGACAATAATTATTTGTAAATATCGACATTTAAGAAAATTTTGAGTGACTTTCTGCTCTGACACCTGAGGTTTTAGCTCCCTATTTAGTGTCTCTCTTGTAGTGAGTATAGACTGCTAGTGTCGCTGGGCCTGCATACTTTGAAAAAAAGAAGTTTGAGCCAAACTGTGAAGGATCAAGTGTAAACATAAAAATATAGTTGCTCCTGCTTCCCTTAAGAAATCATCAAATATTAAAAAAGCGGGTCTGCATTTGTTCATGGAAACAGTTGTCCTGGGGCACATAGAGCAGATGATGGTCTAGGGACAGAGAGTGGGGGGTGACTGCAGAGACGGGGGGGGGGGGGGGCTGGGAGGGGCTAGTGTTTAAGGGGCATAGGGTTTCCGTAGGAGAGGATGCAGGTGTTCTGGGATGGATGGTGGCGATGGGTTCACAAGAATGTGAATGTCCTTACTATTCCTGAACCACACTAAAAATGGTTAAAAGGGCAATTTTTATGTTATGTATATTTAACCACAGTTTTTAGAAGAAGAGAATTTTTGAATGCAAGACTAGATAATTAGTAGTGGAACAAATGAAAAATGGGTAGTAAGGCTTCTAATAGAGAGGAAATGAATATAATAAGATCTCGCCAAATTATTGTATTTTATATTTCAACGTACTTCCATGATCTAGGTTTTTTTCATCTATAAGAGTCTGACTCCATTATGAAATGCACTAACATGAGGAGGGAGTGGACACAGATGTTTTGCGGTTTGAAAAACATCCCCAAATCACCCTGCCAAGGAAGGTAGAAAGATGAATGTGTAAGGGAAACCCACCACCTTCCCCATGATCCACCTCTGAGGGGAGGTGATGGATGATACCCATTGCACAGATGGGGCAGGCAGAGGTTTGGTATCGCCCAAGGGCACATGGGGTGTAAGTAAGCTCCAGAAGGGAAGACATGCTCTGCTTATTTTCATTTAATTAATTAATTAACTAATTAATTAATTTACAGAGACAGAGAGAGTCAGAGAGAGGGACAGGCAGGAAGGGAGAGAGAGATGAGAAGCATCAATTCTTTGTTGCAGTACCTTAGTTGTTCATTGATTGCTTTTTCATATGTGCCTTGACTGGGGGGCTACAGCAGAGCAAATGACCCCTTGTTCAAACCACGACCTTGGGCTTCAAGCCAGTGACCATGGGGTCATGTCTATGATCCCATACTCAAGCCAGTGACCCTGTGCACTCAAGCTGGTGAGCCTGCACTCAAACCAGATGAGCCCATGCTTAAGCCAGTGACCTTGGGGGTTTTGAACCTGGGTCTTCTGTGTCCCAGTCCACTCTATCCACTGCGCCACTGCCTGGTCAGGCTCTCCTTAAAATCTTTACGAATGTGGCTCTTCACAGGACTTACACAATGTTGTCAATAGAGCAATACATTAAAGTCACTACTTACACCATAACATTTTCCTTTAAAAGTCCTGAACAGAAATAACATCAGGTGGGTGGTATAATTTTTGCAGTGTGGACAAGACACCTTTCTGTCTACGATTACTTCCCTCACTTTCTCCCATTTCCCAATATCTGAAACTCATGTAAGAGATGATGTATCTTATTTTGCAACTAGAGAAAAGGCAGATGACCCTCGGAGGGGTAACACATCACATCAATTCTGAGTCCTGGGAATAGAGTTGGTGTGTGGAACGAAGACCACAGCCCTGGAATTCTGAATTGATAGCAGAAAGTCATGGAAAGGAGAGAATTGTGATGTGAAATAAACAATGTCCCCATTAGAAGTTGCCCTGCCTGGGATCATTTACTCACTTACTGGAAATTGCCCACATTGTAAAGGGAATTCAGATCTGCTGATAAAGTTGCACACACTTGAGCAAAATCAGCTGAGAATCACTAAGAACAACCAGGCAAGTGGAGGATGTCTGAAGGAAAGGAGGGCAGAGCCAGCACAGGTGTTGGAGGGCCATGCCCATGCCAGCGTCTCATCACCTGGGAGAGGTGGGCCCCAAACCTGGCCCAACTGTCCCAACAGCTACTGTGACAAAGAAATATGTGCCCAATAATAAGACTTATGGTCAACTAGAATCTCAGCGGGCTGGTCCCAGACATATGTTTTTATTTTTTAAATTAAACTTGTTGGGGGTCACATTCGTTAATGGGATTCTGTAAGTTTCCAGTGTATCATTCTATCATATATCATATGTAGACTGCATGGTGTTTCTCCTTCCATTATCCTTTACCCTCTTCATCCTTTCTCCAACCACCTTCCCCTCTAGTAACCACCGTACCGTGTCCGTGTGTATGAGATTTGTTTTTGTATTGTTTGTTTGTTTGGGTCTCATATCCCACATATGGGTGAAATTGTATGCTTCGTGTCCTTTTCCATCCGATGTATTTGGCTTAGCAGGATACTCTCCAGACCCGTCCAGTAAAGGTACACAGGGTGGGACAACGGTAGGGTTACAGTTGCGAATATGTGAAACATAGACTTTATTCTTGCTTTACTCGTGATGAATTCTCGTATGATTTTTCATACAAACAGCTGTATACCCACTTTTGCCCCACCCTGTATTACTACCTGTGTTCACTGCAGTATTATTCAGGATAACCAACACTTGGAAACCACCTAAACGTCCTTTGATGATGAGTGGATAAAGAAAATGGGGGGGGGGGTCCATGTATACAGTGGAATACTGCTCAGCCCAGACATGTATGTTTTTAAAATTGCTTTCCGTGTTATTCTGATGTGTGTTCCTCATTAAGACCCAGGTTCCAAAAGCTACACTTTCTTGCTCTCCGCCAGTCTCTCTCATCAGTGTCTTGTCTGCCTGTTGAGGCAACGTCATGGTATGCATTCTAGATAAGTACCAGAGAAACGTTTTGCAGTAGAATAAAGTGCTACATAGGAAATTGCTTTCTTTGATAGCAATCAGGTGACTAAAGTCATATAAAGGAAAAAAAGGTTTAGAGAATACAGGATAGAATAATATTATTTCCCTCTATTTCTAAGATTAAATAATTTAAATGTAAAAAGTTTCAAATATGTATAATTTGAATGGTCCAGTAATGAAAAGATTCTTTAATATTGCGAAGTTCTCAGCTCTGAAGGAAAAGAAGTGTTTGACTTGTTAATTGTTTAGGACCAATCTTGGTGAAGTCATTCAGACCCCTGTGACTTAGGAACGCTTATTTGTTAACTCAAATTTCCTGACTGCTTGATGAAGCCTGCTGTCTCCTCCCCTAGACTCTGTGTGTTTGCTGCTGTTCTCTTATTGGAACATTTTTTAAACAGTGGGATAAGGGTATGTATATTCTTTCTCCCTGTGTGTGTGCCTGTGCATAGCATTGCTGAGTGTGTCTGAATATGAGGTAGGCATTGATCTCCATGCATTGATTCATGTGGATAGGAAGACATGTGAATTTATAGGAAAGGCTTTTGGCCACTTTCTCTGATGTTACTGTAACTGAAGGAGCTCGGAAGCCCATCGGGTCGTGTCAGGCATCGAGGTGAAACTTACCAGGGCTGTTTCGGAAGGCACCTCGCGCATGGCAGCTTTGTTCACGCATCTGACAGGACATCCTGTCCTTCCCTCACTCCCTTCACTGTGTCGCTGTTCCTCCTCACTATAAGTAAGAGTATTTACTGCTAATGGCTCTTGAACCACATCAAGTGTGGTGCAGAATCTCACTCACTCTTCCAAGTAATAGGCTCACTCAACCTCGAGTCGGGAAAGTGTGGGCTGAAGCTCACCATCGTTGTATGCCACACCCAAGGGGAATGCGTGAGCGGTGAACAGTCGTCCAAACAGAAGACTTTATGCACCAAGTCACAGATGTATTATTCATTCACATGTTGTTTGTAAAGCCAGTATTCACGGCCAGGACCACCATCAGAGCAGCCTGGCCCATGCAGGTTCGCATTGGACTCGGACAGTCGGTAAAGAAACAGCGGAGCCAAAAACTGGTGGGCCATAGTCTTTAATTCTAGCTTGCACCCGGCGGGCAAGTAAAAATTCACACTGGGCTCCAAAACCCACTCACATTCAGTGCTCACAAGCTACTGACTTATCCGAGTTTCCTAGATTCAAAGTTTTCTAGCTCACCAGCCTTATTCTCCTCAGTTCCACATCTCCTTCCTTATCCCAGATACAAACACTACACAAACTGGCATCTCACTCAGCACTCTGCCATCTTGGCTGCTTCTCCTGGCCACATGGCCTCTTTCTGCTCTCTGCTCTGCTCCCTCTGCTGTCTCATGCTAACCATCCCAGGAACCAAGAGCGCAAACTTTCGTTCTGCCCCCATTTTATAGTGTAGAAATCCAACCTTTAATCCAATATACAAAACAGGGAAGTCTCCAATACAAAGTCACTTCTCTGAGGCATGATTGGACTGTACCGCCCCACATCAAAATGGGTGGGAAAGGCCTAATCCCAAAACCAAGCCCCAGGCTACAAGGATTCTACCTGCCCAGAGACACACATTAATATCACCTGGGCGACGGCCTCCCCGTGGGCAGCGCCGTCTTTAACAAAGTGAGCATAATACATTTTATCTGCCCAACATTGTTGGTTTGTCATTGCCCTAGTGACCAAATCTAATTCTATCTTTTATGTGATAATGACCATTTTTACAGAATTGTTTTTTGTATAGATTTTTAATGAAGGCCTCAGTTATTTAAAAAGAACCCAAACCAAACCAAACCAAACCCTTCTGTTATCAGAATTATCTTTAACCCCACTCCCCACTAGCAACCTGTGCACGTGGCCATGCTTGAGGCCATCTCATGGGTCTGCTCCACGTGCAGGATCTCGCACTCTCAACTGTCCCTCTGACCGGCACTCTCTGTATAAAACACAAGTGTCACGAGGCAGGCAGGGCTGGGCAGGCTCTGCTGTGGGGAAGCCGAGTCTCGGGACATGAAAACAACAAGAGGTTATTTCTCACCCATGCTGTGCTCTGCTTCTGGTCACGGGGCTCTCTTCCAAGTGGTGAGTCAGGGTCATAAATGTTACACAACCAAATAGTTCTGCGTTGTCTCACATCTACCCGTCTACAGATCATTCTGCATTTTTTTTAGAAGGTGAAGGTCACAATAGGAGCAGAAGAGCATGCAAGTTGATGTTTCTGGATAATTAGTCGAAACCACATCTGGCAGTCCTCCAAGAGTGTGGGAAGGGTTTGCTTGAGCGGGGGTCTATTCCTCAAAGCTCCTTAAAGATGAGGAAACAAACCCGAGGAATAAGCTTACATTTATTGCATTTACCTCCGGCTTAGAGCTGGGTTATACCATTAAACACACACTGGACCGTGTGTTGCATTTGTTGGACAGTAGACTAAATAGCAGTAAACAGTTTCTTTTTTTGTTTTGTTTGTGTGTGTGTGTATGTGTGTGTGTGTGACAGAGACAGAGAGAGAAGGAGAGAGGGACAGATAGGAACAGACAGAAAGGGAGACAGATGAGAAGCATCAATTCTTCATCGTGGCACCTTTGTTGTTCATTGATTGCTTTCTCATATGTGCCTTGACCGGGGGGCTACAGCAGACCAAGTGACCCCTTGCTTGAACCAGCGACCTTGGGCTGAAGCTGGTGAGATTTGCTCAAACCGATGAGCCCACACTCAACCTGGTGACCTTGGAGTTTCGAACCTGGGTCCTCTGCTTCCTAGTCTGATGCTCTATCCACTGTGCCACTGGTTGGTCAGGCTAATAAATAGTTCTAAAGCTCCAAAACCTGTTGTATTTTTCTCACAACTGCCCTGTGAAGAAAATAGCAGTAACTTTTTAATTGTTGTTTTCCAGATGAAGAAACTGAGGCTCAGAGAAATAGCATCAGTTGCATAAATTAGCATCAGTCTCTAGATCAGTGGTTCCCAACCCCGGGCCGCAGACCGATACCGGTCCGTGGGCCATTTGGTACCGGTCCGCAGAGAAAGAATAAATAACTTACATTATTTCGTTTTATTTATATTTAAGTGTAAACGATGTTTTATTTTTTTAAAAAATGACCAGATTCCCTCTGTTACATCCGTCTAAGACTCACTCTTGACGCTTGTCTCGGTCACGTGATACATTTATCTGTCCCACCCTAAAGGCCAGTCCGTGAAAATATTTTCTGACATTAAACCGGTCCGTGGCCCAAAAAAGGTTGGGGACCACTGCTCTAGATGAAAACTTCAGGATTATAGTTTATTTACCTCTCTTGTCCACTAGCCGTCTTTTCCCCTTCATTGATTCCAGTGGACGATGAATCACGGCCGGGGCTGAGTTGGACCTGAAGGCGCTTTCAGGGCAGCGAGCGTGACTTGTATTAGTTTTGGGCCCCCTTTGCGCCTGACACAGTGGCATTGGTGTGATGGATCTACAAGAGATTAACAAGTGACTTTGTTGTGACAAAAGGTGGGAATCCTTTGAATATCAAGATTTAAAACTTCTTCAAACATCTTTGGGCCAACTCTGGACACAACGTTCTTCCGGAATGCTGCTTGGCTGTCTGAAAGGTTTGGAAAACAGTGTGTTTCATGACCAGGATGTGTTTTCTCGCGAACTCCACCCTGAATGGACTGTTGACTCTGACAGGAAACGCCACTGTAATCACAAAGAGATACACGCGTGATTCACGGGAATGCCCACCTCAGTTGCCTAGCAGCCACTGTGTCCGTGGCCTTGTGTCGGAGATGCTTCAAGGTTAGGGGAGTTTCCAACGTTACTCTGGTTCCTTTTCCCCGAATCTCCCTCCTTTCCAGGTCCTTCTTTCTGAAATGTTACATTTTCCACGTAGTCTAAAGCAAAGCAGGACAAAAAGAAATGACGACAGGACAGCACATCATAAAAAGTAGAAGTTCTTCGCTAGCCCACAGTTAAAGATCATTTAAAAATTGAACACACAGGCACGTATCCTTGGTAGCATTTCCCTTGCATTTCCTTCAACCCTTCGGAGCTCGGGACTAACAACATAAATTCTAAAAGTTTCCTTTGGCAGGTGGACACCTCCCCCAAATGTATATTTTTCAATGTCTGTAGAAAAAGAACCCCAAACTTCCAAAAATAAGAAGCCTGCTTTTTCTTTTCTTTGCTCGGAGTTCCTGGGGTTATTCTTTTTGTTTCCGCCAGCGATGGGTGCAAAGTTGACCCTTTCTCTGGTCCCTGCTTCTTGCCCCACTTCCAACTCATGTCTCACACTGGCCTGGCCAGTGACTTTGCCCATTGCCCTGCGTCCCCTGATTATGGGCCGTGAAGATAACCATCTGCAGAGTGTGAATCAAGTGCCCCTTTCTCAAAACACTGCCCTCCCTTTCATCTGTTCCCAAACCTAAACTCTATTGTTTCCTTTTTGGTGAATGATGCAGCTGGGGCCAGACGGCCCCCATGGGGACAGAAGAGGCCTTTATCAGCACACATTTCATCAGGTCAGTTGACTAGCAAGTTGGTCAATACGGAAACCCACATCCTGGAGTGTGAAGATGTAATGGCCGGTGGCGGAAGGAGCAAAGGGCTTCAGGTGACTGACTGCAGTTGCCTGTGCTTGTGTCACCCGAGGGAGAGGGACAGAGGACGGACCGGCTGCCATTGTGCCCTGACTTAACCTCTCCTACTCGTGGTTCTGTAAACAGACTGGAGAAAAATTAGAGGAGGAGGAATAAAGAATGAGAGCAGTGTCAGAAACAATTTGGCTAAAAAAAACGTTATGAGGAGACAGTGAATCTGTGTTGATTCTTAATAAATAGCCACAAGCAGATGACCCTTCTAGGAATGTTGCTCATCTGTTCAGTCGATTTTCAGGTGTCATGTCCCTTTAGAGACTGACAACCTCAGAGTGAGGCAAGGCCACTGTCATTCACATTTGCTGGTGAGGAAACAGGCCGACAGGGGCTCAGTAACGTGGCACAGCCAGACAGCTGTTTAGTGACGGAGCAGTGACTTGAACGCAGAGGGTCTAAATTCCTTTCTGACCCGCGGCCCCACGCTGCCCACCTCCGGAGCCGATGGTAGGCCTTTGGGAATGGCCTTGCGTAGATCCATCCCTTCTTTCGTATTCTACTGGGCTGAAAAAACACAGTCGGATAGGAGGAAAATGAAACGGTATAAAAGCATCCGGGGTAGGACAAAAGTAGGTTTACAGTTATTCGTATGGAAAATAATATCATAATTAATAAATCATAACACAGGAATAAACTCTGTTTCATGTACTCAAAGCTATAAACCTACTCTTGCTCCACCCAGTATTTGGACACAAATCCCCTGTGAAATACAGATGAAGTTTTCGGGGGGGGGGGTTGATTACATGAGATAACTCTTCTTTCCCTTATAGATTAAGGGAACATCGGAACAGGAACCAGGTCTGCAAATCTCTTCGGCTCTCACCTCGAAAGGCAAGGTCTCAAAGTTGAAAATTTCAAGTCGGAGTCAAATGTGACAGTTTCCTGTCATTTGTCCCCGGAGCAAACCCACCTGGCTCTGATACCAAAGTCTCCCCTTTGAAACTTCAAAGGATGAAATTCCTCTTTCTAAACTACAGGAATCAGGAGGGTCCGCTCGTCTCTTTGGGGAATTTATTAATAGAGAGCTTCCTGTCCTTTTACATTAAGGCTGGATCTTTGCAATCTATAATAACTAATGAAGCAAAACTTTGAGTTACAATTTGTTGGGTTTTGAATGGATTTTCAGGTATCCCTCAGATGTCATTGGGACAAACCAGATCAAGCTCTGGTGAGGAGCCATCCTCAAATTTCAGCGGCTTGAGACAATGAAGGTTTATTTCTCACTTGTGCTCCATAGCTTAGCAGTTGGCAGAGGGGCTTTGTTCATAGTGGTCATTGAAACAGTCATGCTAATGGGGAAGGTCACCATGATAGAGGGAGAAAAGAGAGTATCCCAGAAGCAGTTGCCTTGCCAATCAAGTGCTCCAAAATAGAAGTGACCTTGCTCATCACCCACTGGCCCCACACTTAATGGAAACAGGACGCACAGTCCTTCCTTGTGCCCAGAAGGCAGAGAACAGAATATGTGGTAACTAGCCCTGATCGCTGCCACAATCCACATATAAACAGATTAGACCCTGGGAAACAAAATTCTGGCAATCAAATCTTTTTCCCTAGTGATGCTGATGATAATTATCTAAAGAGTGAAGTATTCCAAGATGCCTGTCACTCAGTGAGAAGCATGAGTCAAGATTGGGACAAAAATAAAATTTTAACATCATTATTATATTGGTCATGCGTTTAGGGGAGGGGGGCGCTCTTCTTTTAGACCAGGAAGTAAAGTGGTAGATATTAGTTTTTTTTTGTTTTTTTTTAATGTGCCTTGACCGCGGGCCTTCAGCAGACCAAGTAACCCCTTGCTTGAGCCAGCGATGTTGGACTCAACTAGATGAGCCCTCGCTCAAGCTGGTGCCCTCGGAGTCTCGAACCTGGGTCTTCCGCATCCCAGTCCGATGCTCTATCCACTGCGCCACCGCCTGGCCAGGCTAGTTTGTTTTTGAGTGTAGATGCTGCAGTATATTCGAGAGACTCCAGAGTAGTGATGGTAAATAGATTTTATCTCCTATAACAATTCTAACGTATTGGCCAAGGCTTCAGACTTCTTTGATTTCTTACTTTCGTTGGTAAAACATAGAATTTATTTACTTTCGCCTCCATTTATATATATGTGTGTGTGTGTGTGTGAGTGTGTGTGTATTTTATTATAAACTGCTGCTATTTGTTGCACACACTAGACAACACTTACAAAACTAGAAATGAAAACTAGAAATAGGCAGTCTGATATTTTCTTCCTGTCCCACGAAGAACAGTCTTATCTGCCCACCTTGGAGGTGGATGTTGCTGAGCACTTGTTGAACTGGATTTTCAGGACAGGTCAAGGCTCAGCTCGTCCCATGTAGCAATCTTTGCAAAGGATTTTCTGACAAGGGTGGCCTCTCAACATCGATTTTTGCTTCTTTCCTGTTGTCACAAGACATCTCACCTCAGGCCTGCATTTCTAGTTCGTGAAAAATACACTCCCTGACACTCTCCCATTGACTTTTTCAAGAATTTAAGCTGAATTAAGTGGTTAATTGAACAGAAGACTGAACAATGCAGTCAATCAGGCAATGGTTAACAAGTTGGATCCAAATACTATAGCTAGCCGCATGAGAGGATTTCATACGGTACATTTCCTTAACAGGAAAGATGCCTGAACTTTTTGTTAGTATATGTACTCTGACTCTTTTATAGTGTTTCTTTTCAAACTAATTATAAATTTAGGGCTCATAAATTTGAAGGACAGGAATTACTAGCTTTAAAAAGGCTGTGTGTTAGACGGACTTTAAAACATACTGTTAAGCTTAATCCGGAGGGACCCGAAACATTGAAGACACGAACAAAGTCCGTCGATGACACATCAAAGCTTTATTGTCTAGCTTGGCCAAGCGGCAGCAACTCCGACAGAAATCTGAAAAAGAGTGCACTGGCCCTTTGTTCTACTTAGTTTTTATAGTTTTGTAAGTGGAAAGTACAGAAGCAAAAATTGCAATTAGGAGCCCCTTACCACTATTGGTTATAGTCATATGTCCTTTAACCATAGGACCATGTTCAATTTGCAAGCCGTACATCATTTTGGAGAAAACAAAATTTACAAATTCAACACATTGGTACAAAGATGTCTCTTTACATATTAAAAGGCATTCCTATATTTTCTAGTGTTCATCTGCTATCTCTCTGTCCAGAGTCACACGTGTTAACCACACGCATTTACATAGGAGAGGTAGTTTCTTTGGGGACAAATGCCCGCAAATGGCTCATAGTTATAAGAAAAGGTTTATTTTGGCTTTTCTCTCCCTGCACCTGGCTAGCATTCACCCCTTCCCCCACAGGTGTGGTGGAATGTCTGGGGATCCATGTTTCCCTCCCCTTTGCATTTACAATACAATGCCAAGGGCCATCCTGACTATGCCAATCACACAGTACAGAGACTATTCTCACAATTTCTCTCCACACCTTAACCCAAATTAATAAAGTGTTCTCCAAGCCTCTTAAAATAATAGTATTAATTCTGTAGTTTTTGGGTACCTTACAACACCTGCGGATGAAGTGGCTCAGTGGCTCCTCAGTACCTTGTTTTGTGTAAGAGCTGGTATTCTACAGGAAAGGGCTGGAAAACTTTCTGGGCTCATGGTTAGAACTACCCATGTTTTATCTAGTTTTAGCACTGCAAATGATTTTAGAAGTATGTAGTTCTTGAAAGGTTGAGGAAAGAATTTAGATCTAAACGATTGACTTCTAGATCATTGTGAACAGTGATAATGCATTTTCTTCCCTCCTCATACTTACTGAGCTCAAGTAAGAGAACCGGATATTCTGGTGTTTAGATGTGTATGCATTGTAATTGGCCACCAGGGATTTTATTCAAAATGCAAAATAAACATATCATCTTTCACAAGGAATGGGAAGGTCTATTTGTTTATATTTAATTTGTTTTTGGAAAGAAGGTTTTAATATATGATACAACATTCATCAGCATCCCCTCAAACCCGGCAGCACTCTGCAGGAGTGGGATAATAATCAACACGAGGAACTTCCAGGAAGTCAGAGCAACGGATTCCGAGTGGCTACGTGTCAATGTTTCAGGGTTTTAAAGTGGTGGGAGGAAGCAAAGGTGTAGACATTTCAAAGGTATCTACAGGGCTGCAAGCATCCATATAGTTTTTATATGTTATATAATTAGAGATATTATGCATGAGCAGGTTAACCCATGTATGAGCTCTCGGTGTCGCACTGAGATGATCCTTCCCAATAAAGAGCAGATTGTTCCTAAACCAGAGAGGAGGCTGCACGGGAGAAAACGATATCCCAGAAGGAACTGACGAAACAACAAATAGGGTCTGGGAGTCAATTCAGCATCAAGTAAATACTAATAAAAGTAAAAAACAATAATAATATAGATTTGTGTGTGTGTGTGTGTGTGTGTGCACTTAATAGCCTAGCCTATACATATAGGCTGTTTCCATGGGAGACGTGTTGTATAAACACAGTTTGGTAATTGTTCATCTGAACTTGTGGCTTCTAACTCTAACAAGACACTTTAACAAGTATTTGGAAAGACTTAAACATTTATATATATATATCAACAGATGGTGCTACCTTCCTGCCAACTATTCTGTGGCAAACCCTCGACATCTGTCCCATGAGCCAGTTGGGAATCATAATACCTTAAAAACAAAGTCTCTTAGAAACTCTCTAATATTGCATGTGTTTAATTCATCAGTCCATTTTTCCTTTATTGGCCTCTTCTCTATATTAGAAGCCAGACATATAATGGATGCATAACTAACTTCCGGCTTTCTAATATTCTCTGTTTGACTTGGCTGTCAGCAGATTACAAGAAAGTATTCACTAACACAACCAAATTGTGTTGACTTAAAATACCAAAGGGATTTTGAGTCTCTCCTATGTACATTTCTAAATATTTTAAAAGAAAAAGATAGCTTTATTGTGTGAGACCTTTTCGGAAGCAGAGGTCACCTGGTAATCTAAGTTTCTTTCAGCTCTAGGATGTCTTGATGCCATGATTCTTGAGTTGCGTTAGGCCTATCAAAGTTGTTGAATGCAGCATACAAATACAGATCTAGCCAGCATGTCAGTCATTTGCATGATCTTGGCCAGTTTTCTATTGAAGAGTGCCACATTTCATGGAATGGCTTGAAAATTAAATGTAAGTGTAGCAGTTGAGTTACTTATTAGATGTGTCTTTATAAAGCAATTTTAATTTAATCTCTCACTGCCCTTAAAAATTTTTTTTACTGTAAAATATTTCAAACATACATCAGCGTGGAAGGAATTGTATTGTAAAATCCCATTACCCATTGTCCAGCGTCATAATTATCAATACATTGCCAAACTTGCTTTATCTATACTTTCCCACCCCTGATCTCATATTGGTTGTTTTTCTTTTACAATTTTATTGAGGTATAATTTTATATACCATAAGAGTCGCTCATTGTAAGCAAATATACACTTACATTGAACGGTAGTTCAGTGATTTAAAGTTTATAGACCTGTGAGATCAACACCACAGTCTAGTTTCGGACTATTTCCACCACCCAGCAAGTTTCCCTGGGCCTGTTTGCTGTCAGTCCCCACACCCCACACTCAGCTCAGGTAGCCAGTAATCTGCCAATCTACAGATTCCCTCTTCCTGGGCATTTCATATACATGGGGTTATACAAAATATGTAGTCTTTTGCCTCTTTAAAAAATTAATATAGTGTCTGTTTGTTTGTTTTGAGAGAGAGAGAGATGTGAAGTGAAGTTACCTCCCTTTGGTTGTTCTATAATGTTTTTGATAATATGTTCATCAGTGCTGCAGCATGTAACAGTAACTCATTCCTTTTTGTTGCTGAATGGTATTCCATTGTATGGATATAGTGCATTGGAATTATCCATTCATCCGTGGGTCAGCATTAGGATTGTTTCCAGTTTTTGGCTATATTAGTTACATAAGCAACTATAATGCTGCTAGGAACATTCATGTAACAATCTTCGTGTAAACCTGTTTTCATCTTTCTTGGGTTAGGTACCTAGTTGTGGAATGGCTGGGTTAAGTTTGTTTTTTATTTTTTAAAGAATCTGCTACACTGTTTTACAAATGGCTGTACTGTTTTTATTCCCACCAGGAATATGTGGATTCCTGTTTCTCCACATCCTTGACAACGGTTGGTATCATCTTTTTTTATGACGGCATTGTGATGGGTGCTTAGCGGTTTCCCATCAGTTTCTAAGTATCTTTTAAATCTGTTAAATTTATTGAACAAGATTAATTCTTCCTCTGCCCAGATTACTTTTCCAGTTGTTCTTAGCTATTACAAAGAATCATAATTTAGTCAAAATTTCCAAACTCATTTAAACTTGAGGCATCTACTCCCCTCCCTAACTTAGCCCTGAGATGGGGGGGAGGGTTGTGGGGAGAATGAAAAAAAGGACTTTTCTGCCTTTCCCCACCCCAGTTTTATTTTTCTGCCATAGAACAGGGATAGGGGGACAACCAGACCAGGAGAGTCCTTTCTTTTCTGGCAGTGCCCTGGGCTGGCCTAGCATTTCCTGGCCTGCCGGTGTTGGAGGCTGACTGGCTGGCTTTGGGGGAGCACTGCCTGCCTGCTACCCCTGCCCTCCCCTCTCACACGCAGAGAACACATTCTCAGTGCAGCTGATCACATTCCCTCAGCCGCTAGAGCCTGGGCGGTCACTTCCACTTTGTTTTTTGCCTGTGTAGTTTGCCCCTTTGGACAGGACCTCACAGTCTCCTCTTATGAGGTCCTTAGGAAACATTAACTCGTTTCCGCTCCCACCAATTCTGCAACTGCTGATGGCTTACTATTCCTATTAACCTAGAAACAGAAGGCCTTGCAAAGTGAGAGGCAACAAGCATTTATTTGAGATCAATAAGAAGAGCTATTTGGGGACCATTCCTTCAGGCAGACGCCCAGATAATGTTCAAACTAGGAGACCAAGGCAGTGGGCATTTACGGGAAAGAAAAAGGGAACCATTACATCAATAGAAGAAGGGCGTTTGTATTGGTGTAGATATTACAACATAGCGGCATTCATTCTGAACGGTATTTCACATTTTCACTGTGGCAGTTACCGTTCCAGGAATCATCACCACTGCTTTCTTGTTATCTTGGCCAACAGTTCTTCTGGGACACAGTTTTGCCTTCGGCCCAATCTAAAGGTCATCTTGCCCTGTTTTGACATTCCAGATCTTGAAGCCATGAGACACACAAGGCCAGTGCTCTGGGAGGGCAGCTCCGACTCTGTTTATTTAAGTATAAATGATTTAATGTTAAAATTTCAAGCAGCTCCATTTACATTTTGGTCTGCAATCCTTCGACTTGCCCCTTAGAGCTAGCCATCCCTTCTTTCCCGCTGTCGATTTCTCAGCTGAGATCCAGAGAACAGCCGAGCCACTGTCACCCCAGGTGGAGCGATTCCACCGGGCCCTCTCGGTCGGCTTGAGAAGGACGGGCATCTCAGTGGCACATCTGGTGGTGTGTGTGTGGGGGGGAGGGCAGACACAGCACCGACACCTAACTCCTTTTCATTTGTGCTCTTCTTACTGTTTTTTGTCCTCAGGGAGGTGAGGGCTTCAAGAGTTACATGCCTGTTGTGATTTTTCTTTCTTTCTTTGTGAAATCCTTTGAAAATTTGCATCCTGTTTGACACATCAGTCTGGGATACCGGTGAAATCTTGAGATAGCTCTGGGTGATGGGATGGCACCAGAGAGAGGTCTCAACAGTGTGTCGTATCTGTACAGCTCTCCTCCAACACTGCATTTGAAATGAATCTATTTTTTTTCCTATCAGCCTTCTTCACTGTCCAACGCTTGCATCCATATAGGTATGCTATAATTCAAAGAAGAAGAAGAAGGAGGAGGAGGAGGAAGAGGAGAAAGAGGAGGAGGAGATGAAGAATTTAACATAAAAATACAAAATAAGTTAAAAAAAAAAGCAGTGCATGATCTTTTTTTGAGAATTCTTTGGAAGGAAAGCAAGTCATTATCTTGTAAACTTTTCTCCTTCCCACCCCACCCTGGAGTTTTTTTACTTGAAGAAAAAAATGTTGTTTCCTTTTCAGGATCCTCACACTCTCCATTTGAAGGCTGAGTCCAATTTTGAGTTAGCAGAGTCACTGGAAAGTTGAGAATATCCTTTCAGGAAATGGGTTCTGAATTGTTTGAATGTGTTTCACAGGTTACAAAAACAGGCATGGTGGGAATTTCAGCTTCAGCATTTAATCTACTGCCAACTGCACTTGACAGAGAAACTCCAGTGACTCATCGTCTCATGGTGTGACAATGAGATTAAGATGAGTGTGGACCTTCAGGCACAAAAGGGATCGGTTACTAGTAAACCAGATTCTCTTTGTTTTGTTTTTGCAACAATGTGGGGGATTTCAACCCTGTGTATGACTAAAGATGTATAAGAGTCGGCATAATTCTTTAAAGTTTCTTTGTACTTCATTACACTTATTTGTTTGCTTGTTTATTTATTTATACGCTTGCTTGAAGAAACCCGGCAGGGAAAGGTAGAAAAGGAAGACCGTTTCCTTTCCTTTGATTCCAGACTCTGGATTTATGGAGCCCTTAAGCATCATTCGGTCAACCAAGTACCCAGAGTGGTAGAGGGATCGTATTTCTGGATCCTCGTGTTTCTATAGAAGAAAACGTCCTCTCCAGTCCGTGGAGGGGGCATTAAGAGGATCACTTCTGCTCTTCTCCCACCTGCCTGCACTGGGGGACTTCTCTGCTTGATGAGATTGGTAGGAAGCTCTCATGGCTACTTGGAGGTTGACTGTGGCTCCAGCTCCAGGCTGCCTTCTTCAGTATGCCTTTTGCGGTAATAAGTCTTATATTTTGATCACTTTCCTCTCTGACGCCATGTCTCTTTCTTGATTGGGATCATTCCACTTTGGTTTTAGATGGCCACGTGTCATGGTCTGTGCAGGCTGCTATAATTACATACCACACACTGAGTGGCTTATAAACAGCAGACATGTCTCTCCCCACAGTTGCTGGGAAGTCAAAGGTCAAGTTTCCAGCAGATTCAGCGTCTGGTAAGAGTCACCTTTCCCCACGGTGAAGAGGGCAAGGTAACTTTTTGAGGTCTCTGTTATGAAGTCATTGACCCCATTCATAAGGACTCTACCTTCATGACCTAATCACCTCAAAGTGCCACCGCCAAATACTAGCACACTGAGCATTAGGATTTAAATATGAATTGTGGAGAGACACACCAATACTCAGTCTCTATAACCCCACAGGCCGCCTGGGAAGACGCTGCTCTTCCTGTGAGACCCGGAAAGCATGAACACATTGCCCTGCGCACTTGCATAGATCAGACTGGTAGAGGGAAAAGAAGGCTTTTCTAAGTTTGAAGGAGAAACAAATAATGGAAAGAAAAAATATGAAAAGAAAAATAGAAGTTAAACAGCAAAAGCTAGATAAATGCTGGAATCGGGAGTTGAGACGCCTCAATTTCCTTTTCTTGAGATTGGTTTATTAGCAATTTCTCCTGCTCAGAAAGTCTGCAGTGAACATGATGTTATTATTATTTTTTTGATTATTCAGGTGATACTAATGTTGCAAACTCTAGCAAATTAATAGTCCAAAGAAGAAAGTTAAAAATCACCTCAAACCCCTCCAATAGGGAACCTACTAAATGTTGGGGGGATGTGAGAAGAGCCTCTGAACCCCTGGGAATGTCCTATATTTCTGTGTAGTCACGCGGGTGTACACAAAGTGGAAATTCGTCAGGCTGTACAATGTTCGAGACTTGTGCACTGTACTGTGTGGGTTTTATGTATCGATTTAAAAATCTTCAGATATTTCTCTCTCTCTGTACTATTTTACAGAAAGAGAAACCTCTCATCCATGCTGTTTTGATGTCTTACCAAATTATCAAATATTTCATCGTAAACTCTTTGTAGCAACGCACTTACAGATACGTTTTTGGCTTAGAGTGTTCGGTGGCGAGGTTTAGTGTCTTATGAAAGCTGGTTTAAGAAAATAGAGGTTTTAGGGAAAGGTTATAGTACGCATTCTCATAGCATCCCAGACCAATTGTATTTTTTTAACTTCTTATCTTTCAGCTAATCTTTGGGGCCTTCTTGAATTTTCTTACTTGCTATTAATTTGGGGATCTTAGACTTTAATCCTAACCTCAAAGAGTAGCTTCATGTGTTGCCTATGACAGTTTTCTCACTGAAAGGTCATTTAATGAGGTTTAGATGAATCCTTGGGGTTTGTTGTGTGTGCATTTTGTCCTGTTCGATGAAGCTATTTCCGGAAAGTGGGACAATAAACATTAGAGAAGGTAGCCTGCCTGTTGCCAGCAAAGCCGAGTCATTTGTTTAATCACGTGACAAATGGCAGAAGTACCTTTTGCTACTGTGTCAGAAATTCACTCAGTGAACATTTGTTGGTTGAGAATCTAATATGTGTGACATTGTGTTGGCCGCTGAGGATAAAAGAAGAGACCAGCCTATGTACAGTACATGGGATGTAACCCTGAAGTCAGCTGTGCTTAGTTAGGCTTAGCTTCATTGAAAAGAAGATAAAAGTTTTCATTGCCCGATACTGGATGCATAAACAAAGCTAGTCATCCCTTCCAGAGAACATATTGCATCTTTGGGATTTTCTTAGGGTCCCACCCTTCTCCACTTCGGTTACATGTTAACTAGAAAGAACAACTACAAGAAACGTGAGTCTTTTCATGAACAGGATATAAATGCTACTGAAGATGGATTAAAAGCACAACATAAATATGACAAAATAATACCAGTTGGCAGTTGGTGGGTGGCCTGGTTTGTTCTAGAATGAATAAGCCTCTTACTGTCAAACTGGAAAAATGTGAAAAGCAAACAGAAATTTTGGTCCAAAATAGGATACTTAATACTGATCATTAAGAATGAGAAAGGACACTTGAAGAAGTAAAACACAAGTTCATCACTCTCTGGTGAACATTCGTGTTTAGTGTAACGGCCAATGGACTCACCTTTACTACCCCTTAACCTGATACGTAAGCCAGGAATTTAGCATGAAAGAAGTGCTAATCAGCTCTGTTGAGTTTGATCCCAGTGGAAATTTCATTTTCAGTTGTTTCTTAGGATAAGTAGATTTATCTTGGCTGTCATTGGTTAAGGAAATTCTTTGATTCCCCTGCATTCTTTCCAGCCGAAAGCACAGAGAAGACTTCCCGAGCGGGCAGTGAGCTGTGTGTGTATGTCTCTGTCGCAAGCTGGGAAGTTAGTAGGAACTTTCGATTCAGAACTGATGTGGGAAGGTGGAAGAAATCTTATAATGAAAGAAGCAAGTAAAGCCCTAAAATCTGCTACTGTAACTGCTGAGTCGGGATCAGTGATACTGAAGTTCGAACTCTGTTGCTTTGTGGTCCATAAATAAATTACATGCATTTTAATTAAATTTCTTTTTCACAATGGCTTATATCAGAGAGAAAGAAGCCTCTATTGTACTTCTATTGCTGTGGAAGTAATTTTGACATTATTAAATTTGAACACTTCCTAATATGTGCTTTGTAATTAATTTATTTTGTAACCAATTTAGGTTTGTAAGAATGATCTCATGGCCATTAGCTATATACCCAAAATACAGAAGAAATAGAGACCTTACTCTGTTCCCAGGGCTGTACTGGCAAGGTTACTACTGGAGGTTGGACTGTCCTTGCCTATCATTAAAGTGCTTGGAAGATGCATGGTCAGAATATGAATGGTATCTGCAAGAAGAGGAAGGAGGAGGAGGAAAAAAAGGAGGAGGGGGAAGAGGAGGAGAAAGTGGAGGAGGAAGCAGTAGCAGAAGAAGAAGAAGGGGAAAGGAAAGAGGGAAGGAAGACATTAACTCCTAATAATCATATTCCTGGCACAGGCAGGCTGACCCTTCCCTCACCTCTCTGTGCTGTTATTGCCTCTCTGCCTGGAATACTGATTTCAAAGCCATCTCAGATATTTTCCCAGAGTCTTCCTGTTCCATCTCTAGCTCTTCTATGTCTCAGTTGCATTTACAGTTAGGGTCAAGCAATTTAATACATAATGGTTTCCTAAGATATAGTATCTGCTAGCCTCTCTTTCTAGTAGACTGTATCTTCATAAGGGCAGAAGCCCTCCCTGTGTGTTACAGTGCCTGACAATACCGTGTAGGTGAGAAGTGCTCAACTGACTCACAACTCCTGAAAAGTTGTATTTTATTTGTGTTGTTCCCTGACTATTCTCAGTTCCCCACTTCAGAGGCAACCATTACCAGTTTCTTGGAAGTCCTTCCAAAGATAATCTCTGTGTGTTCAAGTAATCATATGAATGGGTTTTCCTTTGTTTTTACTCAGATGATAGTCTGCATTTTGCTCATTTCACCTGAAAATGTATCTTGATTATTGTCGCACATCAGAATATAAAGAGCTTTCTTATCCTTTCTAAGCAGCGCCTTAGCATTCATTCCGACCCGTAAAGGGTCAAAATTCGATCACCCGTCTCTTGATTGACTGTTAAGGTATTTCTGCCATTTTTCTACTTTATATTCTACAATCTTTAATAAATAACCTTGAAAATATATAATTTTACAGAGACGTGAGTGTGTGTGTGTATATATATATATATGATGTGTGTGAAATTGGCTAGATTAAAAGGTGTGGATATTTTAAATGTCAGTGGTTATCACCAAATTCTCTCCATAGAAGCACCAATTATATGGCAATCAGTAATGTACGGAGATGCACCAGCATACTGAATCACTCCATTTTTCAATTTTCTAAGTATGACCATTGAAGAAAGCATCTCAATAACTTCTGAATTAGCCTTTCCTTCATTTCAAGTGAGGCAGATTATCTTTTCGTATGTTCAAAAGCTCTTTGCATTTCCCTTCCTGTAAGCCGTCTGGTGATATCTTTTATACATTTTTCTATTGGTTTGTTATTCTTTTTCTTATTGATCCTAGGATATCCTTATATAATAGAGAAACTATCCCTTTGTCAGCGACAGAAATTACAAGCACTTTTCAGTTTATCATTTCTTGTTTTGTGGCCAAATGTAGCATTTCTTTATTGCATGGTTTCCATATTTTGAGCCATACTTTAAAAGGCCTTCTTCAGTGTAAGTTACATCCAGGCTCTCTCTCTTTCTTCTCTTCATTTACATTTAAATCTTGATCTACCTGGAATTTATTTTGGTGTAATTTTGAGGCCCCTTAGTTTAAATTTGTCGCAGAGTTAGATGATGGCTTTGCTTATTGCTATGCCCATTGTCATGAAGTTAGTTACCACATATAGTTAATTGGCAGCAAGCCAGACTTTCTTCGGTAGGAAAAATACTGCATATTTATATACTGTAGATGCCTAGTGATATGCTTTTATTAAGGAAGACATTGGCATTAAGAATCTTGTTCTTAATGATTTGATGTCCATAGTAAATGGAACAGGGCTCTGTTTCTAAAGAGTTTAAAATTCCCTTTCTCTCTCTTGTATTATCAAAATACCCCAGTACTATATTGCACATATGATATTAGGTATTGGATACTGGATACATAAATCTCAGTAATTTGGAGTAATGCAATTTCTTTTTCTCTGTATGGGAACAAACTAAGAAATTCTCATCAGCTCCCTCAGGGGTGAGCAACGTGAACCCGGGCAGCAGGGTCTTCTCTGTGTACTACTGGCGTATAAGCTGAGAGAGCCCACAGATTCAAGGCTGAGTGCTGAGGGGAGGGACAGACACAGGGCCCGGTCACAGCCGTGGATAGCTGTGTGTCTGTAACCCTTAGGACACATGGAAAGATGACCTGAACTTAGCTGGCTGAACTTTGCATCCACAAATGGTCATTTCTTCCCATTGAAAATGTAGGGGAGAATGTAAATCAGGGGTCCCCAAACTACGGCCCGTGGGCCGCATGCAGCCCCCTGAGGCCATTTATCTGGCCCCCACTGCACTTCCGGAAGGGGCACCTCTTTCATTGGTGGTCAGTGAGAGGAGCACATTGACCATCTCATTAGCCAAAAGCAGGCCCATAGTTCCCATTGAAATACTGGTCAGTTGGTTGATTTAAATTTACTTGTTCTTTATTTTAAACATTGTATTTGTTCCCGTTTTGTTTTTTTACTTTAAAATAAGATATATGCAGTGTGCATAGGGATTTGTTCATAGTTTTTTTTATAGTCCAGCCCTCCAACGGTCTGAGGGACAGTGAACTGGCCCCCTGTGTAAAAAGTTTGGGGACCCCTGATGTAAATACTTGCATTTCTTCCTTTCTTTCTTTCTTTCTTTCTTTCTTTCTTTCTTTCTTTCTTTCTTTCTTTCTTTCTTTCTTTCTTTCTTTCTTTTCTTTCTTTCTTTCTTTCTTCCTTTCTTTCTTTCCTTCCTTCCTTCTTTCCTTTCTTTCTTTCTTTCCTTCCTTTCTTTCATGTGTGTGACAGAGACAGAAAGAGACAGAGTGTCCCAGTGAAGCCCAACCTCTATGTCAATCAGGTGTCCGTGATTCGACTTCCCCATGCCGTGGGACACTCCTGCTTATCAGCAGGGCTGGCAGCCTCTTCAAGACTACTCTTGAGGCCGCTATGAGGATGCTACTGATAAGTGCTGAAACTGTCACCGTAGAAAAGACACGACCGACACACAAATTAGTTGCAAGAATCACACAGGCAATTTATTACTCACTAATCCTTTTGGCATGCCTGTGTACAGCTTAAGGGGACCCTGCTGGTGTGCTCTTCTCGGCTGTCTTTGGTCAGAGTGGCGTGGAGACAGTCCACGTTCACGTTGGAGTTTGGGCGACTACGGCATCAGGGGGCCCCTCAGCTTTAGTACCTTTTCTGGCCAACGCCTTCTAACAGGTGTCAATCTACAGGATTATCACCTCAAGCCACCTTTTTGGGAGTTCTTTACAGGGAACCCCTTTTATGTTAATCTACTGAAATGTTTATATCAAACCACTTTTTAAGATGTTTTTATTTACATTAACTTAAAAACTTATGACACCAAGCCACTTCTTATCTAGGTATAACTTCACACACACACTAACTGGGCCCTGCTTGTAAGTCAGAGTCTGTTTATCACATTTGCACCCATGATATTAATTAAATAAAATTATTTAATTTTCTTAATTATTTTTAATATTATATTTTAATTACTTTTATATATCTTCCATATTTTTAATATTTCTATATATTTAATTACTATAACCTTATATTACTACAACACAGAGAGAGGGACAGACAGACAGGAAGGGAGAGAGATGAGAAGCTTCAATTCTTCATTGTGGCACCTTAGTTGTTCATTGATTGCTTTCTCATATGTGCCTTGACTGGGGGACTACAGCAGACCGAGTGACCCCTTGCTCGAGCCAGTGACCTTGGGCTCAAGCTGGTGAGCCTTGCTCAGAACAGATGAGCCTGCGCTCAAGCTGACAACTTTGGGGTTTTGAACCTGGATCCTCCACATCCAAGTCCGGTACTCTAACCACTGTGCAACCACCTTGATCAGGCAATACTCACAGTTCTTGTTCTGGTTTAGTCTCCCTTCTTTTGTGTTCCATAAAGTGCTTCCCGAGTTTATGCTTGTGCATATGATTTTCTGAAAATCATTTCGATTCAGAAGTAGGATAAAGTAAGGACATTTTTATATCTGCTGATTTGAGCATTGAAACAAGAGAGTTCTCTTTTATTAGAGTTGGCCCGGCACAATTCAAAGAGAGTGCAGAAGAAAAACATAAGTCTTGGCTTTAACTTGTCTTCCCGGAGACTCTTACAAACCTTGGGGCTTTCCTAGGCTGACACAAGCACTCAGAGTACAGCTGAATATAAGAGAGTGTATCCTAAGAAGAACGAGGATGTTTCCCCTCATGTTTAGGTCTTTCACTTGTTTTACATCTTACCTGTCTTTCTTTGTAGCCTTTGGCATGAAAAAAAATTTGTAAAAAAGAAAAAAAATTGTTGGGTTTTTTTTGGTCAGCATTTGATATCCCTTTCCATGTTGTAGAATTGACCATGTATAAGTTTGGGAAGGCAAAAAGGTCACCTACATGCTTGTCTTGGTTCCTGGCAGTTGGGATACGGGCCATCAGCTCAGACTTTGAGAGGCAGATGCAGTTGTAGAGCCGGACTGCCTGGGTTCGAGGGCCAGCTCCGTCCCCAGCTCTGTGACCTCACAGCTGGGGCTCAGTCTCAGAAAGGCTCAGTATCTCCCCCCCCCCACCCCCAATATGGGACAACTGCTTCCTTCAAGGTGTTCTTGTGAGGATTAGTGAGATAGAGTTAGCTTGCTTAGAACAGGGCTTGACATGGAGTAAGTTCACACTAGTACATGTGACCTCTTCCTGAGAAGGGGCCAGAAACTCAGTGAGACTGGCAATTTAGAATTCATCTGGCCGTGGCTGTGTCTTGTACCTGGAGTCTGTTGGTGGCTTCGTGAAGATGCAGTTCCTTTTATGTGGCCCTGGTTCTGGATTCCTTGTTTTCCAAGCTTAGTTCTCCAGCCTTCTAGTCAATTTTATGAGCCACTCAATAACCCTCCAGAAAATTCTTTCTTCTGCTTTAAGTTTGCCCAAGTCCCTACCCAGATGGATATAGTCTGTGAGAGTCAAATGAATGTCTGACCGTTGTGTCCTATTTTACTTCTGTGTCCTTTATACGAGCCTGTTCCTGATACAGAGGGAGTTAACTCTGTGAGAAGAAAGGCCTTACCTTGTGTTGGTAGCAGCCTTAGAGCTTTGCATGGTACTGAGCCCAGGACCAGTGTAAACACGTTCTTCTAGGACATGGGCTGGCACACAGGAGGCCGAGGGAGTGTTTAAAGGCGTGTTGAATGAAAGGATGAGTGAATAGCGTAACTGAGATGTTTCTGACTCTGACCTTGAGCTCTGCTAGCAACTCCTTCCCAGGCTCCTGCTCAGGTGAGGTAGAGAATCTTGTATTATTTGTTACTTCTGATTGGATATTCTGTAATTATAGCCAAATACATCCTGACATTGAGATTCAGCATTCCCCCCCTAAACTCTACCCTTTTCTTCTTCTTCTTTTTGTTATCCATCTACTGCCAAAGAAGTACTTCATGCTGTTTTTTGAAGAAGGGATTTACTAAGTGTGTTCTACAAAGTCCTGTTGGAAACTAATATTACTTTAGAAAGATTGTCTATAGTTCATCCAAACCAGCACTGTTTCTTTCACTAATTCAGAAAACTTCTTTCTGTGTGATTGGTGGAGTGTCAGAACAGATGGGACAAGAATACATGAGGTCCTGGCTGGGTGGTGCACTGCATACAGCATCATCCTAGCGCACAGAGGATGTGGCTTTGATCTCTGCTCAGGGCACAGTGAGAGGCAACCAACGAACACACAACTAAATGGAACAGCTAAGTGGGACAATGAGTTGATGCTTCTCTCTCTCTCTCTTTCTCAAATAAATGGAAAAATTAAAAAAGAACAGATAGATAAAACAGAAGATGGAGGCAAATACTTTAATTTCAGAATGAAACGTTTTGTAATGTTTTTACATTGTTGGGCATTTTTATTTTGCATTCATTTGTCATTAAAGGCTAATAAAGTTATTTGGATTCTACAAGTTCAGAAAATGAAAAACAAATGAAATTCTTATTTTTTCCTATTTAATTCTGAACTGCCTTCATGGCCTGTTTTTTGCAGTGGTATTTTCTAAAACATCTCGCGTCACCACAGAACCAGGAACGGTGGAGTACGCAACATATACTTGCGGGGAGTTCTATCAGAGCTCTCATCTGACCGCCACGCTGAGACGCTGCTCACAAGCCGGAACATCTCTCCACGCCGTCTCTCTTCAAGGGGTCTTAAATTGCATTGCATTCAGAATGAAAAAAAAGTAAGTCAGCCTGACCAGGTGGTGGCGCAGTGGATAGAGCGTCGGACTGGGATGCGGAAGGATCCAGGTTCGAGACCCGAGGTTGCCAGCTTGAGCGCGGGCTCATCTGGTTTGAGCAAAAAGCTCACCAGCTTGGACCCAAGGTTGCTGGCTCCAGCAAGGGATTACTCGGTCTGCTGAAGGCTCGCGGTCAAGGCACATATGAGAAAGCAATCAATGAACAACTAAGAAGTCGCAACACGCAACAAAAAACTAATGATTGATGCTTCTCATCTCTCTCCGTTCCTGTCTGTCTGTCCCTGTCTATTTCTGCCTCTGTAAAAAAAAAAAAAAGTAAGTCAGATTTTAATACTATCCAGTCTTAGATGCCATGAGCAAGATGACATTTCCTGGAGAGAACTATGTTATTATAGTATTATTATTTGTAATGATTTGCTTGATATGATCAACAAAGAAGAAGTAAATGATCCAAATGGGACTCCTGGCAGGGAACTGAATTCTCATTAAACTAAGAATTAGTTGACCAAACACATTTAAGTAAACACTGAGGATGAACTTGATGTTAGACTGGAGGAGCCGTTCACGGAGACCGCAAGAATTTGCAAGGCCAAGGAATTCTGGTTTTACCCACTTAGACAGAAAAACACCAGGCTGACCTTTGCCCAACCTCTGGGAAGTCTTAGCCAGGAGTTATATTTAAGAAAAACTTAGAACTCAAAATAATATAATTTCTGTGATATCATTGTCGTCTTTTAGGTACTCAGACAGAATGGCATGGAACTCTGGTATTTCAGAAAAATGCCAGGAAAAATGGGCGTGGCGGAGAAGACTTCAGATTCACTGCCATGAGGTCATCAAACTTGAAAAATAATCAGCCAGTTAGAGCTGACAGGCTTTGAGTATGTTACCCATTCAGTTTGCCAATGACAAACCATGATACAAAACCTTTAACAATGACATTGACGGGTTAGTTATGAAAAGGACTAGAGAGCCAAACATACTCATTTTTATATTTGGGAAGCTACCTTTAGAAAATACATGAGATGAGCCTGACCTGTAGTGGTGCCGTGGACAGAATGTTGACCTGAAACGCTGAGGTTGCTAGTTCGAAGCCCTGGGCTTGCCCGGTCAAGGCACATATGACAAGCAACAAGCAAGCAATGAGCAACTAAATTGAAGCAAGTGTGAGTTGATACTTTTTGCCCCCTCCCAATCTGTAAAATCAATAAATCTTAAAAAAAAAAAAGGTGAAAAAACAAGGAAAAGTTGAGTTAAACAATGTTCTGAGATAGTCACCTGACAAAACACTGCCAACTTTTCCATAATAACTGCCAATCTTATTTTTAAAAATCCTTTTATACATGCAAGATTTTCAAGACCCAGATGTTCAGTGATCTAATTCAAGTAACATTTGATCCAAACCATAAACGGAAGACATTAAACAATTTAGGATGACTTGCAATAGAATATGAGCAATATTATTGTTATTGAGTAACAATGAAAGTACTGAAACATAACTGTTAATCGTTCTAAGGAGAAGTTATTTCTAAGTGAATAAAAATGGAGACATTTCTTTTCTTTTCCTACCTCAACTTTCAAAAGCAGGATAAGTGGTGCTGCTGTTTGTTTTCCAGATTTCATACTGAAAAATGAAAGATACTCTTGAATGATACTCTATTCATTTGCAAAAAACCCCACAAGCCACCCCAGATTTACTCAAGGGCTTGCTCAAAACATTCCAATTTATGCAAACATGCTTCCAAACCAGCTGAGATGGATCTAAAAGTCACATTCTTATACAGGAAGTGTGGTTCACATTTACAAACTGGACTGCTGTAGCTGGTGGGGTGGGGACACTGTGAAATGGGAAGAGACCTAGACTGTGTGGTCAGTTTCTTTCAAATTTATGATTGGTGGATTACAATGCATTACCAGAGGGCAGGCTTTCCTACATGTCTGTGTAGAGTTCTTTTCGGGGCAGTTCAACGCACTATGAAAATCGGACTGTTTACAGATGGAAACCCCTCTCTCCCTCTCATTCCTCCACCTCTCCCTCTGCAGCCCCCTCAGTTCCTGTTCCCTTCATCCCCTGCACAGACTGGAGTTCCAAGTGGATGCCGGATTGGAGGCTTTTTCTCACCCCTTAGGGCAAAACACTCTGCACCTGGTCCCATTTTTAAAAACAATACCTTGTCCGTAGTGCAGATTCCTGACTAATTATTTGTGGAATTGGAATATAAAAATAAATGGTTACAAATGGGATCTGGGCCTTTAGGGCCCACTGTCCCGTTTGCATCGTTAATACTAATTACAGGATGTCTTGGCTCCTGTGCCGTAGAAGGCCAGCCAGCCCAGGTGACAGCAATCAGGGTTGTAGCCCGAACCTGGAGCTGCCAGAAACCCAAAGGGCAGCATGGCAACAGAAATCAGAGTTCTTCCCTCTTGAGCGGCTGTTCTGCTTTGGACGGGAACAGTGTACTCTTTCCACAGATGGAAAAATAGTCCTGCATTTCAGAATTCACTTGGGTCGTTTCTTTAACACCTGCCTTAGGAACCATGTATGCTTGCGCAAACTTTTCCACATTCTTCTGCATTTTCTTCACCTCATATAAAAATGGTCTTCCCTGGGGGGCTCTTTCCCCTTCTCAGTGTGCTAAATAAAGTGAAAGCTCAGTTGTCACCTTTGTCACTGCATCTTGGGAAGCTTTTCCTTCTGGAGGCTGAGGCCCCACCTGAAACGTAGGAGAATCCGCTGAGACTAGCCAGCTGGAGGTCCTCTCATCATGTCCTCTTACCGTATTTCATTGATGAGGAGGCACACAAGTTTCATACTGGTGTCTCTGAAACAGAGACGCTTGTTTCAATCTGCGGTGGAATATAATGCAATAGAATACGGTATAACAACCAACAGTTTGTGATAACAGCGATAAGGCCACTTCTTTGGAAATGACACTGGGCCCTCCAGTTATGATGCTGTACAGCGCCTCTCAACAGCCACCTGTGTCCTCCATGTTCAGAGCCCTGTGAATCACTCACTATATGGCTTTTGATCCTTTGAAGGTCCTCTGACCTGAATTAGGAGTAACACTGACCTTACTATTAAGTATCAGAAGGGAGACTTGAACCCAAGCAGCCTGGCTCCAGGGCCCGTGCTCTTAACAGGGTCATTACCACATAAAGATTTATGGTAAAGTAACTGATAAGCACCTAAGCCTTAAGGAGTCAAAGTTCAAGCTAACATCACAGAGAGATTGTTGCTGAAAGTATTATTATCATATTATATGATTTAATTTATGTCCTGAGATCTGAACTTTAGGGCTATAAAAACAACTCAATAGATTTTCATATGGGAGGAGGAAGTAGGGGAGACGCCATGGAGACACCCCACAATAAGTAACTGGGCCAGGATATGGCGACTGCCTTTGTTTTAACTTCTCTTAGGCCTGCGTGTTTTGTAAATTTACCACACATCTGTAATTGCCTTAACGATCCAAGCCTGTTACTCAGTTTTCCTCAGGTATGTCTGAAAATAGGTGTTGGCTGTTTTTCAAGGTCAAATCCAACCTCAAAGTGCAAGGACTTCTCACCACTGAAAATTTTTAAAAGAATGTGCTGTAGAGACTTCTGGTCAAGATGGCGGCGTAGGTGAACATGGTTCTCACTTCCTGCCACAACCACATCAAAGTGACAACTAAACTACGGAACAACTGTCATTCAGAATAGCCTGAAATCTAGCTGTGCAGAAATCCTGTAACTGGAGATTTAAAGAGGAAGCCACTTGAAGACAGGTAGGAGGGAGGGAGATGTGAAACGAGCTGGTCCCATGCCCACATGTGGCAGATAAAAATCAGAAGGGACATCTCGGCTGCGGAGCTCACCGCTGAGGAGCCAGGGGTCCCAGCCGCACACCAGTCCCCCCCGGCCCAGGGTTCCAGTGCTGGGAAGAGAAGTCCTCATAACTTCTGGCTGTAAAAACCAGTGGGGCTTGTGGCTGGGCACCACCCAATCACCTCCACAAATGACATACTCAAGGGGTGGACTCAGTGGACACCAGGTTCCCCCTGAAGTAAGTCCTGATCTGGGGGGGGGGCTCTGCACAGCTGACTCTCCATCGTGGTCGGAGGTCGGCTGTCAGTGGTTGCAGCCAGTCCCGGAGGCCTGTTAGCCTGGGGGTAAATTTCTCCCGTTGACACGCCAACAACACTCAAGGCTTAACTACAACAGGAACTCTGTACACAGCCCACACGGGAAGGGTGCCCCTGGGGTGCCCAGCTTGGCAAGAAATATTCAAAGTGACGAAAAGCAGGACCTACAACCAAGATTACTCTAGTCAGCAAAGCTATCATTTAGGATCGAGGGACATACAAAGCGCTTCGGAGACAAGAAAAAGCCAAAGGAGTTAGTTCATCACCACCAAGCCAGTATTGCATGAAATGTTCAAGGATCTTCTTTAAGAAGAAGAAAAATAGAAGGTAAAAAATATGAACAATAAAATGGCCACAGATACAGATCTATCAACAGTAGAATCTTAAGAAACAAAGTAAGGCAACAAGCAGAGTAGAAACAGACTCCCAGATACAGAGAACAGTTTGATGGTTGTCAGATAAGAGGGGGGCTGGGGAGAAGAGTGACAAAGGTAAAGAGAAGAAGAAGTACAGACTGTTTGTCACAGAAGAGTCATGGGGATGTACAGCATAGGGGATACAGTCAGTAACATTCTAACAACGTGTGGGGGTCAGATGGGTACCAGCTTTATCGGGAGGATCCCTCAGTAGGCTACATAGTGTCTAATCACTGAGGTGTACACCTGGAACTAATAGGATATTGTATGTCAAATCTAATTGAAAAATAAAAAATGATTTAAATTAAAAAATGTTTTTAAAAAAATATGCTGTAGTTTGTGAAGGTGATTCAAAATTAAGGTCTCCTAGATTGTTTAAAATGGCAACCTCGTTGGAAAATGTATATATTTTCCTGGACTGACTCCTTTAAATGTAGACATGCTCTTCAGATGTTCAAGTCATGAATATTTATTTTTAAATACGATCTGTTTTATGGTCCGAGCTCATAAAGTGCTTAAAATAGGATTAACCTCTTTATATATCACAGAGATGATTAAACTACATTCCTGTCATTCGCTTGCATTCTTCACGGAAAGTGATGTCATGTATTTTCCTTTTGGTTTTTAGTATTATACCTCTGAATTCACAGTTGGAAAGGTTGTCATTTGTTTTTCTATCTTAAAATTCTATTTACATGTAATTATTCTGGGTCAAGCTCATGCTATAAAATAGAGTCTCCTGGAAAAAGGAAAATTCCAACTTATCCTATGCATAAAAAATAGATTCCATTTGACTAATTGACCAATATGCCAGCATTTTCTCTCTATTTCTTGTTTCCATTTATTCATCTATCAATCTACTGATTAAGATTCTGAAAAGCTTAGTTAAAATGCCGGTGCACTGTTGTGTATTTTTATTACTATTTCACACAGCCGACAGCCCTTCCCTCCAGATGCTCTCGGAGATAGGACTGTTCTGGGACCCAGATAGGGCCCATCCTTTCCTCTGGGCTGCGGACAGGATAACGGAGTTGGGGATCGTGTTGGAATCTGAAAGGCCATTTGAACATTGGAGTGTGGCCCAACTCCCATCTTTCTACTCCCCAAACCTGTAGAGTTACCCCTACATGTTAAGTGGGTATTCTGGGATCCAAAAAGTGACATGAAAGTCTCAGGACCATTTTTATAAGCATTCAGTTTTCAGTCACTTTCATTCTTTAACTGAGTGTTATTTCCAATCAAATTTCTGCAAAACAATTATCCAGTTGTTGACTGTGTATTAATGCCCCACAGTTATGCAGGGCACAATGACTGCATGTCATCCTGCTTTCTCTGCTCCGGAGCATTGGTTCTTGCTGCTAATTTGAATAATATTTTGGATTTCATCATACCTGAATATGGAGGTGCGGGGACCAGTTGTATTTTGTAACAATTTGTAAATTAAACAATATATTCTAAAAAAGATTTTATTGATTGATTTGAGAGAGAGAGAGAAAGGCTGGGGGAGAGAGGAGTGGAAGCACCAGCTCACAGTTGCTTCTCGAGCCGGCGACCTCAGCATTCCAGGCTGTTGCCTTAACCACTGTGCCCCCACAGGTCAGGCATCAATTTAAACAATGTTTAGGTTTCATCAATTATGACTTACATGACCTTTATATCTAATCATGCAAATTATTTAAATTTATATATAAACTATAAATATACGTATACTTATATAAATACTAAGGTGACCAATCATCCACCTTGAGGGAGGACAGTCCTTCTTTTGTAAGTACCGTCCTCCCTCAAAAAGTGTCCTCCTACATGTCCTCCTTTTTGATATTGGAAGACTCATCTGTAAATGTCCGTATTTGACCAATGCAGAGTCAATCCATTGCATGTGATGTGACGTATTTGTATTTGACGTGACGATTCGTCAAGGATCAGTACAGTGCGGTGAGACACGATTATAATATTATCTAAATGAGTACTTTTTTCTTACAATTATTATTAAAAATTAATAGGCGTGTAAGCATAATTACAAAATAAAATATTGTACAATGTTTTTATTATGCATTTATCATATTATAGTGTATTATTGTTGCAATGAAGAAAATGTTTCTTTTATTTACATTGTTTTCTTCAATTTTTTTTGTCCTCCTTTTTATTGTAAAAAAGTTGGTCTTATAAATACTCCTCATTGGGGTCTCCAAAGGCCCTGTTCTAAGCTTGAACTAAGAGTGACTTATCTAGTGTAAGTGATTAATTGAGAGAGAAACCTATAAGGAAGTGAGAAGATAGCAAGAAAATAAGTAGACATAGTTCCAATGACATCCAGCAGTAGCATGAGAAAATGGGGCCGTGCCTTTTCGGTGAGCCCGTGGCTATGCGTTGCCCCCACAGCGAGGGGGGCAGAACCTCCCAGGCACTTCTTTTTTTTTTTTTTTTTGTATTTTTCTGAAGCTGGAAACAGGGAGAGACAGTCAGACAGACTCCCGCATGCGCCCAACCGGGATCCACCCGGCACGCCCACCAGGGGGCGACGCTCTGCCCCTCCCGGGTGTCGCTCTGTTGCGACCAGAGCCACTCTAGCGCCTGGGGCAGAGGCCAAGGAGCCATCCCCAGCACCCGGGCCATTTTTGCTCCAATGGAGCCTTGGCTGCGGGAGGGGAAGAGAGAGACAGAGAGGAAGGAGAGGGGGAGGGGTAGAGAAGCATATGGGCGCTTCTCCTGTGTGCCCTGGCCTGGAATCGAACCCGGGACTTCTGCACGCCAGGCCGACGCTCTACCACTGAGCCAACCGGCCAGGGCCAGGCACTTCTTAGTGAGGATGTTCTCTCAAGAAAAAGGCAACTGTGAGCCACCAGCAGCCAGCCTTGAACAGCTGGGCGGTGGGGCCACCCGCCGGGAGGAGGGACTGGACAGAGCATCAACCGCATCCATGCAGGCCCCAAGGAAGCTGGGGACGGAGCCACCAACAATAACCACAAAGAAATGAAAAACGGATCTGCTTGCCTTTTGAGACTAGGAATTATTTCCTAACTTCCTCGTTAATCGGCTATTGATCAGGGAGAGTGGATCTGCACCCAGCTCTGTCTGTCGATCACAAGGAAAGGGAGAATTGAATAGTCTTACCAGAGGACTTCTGAGAACCTGATGTGTATGGCTAATTTAGTAACCTGGGATCAAACTGACCCCCATCTGCTAAACTGCTTTTGGGAGCTTTGGGGAAAGTGGAGGCTAGTTGGGTATTCAAGTCAGAACAACACTCAACCCCCGTTTTGTTTAAAACTAAAAGGAGTGTCTTTTAAAAAAACTAATTATGTTATTATTTTATAAAATGCCATAACTACTAGAGGCTCAAGGGTACAATCCAAAGTATGAGAGGTATTTAAAGAAGTAGACACTTATGCCATCTCTATTTCTGAATCCAGCCTGAACACATAAAACATGCCACATATTTCAGACTCCCTTCTCTACTTTTAATAAAAGGGAGTACCTTTTTTTTTTTAAAAAAAGTTGATATATGACTTACTTTGGCTCAGGGTTCAGTGAGCAGGCTTTGTGCTTAGCTCTGCTTTGAAATGATAAAGAGTTGAATTCCATACAAAGGGACTCAGAGGTAAGGGTTACAGGATATCGTATCTGGTCAAGAAGGAAACATGGCCCTTGGTCAGGGAAAGAAACCAAAATAGCTTCACTGGGAAGTTGATGCCCTTGACCAGAAAGTAAAGTTTTAGAGATTTGAATTCTTGAAGAATATTTTGAAGTCATTTTGGCAGAGAGCTAAAGTTTTATATATATATATATATTGGATTATATCTTTGGAAGACTATCCATTTTTTTAAATGACTCTATGCAAAGGCAGCACAAGCATTTCCCTTCTTGAAAACAAGCTAGTGTTTTACTTTAACAGACACTTTTAAAGTATGTGAGTATTATGTGAACATATTCAAATTCTGCTTTATTAATCACATATGTATGTGTGGAAAGGGCTGGGAGAAGGAGTCACCATTCATGCAGTATTCCAAGATAAAAGCATGAGTCATTCTTAGGTTCTTTTTCTCCTTAATTTGCTTCCAAACCCCACTCAACCCCACCACTAAATCAAGGCCACCAGGTCCTTCTGAGTCTACTTCTGTAGTGTAATCTGTCTGCTTGTCTCTTCCCTGCTATCTCTGCCTAGATCAGTTATTCTCAAAGTATATTCTTAAGCTCCTTGGATCCTTGAAATCATTTCAGAGGATTTGTGGGATCAAAATATGTTTATAGTAATAACAAACCATTCTTTTCTTCTTTCACTCTTACTCTTTAAGGGAGTAGAAAGTGGAGTTTTTCAGAAGCTACAGAAACTACGATGATGTCACATCTCTAGTGGCTAACAGAATGTGTGTTGATGCATTCTTCTGTTTTAGAATTTTATCAATTTTAATTTATTATAGAGTAAATGTAAATTGATATACACCATGTAAATAAAAGCTCTTTGGCATCCCCAATAATTTTTAAGAGGATAAAGGGATCTTGAGACCAATGGTATGAGAGTTGCTGGCTTCCACGAATGCCTTGGCTCCCAGGTCTTTCTTGTTCTCATGCTTCTCCAGTCCTGTCCCTTACCAGGGTCATCCTCAGCTTGTCCTCCAGACAGGAAATAGAGTCATCTTCCTGAAACATAGCTCTGGTAGTTGCCTTGAGCTCAGAAACTTCCAATGGCTGCACATTCTTTTACAGAATGATACCGTAGGCTAGTATTGAAGAGTTACCACAATCTGGTCTAAACTTTCCTTTTCACACACCCTAGGCATCCAGAGCTGACCATGGCTGAAGACGATAATTGCAAGTGTAGGCTTTCTTAATACCTTCCTAGTCAAAACGAACTACTCACACGTCCGTGGCAGCATGGTTCACCGAAGCCAAGGAAACATCCACTGACAGATGATTGGATAAAGAAAATGTGGTATAATATTTAATGGAATATTACTGAGCCTTTAAAAAGAAAGAAATTCTACACTATGTAACAGCATATATGAACCTTAAGGACATGGAAATGAGCCAATCACAGAAAAACAAATACTTCATGATCCCTCTTACATGAGTTATCTAAAATACTCAAATTTATAGATTTAAAGAAGGAGTGGCGGTTGGCAGGGGCTGGTGAGAAATAAAAATGAGAAATTGCTAATGAACAAAGTTTCAGTAAAGCAGGACAAATAAGTACTAGAGATCTATTCTGTAATGTTGTATAGTCAACAATATTGTATTCTACACTTAACCTTTTAAGAGAGTAGATCTCATGTTAAATGTTCTTACCACAACCAAATTAAATCTTAAAAAATTGCTAAATAAAAAAAGACCTACTTCTGAATCTGTGTTCCTAACGTATAGTGTTTACACCATTGTCATTTATCACAGTCTGACTTATGTGTTAATCAGGTAGATCTGTCTTCACCCCTTTGATATGAGTTTGGTAAGGACAGAGACCTGGTCTTATTCATACTCACAATACCACAGCTCTAGACAGAGTTATGCTTACTACATTTTTAAAAGAGTGCTTTGTTGAATAAATGAATGCATATATCTTGCATTAACTAGATTCAGTTATGTACATAATGTAAGTATTTTGTAGTAGGTACAGTTTGAGCTATAAGCTATTCAGACTATTTCAGAGCCAATTTAAGAACATTCAACTCATTATTTGTAGACATTTCTGGGTTATGTACAATGGCATTGCTCAATAGATACTAAATGGCTTTGATTTTTTTCCCAGTCATATTCCATCCTCAAGGCATTAAGATTTCTCCCCACTGAGGTTGTTCGAAGGACTGTGTCATATGACTCTGGATGTAATGCAGTCCTGTTTGTTCCATTCCAGTCAACAGGCACTTACTGAGTTAGCAGCTCTGCAGGTAGCTGTGGATCGGAGATGAATGATACGAGGCTCCTGCCCTTGAGAAGCTCACCAGTTAATATGGAAAACAAAGATAAACACATAGACAGGTCATCACGATAAGAGCAATGCCAGGGGACAGAGGTAGGACCCAAAAATGATTACCTCTTGGAATGCTGATGGTGTGATGGTAAGGAAGAGTTTTTCAGAGAATATGTTCCTTGAGTTAGGAGTTTAAGGAGGAACTGGAATTTTGTCGTTGGCTAGGCGGATGGGAAACGGTTTCAGGCAGGGGACATTTGTCTCAGGGGAGGTGGTTTAGAGGAAAACTGTGAGGGGAGGAAGAATAGCAATGAGTCTTGAGAGCTTGGCAGGGTCTGCCGAGAGCGTGAAGTTCTCATTTTTCACGTTTGGACTTGATTCTGTGAGTGCTGAAGATTCCAAGTGAAGAATTCTAAAATTATTTGGAATACTAACAGCAGGATTGAATTAAGTGTGTGCCTGCCAAGGGTACTACTTTGGAGGGACCGCATTCATTTGAATATTTAAGTTTTGCTATATATTTATTTTGAAAAATCAGCTATAGCATTTTAGATCTTCTTTCATAGATTAGATATTTTTAAAAGGGTAATTTCTTGCCCTAAGGCTTTATTTTATAAACATTTGTTGAGCTTACTGTGTATCAGACACTCTTCTACAAACTGGGGAAACATCAGTGAACAAACCAGAAGATCGCTGTCCTCACGCATCGTGTATTCTAGTTTTTTTAATTCGTAGTCCCATCTGGGGGGTTTGTGTGAACAAATGACACAGATATTTGGGTGGGAAGGGGACTCTGGTGAAGTTAAGCTCAGTAACTCCTCTTCCTTTTTCTCTAAGGCAACTCCTTCCTGAAAGATACACTTTTGGATGAGATGGATGAAATAGGCATAGTGTAGCAAGCCAGGAGGTTGTAGAGCTGCAACTGAGAACACTTGCTTTTTCTCCTGACCCCTTCACCCAGGATTTTTAAAAATCACCATATTTTTGGGAACAGTTTGAGATCTACACAACAGTGAGAAGATAGTATGGAGAGTTCTCCTATAGTCGTATGAGGGTCTCTCTTATTATTAACATCTTATATTATTAATGTGGTGCATTTGTTACAGTTAATGAGCCAATATCAATACACCAATACTATTATTATTAACTCAAGTTTTTCCTTTTTTCAGATTGCATTAATTTTTTTACTACTGTATTTTTATTTCTGTTTCATGAGTCCACTGTACCCCAATTTACACTGATCTGTCAAACCTTTTAGTCTCTCCTGGGCTGTGACACTTTCTCAGGCTTTCCTAGTTCGGGGAGTCTCAGGAGTACTAGTGAGGAATTTTGTAGACAGTCCTCCAGTTGAGATTTACTTTATGCTTTTCTCATGAGTAGATTGAGTGATGGTTTTTTGGACGGAAGACTAGACAGGAAGTACCATTCTCATGGCATCTGGTGGAGGGGCCATGCTACCAACATGACATATCACCATGGATGTTGGCCTTGATCACCTACCTGGCTGAGGCAGTGGCCATCGGTTTCTCCACAGTAGAGTTAGTCTGGCCCCTTCACCTTTCCCAGCTTGTCCTCCTCGGAGGGAAGTCACTCTGAGCTCTCTGCCTCTGCGCGGGGATCGTGCTCCGCTTCCTTGAGGGTGGGATTCTTCTGCACGGGTGCTTAGTCTCTTCTCCCCCTTTTATTTATTATCACCAGAGATTTAGAAAAGAAACCATGCCTGACCTGCGGTGGCGCAGTGGGATAAAGCATCAACCTGGAACACTGAGGTTGCCGGTTCGAAACCTTGCACTTGCCTGGTCAAGGCACATATGGGAGTTGATGCTTCCTGCTCCTCCCCCTTTCTCTCTCTCTCTCTCTCTCTCTCACTCCTCTCTCTCTAAAAATCAATAAATAAAATATTAAAAAAAAGAAAGTCATGCATAGAAGATTTAGTTATCATTAAAAAATAAAAAAAAAATAAAAAAGAAACCACTATGAATCATGTGCTCAGTAAACATATTTATTGAAGACCTACTATGTGTAAGGCTTTAGTAATACATTTTTACTGGACGATATTTTGGTTTCCTCGGAAACAACTTGCTGAGAAATGGAGAAATCTGATTTCCTGCCCTGCCTCCGACATTACTTGGCCACAAGGCTTCAGTATTCTCTTTTGGAGAATCAGATGGTGGAAGGGGATGAATTCTAATGTTCTTTTTTCCAAGGGTAGTAAGATTGTAGGATTATATACTATATCCACAGGAATGGGCTTCCAATTGTCTGCAAATGAGAATGATTATTATCTGTATTGGGCTGGCCCCACTCAGTGAAATTTCTGTGTAGCTTTTGTCTGCTAGATTATTTTCTTATGACTCAGAGCTAAAATATATATACCCAGTGAAAATATCAAGTAAATGAAGTTAGTAGTCATGAGTCATGTAAGAGATTTTATGAACAAAAAAATTGTCCGACCATCCACAAATGACTGATTTATGGGTTTAACAGAAACTGCCACCTATGGAAAAAGTGCCATGGAATGAACATAAAGCAAAGGAGTTGGGAACCTATTCTAACACCAGACCGAAGAGACATATGCCAGGGAAGACCCATGGGGGACCCTTCCTCACTATCATCTCTGTTGGGAAGAAGAAATACAAGAAAAAGTGAGAAAGCTGATAAAACCTGAGGATAAAAAACATTATTTAGATCTACAAAATACAAATATTTATTACTGGCTTTTTATAGTGCTCCTCGTTGGCCTAGAGCAGGTGTTGCCAACCTTTTTATACCTACTGCCCACTTTTGTATCTCTGTTAGTAGTAAAATTTTCTAACTGCCCACCGGTTCCACAGTAATGGTGATTTATAAAGTAGGTAAGTAACTTTATTTTATAAAATTTATAAAGCAGAGTTACAGCAAGTTAAAGCTTATAATAATAATTACTTACCAAGTACTTTATGTTGGATTTTCACTAAGTTTGGCAGAATAAATCTTTATAAAACAACTTACTATAGTTAAATCTATCTTTTTATTTATACTTTGGTTGCTCCGCTACCGCCCACCATGAAAGCTGGAGCGCCCCCTAGTGGGCGGGAGGGACCAGATTGACCACCACTAGCCTAGAGGAAGGAGGAGGCCTCTGGATGGAGGGCCAGTTGGCACTGACTTCATTTTAGGAAAAAAGGCAAAGGGACTTGTTTCTACTGCTGCCCTTTGCAAACTATCAGGCTTCTCGGGGCAGCTGGAACCTCTCTTTCCAGTGAGGAATGTCTGTTAATGCACTTCTTGCAAATGCTATCATGGATGTTCTTTCCAGTGTTTCCTGGGAAGATTTATTCCTATAAACTAAATAGTTGTCGAGGCAAATTGTAACTGAATATAATTCGAAAAGGAGCAGGCCCCACGCCAGGCCCTGGCCCATGCCCCCTGCTCCCTTCCCAGTGCCAGCTTGTCAGCCGCCCTCTCCAGGCTGTGGTTCCTTCCTGCCCATTCCCAAGGGACCCAAAAGGGCCTCTCGAGGTCTCTTCCAAGACTGTGTTTCCTGCAGCAGCAGGTCCAAAGCAGTCAAGGTCAGAGCGGAGGTGACACAGGCAGCCAGCATCGAGTTTTCATAGAAAGCCTAAGCCACACAAAGTGTTGTACGAAGCATTATTGAAGAGAGGGAAGTGAACTTCAGTCCCAGGGGACTTACAGCTTTGTAAAGGGAACAGACCACATGAAAAACAACTATAATTCAAAGCAGTGTGGATGAGGGCTGCAAGAGGAGGACATTCCTGGGGAGCCAGGGTTCTGCGTCCTCCCCGGCAGGCCCAGCTGTTGTGCGCTGGCTGGAAGGGGGAAGGGCAGCGTTTTTCATACACTTACAGAGACCAGTTATGTCATCTCCCTGGTCAGCACGGGAACCATTGAACAGTGTACCCTACCAAGTGATCATTTCTTCTTGATCTAGGGCCATGTTAAGACAACAACAGAATCCAGGTAGCTGACCCAGATTTCAGTGTGGAGGTGATAGGTCCCCTTTGGACTGAGTTGACATCATCCAAAGGGTGTACCAGGTAGACTGGGCTCGGGTTAGTGTTAGAGGAGAGAGCAATATCATGCCCGGAAATTGTCCGGGTGGAACACTGGGTTTTCAAAATAGGTATATGCAACCCTTTGCCCCTTTATTCTGATTACTAACCAGGATGATCCCTCTCTAGAGACACTGCATTCAGGGGCCAAACTGCTTTACTCTGTTGTGTTGACCAGGATGTACAAAAGGAAAGCTTTTCAAGTCAGAATCTTTTAGAAGTGATTTTTGGGGAAGGTTAGTCTAGTGTTCAACAATCCCAGATGCTTGTGGATTGGAGGGAACATGGGCTATTCATAAAATATCTTAACTATTAGTTTTTGTTGGGTTTTTGCAACAGAAGGTGTACCGTTTTCTGATTATAAATGATCCAGAAAGCAGAAATACATGACACAGTTCAAGAGCCACAAGGTGTTGCCAGAGTTTACTAATTGGACTAGAACAGCAACACTGTACCCTGAAAAAATATTGACAGACACCAACTGTACCCTAGAGGAGACGCCAAGGTCTGATACAGTCAGTTTGCCAGGAGCAGAGGGATTAATATCCACACAATATGGCATCTTTCACCACAAGACGAATGGACCAACCTTTGGCAGGACTCACAGTCACAGTGTTAGCGCCGGCATCATCATTCTTTACTGTGTGCCCTGTCTATGATGGTGGATGCACTGTCGTGTCCAGTGTGTTGATGGATACAAGTGCTAATCGTGGCAGTTTGCATTAATGGTGCAGTCTTGCTTAGCTTGATTCTAGTTGGTCTCATCAGAAAAATGGGCTCTTATTATGGAAATCTACACAAGTCACAACTGTGACCCATTTCCCTAGTTCGGAGCCCCAGAGAAAAGTGTCTTTAATCAGATAGCCTGTAGTCTTCCGAATGGGAGCCTGGGCAGCCAGCAACACCACCGGCAGCAGCCAAGCCTCCGTAAAAATGCAGCATACTTCATTAAGGGTCTGCAGTCCAGGACTGGAAGGACGGCTTTGACTTCTGTCCACTGAATGGAGTGACCTCGTTCTGCTTTCAGCTCTGCATCCCTGGCGCTGGGGTTGATGAGCCCAAGTGGCCCAGTGGACACTATTGGGTTTCAGTTCAGCCAAAGCATCAGCCTAGATGACAAGGTGTTATGGGGAACTTCTGTAAACCGAGGGCTCCATTGAGCAGGTGGTGCAGCTTTCCTCAAAGGGTGGCCGCCATATTTTCATGTAAACCCAAGATACCCCTGGAGCCGGGCCAGCTGTGTTTCCGATGACACCAGTTCTACCTTGAGGCCTGGTCAGCTCTCCCCATCCTGTTAGTCTCTGAGCCTGAGCTGACCCAACTCCAAGCAGGAGTATCACAGAACTTCCGGTTTTGACAAGAGCGTAGTGAGAGGTTGATAGCTTCCTTCTTACGTTCCACAGGGGTGCACTCGGCGGCTGCCTAGGCAGGTGGGGAACGGCATGAGGAAGCCATGACTTCCCTTTTCCCTGCTCAGATTCTGTAGTGTTTCTACTGGACCCCCTGGGAAGGCTCAGGGAGTAGGTTGTGGCTGTGGATAGGAGAATTCCTCTGACACTCAGGAGGAGGGACATCTAAGTGAATAATACCTCAACTCCATATACATTCGGATGTGGAAGCCACAACACATCAGTTGATCCAGGGGCCCTCACCCATAAAGTTATAGTAATTTCACTTCCCCACAGTCTAAGCCCCACTCTAAGTTGAAATCTGGGCCATTTCTCCTATGGGCGTGTTGACATGAGTCCATGTGGGTGAGCTGGGGTTCCCGCGGTAGCAGCCAGGGGGTCGCGGCCACCGCTCCTGGGGACACAAGAATGCAGCATGGAGGGCGGGCCAGCCGGTGGGCATAGGGGGTGGCTTGTGTTTCTCCCATGACGCTTTGCTCCAGTGTCAGGGTCTGCGCGCTGGTGCTGAACCTCCTGGCATTCAGTGGCGTCGGGGCCTGCAGACCCGTTACTTGTCTGTGTGTGTTACCGCTGTCTTTCATGCCTTTGGCCACCAAGGCCCCGGCCCCTCCTCCTTGCTGCTGCATGTGGGGCCGTGGCTGGGGCCAGGCCCTAGAACCTGGCTAGCTCTCGGTTTGGCAAAGCTGTGCATCTACTTCTGGTTGTGAGCAGCCGCTTGCTTTTGGCTCCGAATAAAACGAAGTTCTAAGGCTTTTGACTAACTCAGAGCTCTGTAACAAATAACAAGGTCCTCTGTCCTAACAATTTTGTTTTTTCCACTTTGGGGACTGCTTGACTCAGCAAGGAGAACCACATCACCTTTCAGCCTCAGGCTTGCTGTCACACTGTCGTGATAACATCTCCTCCTTGGGCACCTGGAGCAGAGTGAGAGGAGCCCTCTGGGTGGCTTGTTTCAATCCTGCATCTCACCACTCAGCCTCATTAGCATATAAGGTAATGGGGACCCTCACTCCCTCACTGGCCCACTGCTTGGATAGGAGCATTCCCTACCTGCCCTGTGGGTCTTCTAAGATCCCTGAATCCAGCCCGCAGCGACCTTGTCCTTGTCTTCCAGCGAGTCCTGTCTCTGTCAGAACCCCACTGTAGTCTCCATCCAGCTGTGATGGAGGCACCGGGCCAATGCCGAGCACCAGGGAGAAACCGAAGAGAAGAAGAAGGCTCCAGCAGGTCGGGCCCCTTGGAGGCGGCATGACTGTCGGCCCCACGTGGAGCTCCGCGAAGTCACTGCTGTAGGGCAGGGAACCGATGCTCTGAAGAGGGGGTGGGAATCGGGAGTGGTCCTGTGTTCCGGCTGTGCCCAGGCACAGCTCTCTTTCATCCCCGGGTCAAACCTGCCCTTTTCTCCGTAAAGGGCTGCCCTCACTTCATTAACCTGCGGGGTTCCTTCAATGTATTAATAACTGAGAACTTTTTGGCAGATACAGCAGATAGTTGAAGAGCCATTTGGGGGTAATAGTATATTTAGTCATTAATACAGTGGTTCTCAAACTTTTTGAAGTCGGGGCACATTTAAAATCCTACAAATAATTGTAGGTGCACTATATACAAAGTTCTGAGAAACATGTTATAATAATTAAGTCAAATATTAAAGAAAAAAATATAAAGTCCAAGCATGCTTTTCTGGTAATTAAACGAAATAAATATCACAAAATTAAATTTATTCTGACATTAAAAACATTTTTATGTTACAGTTTTTTGAGTTATGCTTTTTAGACTTTATAAAAAAGAGGGGTTAAAAAATTAAAAAAAGACAAAAATGTTATCTTTTTATATATATGGATACATTTGTAGTAAGATTTAGTAAATTCGGCAGGTCCTGGCGTGAATGTGTTAAGTTTTTTGATTCATACATATCATCTTAACTTTATACCAAACAAAGGATAGAAGAAACTTGCCTCCAGTCTTTCTGGGGAACATGGGGGGTAGTGTAAACAATCCAGCACCACAGCTTAACAGCCTTTTGAAATCTAATCAGGAAAGTGAGGTGGGGGGTTGGGTAGACTGTCAGCTTACAGCCAATTCCCCACACCTCTGTCCCCCAAAAATCTAAACTCCAAAAATCCTGTTGGTTTTTTGGTCCCAAACAGGTACATATTTCTCTGGAATACCACAGGGAGCACCTGGAAATCTTTTAGGGTGCACCAGTGTGCCCTGTACACTGAACAGGGCCCTGTACAGAGAACCACTGTATTAATATGACAACAACAAAAGAATTCCAGGATCCTATTATATACCAGGAACAAGGGCAGATGCTGGGGGTACAGTGGGCGGGGCCTGCCCTTGGGGGCTTAGAGTCCGTGAGGAGCTATGGCTGGGGGAAGACAAGCCGGTGACTGCCTGCCATGTGCTCCAACGACACCCAGTCTGTGCCCCTGGGAAACAGCTGAAGCTGTTTCAGGCTCCAGGACGGAACAGCAATGGAACGGAAGGGTCAGGCAAATAGTCGTGCTCTTCTTCACACCTGATTTCACTTGGGGTGTATTACACAGGGTTTACAGCGAGCTGCAGAATATAGTGCATTATAACGAAAATTTGTAAAGAGTCATTATTATTTATCTTCTTCTTCAGGAAGTCCAGGAAGTCAAAGGAAGTGTTTACTGTTTGGAGAAGCAGGGAAGTATCTTTGACCTCAGCAGAAATGAAAAGCCATTATAAAAATCCTGTGCTCATGAAAGGAAAACATTCCACAACTGCATCTTTCCTCCTCCATGCCGAGAAATTAAGTTTGAAAACTGACGCACATATTGGTAATGCTGCTTTGATGAGCCTGAATTCCTCCCTGTGAAGTTAATGAGTTAGAGGCAATGAGGAAAAGTAAACACATCTCAGCTGTCAGCAAAGGGAGGGTGGCAAGCGCTCGGGCTGGCAGTAGACATCGTGTGCAGACTCAGACTGGACATGGAGAAGGAGGTAGTGTGTTTGGAACAGGATAGTACTTCCAGAGGACATCAGGGAGCCATCCAAATGAGACATAGTCTTTCCACCTTATCCTTAGTGCAGCTCCACGACTCGCTGTTCCTTCAACATCCCTCCTCCTCTGAGCCTCAGGTGTGCTGTTCCTACTGCCCTGAGCACTCTCTCTCCCAGTCACCGGTTCTGCTGCTAAATGACTAAATATTTCCCTACAGTTCCAGCTCCTTGGTGATGCCATGCCCTAATACTCCAGGTAATGGACTTGCAAGTCAGTGCAACTGGGTTAAAATCCTGGTCATGCTACTTGCTAGCTGTGTGACTTGGAATGAATAAACTCCTTCAGTTTCCTCTGGAAACTGGAAAACAAATATAATAATACCTGTTTCATAAGACTGTTACAGGCATGCGCCTTGCCCAGAGCAGGCACTCGGTCAACACGTGTCCCTGTCCTCAGTGTGATCGCAGCAGCCTCTGATCCCTGTTGTAGCGAAGGTGCCACTCTGCTGTGAGTTTTGACTGCCTCTTTCCCCCGATTGGTTGTAGTCTCTTGGAAAATAGGGAGTGTGCCTTATTTTAATCTTTGACTCTGCACTAGAAAAATACTTGACAGGAGTTAGGGACTCAATAAATCTTTGATGAATAAGGAAAGAATAAGTGAATAAATTAATAACTGAGTAACTGATATCTTTTAATTTTGTAGGTATTAAGCTGTTGTTTTTTAGCGAAGTATTAAACTGTTGCCTTCAGAGACCTCATTGGTGTATGTGTGTGTGTTTGCATGCATGCACACACGTGTGTGCTTGCGTGCATAAATGCATACACCTGTGCATACCTGTGTGCTGAAGACTGAAACTTTGGAAGATAAGGTCAAAGGCTATTACCTACGTCAAGGTAGAAACTGGGTTGGGCAGTTAACTTTCACCAGTGGGACAGAGATAAGGAGACACGTGTGTTTTTATGGTTGGGTTGGGGTGCTTGGGTGTGGTGGTTATCAATCTGATTCTTAAGGCACGTGCTTGTTATTGAGAGAGGTATTTGTTTCTCACAGATAGTGTGTGTGGGGGGGTGTTGGCGTATGACAATGAGCTCAGACTTTCTATGACTATAATTCGATTGCCCAAGTATATTAAGTAGGAATGCCTTAGACCAGGGGTAGTCAACCTTTTTATACCTACCACCCACTTCTGTAACTCTGTTAGTAGTAAAATTTACTAACCACCCACTGGTTCCACAGTAATGATGATTTATAAAGTAGGGAAGTAACTTTACTTTATAAAATTTATAAAGCAGAGTTACAACAAGTTAAAGCATATAATAATAATCACTTACCAAGGACTTTATGTCAGATATTCGCTAAGTTTGGCAGAATAAATCTTTATAAAACAACTTACTATAGTTAAATCTATCTTTTTATTTATACTTTGGTTGCTCCGCTACCGCCCACCATGAAAGCTGGAATGCCCACTAGTGGGCGGTAGGGACCAGGTTGACTACCACTGCCTTAGACTGTTAATGTCTGCCACAGATAATCTCTCATGTGACTGCTTACAGTGCTAGGTCCAGATCATCTAGCAGGGGTCCCCAAACTATGGCCCACGCCGTACTTCCGGAAGGGGCACCTCTTTCATTGGTGGTCAGTGAGAGGAGCACTGTATGTGGTGGCCCTCCAATGGTCTGAGGGACAGTGAACTGGCCCCCTGTGTAAAAAGTTCGGGGACCTCTGAGGTCATTTGGTCTTGGATGACTTCATGGTTAGTTCACATTCACCTCTGTTTAGTGGTGTACCCCATCCCTTTCCTACTCACTGCCTGTAGATCTTGACAATGAATAAAATATCTGGCAATAATTTCATTTCTTTTTTTTTTTTTTTTTTTTTTTTACAGAGGCAGAGATAGACAGGGACAGAGAGAGATGAGAAGCATCAATCATCAGTTTCTCGTTGCGCATTGCGACTTCTTAGTTGTTCATTGATTGCTTTCTCACATGTGCCTTGACCATGGGCCCTCAGCAGACCGAGTAACCCCCTGCTGGAGCCAGCGACCTTGGGTCCAAGCTGGTGAGCTCTTTGCTCAAGCCAGATGAGCCCGCGCTCAAGCTGGCGACCTCGGGGTCTCGAACCTGGGTCCTTTCGCATCCCAGTTCGACGCTCCATCCACTGCGCCACCACCTGGTCAGGCAATAATTTCATTTCTTTAACCTACTAGAGGGAACGCTCATGTTCCCTAACGCCTAGTGAGGCTCTGGTACATTGTCAAGTATCCATTCACCAGTTCATTCATTCCCATTCATTCACCAAATATTTATTGAGACTACTATGTGTCCGGTGTTGTTTTAAGCAGTGAGCATATAACTATGAACAAAGCAGCAAAGTTTGGAGCTTAAATATATTATGAGTTAGAACCTGTTAGGTTCTAGGCAGTATGCGGCACTCTGGACATACACCAAGAGAAAATAAATGTTCTGGCTGCACAGGGAATACGTGAATGATTTAACAGCAGGTTGAGAGAATGCTAGTATGTGTAGAGGAGTGTTTTCTGGTGTCTGGAGTGTTACTACTTAAGAATCACCGCCCAGCCTTACAGTCTCCTCTTTTATCCCTAAATCATACCCTAGGGCAATACTCTTTCTGAAGAATTTTTCAGTTGTTTGCAACTTTAATTTTCAAACAATTGCCTTGAAGTATTCCACACTTGCATACTTTCTTCCCTTTGGCTTCCAGTTTTCTACAGCAGCCATGAAGCATGAACTTGGTGTTCACACTCTGTGTTCTTCTGGGCCACAGGCATTTTTCCATTCATCTGCACTTACTCGGAATTTAGCTCCTGGGCTGTCTCAGCTGGCAGCGTTTCATAAGCCCCCACCCCCAAAATCCAAGAGGAGGTTTTGAACAAACCCAGTATGTTTCAAATTTTGTTTCTCAAAATATGGCTCAAAGGTATGCACCCATCTAAACTTTATGCACATACAATGTATCGAAACTACTTCAGGCTCTTGTAATTAGTTTGCAGTTCATGGTTTAACCATTTGTCCTTATAGATTCTAATATCTCCATGTAAAAAGCTTGTGATATTTACAAGCTACCCTACACTTTATTGAAACACTTACTTATCAATATTCTGATCCAATCAATCAGAATGGATTTACTGAGAGCTATTATGAATGCGGCACTGAACTAAGTGACATTTGAATTGCTGAGAGATTATCGGAGTTCCAAATACGTTGGATAGTGTGAGAAAGCGACTTCATAGGAAATCCAAAACATAACATAAGGCATGACAGAAACCAAATTAGCGACATGGGTAGTAAGCACTATCAGAATTTAGAGCTGTGAGAAAGGTCTGGGCAGAATGGGGTGGAATCCGAGCTGTGCCCTTGAAGAAGAGTTGGGATATCTATGGGGAGAGGGGGAGGGGCGCCACAGTGCAGGGTGGACCGTGCGAACAAAGCCGGGGGTGAGCAGGGACCTGCCTCTGGATAACATCAAAGAGCTGCAGTTTTATTGATTTGGCAAAAGCCTCCCCGGCTTCAGGTGGTCATCGTGTTACAGTAAAATCTGTGTTCCCAGATAAGAACGGCAGCATTCTCAAGCTTCCAGTTGAAAAGCAGGAGAAAAAAAAAAGGTTCTGGGAGACAGTTTGTTTAACTCTATAAAACTTTAATCACTTTCTGTACTGCGAAGGAGAGGTATGCCCTTCATTGATGATGGGACTTTTTGTGTTTGGTTTCTGTACCAGAAAGAAAAAATCTGTCCGGCTGCTGGACTTGGGTCGCAGAAGCGGTCCCCGGAGAATGGCTCTTTGTGGGTCATTTCACTGGCCTCCCACTCCCATTCAGACCTTGAACTGCAGATAATGACATTTTCCCTGGACTGTTGCTTCTGTGAACTGTGCTGTGACAAGCTTACATATATTTCAAAGGTGAATTCGTGTAAACCACGCGTCTGATGGGACTTTGGGTTCAGTGTGAAATGTCAGCACAGCTGGGACGCGCAGGCGTCTGACACTCTGCGGTGTTGCAGGGACGATGTCGCCACGTTGGCGAACGATGACCCGTCTTGTGCCCCCGGAACTGCGCGGGCTGGCGGCGGGGTCCAGTCGCAGGAACACGCTTTCCTCGCGGTGGGATGGGGAGGGGTCGCTGTGGAGATGGGTGTGCAGAAGGTGCGAACCCCAGTTACAAAAACTGAGGTGCCAAGGAAGTCTCCAGAAGGAGAGCGTTGGTCATTAAGCCCAAGTGCAGAATGAGGACATATCATGAAGAGTTTAGATGGTTGAAGACTGAGAGCCGGCAGGGTGCCCTGTGAGAAATGGTTGTCCTAGGGTCTGAAACAGGGGGCTGATGCCACGAAGCTCGGTGCCTGGTGTGTGAGGTGGCGGGGCCCACAGGGGCCAACACGCTCAGATTGGACTCCGTTCTTTCCAGGGGTGGTCTCGGATGGGTGACGGGGGGCGCTGTGTCAGGATCTCAGTTGTAGGGTGTCAGGCATCCCCAAACTACGGCCTGCGGGCTATATGTGGCCCCCTGAGGCCATTTATCCGGCACTTCCAGAAGGGGCACCTCTTTCATTGGTGGTCAGTGAGAGGAGCACTGTATGTGGCGGCTCTCCAACCGTCTGAGGGACAGTGAACTGGCCCCTTGTGTAAAAAGTTTGGGGACCCCTGAATGGTGTTTCAGAGAAGTCAGCATTGCAAGGGGGTGACCAACCATCTCTAAACAAGGGTCAGACGGCCAAGGGTCCTCAGAGCAACGTGGGGCATGCATACCACGTGGTTGTGGAACCTGATTGTCAGGTGTGGGGCACGTGGACTGGTGCGAACAGGATCTTGAAAAATAACTTCTTGTTGTTGCTGTTAAATTTCTCTTGGCTTTTAGATTGATACATTCAAATATGTCCAAGTGAAATCAGGTGTTTCGTGTGTGTGTGTGTGTGTGTGTGTGTGTGTGTGTGTGTGTGAGAGAGAGTTTATGGACACCCTCTTGACCCCGAGCACAGGAGATTTCATTGAAACTGCAGTCATGTCTACCAGACCGCAGCCCGGAAAGCCATGTGGAAGCTGAAATGGCTCCCTCCGTTTCTCCAGGGACACAAGCCTCTCGCTGCTGGTCCTCTCTGGGCGTCAGGCACCTCCTTTCCATCGGGAGACGGTCTGCTTTTTCCTCGCGCACAGAGCCCAGCTGGGTGGCCAGCGCTGTGATCAATCGGACCGTCACTGGCTGGGCCAGACACCAGTTCTTGTTTTCTCAGGAGGAACAGCCTGGGTGCTGGGGAGCCCACGACCGGCTGGCCTGGGACCAGGTGCCCATCCGTGATCCAATCACCCATGGCTGAGGGACAGAGAGGGGGCACTGTCCCTTCCAAGGTTGGAGTCAGTGATGAAACTGGGCCGTCCCGAAGCCCGCTGTCTAATTGCTGTGGAAGGTTTGATGGCGGAGTCCGGCTGTCCCTCTAGGAAGCAGAGGAGCAGAGGCTGGTGCCAGCATGGCCCGTCTGTCTTAGAAGAGGCCAGTGTCAGAGCCGCGCAGTGACAAAGGGGCCCATGTGCAGGCCTGTGGTTGCAGAATGCCAGGCAGGCGCAATACTGTCGGTCCTCACGGCCTCCCTGTTTGCCTCCGGTCCTGGTGTGTGTGCCCGACGCGTGCCTTTCCCCTCTGATTGTTCTTTCAGGTGTACGCTGTAAGGACCAAGAAAAGATCAAAATGTCAGATTCAGGAAAGTGTGCTGGGATTGACAGAGTGTAGGAGCAGAGACAGGGAGGTAATGATAGGGACCCTGTAAGGCTGAGAACAAAGGAAGACAAATGTTTGCATTCCATTGGTTAGAGACCCTTATCAGAAGTTTATGTTTGAAATTCGCCAATGAGCTAGACCCAGCCCCTGTTGCTATGCTGTGTGCGTCCCCCTTAGCAAATAGGTAATTGCCACATCTGCTTCTGTATAATGCTTGCTTACTTAGGAAACATAAGGACCTAGCTGTAAGCGCCAGGCGCGATTCCCGTTTGTAGCTCCTTGTGAGTACGGTGTCTCCGGACACCTGGGAATTTGCCCCTGCGCAGGTTGAACTGGCCAATAAAGAAACATCTATACTCCTGAAAGTCTCCGACGTCTGTTCTCGTACCTGGTGCATGCTACATCCGCCAGTGCTGTAGTCAGTCCCCCGGAGTAGTGTCCCTTTCCCACCGGAGAGGCGGCTGGTCTCACTGCCGTATTATAGTGCTTGCTCCTTTAAGAAAAGGCCTGGCGCCCTGGCCGGTTGGCACAGTGGTAGAGCGTCGGCCTGGCGGGCAGGAGTCCCGGGTTTGATTCCCAGCCAGGGCACGCAGGAGAAGCGCCCATCTGCTTCTCCACCCCTCCCCCTCTCCTTCTTCTCTATCTCTCTCTTCCCCTCCCACAGCCAAGGCTCCATTGGAGAAAGGTGGCCCGGACACTGAGGATGGCTCTGTGGCCTCTGCCTCAGGTGCTAGAATGGCTCTGGTTGCAACAGAGCAACGCCCCAGATGGGCAGAGCATCGCCCCCTGGTGGGCATGCTGCGTGGATCCTGGTTGGGCACATGCGGGAGTCTGTCTGACTGCCTCCCCGTTTCCAACTTCAGAAAAATACAAAAAAAAAAAAAAAAAAAAAAAAGAGAGAGAAAAGGCCTGCATCCGCCCTAGAGGTGGGTTCAATTCCATATCAGTTGGGCAGAGAATTCTGGGTCCCTGATGTCCAGAGTGTCATCTAGAAAGGGTGAGTGGTGTGCACTCAGAGTGGAGAAATTAGGTGAAAACTGATACTTGGTTTCCCAGCCTCCGTTCCAGCTAGGACATGTGACCTAGGCTCAACCAGTAGACATGACTTTCTAGGACGGAGCTTCTCAACCCGAGCGCCGAGGCAAAGTGCTAGCCCATGACTACGTCCCAGGAATGTCGAGGTAATTCTTCAATGGTAGGGAACGGGGTGGTCAAAGCTCTTGGCTTTGTCACTTCTGACCATAAGCATCCTTATTTACCCAAGTGTACAGTAAAACTAATTTTTTAGAGTGCTGTGGCATGAAAGAGACTGGGAAGCACTGAACTAGGAGCTGGTGACGAGGTTCTTGAGTCCCTGGAAGTTTCTCTCTAGAGCGTAATAATGGATGGTTGCCAAATACGTTAAATCCTGGGCTACCGCGGACTGTTTTCTTGCAGGACCACTTCCGTGATATAGGTTTCCAAAGTTCTGTTAGTATTTTTTTTTACTTTTTAAATACTTATTATCATTTTGCATTACAAAATTAGGAGTACAGCATAGTTAGTGCTTAGATAATTATATACTTTACAAAGTCCCCACCTACCCGATATTTCCAGGGTCCACCTGGCACCATCCATAGATATTATAATAATATCGATTATATTCCCTATGCTGTATTTTACATCCCCTTGTCTATTAATATTTTCAATTTTTATCAAGTGTATTTTCTGCTTAAATCAATCAGAGTTGCACAATAGCTACACACAACAGCTACAATGGAGAAGGGCTATGGGAGGGGGTGTTGGGCAGGAGAGCCAGCAGTTCTCTGCTTTCCACTCCAGGGTAAATCGGAACCAGCTGAGCCCTTGGCTGGACACGCTTATTCCTGAAAAGGTCACACACTATAACATTTAGAGCCTGAAGGGACTTTGATGAGTCTTCTGGTTCAATTCTCTCATTATACCCATAAGAAGCTGAAGTCTAGGGACATGCAGGCTTCCGTAGTTAGTTAATGGAGGAACCTCTAGACTTTCAGAACTCTGTTTTCCCAAGTTTCTCGTCGTGAAAAGAAAAGCGACTTCTTCCCCCCCAAAGCAAGTGCAATCCGAACCAAGAATAAACATTGAGCATTTTTTTCCTCAAAGTTAAATTTCCAGTTAGCGTCCCAGATTAAGCCTTGATGAAGAAGTTGCTCAGTAATGAACACCTCCATGGAAACTGAAGGCATCCTGCTCGAGGGAAAGAGCTTGTTTCGATGATCTGAGGGGGTGTCTCTTTTAGCAGTGCCGTCTCCCACTTCTGAATACCAACTTGGACCGTGTTCCGCGTTCCCTCTTCCATAGGAAAGAATGCTTTTAATGGCTTTAAGCTAAAGAAAATACTTCTTTTCCTTATGCTTCTTAAACAAGCCAAATATATTCTTTGCTGTCTTGGAATTTTCTGGTATTTTATTTATCTCTCTCTCTTTTTTTTTAATGGACAGCATGTGCCAGACAACTAAGCAGATTGCTGTCTGTGTTTCACATGGATTAGCAAGACGTTTTAGAGCGGCAGAGAGTTGACATTAAGCCACAGAAAAGGATTTGAGAGCAACCACTTTTTACCAGCTCTTTTGTTTGTTTGTTTGCTTCCTTCGTTGTGTTTGAAGCCACATGGAAGATGCCCGGGGGAAAGAGTTGAGGAGCTGGAGGGGCCAAAGGGAAGATTCACCGCCGGGCAGGAAGAAACTTCTGGGGGTGGTGGACATGTTTATCAATCAGATGGAGGCAAAGGTTTCAGAGTGCCTCGAAACTAATTTAATTGTACGCGCACTTTGTTTTATGTGAATTATGTCTCAAAATGTCTTTAAAAAATAAAAAAAATGAAACAGTTCAGACTCTTCTGCGAAAGACTCAAGAGTTGGGGAAGGAGAGACAGAGTTAGCAACTCAGCTGAACGTGCTGTTTAAAATGGGGGGGGGGGGAGGAAGAGGGAGGCATGATTAGGGAGAAGCTGCCCCCTCCCAGCTCATGGCTGAAAGCCAGACTGGAAGACCCACGCCACAACCCAGGGCCACTTCTACAGCAATGTCACTCCCTGCCTGGGCCCTGCTCTGCTTGCCTTAGGCTCTTTGCCTTAGGCTTTCTGTGTACCTTGCTCATCTTTGCTTGAAGGGGGGGGCTTGTGTGTGTGTGTGTGTGTGTATGTTTGTGTGTGTGTTTTAATCATCTATTTATTTGTCAGAGATGTCCAACAAGGGCTTGTTGTTTATTAAATGTAATCTGACAGTTTAGTCAGACCCTGGAATGTGTAATTATACATCAAACTCTTACCCATAATCTCCGAGGCACTGCTCAGATTCTTACGTGTCACAGGAACTCGCTGGAATTCCGTCGTGTCAGCCGCTGTGGGGAAGGAGAGGGAGCCAGGCTCAGGAGCAGATGTGGAACTTCTGCTGAAACTGCTCAGAAGGAGGGTGACCATAGACCTTATTACCCCAACAGAGACACTTCTGAGAATGAAAAGAGACATTATTAGTACTTATGTTGACAGCACAAACATAAACTGGGACCATACCTGGTAAAACGGGTCATTTGGTCACCCTAGTTACAAGCCGTTTTGATCTTTGTGTCCCCTTTGTGTGTGCTAAGGTGCGTAGGCAATGTTCTCACGGACAAAGGGGGTCAAACCAGAGGTTTCCCATTGCGCTTGCCGTAGTTAGAGCTAGAGAGGGAACTGGGAAAGGAAGGAAGATGAGGATTACTCACAGCACTCTGGGGACACTGGGGACATGAACGGACTGCTCCTTACAAAGCCTTTGGGTAAGCCCAAACCTTTCTTTATTTTTTTGACCGGAGAAGCATCTGAACATTGTATGAGCAAAGCATTGCCCAGTGGCAACACAGCCAGCCTGTCCTACTTGAGGAAAACATTTGTTAAGAGAAATAAGACTTTTTCCATTCCGTTTCCTAAATCTGTCACGATCTATGCAGAAAGCAACACTTAAGCAGACTCTATTGATTGTTTTATCTTTTATTTTTTTAAATTACAATTAAAAAAATTGTAATTTTAAAAATTTTGTACTTCCTTTTTCTGCACCTTTAAAGAACTTCCAGCAGGCCTAAGTGGCTAGACTTTGAAAATGAAAGCAGAGATGCCAGTCACAGAGATGAGAATTAGTAATAGGTTTCCAAAATGAAATGTCTTTAATATCCTGCCTGAGTATTACAGTGACAGAATGTCTCCGGGATAATCTCTCAAGTCTACAATAATTAATTTTTATTACATCATACTGAACAGCTTTTCCTAACACGACAGCCTTTTCCAAACATGGTGGTGTTCAAGCTTCTATGTGATTTTATTCTGCTAATCACACCAGCCTCCTCCCTCAATCCTTGCTGAACTGACACTTCATGTTCCAGCCATAGAAAACTTCTTGTGGTTCACTGCCCCCCCCCAGAAGACTCTAAAGACCTGGTGAAGAGTCTGTTATCGCCAAAGTTTTTTCATTGCTGTGTTCCCCGTCAAGACTGTATTTCCTTCCACCCAACTCCAGCTCTTCTTTTAACACTCAGTGGTCCCTGCTTCCAGGAAGCCCTCCCTAACTCCTTTCCCCCTTTTCCTATCTTATTCCTCCCCAGGCTGCATTAGGATTCTCTTTCTTCTCCTCTTATTGCTATGTGTTATTTTATAAGTTTATATATTTGTATTAAACAAGCATCTAGAAAACTGACCCTGGCATATAATGTTCTCTCTCCCCCGCCCTCTCTCCCAGCCCAGTTGACACAGAGTAGGTGTTTCCAGGGCCTAATGAAATTGTAGGTGAACCTGAGAAAACAACACATTGAAACATTTCCAAGAAAGACAGGTGGGCAAACGATTCCTGCTGAGAGTACGTGTGATGCTGTTGACATTACTGCTGCCGAGCCAGCTCTGCTTTGCCCTTTCCTCAGAGTCAATATGTGCACATATTAGCTAGAAGCAGATGCACGGACTTTAAGTACAGTGCTGCTGTCATCGGATGGGAATAACGGAGGCTTTGTTGGCCCCACAGTATTGGATCTGTTTTTAGCTCTCGGTTCATTTCACGTTAGTTTTCGTTTTCTTGGAACTGAGAAATAGCACACATTCAACTGCACATTTTCAAGGGAAGTGAGGGTAATGTAATGAAAAGGAAGTGTTACTTCCAAGCTAATATTAATGAACATGCAAGGTCATTTTTTCCAATGTCCTTTTTGCCTGAGCAAGCACTGAACCCTTTGGACAGCATCTTTATCGCTGAAGAGGTATGCCATCCCAGTGGGGGGGTGTGTGTGTGTGTCTGAGAAGACTGGAGAGAAAATAATTAGAAACATGGGGGGATTAGAAAAATTGGCTAGGTCACCGAACCATCCCTTTAGGGTTCCGTTGATCTGGGAGGAACTATAAGGGTGAGTTGCTATTGTAAAAACCCAGGTTGCTAGGTTTTTCTCTTAAAACTAGCTCAGGCATTCACAGGCTTACTGTTTTTCAACTTTCTGAAACCTCGGTGATTATCATATGCTCAAATGGTACACTTTAAAAAAAAATATTATTTATCCCAAAAGCTGGGAATCAAGATGTAAGGTTTGTACAATCTGTTCCCCAAACTGATGTCACTGGAAGGCTAGGAAAAAGCAAGGAGAACTTCCCTTGGATTTTCTGACTGTAGGAGAAAATGTTAAGCAGTCTGGTCTAGTTATTAGCTGCACAATATAATTATTTTCAACCAGACAGATAAGCCAATGGAATTTGAGATGGCTACAATATTCAGACCAAAAATTTCAAATCAGTTACTCAAAATACAAATGGGTAACTGAACAAAGGAAGAGGGTTCTGGACATAACATGCTTCAAAGCACCTCAGGGTTGAGTTTTGCCAAAGCTTTCCTTTGTAGAATCCCAGAGTTTAGGAATGACCAGTCCAGTGTGCAACCAGGAGGAAGCATTCGGCTTCTGTGAAATCCTTCCTTAGCCCACCAAGGGCACCTGTGTTCCTTCTGATTAATCATATACTGGACAGATTAATTATAGCGCATGCTGCCACGAGGTGTTTTTGTTTGTTGTTGTTGTTTTACATAGAAATGGAAACTACCCTGGACACAGTCCCCTCCTTAATGAAGCAGTATCTAACTCTAGCTGTGCAGGGGCTCCCTCTGATGAGACCAGGACTGAGTATTCAACCCATTGCCAGACGTGGAAGGCTTTGCCTCATATGAGGATAGTAATTAACTAAGCCAACCAGAGTAGTTTTATCTAAAACTGTTTCTAGAAAATACAGAGTACATAGCTTTTCAGCTCTGGCACCCATATATCTTTAGATGTCTTCATTTTTCCTAAGGTGGCCTAAAAAAAATCTCTGTTCCTGATAATCTAGGGCCTATGACCACACCCAACAGATAAAATATGGCTGCATGAAACCCTGCATCCAAGTAAGAGAGAGAGCAGTTGCTAATCAGAGAGTATTAATTTGTAGGAGGAGAAGTGGATGAAAAAGACACAAGCTGCAAAGTGTCAACTCCTTCAAAGCACCAAACAAATGCCAGAGACTCCTGAGCCCATCCTGACGGCCTGGTGAGACAATGACCTTATTAACATCAACTAAAATCATTGAAGGAGGTGTGCTAATGGAATACTACGCTGCTGTGAAAAAGAAGGAAATCTTACCTTTTACAACAGCATCGATAGACCTAGAGATTATTGTGCTAAAAGAAATAAACCAGGCAGAGAGAGAGACAAATATGGTGTAATCTCACTTACATGTGAAATCTAATGAATACAATACACTATAAAACAAAATAGAAGCCGGGGCAAGGCCACAGGGAACCAGATGGACAGCTGTCAGAGGGGAGGGGAAAGAGGGGACTGGATCAAAGAAGGTGAAGTGATTCACCAATAAACATACACACATAACACACAGATACAGACAACAGTGGAGCCATCGCCAGAGGGAAGGGGGTGGAGGTGGGGAAGTGGGAGTGGAAAGAGACTTTGCAGGGGGCATGGGGGAGCACCACGTGGTGTGTGAAGGCTGTTACATTGACTGGGACACTTGAAACCATGTCAACAAACTAAATTAAAAAATAAATTTAAAAAAAGGAAACTTTAAAAAAAACAGTGAAAATAAACACTACAAGTTCTAGTCATTATTTGATCCCGTTACATTGTTAGAAAGTCAACTTTTGGCAAGAAGACAGGAAATCTCTTCCCCATGATCGTCAAGATCTTTTGATTTCCTGGAACTGCTAGTTAAAATTCCAAGAATCCAGGTTGAAATTACAGACATTAAAGATTTGGCTAATATGGATGGACAAGTTCAGGCAGATAATATGTATTCCATTTAAGTTATTTTCTGGGGGTAGTAAATACTCATTTGTGAAACTTTTCTTTATGAAATGCACAAAGGAATATTTAATCAATGCTTTGTGGTTAAGGATTACAGTGATTTGTGCAGATAATTATAAAGAATACAGTTTCTCTCTAAGTAAAGAAACAATTGGGCTCTCTTAACTAGAGCTGTTGCTGAATCAATCAAGGCCAAGAGCCAGAATGGCAAGGGGACGTATATTTTATTAAGGGTGTCAGAGACCTGTACTTATCTACAAATGACCTTAGTAATAGGCGCTGAGATTTCGCCTAACCTAGAGAAGTATAGCATTGTATAAAGAGATAAAAAAGATCATACAAAACTAATTGTGTACAGATTTTTAAATTATATAGTAAGGCCGTGCACTTCAATTATATTGGCAAAGTCAATTACATATAATTGCAATTCTAGTTTATGTGCTTGCATAACTTAAAATTTTACTGAAGCGTTATTTCACAGAGCAAGTTTCAGCACATGGGCATAGCTTTAAAGTAACCCTCTAATCATATTATAATAAACTTTTTTTTAACTGCTTTTACATTTTGATGCCACTTCATCTACATTTGAACAGGAAACGTGTCCAACAACTTTTGTAACCCTTAAATCTACTAAATTTTCCCTGGATCCAATGAGAAATGGTATATTTATCCACCAATAACTCATGCATCAAATGAAATACTAGCTTGGTTTTTCTGTTTGGTTTTGTTTTGATCAAGTGAGAGGCAGGGAGGCAGAGAGACAGACTGTTGCATGCTACCTGACTGGGATCCACCCGGCAACCCCCGTCTGGGGCTGATGCTCTGCCCATCTGGGGCCGCTGCTCTGTTGCTCCACAACCGAGCTATTTTAGCACCTGGTGTGAGGCCATGGAGCCATCCTCAGCACCCAGGGCCAACTTGCTCATTGGAGCCATGGCTGCAGGAGTGGATGAAAGACAGAGAAAGAGAGAGAGAGAGAGAGAGAGAGAAGGGGAGGAGGAGGGGTGGAGAAGCAGATGGGTGCTTCTCCTGTATACCCTGACTGGGATTCAAACCTAGGCTGATTCTCTACCACTGAGCAAACTGACCAGGGCCTAGCTTGGTTTTTCTAATAGTTTCTAAAAAAACCTCTTTGCTCAATATATTATATTTTTTATTAGCTCTTCTCACATTTATGAATATGAGAAAAACATTTAAATGAATGTAAGCATTCAGACATGACATACAACATATAAAATATTTTATATTTTCAATTTGAAAGATCCTTACTTTCTTGTATATACCTGGGTTCCTTTTGGCCAGGTTTGAAGGTCGAATACCTTTAGACCCTAACTCTGTGAGCCCGTGAACCTCAATCGTCACAGATTCTGTCCTGGGTGGGTTCACCCCTCTGCAGCTGCGTGGCCCAACGCACCTCTTGGCCTCTGCATCTCTTTAGTTCTCAGTGATTATCTGAGGGGTTGCGCAGATCAGCAGTTTTCAAGCTGTGCTCTCTGAAGTCTTGGTGCGACTGCGGATAGCCTTCGGGACCAGGTGGGCAGAGGCATGGCTGCAGGGACTCTCAGCTCCCCGCAGTACCTGTTCCAATGGGGCAGCTTTACCTACTTCTCCTGTATTTTTTGGACTTCTATGTGAACTGTCATTTGATGAAAGAGCTGTAAAGCCCCTCCCCCCCAAAGACTTGCAAACCACTAGACTAGATATAAATTAAGGTTACTGTTTTGTTCTATAATTAAATTCTTCTACTCCCAACCACCTGAATGGGTCTGGCATTCCTAACATGGCTCTCAATGAATATTTGTTGCATGAATGAATGGAGTTTCTGCCCTGAAGGGATTTCTAACCAAATGAAAAAGTCTTCATTTTAAGAAATACTGTAGTTAAAATAATACCTCTTTTACCCTATTGCCATTGCACTTTCAATTGTTTCTTTCTCTTTTTTTTAATGTGAGAGGAGGGGAGATAGTGAGGCAGATATGCACACTGACCACTGTCCACCTGGCAACCCCATCTAGGGCTGATGCTCGAGTACCGAGCTATTTTCAATGCCTGAGGCTGATGAGCTCCAATGGAGCTATCCTCAGTGCCTGGGACCACACTAGAACCAATTGAACTATACTGGCTGCAGGAGGGGAAGGGGGCAGATGGGGGAGAAGGAGAGGGAAAGGGAGGGGGCTCTTCTAATGGTGTATGCACAAGTATAAATGAATGTACTTTAGTATGTTTTCTAAAGAACTTCTTCAGAAAAACTTTCCATGAGTTGATATCAGAATACATGCACACGACCATGGATTTGAAACAGAGTTGCAGTCCATGAAAGACTGAGGATCTTCACTAGGTCATTGTTCTCCTAACTCTGTATATGCCTGTAAACTCTAGCTATTCAGAACACAACGTTCCCAAAATTATCCTGGTTGTTCGTATCTACACCTGCTACAAGTGCCTAGAATACCCTTCATCTATGTCTGTCTTACTTTACCTTCAAAATGTCCCACAGCAGCACATACTCCAGCTCCACTTCCCAAGTTAGCCATTTTTACTTAGCTAGGACTTCTCTATGCCCCAAATTCCACACATATTTATAATGTAACATATATGTAATGACTGTAACCATTTATTTACTTTTCTTCTTCTCTGGCCATTCTGAAATCTCTTTTAGGGTAAGGATTATATCTTATGGATTTGACTGTATTTCCAGTGCCTAACAAAGTACTTGACATGTTGCAATTGCCCAATATGTGTGTATGTGTGTGTGTGTGTATATATATATAATTTTTTTTTCCTGAGAAACTGATGGTTTTGAGAATGTGGTCCAAAAGTCACTCTATCAATCAGAGTTAAAACAGAAAAGCAGAAGTAACCCTAGGTATTCCAAGGCGAGCACATTTATCACAGGGAGTGGGTTTCAAATGCATTAGGAGAGCCAGAAGAACAAAGAATGAAGAAAGGCACCCAAAAGGCAGTAAGGTGCAGTGGTGATACCTAATATCGAAAGCTGAAAATATCCCTGGGCTGATCTGAGCCCACAACCCCGAGCCTCCCCCTAAAGTTGCACCGTGGGCTTCTGCATCAAATGAAGAGGTCTTCCCTACCAGGTTGGTGTTGTTACAGAAGGGGTCACTTCCTGGGCTGCTGCCATGTAGCTCCTCACCCTGCTATCCTCTGCCACCAAAGTGCCAGTGGCTGCTGGTGAACAGAAGGTGTCTCTCCGCCTCAGATTAGTGCTTCTTTCTGACAGATCTAACAAGTCAGAACCGATGAGTGCGTTTGAAGAACATGGTTTGCAGACTTCCAGCCTCAGTGTACAGGGTGCTGGGTGCACAGCTGAGGGACAACAGACACTCAGACTTTAAGTGAGCTGCACTGTGGAGACCCTAGCGTCAGAATCCATAGTGCTAGATATACTTATTGGAGCCTTCCAGCGAAATAATACGGACTGATTAAAAAGCGTGAATGGTGAATACGTCAAAGACATTTCACGTCTTGCCTAAAGACGATAATCAGATTTACCACTGACACAAAACTGGGGGCTGAGACACAATCCTGTGAAGTTCATCAGAATTAACATTCAAAATTATCTCAGTAGACTAGAAGGAGAGTTCACAAGTCAATGAGATAAAATATAACAGGAATAAGTTGATGCAAAATTTTCATTTGGTTAAATATAAAACTCAAATCTTTTCACTTCTTTTACATAAGGGAAACAAACGTATAAACCATAAATGTGATATGAACCATATGATGGGGCTTCTAGAAAAATTAGCTACAATTGTAGCTGCATTAACAGGAAAATGATTTTCATGTCTAAGATGGTAACGACACCACAGTCTTCTATTTTTCTTATATTGCATTTATAGTGTTCACAATTCCTTTCAACAGTGAGTTTTTTTGTTTTCTTTTTTTTTTTTGTATTTTTCTGAAGTTGGAAACGGGGAGGCAGTCAGACAGACTCCCACATGCGCCGACCGGGATCCACCCGGCATGCCCACCAGGGGGCTATGCTCTGCCCATCTGGGGCATCGCTCTGTTGCAACCAGAGCCATTCTAGTGCCTGAGGCAGAGGCCATGGAGCCATCCTCAGTGCCCGGGCCAACTTTGCTCCAATGGAGCCTTGGCTGCGGGAGGGTAAGAGAGAGACAGAGAGGAAGAAGAGGGGGAGGAGTGGAGAAGCAGATGGGCGCCTCTCCTGTGTGCCCTGGTCAGGAATCGAACCCGGGACTCCTGCACGCCAGGCCAACGCTCTACCACTGAGCCAACTGGCCAGGGCCAACAAAGAGTTTTTTGCACATAAAATTAAAACATATAGTGATCTACCTCAGCATATCATTTTGACAAGGAGAAGAAATTGGGAGCCTGTATATATGAGAAACCCCACCTCATTGCTCGGTTTTCTACCAGACCAAAGGAACATCAATACTTCCTTGATTTGCTTGCAACAAGTGTTTCTATTCTCCATTGTCCTCAATGCCCCTTCCTATGACTACTTTGTTATCGTCATTTCTCTGTCACAAAATTTATTAAGGTAATTTACACACAAATTTTATGCAATTCAATATGATGTCTTATACATAACAAAACATAAAAAGCAATTCAGTATAAAACTCTCCGTTGCTATACAAGAAGATAGAATGAAGTAGATGCGTCTTGTTACAATGAATACATTCACATTTATAAATAAGTAAGAACAATATTCAACTGAATATTTCCCACACTTTGGCTTTATAGATGGCATTTTTGAAATAAGAACTAAATAAGTACATTTGTGTTATGACCCAGAATATAATTTATCTTCGTGACTGTTCTATGACTGGGTGAAGTATTCTAGAAAAAGTAATGGACAACTGTATTTACAGTGTTGTTAAATCTTCTGTTTCTTTAAACAGTATTGAAATCTCAAATTATTTTACTTCTTTCAGTGCTTTCCATTTTCATGATTTAGTGCTTAAACATTTAAAATTGTATGTCTTCTTGTTGAATTCTCAACTTTGTTATTTAAAAATGGCCCATTTTTATTCCTTGTTCTGAAATTTACTTCAACATATATTAATACAGTCCCTCCAACATTTTTTTTTTTTTTTTTTTTTTTTATAATTTTATTTTTTTAATGGGGTGACATCAATAAATCAGGATACATATATTCAAAGATAACAAGTCCAGGTTATCTTGTCATTCAATTATGTTGCTTACCCACCACCCAAAGTCAGATTGTCCTGTCACCTTCTATCTTGTTTTCTTTGTGCCCCTCCCACCCCCTATCCCTCTCCCATTCCCCCCTCCCCCCTGTAACCACCACACTCTTATCAATGTCTCTTAGTTTCACTATTATGTCCCACCTACGTATGGAATAATACAGTTCCTGTTTTTTTCTGATTTACTTATTTCGCTTCGTATCATGTTATCAAGATCCCACCATTTTGCTGTAAATGTTCCGATGTCATCATTTCTTATGGCTGAGTAGTATTCCATAGTGTATATGTGCCACATCTTCTTTATCCAGTCATCTATTGATGGGCTGTTTGGTTGTTTCCATGTCCTGGCCACTGTGAACAATGCTGCAATAAACATGGGGCTGCATGTGTCTTTCCGTATCAATGTTTCTGAGTTTTGGGGATATATACCCAGTAGAGGGATTGCTGGGTCATAAGGTAGTTCTATTTTCAGTTTTTTGAGGAACCACCATACTTTCTTCCATAATGGTTGTACTACTTTACATTCCCACCAACAGTGGATGAGGGTTCCTTTTTCTCCACAGCCTCTCCAACATTTGCTATTACCTGACTTGCTAATAACAGCTAATCGAACAGGTGTGAGGTGGTATCTCATTGCCGTTTTGATTTGCATTTCTCTAATAGCTAAAGAAGATGAGCATCTTTTCATATATCTGTTGGCCATTTGTATTTCTTCCTGGGAGAAGTGTCTATTCATATCCTCTTCCCATTTTTTTATGGGATTGTTTGTTTGTTTGTTGTTGAGTTTTGTGAGTTCTTTGTATATTTTGGATATTAGGCCCTTATCTGAGCTGTTGTTTGAAAATATCATTTCCCATTTAGTTGGCTTTCTGTTTATTTTGTTATCAGTTTCCCTTGCTGAGCAAAAACTTCTTAGTCTGATGTAGTCCCATTCATTAATTTTTGCCTTCACTTCTCTTGCCATTGGAGTCAAATTCATAAAATGCTTTTTAAAACCCAGGTCCATGAGTTGAGTACCTATGTCTTCTTCTATGTACTTAATTGTTTCAGGTCTTATGTTTAGATCTTTGATCCATTTTGAGTTAATTTTTGTACAGGGGGAGAGACTGTAGTCCAGTTTCATTCTTTTGCATGTGGCTTTCCAGTTTTCCCAGCACCATTTATTGAAGAGGCTTTCTTTTCTCCATTGTGTGTTGTTGGCCCCTTTATCAAAAATTATTTGACTATATATATGTGGTTTTATTTCTGGACTTTCTATTCTGTTCCATTGGTCTGAGTGTCTATTTTTCTGCCAATACCATGCTGTTTTGATTGTCGTGGCCCTATAATAGAGTTTGAAGTCAGGTATTGTTATGCCCCCAGCTTCATTCTTTTTCTTTAGGATTGCTTTGGCTATTCGGGGTTTTTTATAGTTCCATATAAATCTGATGATTTTTTGCTCTATTTCTTTAAAAAATGTCATTGGAATTTTGATGGGAATTGCATTAAATTTGTATATTGCTTTGGGTAATATAGCCATCTTGATTATATTTATTCTTCCTAGCCAAGAACAAGGTATATTCTTCCATCTCATTATATCTTTTTCGATTTCCCTTAACAATGGTTTATAGTTTTCATTATATAAGTCCTTTACATTCTTTGTTATGTTTATTCCTAAGTATTTTATTTTTTTTGTTGCAATCGTGAAGGGGATTATTCTTTTGAGTTCCTTCTCAGTTGTTTCATTGTTGGCATATAGAAAGGCTATTGACTTCTGTATGTTAATTTTGTATCCTGCGACCTTACTGTATTGGCTTATTGTTTCTAGTAGTCTTTTTGTGGATTCTTTGGGGTTTTCGATGTATAGGATCATATCATCTGCAAAAAGTGATACCTTTACTTCTTCTTTTCCGATATGGATGCCTTTTATTTCTTTGTCTTGTCTGATTGCTCTGGCTAGAACCTCTAGTACCACATTAAATAAGAGTGGAGAGAGTGGACAACCCTGTCTTGTTCCTGATTTAAGGGGGAAAGCCTTCAGTTTAGTGCCATTTAATATGATGTTAGCTGATGGTTTATCATATATGGCCTTTATCATGTTGAGATATTTTCCTTCTATACCCATTTTGTTGAGAGTCTTAAACATAAAATTGTGTTGTATTTTATCGAAAGCCTTTTCTGCGTCTATTGATAAGATCATGTGGTTTTTGTTCTTTGTTTTGTTGATATGGTGTATTACATTAACCGTTTTACGTATGTTGAACCATCCTTGAGATTCTGGGATGAATCCCACTTGATCATGATGTATTATTTTTTTAATATGTTGCTGTATTCGATTTGCTAGTATTTTGTTTAGTATTTTAGCATCTGTATTCATTAGAGATATTGGTCTGTAGTTTTCTTTTTTTGTGCCATCCTTGCCTGGTTTTGGTATGAGGGTTATGTTGGCCTCATAAAATGTGTTTGGAAGTATTGCTTCTTCTTCAATTTTTTGGAAGACTTTGAGTAGAATAGGAACCAAGTCTTCTTTGAATGTTTGATAAAATTCGCTGGTATAGCCGTCAGGGCCTGGACTTTTATTTTTGGGGAGGTTTTTAATGGTTTTTTCTATTTCTTCTCTACTGATAGGTCTGTTTAGGCTTTCTGCTTCTTCTTGACTCAGTCTAGGAAGGTTGTATTGTTCTAGGAATTTATCCATTTCTTCTAGGTTGTTGAATTTAGTGGCATAAAGTTTTTCATAGTATTCTACAATAATTCTTTGTATATCTACGGTGTCCGTGGTGATTTCTCCTCTTTCATTTTGTATTTTGTTTATATGAGTTCTTTCTCTTTTTTCCTTGGTAAGTCTTGCCAAGGGTTTGTCAATTTTGTTGATCTTTTCAAAGAACCAGCTCCTTGTTCTATTAATTTTTTCTATAGTTTTTCTGTTCTCTAATTCATTTATTTCTGCTCTGATTTTTATTATCTCCTTTCTTCGGCTGGTTTTGGGTTGTCTTTGTTCTTCTTTTTCTAGTTCCTTAAGGTGTGAAGTTAAGTGGTTCACTTGGGCTCTCTCTTGTTTGTTCATATATGCCTGAAGCGATATGAACTTCCCTCTTATCACTGCTTTTGCTGCATCCCATAGATTCTGATATGTCGTATTGTCATTTTCATTAGTCTGTATATATCTTTTGATCTCTGCACTTATTTCTTCTTTGACCCATTCATTTTTTAAAAGTATGTTGTTTAGTTTCCACATTTTTGTGGGATTTTTTTCCTCTTTTTTGCAGTTGAATTCTAGTTTCAAGGCTTTATGATCAGAAAATATGCTTGGTACAACTTCAATTTTTCTGAATTTGCTGATATTGTTTTTGTGGCCCAACATATGGTCAATTCTTGAGAATGATCCATGTACACTCCTCCAACATTTTTTGCTTCATGTTTTCGTGTTATATCTTTTCCCATTCTTTACTCTTAATTTACCTCTTTTTTGTGTATTTAAAGTGGTTTTTGTTTGTTTTTACAGATAACACCTTAGTTAGGTCTGGCTCTTTTATTAATCTGACAGTCTTTGCTTTTTAATGGCCATGTTTAGATTATTTGCATTTAATGTAAATACTGATATAGTTTGGATTAACTCTATCATCTTGCTATTTGTTTTCTATTTGTCCAGTTTGGTTTTTGTTCCTCTTTTGTTCTTGCTTTCTGCTTTCTTTTGGATTAATTGATTAATTGAGATTTTAAAAATGAGTTTACTGACTGATAAGCTATGCGTAGTGTTTTACTTTATTTTTTGTGGTTGCTCCAAGGTTTACAACGTACATTGTTGACTTATCCCAACTCCCTTCAGATACTGTTACATCCCTACACATATGCTGTAAGGACATTACAACAGTGCATCTCCATTTTCTTCCTCCTGTCCTTTGTACTACTGTTTTTTACATGTTGTTGTCATACATCATGCTATTTTTGTCTTACGTGCACTATGTTCTGTTATTGTTGCTTTAAACAATAAATTGCCTTTTAAGGAGATTTAAGTGAGAAAAAAATGATACACATTTCCACACATTGATCATTTTCAGGCTCTTCATTCCTTCATGCAGATCCACATTTCCATTTGGTATCATTTCCCTTCTGTGTCAAAGACTTCCTTTTCATATTGTCTGTAGTGCATTCTTCAGGCAATGAATTTATTCAGCTTTGGCACACCTGAATAAGTCTTCATTTTCTTTTCAGATTTGAAAGCTATTTTCTCCAGGTATAGAATTCTAGATAGAACATATTTAATTTTTCTTTAGTACAGGGTTTTAAAGACATTGCTCCATTGTCTTCTGGCCTACAAAGTTTCTGACAAGAAGTCGGCTGTCATTTTTTACTTCTGTTCCTCTGTATGTGAAGTGTCTCTCCACAACTCCTACTCCAGAGCTTTTCATATTTTCTCTCTCTTTTTTTAAATTTTTATTTTATTTATTCATTTTAGAGAGGAGAGAGAGAGGGAGAGAGAGAGAGACAGGAGAGAGAGACAGTGGGGGGGAGCTGGAAGCATCAACTCCCATATGTGCCTTGACCAGGCAAGCCCAGGGTTTCAAACTGGCGACCTCAGCATTTCCAGGTCGACGCTTTATCCACTGCGCCACCACAGGTCAGGCCCATATTTTCTCTTTATCACTGATTTTATGATGTTCCTTAATTTTGTTTCTTTATGTTTATGCTTATTTGAGTTCCATGAGCATCCTAAATCTGAGAATGTGTAGTTTTTCATCAAATTTTGACAACTTCAGCCATTGTTTCTTTAATTTTTTTTTCTGTTCTTTTTACCCATTCCATCTGGTATTCAGTTATACATTCTTTAGACCACTTGTTGTTGTTTCATTTGTCACTGATGCTCTGCTTATTTTTTCCCCCAGTCTTTCTTCTTTTTGTACTTCATTTTGGAGAGAAACTATTGCTTCAAATTTACTGATCTTTCTTCTGTAGTGTCTAATTGCTATTAATCCAAGTTAATATTTTTTCCTATCAGTTATCACATTTACCATCAGTATTTAGTTAAACATATGAGAGAACCCTTTTTGCAGATCTCGGGAACTCTTTTCTCTGTGCAACTCCCTCCTTGCCAGTGCTTTGCCTCACACATTCTAGCCACCTTGGTCTCCTTAACTCTGGTCTCTGTCTCCTTCACTCAGGGAGCCTGCTGGGCTCTGTGTTGTGGCTTGGAAACTGCCTCTGTGCTATGTGAGCTGGGGCAAACACAGCACTCACTTCATTTGATCTCTCCTTTCAGGGATCACGGTCTGGCCAGCGCTGTAGCTATCCTATGTCTGCAAACAGTTGTTTCTTGTATTTTGTTCGGTTTTCAATTTGTGAATGGCAGAGGAATAATTCCTATAGCCATGAATACTTCATATACAGAAGTGAAAGTCTAAATACATAAATTTGCATGTTGATTTGGTATCACTTCACTGCAACAGTTACAAAAACATAGATGCTCTCTAACTGGTGCCTCTAATACTATAAGCACTGATGGTAATTTTCTTCAATAGACAGTGTACTGTTGGCAAATTTTTAAGCAAGTCTCAATCTTCCTTCAAATCACATAACATTGGCATTCCTAGAGAATTCTGTACATGTTAAAATGGAGGGGAAAATGTTGTATTTAGAATTGAAATGCAGTTAAGTTCTGAGCTCAGATAATATAAACAGGTCATTTTTTACAGAAAAGTCACATAGCACATGAGACCACAATCCCTTCTGGAGGACAATGGTGGGGCATCCTTGGCTCTTATTGGAAACAATGGCTGATGTAATTAGTACCTTTCATATGTCACCTATTTTGTTTGTTGTGTGCATAACCACGTCGTAATTTTGAAGCCTACATGCTATTGGAAATGCAATAAGTAAGTTATGTCTTAGCTGCAGCTCCTGTATCAGATAAAGGGGGAGATACTTAATATTGTTTTATTAAGATAATCATTTTACTTTATAATGAGGGAATTTTTTTTTAATTTGCCTTCCAAACAAGCAAATCTTTCTGCCAAAAGGCAATGTAAAATACTCTCATATCATCACAGTTCATTCATTCATTCAGCTTTCAGTGTGTGCCAGGTTTTGAGGACATGTGAGTGGTGTATGTGACAAGTATTACTGACATCATGGAGCTTACATGTTTATTCAGGTTCATGGCAGAGAAACTGTGGCCACCCAAGGAATACCCACACATCCGTTAAAATTGTTAAGATAGTTTCCAGGTCACTCATTTCTATTAACAAGAAAAACATGATATGGGAATCTTGGAATTTACAAAACGGGAGCAAATGTTCAAACATTTTGGTCAAAATTCTATGCTTAAAAGATTTTACTCTGAGAAAATGTTTAACCAAAGTTGAAGACCAGACCTTCAGGCAAAGTCTGGATGATTTGCTTCAATTCTCTTAATAGGTAGAAAGAGATCTTCAAATAATACTGCTCAACCCACGCTGCTGGCTCTACTGAATGAGAGAAAAAAGGCCTCTTCTATTCCAGAGCTCAGATGCCCACGATCACCTGGGCTTTGGGAAATTCCTGGCTTGGCTGAGACTCCACTTTCAAAGCACGCTTCCTGAGGTCTGGTACTCTAACTCAGGGTTGATGACCACTTGGCTTGTTTGGACTGCTCTGTGGGCTGCCTACGCTCGGATGCAGCCCAGCTCGGAGCCACGGGCAAAATACTCTTTGTTCCACTCTCCACTGACAGCCGCAATAATACTAGGGGATGATATTCAGAAATTAAGGATCTGCGACTCTAGGAATCTGCTACACACAAAAGGCCCTCGGGGTCAGGAACCACAAGTCCAAATCCCTGACCCAAGATCCATTTCATATGGGTTCTGGGGTGAACCACTTCATTTTTTTTTTCTGAGGCTCAGTGACCTCAACTCCAAAACAAGGACACCGATAACTTTGTTCATAGGGTTGTCATAAGGATGATAATGAAATCATGTGTGTCAGAGTGCTCTGTCAGCCACACGGCGCCACACACATATACACGTGGCACACACGTAGACCTTGCTGCTGTTGTAAGAAACGATGAGCAGAGTAGGTGGTCTGTTGAAAGGACCCAAAGTGTGACAAGTCTGTTGACCCCTGGCCTGCACATCCGAATGGGATGTATGTGCTGCTGCTTTTTCTGATCAGACAACAGTAAGCTATTGCTCTCAATTCTATTTCCAATTTTCACTTCCCTTTTGGAGTTGCAGTTACTGCTTGTAGTCTAGCCTACATGTGATTAAGTTTGGTGCCTAAGAGATAGAGAAGGATCCTGGCTTTCCTTTGTTGGGGTGGGAGCCTCGCCTGGGATCGAACGTCTCAGCGTCGCGGGAGGTTTCTGCATAGCTGTGTCAGACTCAGTGACCTGGAGTCAACCCAGACACACCTGTGAATTGCTTCACTTGGAGGGTGGTCCCAGTCCTGGGACTGAGAGGGCGTGCTTGCTCCTGTGATCTCCGTGGCCTGGCTGTGGGGGGGAGGGTCGACGATGTGATTACAACCTCCCCTGACAGATGGCAGGCATGTGTTCCCGCGCTAATGAGGACTTCCTACGGGGTCATCAGAATACGATTCCCCTTTTGTGATTGGACACTGTGGAATGTCAGTCCCGGGTTTGAGGCTTCTGCAGCATCTGTGTTTCATTGTCAGTCAAACATCTCTTCAGACAAGAGCGCTGGAAAGAAACACTTTTCCAGGAAGTCATCCACGTGCTATTTATTGGCTTTTACTTTCTATGGTGCTTCTTCCTCCCTACGCCCAACAGTTCCTCACCAATGCTAGCTACATGGCTTGGGATAATTGGACTAAACTGGTCCGTTGGTTCTTTTTTAAAAGCTTCTTTCGGTTTGTTTATTTGTTTACTAAGCTTCAACTGCGTGCTCTATGTTAATGATGTCTGTGGTTTAGGAAAATAAAAACTACAAACACAGTGTTTCCATCACGTGTTCCACGTGATGATAATAATAGTAATGATCCATTTTCCAGACTGTTATGAATTAGATCCTTTATGTACATGATCTGATTTAATCCTCATACTGTTCTGAGTAGGCATGATTGCCTCTTTTGCATTTGAGTCTTAGAAGGCTACAATAATTTGTTTAAAGCCACGTAGTTAGTGACTATCAAAGCTGGCCTGAAACAGGTTTCAGTCCAAGTCTGTGTTCTTTCCCCTGTTGCACACTGACTGGCTCTGGAATCTGCAGTGCTCTTGGGCACGACACTGGAAATCAGTACTATCTCTGAGTTTCAGGTTACGTTCCCGGGGACTTCTCCACGCAGGGTGGAGGATAGGGCACAGGTGGTTTCAACTTTTACAAACCAACATGGGAAGTCTAGGGTGGAGCTGATTATCATGAAACGCTCCCAGCACCCAGGGCTGTGTCCAGATCTTTGACAGTAAGAAGGCATCACGCAACGAACAGTATCAAACGGTTGACGGACACCAAGCTTTTGGACTCCTTTCCCTCCTTGGAGTAATCAGTTAATCATTTGAAAACACAACTCCGACGATGTCTTTGCCACCACGTGTGAATTTACTTTCATTTGTATGATTGTTTCTTAAGTTAACGTCAGTCTCCTCCCAGTACCCTCCAAGCTCCACCCGGGCAGGGAGCACCTCCCTTTCATTTGTTATTGGGTCTCTTGCTTAACCCAGCCCCTGTCCCCAGTGTTTTAACACACCAGAAATGTTTTTGAGTCACACCCATTATTGTCTGTCTCCTCTGCCTGGACAGACTGCTCCCTGCCACCTTCTTGCCCCCTCTCCCACTTGGTGCAAGATTCTGCTCAGGTGATTCACTAATGTGAGAGTCCTCCCTGAGCACTCTTTCTGAAATAACACTCCCTTTGGTTGTTTCCATGTCTTGAGACTCATGGACAGAAATAGGAGTGCAGTGGTCACCAGGGGGAGGGGGAAGAAGGACGGGGTGGGGGGCGGGGCATAAAGAGAAACAAATATAAGGTGATGGAAGATGATTTGACTTTGGGTGATGGGTGTACAACATAACCGACTGTCCAAATGATGTGGAGATGTTTTCTCTCAATTATGTACTCTAGTTGACCAACAACACCCTGTTAAATTTAATCGACTAAATAAAAAATTTTAAAAAATATAACACTCCCTGCCCTACTCGAAGTCCACTGCCTACTAATCCTTTTCCTTTTGCATTCAAAACAAAACTAAACAAAACACCAAAACCTTGTATTTTCCTCCAGTGCAGATCACTGACTTACATTATATTATTCGCTATTTAAAAGAAATCTGTATCTTGCCTGACCCATGGTGGCGCAGTGGGTAGAACGGTGACCGGGAACACTGAGGTCGCTGGCTTGAAACCCTGGGCTTACCAGGTTCAAGGTACATACAACAAGCAAGCAATGAACAACTAAAGTGAAGCAACTGTCAGCTGGTACATCTCGCACCCCTCTCTGTAAAGTCAATAAATAAAATATTAAAAAAACAAATCTTTCTCCATAAGATAAATTATCAAGTTCATTTACTGGTTCATCTTCAGCACTAAAACTGCCTGGGAACATCAGGTGCTCAGTAACTTTTAATTTTTTTGCTTAGTAACTATTTGATGGCTGAGCAATTAATAAATAAATTAGTAAAGATTAATCGAATTAATTCCCAAAACATGTTCCTCCACGCAGTCTGGAGCAGATACATGGCGCCAGAGCCCCATCTCCTAGCCCCCCCTTTCCCTGCCCCCCTTTTCCCCGCCCCTCCATCCCCCCCCCCCCCGCAGCTGGCCCCTGTTGTGCAGGTGATGCTGGGCCGCCTCGCGTGCAGAGAGCCTCCCCTGCTTTTCTGCACCAGGCTTTCTCAGAAGTCGTTGGGGAGTTCCAGTCCCAGGGGCAGCCCTCAACCATTGAGAAAGGGAGTCAGCGGGACGATGCTGTACCTTCTACAGTTACTCAGCATCTCCAACAGGACGGCTTGTGCAGTCATCAGTGGCTCATTAAACTCCCTTCATGACCATTTCCTCCTCCCCCTCACTCTGCCGGCTGCTCTGTTCTGGCTTCCTTGGATCACCTTTTAAACTATCTGCCTCCAAGTCTTTGTCTCGGGGAAACTCAAGCGAAGACATTGTCTTTTTCAACACTTTGTCAATGGTCCCGATGTTAGTATTGATGGTATAGATGTCAAATTTGCATAAAAATATTAGCAACGTTTCTATTGGGTTTTATAGTTTTGTTGGTGTTACATGTGCTGGTTTGGTTCTGACTCCTGGTCACCCTATGGATGAGTGACGTCCACCATGTCCTGTCCTGAGCAGCCCTGCTCAGTCCTGTAGACCCAAGCTTAAGGCTTCTTTCACAGCGTCCGTCCATCGCCTCTTTGGTCTCTTTTCCTGCCGCCTTCTCTTTTCCTCAGCGTTACTGTCTTTTCCAAGGACCCCTGCCTTTTCGTGGTATGCCTGATGTAGGACAGCTTCGGTTTTGTCATTTTTGCTTCCAATGATGTTTCAGGCTTCATTTGCTCTAGGACTCACTTGTTCATATTTCTGGTGGTCCAGGGTTTCCATACAGCTCTGCTCCAATGCCTTATTTCACATGGACCAATGATTTTTCCTATCAGTTTTCTTCACTGTAAAACTTTCACATCTGACGGAGGACCCGGGTTTGATTCCCGGCCAGGGCACACAGGAGAAGCGCCCATTTGCTTCTCCACCCCTCCGCCGTGCTTTCCTCTCTGTCTCTCTCTTCCCCTCCCGCAGCCAAGGCTCCATTGGAGCAAAGATGGCCTGGGCGCTGGGGATGGCTCTGTGGCCTCTGCCTCAGGCGCTAGAGTGGCTCTGGTTGCAACATGGCAACGCCCAGGATGGGCAGAGCATCGCCCCCTGGTGGGCAGAGCGTTGCCCCATGGTGGGCGTGCCGGGTGGATCCCGGTCGGGCGCATGCGGGGAGTCTGTCTGACTGTCTCTCCCTGTTTCCAGCTTCAGAAAAATGAAAAAACAAAACAAAACAAAACAAAACAAAAACAAAAAAAACCTTTCACATCTGTACAGAGTAACTGGGAAAACGAGGGTGTGGCTGATCTCAGCCTGGGTCTCTGACGACACATCTATATTCTTGGTGCTCTTTCCCACTCCTTCTGCTGCAGCCCTTCTGAGTCTCTGCCATCTCTTGATTTCTTGGCTGCAGTCTCCATTTGAACTGATGGCTGAAACAATGTAAGCAAAACCTTTGACAATTCTGATGTCTTCGTTGTCTGTTAAAGTTGTGTATTTCTTCTGTAGCCACAACCTTTGTTCTAGTTTACTAAGTGCTCTTAAGCAGGTTGATCAAGATATTGCTTACCAGAATCCAATATAAGATATTGAGAGTATCTGGAAAAGTGAGTTGAAATCAAATAAAATTAAGCAGGAGAAGCTATACAAGACAAGCCTTACATGTAAAAACCCCACATATACACACATGAAGCTCAGCCTTCACTGTCATGGTTTTCCTTCAGTAGGCAGCTTTGATTTCCCACCTCCAAGACTTGATGATTCCTGTGTCCTAAGTGGCCGTTAATTTTTACATATCTTTTTGTTGCCTCTGTCCAGACAGCCTCATTGTGGTCAACATGCTTCACATGGGATCAGCTTTACAAAGGAGGTTTAGAACTGGGATGTGACTGTAAATGTTTAACATCCAGCTGTCTGATTTGTAGCATATGCCCATTTCCGTGGTGTAAATACTTCCACCATAGCTGATTCTAAGCTCCCAATGTGAGGGCACTAAATGTGGAACTGGGAAGAAAAGTACACACATGGTTCTCATGAGCCGGCTGGGGCCAGCTCCAGCTCCACTGCTAGTGACATCAGTTTAAAATTAGAGAGTCACTTTATTTTCTTATCAAGTGCTTCTCCAGTTTATCAGAGAGTTGAACAATCACACTAAAGAGTTTTAGTTAACTAATTCCATTAAAAGCTAATAATGTACAAGTGTAAAAAAAATATATATATATCTGGCCCTGGCCGGTTGGCTCAGCGGTAGAGCGTCGGCCTGGCGTGCGGGGAACCCAGGTTCGATTCCTGGCCAGGGCACATAGGAGAAGCGCCCATTTGCTTCTCCACCCCCCTCCCCCTCCTTCCTCTCTGTCCCTTTCTTTCCCTCTCGCAGCCAAGGCTCCATTGAAGCAAAGATGGCCTGGGCGCTGGGGATGGCTCCTTGGCCTCTGCCCCAGGCGCTAAAGTGGCTCTGGTCGCGGCAGAGCGACGCCCCGGAGGGGCAGAGCATCGCCCCCTGGTGGGCAGAGCGTCGCCCCTGGTGGGCGTGCCGGGTGGATCCCGGTCAGGTGCATGCGGGAGTCTGTCTGGCTGTCTCTCCCCGTTTCCAGCTTCAGAAAAATACAAATATATATATAATGAGCATTGGTTTATATTTGGGAAGGTTTACCTCTGACTTTAGGAACAGTGGTCTTGGTAGTTTTGTGTTGGTCTAAAATCCTTGGCTTCTGTGAAATAGTCTAGATCTTAAAAACAGGATTTCACTTGTCGTTCAGTATGTGAAGGCTAGATCTATGCTAGTGAAACAGAAAAGACTCTCAAGATACTTCTCACAAAGGAGAGTCATGAAAACAAGACATGTCAATGGGAAGCTAATGTTCTGATTAATCAGAACTTCCAAAGTGCGCACCCCTCAAAGAATCAAGCTCGCTTTATAGCACCCAGGGTTATAACATCGCCGATTTACTGAAGATTCTGCTCTTTTTTTTGTACTTTTTTGTGTTTTTCTGAAGTTGGAAATGGGGAGGCAGTCAGACAGACTCCCGCATGCGCCCGACCGGGATCCACCCGGCACGCCCACCAGGGGGTGATGCTCTGCCCATCCGGGGCGTCGCTCTGCCACAATCAGAGCCATTCTAGCGCCTGAGGCAGAGGCCACAGAGCCATCCTCAGCACCAGGGCAAACTTTGCTCCAGTGGAGCTTTGGCTGCAGGAGGGGAAGAGAGAAACAGAGAGGAAGGAGAGGAGGAGGGGTGGAGAAGCAGATGGGCGCTTCTCCTGTGTGCCCTGACCGGAATCGAACCCAGGACTCCCGCACGCCAGGCTGACGCTCTACCACTGAGCCAAAAGGCCAGGGCCTTACTGAAGATTCTGGACAAACAGACGCTCTTCGTGCAACCCCTGGAGGCATTTCTGTTCGGACCACACCTCTGCATCATTCTGCTGAGGACACGGCTGTGGGCGTCCCTCCAGGCCCGTTGCATGGGCAGGTCCCTGGTGGGGAGTTATCTGTGTGCACACAGGCGTGCCATGTCTGCAGTCAACTGCCTCTCAGTGATGAAAACCCTAGAGAGACAGGTGTTTCCTACGGAACACAGTGTACCCCAGAAAGGTCCACCAGAAATGTAAATAAACAGATTTTGAAACAATATTCAGTTTATGAAAGGTTTCTTTAGAATAATAGTGTGTCATCATTAAAACCAGAACAGGAAAGAAAGACAAGAGTTGCAACAAATGTTCTAGTTTAGAGATTTCCCCCAGGTATGGCTGACTCAGAGAAAGATGATATAAAGTAACAAAAGCAGCCAATTGAAGGACCACCCAAATATTGACTCAATGACGAAAAGGAACCTTAGGAAGAAGCCTGTATTTTTAATTATCAGGTCTCGAGGACTTTGTGTACTTTTACTGAACTGGACCATGAATAAGAAGCTGATTGTTTGAGATACAGAGCTCTCTACAAAAGCCAATACTGATTTTTTTCCTCTTCTAATACAGCACTTTTCTTGAAGCTATGAAAACCATAACTCTCTGCAAATATCCTGTTTTCTACCCTAAAGAATAACTCCCAAATACAAAGTCCATTAGACTTTGAACAAGACCCAAGAACAAGAATAATTGTTAGTAAATTTGAGTATTATTGATAGTAAATTTGAGTGTTATTTACTATCTCATTTAATATTCACGTGCGTGGGTGCACACACACACACACACACACACACACACACACACACACACACACTGCTAGGACGGATACTGTTATTTGCAGACTCCTATTTATAGATGAGGAAAGTGACGCTTGGAGACGTTTAGTGACTTGTCCACCATCTCCTGGATAGTAAGGTGGGAATGAGGAAGGTGGGACTTGAGCCGTGCAGCCTTTGTCTCCTGCAGCAGCACCGTTTTCCTGAGACGGTCCAGGAACCCTCCCGCCCTGCCCCCAAACCCAGCAGCACTGTGCGGCTGCTCTCTCATCCCCACTGCTGACGTTTTCTTTTCTTTACTTTTTCTTTTTTTTTTTTTATCCCTGGTGAAGTCTTGTTCAAGTCAAAGGGAGCAGTCGTTGAGGGAGGGAGCAGGGAGTGCAATAGGAAATTGAGTGGTGAGTTAGAGTGAAGGAGTTTGAGTTCGTATTCAGACAGCTTGTGTTTGTTTTTCATATCTACTACATTAATTTTGTCACCTTCTTCTGATCTCCGTCTTCCACCCCAAAGCTGAACTACGGCTCCAGCAGCTGGGTCCCGCCAGGAGGGTGTGGGTCCTTTAAGTGAAGGGTTGCTGATATTCTATCTCTGATGGGCTGTATCCTGGGGCCCGCTTGGCCACTAACTCACCTGGGTCCCCAGCAGCAGCTACAGAATGTAATGATGCCATTATTTCTCCCATTTCCTAAGGACATAATTAAGGGGTTATGTCCCATTTCCTAAGGACATAATCAACACCAGTTATCAATTAATTAATTCCACCCTTGTCAAAGACATTAAGTTTTAGTTACCAAAAGACAAACAAGAAATAAATATAATTCTGGCTTGACTAGTATTATAACTTAGGAAGCAAATCTTTTTCTGTGTTTCTGGAGAATTGAAGATCAGTTCTTTAGTACCTGGTTTGAAACTGGGTGGCCATGTTCCCCAGACCTGGGCAACCACCTTGCTTGATGCGCTGCCCGTCACCCCAGCGGCTGACAGTTGACAGATGACGCGAGCACCCTTTTCTGACCTGTCTGAGCTACCTAATCTCTCAGCCAATGGGAGTCACCCCAGGTGCTCAGCGGGCCCCTGAGGGTACTCTCTGCACACTGCCAAGCAGTTGAAAATTGGCAGGTAGCATTTCTTCCTACAGTGTTTTCTGTAAGCTGACTGATTCGTTGAGGCTGTGGTTGAGTTGTCTCTAAAGATTGGCAAGTGTTTTTGTTGTTGTTGTTGTTGTTTTGGTGGATTGTAAAAAAGCATCAGGGGGAACATGCATTGGATTGAGTGTGTGTCTGAAACAGCAGGACGAGTCAGGGTCCGTTGATATTTAATACAGACAACAGGCATCAAGAGAATTTTCCTAGAAGGTACTCTCCAAGTATCCTTTTTATCTATCTTGAAATTGTTAGAAATAGCGGTGAGAATTGCCTTCACTGGGCAGGTCCGACTTGTTATTTCTCCTTTTTTTCCTCCCCTCTCCTACACGTGCCTGTCCACTTAAAATGATCACTTACACTTCTCATACTTTGAAGTCACATACGCTATCTTAATGCTCCTGGCCTTCACCTTGTGAGTCAGGCTGGTGTGATTATCCCCGTATAATAAATGAGAACACTCAAGGTCAGAGGACTTGTGACCACATTATTCACATATGTAGCAAATGGGAAGCCAGCTGGAAACAGGGTCACGTGAGTCCACCCCAGTTCGCTTCCCACTAGACACAGGGCCAGCTGGTCTGTGTAGTACTGGGCTTGGGGGCTTTTGTTTTGTTTCTGGGGGGTTGAGGTTGTGGCCCATAAAGTCAGAACACAGTTTAAGCCAGTCATAAAAACACAAACTAGAAAATAAAGATCACTTTTCCAGGATGTTAGCAGAGCCAGAGCCAATGTTCCATGCCACCCAGAATGACACTGGCTCCAGCCTCATTCGGTACTTCAACGGAAACACATTCAAAAACGATGGTATCATCACTCCCGTGACATTTAAATTGCCCAGGTCTGAAGTAATGAATGCCTTTGGACAAGTCCAGATGTTATTCTTCTAGTGGTCATTTCCCTTCATTGTATCCACAAAGCGGTTACTGGATCACAAAGCCATCCCTGCGGAGTTCTGGTACCTGATGGAAATTTTCCTGGACGCTCTTCTACTTCCTGGCAGCAATTTAATTGATGCTGAAATATGAACCGAACATGCCTTCTGGTTTTGACGTGTCCTCAAATTACAGGATGCTTTTCCCCCAAACCTAACAGCTGGCATGCCCAGAGAGACCTGAAAATGTCATCGAATAAAGTTGATCCGAGAAAGTGCCCGCCACAAAATGTTATTTTGACAGCTGCTTAAGACATGAGCAACTAAAGCAAACCTGCTCCAACACCCTAAACTGTACATGTTTAAACCAGTGGGTTGTTTGAAATGGCCTCATTTGACTTGATTTACTGTTTATGTGTTCACACTTTCAATCCTAAATATTTGTCTTATACTACAACACAAAGGCCTATAGAAATGCTCGGTCGAGCTTCTCTTGGAAGTTATGATGGGTTGTAGAAGAGACTTTGACACTGAGATAAGAAATAGGAGAAAAATAAAAAGCAAATCAATTGGTGTACCAGAATGAGAGAACAGAGAAAGTAAGGGGTGGGGGGAGGGGCATGTGGACCGTAGTCAGCCCAGTAAATGCAGGGAAGCGTGTGACAGAAGCCAGGAGAGAGGCCTTGTCCAGGATAAAAATTAGGACCAAGAAAAGAAGGCTTTCTATGCAGTGGCGGGAAGACGTGAACCCTGTGTTTCTGGTGGTTGTTCCTGTTCGTCTCACTCAGCATTTGAAGAAAGCCCACCTATTTTATCCAGAGCAGAGATGTGTGTGTGTGTTGGGGGGGCGGGGGGGGGGGAGAGAGAGAGAGAGAGAGAGAGAGAGAGAGAGAGAGAATGAATGGGAATCCTGTGTTGGAATCTCTTTTTCAGTCACTTGTGAGTCAGACTCACCCTCCAGTCTTCCTCCCCTAGAATGACGGGAACCAATAAATTCTTCTTTCCCACCGAGGTTTGGAGCACTCTCTTTCCACCACATTCAACATGGTGACTAGGTGGTCTGCAGGTGTTCACCCCCATTCTAGCCCATGCCAAACCCACACATGCACACACATTCGCACGCCGTACCCCTCATTGGCAAACTGCTGTTCACAAGAAAGAACCTCATCTAATCACTCATGAAGGCAAATATTCTTGAACACTGACCACATTGTAACTGCTGTGCTGGGCACCATAGATACAGTGAATGAGATTCGGTCTTGGATTTTTAAGGAGCTTTAGTCAAAGAGCCTGTGGCTGAAGGCAGAGAGAGGAGCAGTTTGGGATGGCTGATCCATCCGGCCCTGAGCACTAAAGGAAGACAGGGGACAGGCATGCGACTCCGCTTGTGGTCAGGGACAGCTTTCTGGAGGACGGAGTGTTGTGATGGAAACTTACTGAACAAATAAGCAATGGCCAGGTCACAGGAGGGGGAGAAGAAAGCGGTCTTTGGGAATTTGCAGCGGTCAGTGTGCCCAGAGCTGGAGGCAGAAGGTGAACCTGGGGAGGTCAGCAGCAGCTAGGTCAGGAAGGAGTAAATACATATAGATATCAATGCCATGAAGCTACAGAATAAGGGAAACCCTAAAAGGACAAAATCGCTTTTCTTAAATGCTTCCCTAAGTAGTTGGCGGGAGTTTGTTGTGGTGAACGTGTGAACTGTACATGACTTTTGGCTTCAAACCTGTCCCAATGTTTCAAAATGCCTTTTCTCCATGTCTGGTGATTTGAGATCTTGGATGGTTTCCACCATGGCTGCTCGCCCAGCGGCAGCGAGACCCCGAGGGCGGGAGCACGGTGAAGGCTGCGTGACCGTAGGGAGGTCCCTGCTCTCCCCGATTCCCCCTGGAGAATGATGGCGCTTTCTGGGATACTCCAACCCTCCATCCCATCCCAGCTGTGGTCGCGGCGCTGTCCTCAGAGGGCCGGGAGAGTCAGCTCCGGAACACCCATGTTGCCCCCAGGACCTGCTCACCGGTAAGCCTCTCTGCTCCACCCAACAACAAGCTCCAGCAAGTCAGCATGCTTTCAACAGCTCTTTAAAGTGTCCCCAAGTCACGCTGTGCCTTGACTTTTTTCTTCTTCTACAACATGCTGCTGCGTCCCAAGTAAATACCCCCATTTTATTTTTGTTAGCCTGAAGACAGGCCCGCCAAGTGTTTGTTTCAGGATTTCCCTGTTAGTCCCCATATGGAAATTGACAAGCTGACTGTCACAAAGCTTTAGTGGTCGTGGTCCTGGGGTCCTACCTTTGCTGGCTCTTTCCTGACATGACACTTTGATACTCAACATTGTTCCTGAGGACATGGCTCACCAACCTGTCCCGTTCCTTCTCCTCCTCCCATCAAGTCCTCACTTTGAGCCACGTGATGCGAAGAAACAAGGCGGGCAAGACAGTTCCATGCCTTCGCTGCAAGTGTGCACTCAGTACCTCTGCCAACCTTCTGATGAGCAGAGGACATTTCCACTGGGGCCTTGGACCAAAGCTGGACAGTCGGTGCCTAGAGCTTTAAGCCTGGTTGGCCTCCACTTCCCTGGCGATGAACTTGATGGCCAATAAAGGCCAGACACAAATAGTTTAGCTCGATGGTTCTCAAACCTGAGTAAACACTGGCATCATTGGTACGTTTTTAGCTTTTTAGTTTAGTTTTTTTTTTTCTTAAATACCAGTGGTGGCCCCACACCAAGAAACTTCGATTTAACAAAATGAACATCCATGAACTTGCTGTCTAACACAGCAACTAGAACTTGACCAGCACCCCTGAAATTACCTTTTGTGCCTAAGCAGGTCCTGCCCTTTCACCTAATGCCAAAGCAAGGGATACTGCATATGCATTTCCTTGCTATTTAAAATATTTATATTAGTGTATTTTACAAGTGCGTGCCTCTAAGCAAAATATTGTTTGTTTTGTTTGTTAGAAACCTTAACAAAATTAATTTCTTATTGTATGAAGACAGCTGTAACTTACTTGTTTTTCACTAAACAATTCATCCCAGTTTTTTAAAAATTTTTTTATATTAATAATACTTATCGCCAAAGGGACACACATAGAATGAGGAGGGAAGAAACAGACCCACAGAGCCGTAAACCTGGCCTATTAGTCTGTGGACGTTTTCCATAGGGACCTAAAAATTCTCATAGGGCACCAAGATGAACATTTTTACTTGGTTATTTTCAGTGGCTGTATGTAGTCTGCTTTACCCACTGGTAACTGTTTTTGCCCTTATATTAACCTGCCTTTCAATGTGGGAACTGTTCTTTATTTATTAAATTTTTACTTCATAGAGCCCTTCCTCAGTTGTAAAACGTAGAACAACCTCAATCAGAGCGATAATTACATTTCTTTTGCTCTGACTTGCTAAACATATACATGGTCAGAATATTTATAAAACATTTTATTTTATTTTACTTTATTGCCCCAGAAAATAAATAGTGATACTTGTAGGATCAGATGCCAGTTTTAAACCCTAGATGAAATTTCATAACGATACTGTCTCCTCTGTCCTCTCAGAAAGAACGCTTTTGGCATAGTGCCAAGCCTGGGGCCGCAGGGGGTTTCCCGGGGCACCCAGCTGTGGCTGAACTCAGCAGCGTTGGATACCCTCAGTCACTAAAACCCTAACTCTTCACCCAGGCTCGTTCACATGGGCGAAAGCCTATGCTCTGGGAGTCCTCTGCCCCGCCCTGCACCACCTGACTGGCCCCCCTGCCCCCCACCAGGAACGAAGCCGGGTTGCTCGCTCGCCAGGGTGCTGCTGCTCTTCAGGATTACACATTAATCCATGCAATTACCTGGCATCAGTTTAGTTCTCTTAATTGTGCAAAGGCATCTGAGGAATTTGACAGTGCTGGTGGTAAGGTTGGCATTTGTTTATACCCAAAATATACATCGCTAAGAAGCTTAAAGTTAGTATAAGCCCCTCCCCCCGCCATGCATTAGAAATGTCATGGTTCTGAAGTGAAATCATATCACCCAGCATATCTTAACCCAGGTGGAAGCTCTGACTTCTCATTAGGAGGGAACAGAGTCAATCCCCTAGGGCTAGGGCATGGTTAAGATGAACCCAGAAATGACATCATCCCGACTTCCGGAGATTGGCCATGTGTGAAATGGATGTTGCACCCTTAGTAATGGGGAGAGTTATCTTATATCTTGTGAAAGGCACAAGATAACTCTCCCCGTTGGAAGGACGAGACATCAGGTCCAAATGGAATCGAGCAAAAATGATTTTCAAAATCTTAAAACGTTGCCTTTTAAGAACTAGAGTCAACGAAGTAGGAGTCCCCAATGAACTGGTTCCGGGAAGATCTGAAGTTGTCCACCTATCCCTGTTCTTTACCTCCATGTGACACTCTAGACATCACTAAACGTGGGGGTGCTGTGACAGAGGGTGTTGGATGGAGCTGAGAACTCCCGGAGTCGCTGCAGCGGAGGCGGGGAGGTTCCGGAGGTAGGCAGGGGGCTGCAGAGTTAAAACCTGGGGCCTCCATGGCTCACAAACAAAATGCCGTCTCCTGTTTCCTGATGTGCACTTGGTTCCGGAAGGGAAAGGCAGAGGACATGGGAAAAAACTGGACGGTGAGGCAGGGCCCCTGTTCTAATCCTGGCTCACTATTAACTGGCTCTACGACTTTGGGCATAAAATGGAAGCATTTTAGAAGGTGTAAAATATACACAGATTTGTAACTTTTAAAACTAAACTGAATTCTCTTGAAAGAGGTATAGGATAGAGTGGGGAAATCACTGGTTTGGGCAACAGAGAGGTCGGGATCTGACTCTTGGCTCTGAGCCTGGATTTCTGAACTGTCCAGGCAAGTTCTTTATGTCTTAGGGATTCCAGATCTTCACTTGTAAATAATAACAGCTACCTCCCAGCGTTATCTGTGAATTAACAATGTGATATTTATTGTGCAACTAGATCATTGCCTAAAAAATAAGAGGTACTCAGTAAACAGTAAGATTGTTCTTATCTGTATAATGGGCGGGTTGCGTAACATGATATCACTTAGAAAACATTCTATGTAATGTTATCAGCAACGCCTTTTGCCCCACAGAAATATCTTCCTTCACACTTTGCAAGAACATCAACCTCTTTCCACGGCTTTGGAAACCCCTTCCAATCTCTGTGAATTGGAACCACTTATTACTCTGCTGTCCAATCAAACACAGTGTCCTTCTATTTCACTAGCATCCTTCAAGTCCATTCATTTCTCCCCATATCGCCTGCCAGCCAGAGCTACTACCATCTCTTGCAAGATATTGCAATAAGCTTTTAGAGGGTTTCCTGACTTTCAGACTTGCACATCCTACTTTATCAACAGATAACCACAAGTGGACTCCAGGTGGGTTCATCCCTTCAGTCCTCATGACAGCTGGACCAGGCTAGGGGCCACCTCTTTCTGTTCCCCAGTTGTGCCTGATAGTATTACCATTGTCCATGTGCTCTATGGGTGCAAAATGTTGGAAACACTGGCATCTAATCTGCTGTCTACACTGCTGCCACAGTGGTCTTGGAAAGAAAACATACAATCAAGTCTACAGCGGTGGTCAGCGCTCCTCATATCGCCCTAGGATCAATCAAAATTCCTCAGCCTGCTGGATACAGCTCACTTCATCAGCTTTAATTTATATCAGGCTTGCGAGGCTGTCTTGAGAAAATATTTTCCAAATTCTTTTAATTCCTTTGTTAGCATACCAACAACTTAGCTGGGAGAAGTGGGCTTATGGCGTTCTCCCACGGTGCAGGGGAGGGAGAGACTCCTGTCTCCAGTTAGAGGCGGCGTCAGCAGGGACATGGGGGGACGTAAAAGAAAAGTCCACCCGTTTTCTGGCCCTGGGGCTGGTGGGGAGGAGAAGGGAGACGGGGGTGTTTGTGTGACGGCAAGGAGGGTGAGAACAGCCAAAAGTCAGTCCTGAGTCTCAAGAGGGCGGGGCCCGTTACATCAGTGGGTTACCTGCGTCCAAGAGCAAGGAGGGAGCCATTGCCACAACCGCCCTCAGGTGCAGCCCCAGAAAAATACGATGGGGTGGCTACTTTCTGAGGTTCAGCCTCAGCTCCTGCGTGGAAACGAAGCTCACTCAGCCACAGGGTTTCTGGGGCAAGGCCACAAGGCCAGACAACCTGCAGCCGGCAAGGGGGGCCCAGCGCACTCAGCTTGGGGAAACAGTGAGGAGGAGGCAGCACGGAGCCCTGCGGGTCCTGACCAAGCCGAGAGGACCCGGTCACAGGCTCCACCGACACCAAGGGTGGCCAGGAACTCTGGACCATGCTGTGCAGATCTGAGAACCCCGGTGTCTTCCCCAAACCTCAGACACAGATCTGTCCCACATCTGGGTTCCTGTACACCTTATGAAAGGAAAAAAAAGAAAAAGGGTTTCTGTGGAAAATCACCTCACAAGACGATCTGATCATAAACTCCTAACCATGCAGGTCCTGGTAAGTAGCCACGCCCCACACATGTAACTTCTTTAGGGAAAGGTTCACCTTGCTTTAAGCAAGCCGGGCCCATTGTTCCTGTGCATCTAGGTTAACACACCTCTGACAGCGGCGGTAACCACCCTCAACAGGGCACGTAGCCTCGTTAATAGAATAGCCTGCAGTGGAATCCCCACCTTGCTTTCTCCCACCTCCACCCCATCTTCCTAATTTCCCTCCTCATTTCAAATGTATAAAATAAACTGCCTAATTGTTACTCTCTGGAGCGTCTGAGGGCTTGCTCCCCGGGATGTGTTGTCAGTTTAACTCAGATAAACTCTCACATAAACGTCCACAGGTTTCGACGTTTCCTCTGTCGACAACCGGAATAACACTTTAAGGAAGAAGCAGAAGACAGGGAGGCCACTGGAGAGACTGAGCATTTCTTCCCCGAAAGGGACTTGGCGTTTCCTACACGGTCTATTTAAATTATTGGACTAGACTATGCTTTCAGCAGACTTGAATATGAACTTAATTTGTTTTTCTATTCAGCAGACTTAGGAAACAGGCCGAACGAAAGAAATCACATTTGTCTGCACATCTCAGTTGCAGTGCGTGAAACATTTTGCACACTTGCAGGACGGGTAATGGTATAAAGTAGAGTCCAAAATTCTCAGTTCCCTTTTTCCACCCCCACCCCCACCCCACCCCCACCTTTTTCTGCCTCTAATGTTTTACAAAGTCGGTGGAGAACAAGAGACAGTATTTTGAAGTTCCAAGTTTGGGCAACTGATTGAATGAGCCTCCGGCTAACACCTGAGATTGGAGGAGATTCGGAACTGGGAATGTGATTATGAGCTCTTCTTGGACAGGTTTAACTTGACATAATTATGCACTGTCAATATCAAGGCCTATTTGGGAAGCTGGGGGTGTGTAGTCAGAATTTAGGCGGGAGATTGGGACGGGAAGTACAGGCTGAAGAGTCACAATGAGAGAGAAATGAAGCTATTGAGAAGGTTAAGATTTCCTTGGTAAATGGCAAGAACATATAATGACAAGGAAAAGGCCCATGAAAAGGACAAAAAATGGTGAAAGTGGACATCCTTGTCTTGTTCCTGATCATAAAGAAAATGTGTTTAGCTTGTCACCATGGAGTATGATGTTGGCCGTGGGTCTGTCGTGTGTGACCTTTATGTTGCAGTCTTTTCCCTCTAGTTCCACCTTTGCTGACAGGTTGTTTTTTTTTTTAATCATAAATGGGTGCTAGGTTTTGTCAATGCTTTTTCTGAATCTACTGATGTGATCATGTTTTTTTTATCCTTAATTTTTTTTTGTGGTATATTAATTGATTTGCAGACACTGAGCCAGCTGTAATTGAAAAATAAAAAAAATAATAATAAGAGAAAAAGATTGAGAAGAAGAATATTAATAAAGTGGCCAGTTGGGAAAAAAGCAAGACAATATTGTGGAAGGCAAATGAAGAGAGAGTTTTATGTGATATGATAGTCTGAGTCAAATTGTGAATCAATTAATTCACTCAACAAATATCATACTAAGCACTTATCACCTGCCGGCGATAGAACAAGGCTCTGGGGATACAAAGATGAAAAGACAAGGCTACAAAGCAGTTGGATCAAGTGTGAATTTGAAAAAGGCCCCTGGCTTTTGCCACCAGGACCTGAAGTGCGGTTTTAATAAAGGGACCAGATCAGAGGCAAAGCTGCCATTGCTGAGGTGTGACCGGAAGAAAGGAACTTCCTTCAGGAAATTCGGTGGTGAAATCCAGGAAGGCAACGGGCAGTGCAGTTCCCACTGGGAAGAGGACGTCTCAGGCAGAGAAACATGAGTTTGTGTGGCAGCCGAAAGGGGTGAGCCAATGGGTTAAACATGTTCTCTCAGAAAATGTGCATTGGAGAGCTAGTCTGTACTAGACACTTTTACTAGGGGGAAGAGAGGGTGAGGGAGCAGTGACTAAAACCCTGTCCCCAGAGGGTCCCCATTCTAGTGGAGGAGACAGACATAGACTCAGAACACGTATAACATGTTCATATGTCGGCAAATACTATGAACAACAAGCCAGCTGGGTGCGGTGGAGGGGGCTGCCATGTTGAGAGGCCAGGACCTCTCTGCACAGACACTTGTGCTGTGGCCACAGTGCTGAGAAGAGAACGAGATGGCCACCCACATGTCCAGGTGAGCGGCCCTCCCTGCTAGGGGTTTCTGGAAGAGATTAGCGCTTGAGTCAGCAGGCTGAGTAAAGAAACCCTCCCTCCACAGTGTAGGTGGACATCGCCCAGCCCATGGGGGCCCAAAGGAACAGAAAGGTGAAGGGGGGGTGTGTGAATTCCTGCCCTAGTTTAAGCCCTGGTCTCAATCCAAAGGCCACAGAACCAGAAGCTCAAATGTCTGATAACAGGAAAAGATAGATGCATGTCCTTGTTCAAGAAGAGAGAGCAAGAATTCGCCCTCACAGACACACCCAGAAATAATGTTCTACCGTAAGATCAGCCATCACAGGAGGTTAAAGGAAAGACTGGCTCGAAATAAAAGGACGTCACAGGAGTAATTCATAAAGAAATCACCAGAGGTGGCAGGTGCTATGGGAGAGCGCACAGGTGTGTGCCTAAGAATTGATAGGAATGCCTCTTTTTATTCATTTTATTTTTCCAGCTTTATTGAAGTACAACTGACAAATGAAATTGTACCCAACTACAAGAGTAGGGACGATTTGATATGTATACCTTGTGAAAGGACCCCCGTTGAGCTAACTCACACATCACCTCACATGCTTACTTTTTCTGTGTGTGTTTTTTTTCACTGAGAACATTAAGTTCTACTTGCTTAGCAAATTTCAATTTTAAACCAACTATGGGATGCTTCTTTTGAGACAGAGAGGAGGAACACATGATGGAAGAAACGGTCCATGACTTCGGCAGCTTTCTGGACGGCTCTGCTCTGAGCCTTCTTGTAGAGCAGAGCGTGTGGTTGGGATTAAATCAGATCACAGGCTCTGCGGGCCGGGCGTGATGCCTGGTACCTTGCAGACAGGGAGCCGGTAGGCCGTAGTTTGTGCAGATGGGGATGGGGAAGACTTCGCAGGGGGCAGAGGAAGCTGGAGAGATTCCCTCCCTAGGATAGCTCTGTCTGGTGAGGAGGGAGGGAATTCTCAGCCTGGGCTAGGAGTGGGCCCAGGGGCAGCGTGGTGGGCTCAGAGGAGAGCAGTAACATTTAGAGAGCTCCCGCTGAGCCGGCGGGGAGAGGACAGGTCCGAACTATAGCTTCTAAGGTCCTTGCTCACCCTGTGTTCAGTGATATGTCCCCCCCCCCCTGAAGTATTTTCTTAAGCCAACGGTTTCATCCAAAACTGAAGTCTCTCTGTACTGAATCCAAGAAAAACAGAAGTCACATTACAATTACAAGACTTGACAGGAAACGCTACCCGAGGGAGCTGTCCCCGCAGAGGCCAGGGAGGAGGCTCTCGTGAGGGACGCAGCCTTCCCTGTCCGTCCCCCAAACTGACCTGGGTCTGGTCCAGTCTGAAGACTCTAAACTGACCTTCCCTTGGAAGTGATGGCACTGGGGTGGGGGGAGCCTGTGCCAATCACTTCCAGGTTCAGTGCATATGTAGGTCCTCCTTATAGAGAGACAGAATCTGGTTACATTCAATAAGAAAGAGTTAGAAATAGTCACTGTATACAATGTTTTGATATATAATTGTTTTTATTTAATCATTTTAGAGAGGAGAGAGAGAGAGAGAAAGACAGAAGGGGGAGGAGCAGGAAGCATCAACTCTCGTATGTGCCTTGACCAGGCAAGCCCAGGGTTTCGAACGGGCGACCTCAGCGTTCTAGACCTATGCTTTATTCATTGCGCCACCACAGGTCAGGCCGGTAGATAATTTTTATGGCTCAAGGTCCAATTAGGATATATTTTAATAGATTTGAATACCCAGTTCATTTTTTCCCATTTAAAAACATAGTTTGAAAGCATATCATATTCTTATGCTAAAAATTACTTAAAATTCCTGCTGTTTTCTTTGTAGTTTCCTTTGCTCGACAAATATATAAAATATTGCCATTAAAATATTGTGCTTTTGTTTTTTTTAATGTCCACCACGTTTGGATGAAGTCATTAAACGACAAACTTCTTTTGTATTTCTTTTCTGTCTATAAGACAATAAAACAAAATATACAAATATTTTCATGGAGCTATTAATGAAAGAAGTTAATTGAATTCGTTGTGATACTGACTCCACAGTTTTTCTTTTCTATCAATTGCTGTAGCTTGTTTTAATGAAGCAACTTGTGATATTTCCTGAAGTACTGTTATTTTTTTCTTCCTTTCCTTTTTCTCACATACTTTCAAATTTAACTTAAACGCTTGCAACATTTTTATTCTGGTATCTAACTGTTAAGGTTCTTGTCCTTTAGAAAGCTTTCTTACACAGAAGTGTGAAATCCAGAAGGAATGTATGGCCGTAGGCCTGTGTTTAAGTTAGAAAACAGAATCTATCGCTGATGGGTAAGCAAGAGAGCTTCACCAATGTAGCTGTGTGGGTCTCTCCTGAAAAGGGTGAAATTTTCCTGTAAAATAGCCATTATTGGGAGAGTCATAAGAAGAGATGAAGACACTTTATGGGTATTAGTGGCGCTCTCTTCCTGATCTAAAGTCTAAGAAATACATCAACGCTCCAGATGTTGATGTCCTACACAGACTCTTGCAAATCTGATCAGAGGTCAGTGTGAACGCGTTCCTTGGACCATGTCATTTCCTCTCACTGGCGCTGTGACTCTCTTTGGCAGTCCAGATCATTCCACTTTCTGGGCTGTTCCCCTTCAGTTTCAGTGAAGTTGTAAGTTGTTCTGTGTAGCTGTATAATGGTGCCTATGTATGATATTAAATACCGTGTCTATAAGCATATGATATTGCATGAGCAAACTGAAAAGCAGTTGTACTTGCCAATTGCCAATGCTTTAACCTACATTATGATACTATGTGCTTCAAGTATTACATTTAATTTCTTGCTATTTTTAGACTATAGTTCAATCCACAGAGTAAACTACATGAATATTAATTCAGACAGAACATATTTGCACGGTAAATTTCCATTCTTGGGGAAACATAGCCAGTGTTCTTGGTCAATTTTCTTCTCTTGATTAGTTTTATGATACATGCTTTAAATTCTGCTTTAACGATCACAACTTCAACATAGTTTGACATTTGGGCAATGATAGCGATGCCTTATTTTAAAGACTGTAGCCTTACAATGGAGGGAAAGTCAACCCAAAGCACTGGGAATTTAGATTTTTCTTGCCACCAGGGAATGGACTCTTTTCCCATCTGGCACAGAGACAATGAGGACATTTGTTTAGAAGTCAGGGTCAGAGAATTATGAAGTGTCTAAGCTATGGATAATCTTAAATTCTAATACAATCTACTAAACTCGCTTATTTCTGCAGAGATGTGAGCAGAAGAGGAGGTGATCTGTCTGAGGGCACCCAGCTGTGAATGCTAGAGGCCCACCAGCTCTGGATTCTCAAGCATCCGAATTCCATACTCGGCCTGTTTTAACAAGTTCTATAAGTTGAGGAAGGGAAAAAAGGGGGTTGGGGGCAGAATTTTGAAAACAGTTATCTCTTTGCTGAGTCCAGCCTTTTTGGAACCCCCAACTCAGTACAGTCAAGGGGAAAAGGAGTTGGAATTTGCCTCGATGCATTCCATACCCTTGAAGTCCGCAAGAGATTTAGAATTGAATCCCAATTCAGACATTAATGATTTGGGGCTTAGATGCCTCAATTATCAATTGAATGTGTTGGCCAAAATCTGAGGTTCTCAGAATTTCCCAAGCATTAGGATCACCTGGAGGACTTGTTAAAAACGGGTTGTCTGGGCCCAACCCACAAGTTTCTGGTTCAACAAGTTCAGGTGGAACCTCATCATTTGCATTTCTAACAAGTCTGCAGATTGTCTGAGAACCACAGTTGGAGAATTAGTGGTCTAGAAGAGATCCTACAAGGTCTTTTTCTGCACAGAAAACCCTGCACCTTCTTACTTGAACAGTCTCATACTTTCCTAACACTTGGAAGGGATGGGGCCAGGAGACGTAGGATTAATGGAACCGAGTTCTGTGAGCTCTTTAATGAGAAACAGAAGTTATTTTAGTATGATATTAATCTGGTATTATGCTGAAAGTCACAGGTGTTGGAAGAGGAAAGCGAGACGGTCTACGCATCTGGCGACAGGGAAATGTGGAAGAACTTTCCTATCCTGAGTGCACTGTGGGCTTCTCCGGAGTGCCTTCCCATGGGAGCCGCTCTCAAAACAAACCCGATTTACTTAAACTGGAGTCAGTGGGGGTTCCCAATGAGAAAAAAAATGGTTGTAAGATCGAAGCACTGAGAGAGAAAAAAAATCATGAAAAAATTTCATATAACCACTATCTCTAAAGAATTCTTTAGGTAAGAATTTTTCAGTTACCAGAAAAAAAAAGCAAGAAAAGAATTTTTTTTTTTTTTTTTGCACCTTTCCGAAGCTGGAAACGGGGAGAGACAGCCAGACAGACTCCCGCATGCGCCCGACCGGGATCCACCCGCACGCCCACCAGGGGACGATGCTCTGCCCCCTCTGGGGCATTGCTCCGCTGCGGCCAGAGCCACTCCAGCACCTGGGGCAGAGGCCAAGGAGCCATTCCCAGCGCCCGGGCCATCTTTGCTCCAATGGAGCCTCGCTGCGGGAGGGGAAGAGAGAGACAGAGAGGAAGGAGAGGGGGAGGGGTGGAGAAGCAGATGGGCGCTTCTCCTGTGTGCCCTGGCTGGGAATCGAACCCGGGACCCCTTGCACACCAGGCCGACGCTCTACCACTGAGTCAACCGGCCAGGGCCAAGAAAAGAATTTTTTTCAGCTGCATTTTATTGATGTTCTTTCATCGTGAAAATGGCACAAAGCCATGGTTTTAATCCCTCGTTAGTCATTTCTCCATCTTGAATACAATATGCCTGGTGTTTTACGGAGGTAGAGGTGGTTCCACAAAGAAAACTGGGGCCGTGCAGATGTGCAGTCAGTTCCTCTTCCTGCTGCAGAGCCACCACTCTGCCTGTGGCAGCTTCCTGCAGGAATCGGTGTTCCTGGAGGTCCCTACGCTGTGGTTTTAGATGCCACACTGCTATTCTGTACTATCTGCGATCTAATTGCTAAATGGATGCACCCCTTCTTGTTACACACTGTTTTAGGCCAGGTTTTAAAATGAACACTCCCAAACATTGGAACTTGTCCTTTAAAAAGTAAAAATGAGGTTTAAAATATGAAATGTACTCCCCATATAAAATAATTTATCACTTGACAATTCTTTCATTTAAAAATGACCCCAAATCTGATGTAAGCCACTTAAAAAAAGAGGTGACTTTCTTTTGGGGCAAAGATCTGATGCACTGGCATCTGCTTTTGTCTTATTGAATGATGACCTTTGTAAAATGCAAATTTATAGGGAAGAAAGAAAATGAACGCATTCCCCTTAGTGGACTTTTGTTGAACTGGACAACAGTGTTTTACCTGGTCCTGGTTTTGCAGACACAGCAGGGAGGAAGATGTGTGAAGGAGGGGGTTGCAGTGCGAAGTAGCCTGATCCATCATTTCAAGACCATCTGGAAAACTGGCCTGAAAATAGCTGGTGTGTGTCCTGAGCACTGAGCGCCTGGGCCCCCATTCTCTCCATGGAAACGGACACAAGTTCCGCTGCTGGTTTGGGCTTAATTAGCTCTCCAGAATTCAGGAGTCCTCCGTCCCTCCTTCCCTCCCTCCCTCCCTCCCTTCCTTCCTTCCTTCCTTCCTTCTTTCCTTCCTTCCTTCCCCCCTCCCTTCCCTCCTTCCCCCCCTGCCTTCCTTCCTTCCCCCTCCCTTCCTTCCCTCCTCCCTCCCTCCTTCCTCTCTTTCTTCTTTCTTCCTCTCTTTCTCCTTTCTTCCTTCCTTCCTTCCTTCCTTCCTTCCTTCCTTCCTTCCTTCCTTCCTTCCTTTCTTTCATTCTTCCTTTCCTCTCCTTTCCTTTTCCTTCCTTCCTTCCTTCCTTCCTTCCTTCCTTCCTTCCTTCCTTCCTTCCTTTTTCTCTTTCTCTCTCTATTCTTAAGTTGGTTGATATTTGACATACAGTGGTTGTGTTTTAGAAAAATATCAGAAATTTAAAATTGGGCAATAATATTAAAAAGTCAGATAGTAACAAATGTTGGCAAGGATGCAGAGAAATTGGAACCTACATGTTTTATTAATGAATGCAAAAAGCTGCAGCTGTTTAGGGAAACGGGTGACACATCCTTCCCTGGTTTAACCTGGAGTTACCATATCAGTGGGCAATTCCACTCCTCGTTCTTTCCTCCCTCTCTCCCTCCCTCTCTCCCTCCCTCCTCTCCCCATAGACTTCCAGACTCTCCACACTAGAGCGTCCAGGCCTGGGCTGCCCGGTCACTGCTTTGTCTCCAACATCTGGAACACCATCTGGGTCACAACAGGCACTCAGTGTAGTTTTAGCTGAACAAACCAGCGAGACCGGCATGCTGTGAAGTCATTAAGAGCACAGGCTCTGGAGTTACCCTACCTTGGTGTGAATTTCGGCCCAACTCTTACTGTGGGAACTTGCATTCGTTGCTTAGCCTCATTGAGCCTCGGTTTCCTCACCTGTAAGTGGGACAGTAATAGGATTTTTGAGTGACAAGCACTCTAAAATACTTATAAAAGAAAATTCATAACTAAGCATTATAAGAATTGACCATATAACACTTTGTACCATGTCATACAGGCATCATCTCTGTAGATAAGTGAGATGAGGTCCATGGTCGGATGATTATAAGAAACTCTTACTCTTGTAGGGCCGAGATTTTTAAAAGCCAAGGAAGAGGCCTCGGTCTGTGGGGAATAAATAAATACACCAGAGGAACTTAACACCTCAGCGAGACACCTTAGGAATCATGGATTAGACAAATTTGCTCCCAGTTTTTAGCAATATGGAGACAATAATTTTGAAGTAAATTTCTTTCTCTAAACTACTGTGTAATGTCTAAAAATATTAATCCCTGTGTGTTTCAAGTAGACAAATTTGGATCATCTTGAGAAAATTTTATTTCATACTTAGCCTGTTTACTTCCTCGACAACAATGGTGGCGTGTCATATACTGCAGCTAGCAGCTTGCTTTCTCTGTTCCTTTTTTTAAAAAATTTATTAGGATGACACGGTTCACCAAACCACACACGTTTCAAGTGTACAACTCACTATAACACCCTCTAAACACCCCATCACGCAGCCTCCAACCCAAGTCAAGTCTCTTTCTGTCCCCATCTCTCCTCTTTGGCCCTCCTTCCCCTCCTCCACTCCACCTTTCCCTCTCTACTCCTTCTCTAAGATCTTAAATACATCCACTTAACCTTACAGCAAAAACAAAATTGATCCTAAACCTTTTTTCCCTTTCTGTTCCTCCACCCCCAGAGCTGTTAACGGCGTCTCAGGTCCCAGTGTGGTCTCAGGAGGGCCACACCTGAGTGCTTGTGATGGAAAACGTTCTGAGAAGCCTCACCTGAAGCTAGTTGATATAGTGAAGCATTTCTCCGTTTCCCAAACTCCTGTCCTCCCTGCTACTGGGACACAAGGTTGTGTAGTCTTAGCTCTGCCAGTGATCACGGCTTGCCAACTGTTGGCATCTCTCTGGTCCTCCCAGCATGCAGAACAGCTCTGAGTGTCTGCTCTGCTTCCCCACCTGACGCACACGGTCTGCACGGGGCTTTGTTACAAAGTCCTCGGCTTCTGCCTTACCTGTTGTTGTTGTTTTCTGTTCTTAACTCACAGATTGACTTTATAAATCATTTCCAAAAGACTCTTGTAATTGATGTTCACTGCATCGATTTTTGCTGTCATCTAAATGTCCTTTAAAAGTAAATCTACTGAACCAGAAAATAGCTCAAAAAAAAGTGTGGCCCTGGCCGGTTGGCTCAGCGGTAGAGCGTCGGCCTGGTGTGTGGGGGACCCGGGTTCGATTCCCGGCCAGGGCACATAGGAGAGGCGCCCATTTGCTTCTCCACCCCGCCCCCCTCCTTCCTCTCTGTCTCTCTCTTCCCCTCCCGCAGCCAAGGCTCCATTGGAGCAAAGATAGCCCGGGCGCTGGGGATGGCTCCTTGGCCTCTGCTCCAGGCGCTAGAGTGGCTCTGGTCGCGGCAGAGCGACCCCCCCCCCCCGAGGGGCAGAGCATCGCCCCCTGGTGGGCAAAGCGTCGCCCCCTGGTGGGCGTGCCGGGTGGATCCTGGTCGGGTGCATGCGGGAGTCTGTCTGACTGTTTCTCCCCATTTCCAGCTTCGGAAAAAAAAAGACAAAAAAAAAAAGAAAAAAAAAGTGTGAATGTGGAAGAAATTCATTTAAAAACTAAAAGCGATATATGAAAAGATGCTCATCTTCATTAGTTATTAGAGAAATGCAAATCAAAACTACAATGAGATACCACCTCACACCTGTTAGATTAGCTATTATTAACAAGACAGGTAATAGCAAATGCTGGAGAGGCTGTGGAGAAAAAGGAACCCTCATTCGCTGTTGGTGGGAATGTAAAGTAGTACAACCATTATGGAAGGAAGTATGGTGGTTCCTCGAAAAACTGAAAATAGAACTACCTTATGACCCAGCAATCCCTCTACTTGGTATATACCCCCAAAACTCAGAAACATTGATACGTAAAGACACATGTAGCCCCATGTTCATTGCAGCACTGTTCACAGTGGCCAAGACATGGAAACAACCAAAAAGCCCTTCAATAGAAGACTGGATAAAGAAGATGTGGCACATATACACTATGGAATACTACTCAGCCATAAGAAATGATGACATCGGATCATTTACAACAAAATGGTGGGATCTTGATAACATTATACAGAGTGAAATAAGTAAGTCAGAAAAAACCAAGAACTACATGATTCCATACATTGGTGGGACATAAAAACGAGACTAGGAGACATGGACAAAAGGGTGGTGGTTACGGGGTGGGGGGAAGAAGGGAGAGAGGATTGGGGAGGGGAGGGGCACAAAGAAAACTAGATAGACGGTGACAGAAGGCAATCTGACTTTGGGTGATGGGTATGCAACATAATTGAATGACAAGATAACCTGGACATGTTTTCTTTGAATATATGTACCCTGATTTATTGATGTCACCCCATTTACATTAATAAAAATGTATTTATAAAAAAATAAAAACTAAAAGTGAATGAACAAATGCACACAACAACAATGACTCATTTCACTGATTAGCTTCTTTTTCTTTTGTATTTTTTTGAAGTTGGAAACAGGGAAGCAGTCAGACAGACTCCCGCATGCACCTGACTGGGATCCACCCGGCACGCCCACCAGGGGGAGATGCTCTGCCCATCTGGGGCATGGCTCTGTTGCAACCAGAGCCATTCTAGTGCCTGAGGCAGAGGCCACAGAGCCATCCTCAGCGCCTGGGCCAACTTTGCTCCAATGGAGCCTTGGCTGCGGGAGGGGAAGAGAGAGACAGAGAGGAAGGAGAGGGGGAGGGGTGGAGAAGCAGATGGGCGCTTCTCCTGTGTGCCCTGGGCCAGGAATCGAACCCAGGACTCCTGCACGCCAGGCCGACGCTCTACCACTGAGCCAACTGGCCAGGGCTTGATTAGCTTCTTAATACATATAGGATTTGCTGCTTAAACACTATCATTGATTATTGTTAAATCTGTTCAGCAGATTTTGATTTTATTTTGTAATATTTTTAGGTTTAAAAAAGAACACAGCTTCTTCATTTCTTGCTTTGCCTTATTTGCAACTAGTTCAGAATGTTCCCCGTCACACAGACCATTCCTATCTGACATTATCACCATGAAACCTAAATGCATTTACTACAAGTACTTGGGATTACTTTGCCTTCTGTGGCATTCCTCCTCTATCTCCAACCAAAGTCCTCCCTACGTCCTTGAACCCATACCATGCTCCCTGTCCCCGGGTCCAAGGGAGTGAGCAGCAAGTCAGAACTGTGGGTCCCAACGGTAGGTGGCTAAGAAGATAACCGTCGGAGGGAAGGGAGGCCACGTCCAGGGCTGGTCACGCAGGAATAAAAGGATCCACTGAAGTTAATCAAGGGCGGCTCCCCTGAACCCTCCAGTATGGATCAGGTGTGCTGAGGAGAGGAGTTAGGAAGGAAGGGAGGAAGGAAAGGGCCCATCGTAATGACCACATGGACCCTTGACCCAGGACTGCCCGCCCAGCCACGGGAGCCACAGACTTCTAACCGGGCTCCACTTCAGGACACACAGGGTGTCGGGGCCACCTCTGACACCCCCACCTACTGCAGGGTAAGCCTACTATGAATATTCTACGTCGATGTGATTTGTGGAGGTCAGCAATGGTAATAAGCCCCCAATTTGCCATGTCGGATGGGTTTATCCACACCCCAGTGCAGCCGAGCTCAGAGCTGTGCACGGGGGCGAATGGGGACCCCGTCAAGGGTCCACTGTTTCATCTCAGCAAGACTTCTTAGCTGCAATTTTAACACCTGAAAAACAAACAAACAAACAAACAACTATCCGACTTTTGGAAATCCCTACAGTTTTCATTGTAGTCATATTATCGCATTCCATTTCTAATAAATTTGAAGGGACTGCGAAGACCCTTCAGCTGTGCGGGCGCCTGGCATCGAGTGTCGTGTCTATGAGCGCTTAGGGCTCTCTTTCACCAGGAGCGGCTGCGTTCTGCCGTTATAGCTTGCCGTCGCCTATAACGTCTTCATTCTACCAGAGATGATTAAATAGCGAGCCGCTTCCCTGCTCATTCTGCTCTTTTCTAATTTTCAAAAAAAGCGGAGAGGTTCATTCTGCTTTTCTGTGGAATTAAAAAAAATCTGTTTTTTAATAGGTGATAAAATGTTCTTGGCCCACTCTGAGCAGTTAGAGGGCAGGCGTTCTTCTCATGAACTTCTCTTGCTTCTTACTCTCGCCTTGTGACCTTCCACATTCAGATAATTTTTCTACAAGCAGAACCAAGTTTATGTTATTTATAATGTAATAAGCATGTCCCTAAATGACCAAATCAATGGTTCTCAAGCTTTTTAGCCTTAGGATCTCTGTACACTTAAAAGTTATTGAGAACCCTAGAGAGAGTTCTCATATGGGCTTATGTAAGGCATATCTACCAATATTTACCCATAATGGAAATTAAAACTAAGAAAATTGTGAAATATTTCTTCATAATTCATTTAAAATAGCAATAATAGTGTTGACTGAAATAACATATTTTAAAATAAAAAAGAACTATACCAAACAAAAAGAATTTATGAGAAGAACGGAATTGTTTTACATTTTTGCAGATGTTTGCAATATCTGGCTTAACAAAAGACAGCTGAGTTCTATGTCATGTGTCTGAATGTGTCTGCATTCTGTCTGTTGCTATATCACACGCCATGTACGGGCCCCTGGAACGCTCCACTGAGAAAAAGACAAATAACATCTTAGTTTTACTACGAAAATAATTTTGAAATCGTGGAGCACCTGACACGTTGTTAGGGACCAGGACGTATTCCCAAACCACATTTTGATAATCACTACTCTAAATCATCATGATGAGGCTTAAAGGGACCTAGGAGGTCACTGCTAATAGTTTAGTCACTTTTAAATCACCCCAAAATGTTGGTTATCTACAGGTGTACTTGTAGATTGTCTTTCTGTGACTATGCTACTGAGCATTTATATGTGATTTCTTCCTCCCTCCCTCCCTCTTTTCTTCTTTCTTTCTTTCTTTTTCTTTCTTTCTTTTCCTTCCTTCCCCCCTCCCTCCCTCCCTCCCTCCCTCCCTCCCTTCCTCCCTTCCTTCCTTCCTTCCTTCCTTCCTTCCTTCCTTCCTTCCTTCCTTCCTTCCTTCCTTCCTTCTTTCCTTCCCTCCCTCTTTCCCTCCTTCCCCCTTCCTTTCCTTCCCTTCCCTTCCTTCTTTCCTCCCTTCTTTCTCTTTCTTCTTTCTTTCTTTCTTTCTTTCTTCCTTTCTTTCTTGTAAATTCCATCATTTACATATCATCAGAAGAGCTTAACCTTTGGAAATAAACAATATTGTGTAGTGGTTAAGCAAAAAGCTTTACAAGGGGCAGAATACTGTGTGCTACAATTTGCATTAAAAATAAAGAGTATAAGATTATTTATAGACTTTCTAGAAGAATATTTTAAAAACTGGTAATAGTGGTTCTTTTGGGGTAAGGACAGGGGAACAGAATAGCTGGGGTAGAAAAATAGCTATCAACCCATTTATAGTTCATGATCTATTTTTTTAACCAGATGTATGTATTACTTTCTCAATTGAAGGAAGTAGTTAAGTAGTAATAACAAAAGGAAAAAAAAATCCCAAAAACCTTTAGAATTAGAAATACTTAGCTTAGCACCTTAGTCAGTTACTACCTACATAACTTTGCCCAGTGACTTGATCTGTGTAATCCCCATTTTTCATCTGTGAATTGAAGTTACTGATAGTATGTACCTCATAAGATTAGCAGGATTATTAAATGAAAAAATAAAATACTATCTTGTTCTTGGTCCAAAGAAGCCAAGTGTTTTACTTCTTTTTATTTTTTTTATCATAATTATCATGACTTCATATATCAAATGCTTACTTTGAAAGCCAATAGTCATTCTTTAATTTTTCTTTTATTGGGTGGTTCTGAAGTTTCACTATATGAATATAGTAAGGCAATTACAGTTGTGATCTGCTCATTGAGGGGTCATTTAAAAGCCTAGATTACTGTCAGTTTCTGACTGCATCTCTTTATCTTTCTGCCTCACATCATGCTAGTCCCCCATAGTCACACTGCTGTAGCTCACACCTGCCCTCGGTCAACTTTAACCTGCTCCCGGCTCGTAGGTCCATGTTCCTTCAGCCTAATGCAGAGTCCCTGGTTCTAGGCCCCCAGTCTGAACTGGCCTTTTCCGTCTTTATGTCTGAATGTGCTTCATTTGGCTCTGTCATCCCTGTGTTGGGTTTAGAATCATCTATTTTTAGTAAACCTCTTATTTCCTGATTATTCTGCTGGACTAGGATACATTTGTAAGTTCCGACTCCTCTGGTTTTGATTCTGTGCGTGTTCCTGTACTGACAACATGACTCACTTCCTACTTAACTTACTGCGCACGTGATTACTTACTGCGTGCATTCCGTCCCATCGCGTGGGTTCGATCCTTAGTGGCCACATCTCAAGTGTCTGTCTGAGATTCAGCTGCTACTTCTTGGTGCCCAAGAGATCTGAAGATACCTATCTTTGATTGCTTAGGTTTATACGAGAAGCCAATTGCTTGGCCTGATGAACAAAGGACAACATGAAAATGTTGTTGTCTGACACCAGTGAAATACCTGGTGTACTCCAGCAGAGATGGCTCGGGTTGAGACGCTGTCCTTAAAGGGTGGCCAGCTTCTCCGGGGGCCTTTTCCACATCATCTGCCCTCTGCCTGCATCTGCCTCTGTGCCCAAATTCCCCCTTTTAATAAGGACACCAGTCTTATTGGAGTCAGGCCTACTCTACCACTCCAGCTACATTTTCTTTTTTTTTTTTCTTTTTTTTTTTTTTTGCATTTTTCTGAAGCTGGAAACAGGGAGAGACAGTCAGACAGACTCCCGCATGCGCCCGACCGGGATCCACCCGGCACGCCCACCAGGGGGCGACGCTCTGCCCACCAGGGGGCGATGCTCTGCCCATCCTGGGCGTCACCATGTTGCGACCCTCCTGGGTGTCGCCATGTTGCGACCAGAGCCACTCTAGCGCCTGGGGCAGAGGCCACAGAGCCATCCCCAGCGCCCGGGCCATCTTTGCTCCAATGGAGCCTTGGCTGCGGGAGGGGAAGAGAGAGACAGAGAGGAAGGCGCGGCGGAGGGGTGGAGAAGCAAATGGGCGCTTCTCCTATGTGCCCTGGCCGGGAATCGAACCCGGGTCCTCCGCACGCTAGGCCGACGCTCTACCGCTGAGCTAACCGGCCAGGGCTCCAGCTACATTTTCTATGTGATGACCTCATCTCCAAATGACACTCTGAGGTCCTGAGGGCTAGAACAACATATTTTTAGTTGGGGGAGAAAATTCAACTCTTCCCTGGCAGGACTTCTGGGATTCCAGCTACTCAAAGCATGGCATAAAAGGGTGTCCTGGGTCCCAGATGGCCATGTCCCCCGAGCTCCACACACGCCGTCCCCTCGTAGGGAGAGGCAGACCACAGGAGCGCCCCGTCCGCAGTGTGCCCGTTAGTGCTGCACGATACAGTGCCACCTGTATAATTATAAACTGCACCAAGCTCTGCCCCACCCTCTGCCCCAGCTTTAGCGTTTCAGGGCAAGCTGGGCCCGTGACCTGCTGCCAGCGTCTCCGTTCCTGTGTCCGAAGGCTTTCTCCGGCCCAGGGAGCCCGCTCTGTGCCTCAGAATTAGCACTCCCCTGGGAGCAGTCCTCAGCCCGTGACTGAGAGCTGTGAGGACAGGAGTGCCTCAGTTCCCTCACTCCTTGTGAGAGAATTTTGAGGAAAGGGTAAATATGTGAGTCAAAATCAAATACTTCCCCCCATTATAAAATTTCATTGAAAGTTATATATATATTTTGATTTGATTTTTTTTTAGAAAGGGAGGGAGAGATAGAGAGAGAGGGAGAGAAATGAGAAGCATCAGCTCGTAGTTGCGTCACTTTAGTTGTTTATTGATTGCTTCTCATATATGCCTTGACCGCAGGGCTACAGATGAGTCAGTGACCCCTTGCTCAAGCCAGCAACCTTGGGCTTCAAGCCAGAGACCTTAGGCTTTAAGCCAGTGACCTTGGGCTTCAAGCCAGCACCCTCTGGACTCAAGCCAGCAACCATGGGATCATGTCAATGATCCCACACTCAAACCAGTGACTCCTGCACTCAAGCTGGTGAGTCTGCACTCAAGCTGGATGAGCCCACACTCAAACCGGAGACCTTGGGGCTTTGAACCTGGGACCTCAGTGTCCCAGATCAATGTTTAATCAAAGCACCACCACCAGTCAGGCAAAAAGATATTTCTTTAATGTGAAAAAATATTAACAGTGAATTGTCTCACACACACACATATATTTTTTTCATTATGAATTTTATGTATGGCCTGTCTCCTCCACATTAAAAAGTAAGCTACAAGGAGATGGTTTTTTTGCCTGGTTGACAGCTGTGTGCCCACGCCAGCCCAGGGCCTGATGTGTGCACGCATATGAACAGCACTGCGGGGCTATGGAGTCTAGGAGAGGGGTGGGCGGCAGCATGCAAGTGGAGTGTTTATTATTATTCCTGTTACTTTACACTTGAATTATTATTGTCATCGCTTCACATTTGTATTAGGAGACAAAGTTCTGATCGCCTCTAATGCTACATTTCAGCATCTTATTTTGTTTTACAATGATTTTCCTTCCTCTCAGTATTCTGGTTGACAGCCCTTTGCACCTGGCTCATGATTTTATTGGTATTTGAATTTCCATAATAACTAAGGAGAAATGTGGTTGTTGTCTGACTGGCTAATATGTCCCTGCCTGGCCACACACACTCCCCATCCCTCTTCCCCGTTGTCTCCTCCTCCAAACACAAGGTCACCTGACAACAGTAATTCTTTCCCAGGTGCCAATAATTCAAAAAGAATCTGTCATCATTTGTCTATTAAAGGTGGAATCCCATTATGAAGTCTTTTTTTTTCTTTAATGTAATTGACTTATTCATGTGCCTTTTTCTCTGTTTATTCCCTTTTGCTCTTTTTATTTTCTGGGATTATTTTCCTCAGGACATATAAGCCAATCTGGTTTTAGCTCACACAAACAATACGAGACCAGCCATTAAACTTTTCTCCTGAAATGTTTATCTGCTTCTGATTTCCCTGAACTTCCACAGTTTCCGGCTCTGTGACTCAGGCCAGCAGAGTTGAATTAATATACAATCCCCCAATTCCCTAACACAAGATGCATGCGATGATCTTGTCTGCTACGGCATTGTGTGGGGTGGGTTTTATTTTCTTTTAGAAAATATGATTTCATTTACCTCACCTAAAACAATAGGAGCATGTAGTAGATACTCCACTCCTTGTCAAACTGACAGGCACAGACTTTTTAAAGATATCTCGGACCTCAATGGCAAAACACAGCCTAGGCACTTGCCACGCACTTCTCTGATGTCCAGTGAGTACAAAGGAAGTAAAAAGACAATGACCGCCCTGCAAGAGGACAGAGGAGCTGTACCACTTGAACAAAGAGTCAATTTAGTAGAGAAGGAATCACTTGGACACGGGTGGAAAATAATTAGATTGATTATATGGATCTTTAGATGCAAGTAAGAAAGCTGCCACAACAAAGAAAGCCAATTGACAGCCTCATCTGGCTCCCTAGTGTGCACGGCAGCCGGCTCTGTAGTGCTGAGAGCGAACACTGGACTATTTATTTTGGCTCTCAGAAGACTTACCACATGGTACTCATGTTACAGCCTATCAACATTTTCAAGTTATCAATAGTGTTCATCACATACTTGTGAGAACTTTTAATCCATTCTCCCGCACCCGATTCTGGAGTGTGTGTGTGTGTGTGTGTGTGTACTTGATTATTGTCTTGATCTTTGTTTAATTTTCCATAGAACTCTCTGTTCACATTACAGGTTTGTTGGTTAACACAACGGGGTGATTATAGAATTTTATCTCCAGCTGAGTCTTTTCCTTTTGTCAACAAATAAATTTTACAGATACTGTATCTATATAACTGTCTTATTACTCTAAATATTGTTAACATTTAGCCCCTTTGATGAAGTTTATTTAGTTTACTACTGATGAAACAATAATTGATAAGTTTTCATCCTCCACTCTTTATCTGATAGAGATTATGACAAATTCATGAAATGATTTCAACATTCAAGAAATGTCTATCGAGTACCTACTCTATGCCATGTATCATTTTTCACTGTAAGTGCAAAGCACTAAACAAAACATAGACATATTTTCTTGCAATTCACACATTCTAATGGGATGGGATTGACAATGGATAAATTAATAGCGTTTGAGGTAGTGAAATATCATATATTTATGTGATAGAAATCTTAATGTAGAAATGGTTCAAATATTCTGTATTAGTTATCTATTGCTGCAGAACTTACCCCTCCCCCCCTAAATTTAATAGCTAAAAACAATAGATGTCTATTGCCTCACTCACTTTCCATGAGTTAGGGACCCAGGATCAGCTTAGCTAATGGTTCAGCTCAGGGTCTTAAGATGCCAGCCACAGCCACAGTTAGCTGGAGGCGGCCTGGCACTGAAGCATTGCCTCTGAGACGGCTGGCTTCCATGGCTGGCACATCAGCGCTGGTCTTCGGCAAGGGCCTCAATTCCCCAGCACGTGTGTGACTCTGCAGGGCTGCTTGAGTGTTCTCACAACATGGAGGCTGGTTTCCTCTACAAGGAGTGACTCAAGAGAAAGAAGCAGAAGCCATGTGCCCTTTAAGACATTGTCTCAAAATCACACATCTCCACTTGTGCTGCATTGTGTTAGAAGCAACTCACTCAAGGGAAAGGGAATTGAGTTTCTACCTCTTGAACAGGAGATATCATAGAATTTGCATGTATCAATATTTCTAAAAACTATCCTGATTACTCTGACACATTTACAAATATATGAAATAAATAGAATGGTACATTTCAGAGATATTTCAAAATTAGTTATGCCATATTTTATATACGTTTGTTAGTATATAATACCTTATTTTACAGCTGTTGGTTTTTTTATTGTTTGATAGTACTATTTTTGGACAAAGAATCATTGCAAATTAGGTTTCTTGAGCTTGACACTTTTATTGCTTTGGTTGCTTTGCTACTATGTTGTCAACACTGTTTAGGGTTCTATTTTTTCCCCTTACACTTTTTTTTTAATTTAGAAATTAAATTTACTGGGGTGACATTGATCAATAAGAATACAGAGGTTTCAGGGAAACATCTCTACAGCATTTGAACTGTTGATTGTGTTGTCTGCCCATCGTAGCATTCTACTAATGAAAATACTTGGGCTTTTAAAGAGACCCGTGGGTGAAGGAGTGATTCTTTGGCTATTTGGCTATCATATTTGTGTATTTGAGTGGAGCACGTGAGAAGTCCCCGCTTTGTGGCCCAGGTGTGATGATGTTTCCAGGGCTTATCTCTTAATGACTGAAGTAGTGAACTTGGAACTCACCAGTTTCAACCCTTCTCCATGACTGTCCTTCCCCTTTGGGCAGTCTTCCACGCAGAGCCTTTAGGGAGATTTAAAAGTATGGCAGCGCTACTGGAGACTGACAGTGATTTGGCCTCTGGACCTTTGAAGATAAAGGGCTCTTGTCAACTCTAAAGGCCCCCTTTTCCCAGAAGGGAATGCTGTTAAGTTCCTTAGTAAATTAATTAGTAACTGGAGATAGCACCATTCTTTGAATTGTTCCCGCGTTTACAGCAAATAACTGCAGAAGCAAGTGCCCGCAGAAGAAGAAATAAGAAAAATTTATATAAAAGACAGTCATATTTTAACCTTGTCTGTTATGTGGAGATCTCATCTCTGCTCCTAGATCCTGCCCTAAACAGAAGCTGTTGATGGAACTGGATGTTACAGAGAAGAGGGGTGTCAAAGAGGCCCTTTTTCTCCCATTGCGTTGCTGAGGCATTTAGTTTCCTTGAATCCCTGAGACGTTTTTAGTTGAACAGAGATGTGGACTGAGGGGGACAGGAACTCATTGTTTCAGAAAGAGTTTATACAATGGGTGCAAAATGAAAAACAAAACCAAAAAAACAGTGCTGATTACAGAGACATTTTGTATCTGAAAATTCTTTTTTTTTTTTTTTTTTGTATTTTTCCGAAGCTGGAAACAGGGAGGCAGTCAGACAGACTCCCGCATGCACCCGACCGGGACCCACCCGGCATGCCCACCAGAGGGCGATGCTCTGCCCATCTGGGGCGTCGCTCTGCCGCAATCAGAGCCATTCTAGTGCCAAAGGCAGAGACCACAGAGCCATCCTCAGCGCCTGGGCCAACTTTGCTCCAATGGAGCCTCGGCTGCAGGAGGGGAAGAGAGAGACAGAGAGGAAGGAGAGGGGGAGAGGTGGAGAAGCAGATGGGCGCTTTTCCTGTGTGCCCTGGTCAGGAATTGAACCCGGGACTCCTGCACGCCAGGCCGACGCTCTACCACTGAGCCAACCAGCCAGGACCTGAAAATTCTTTTGGGTAGAGCAGGCACACCTCAGATGTATTTAAGCTGATTTTTAAACAAGTTAAGCAGTGTTGCAACAGTTAAATTTATGATGGCACAGAGCTGGGAGAAACTTTATAGCTAGTTGGGTTTTGACCCCAGACAGATGAAATGACTTGAATCATTCCTTAGTGAAGGGATGTGGACACAGCTAGCCCAAGAAACTCCTAGTACATGGTTTTTTTTCTTCCCCTGGAAAAACAAACCCACAGATTTTCACTCTTTTAAAATGGTCATTTAATTAGAGGTCATTTGGTGGCTGTGTTATCATCTGAGGGGAAAAAAAGTGTGTGTGTGGGGGAATGAGAGCCACAGAACTAAATAGAATATAAGCTGTAAAAAAACGTCCAGTGGGGTGAACTTTCAAACAGTGTTTGCCTGTGAGACCTTCTGGGTGTAGGCAAAGGCAAGGTGATGTTTGATGGAAATGTTAGTAGTTTGGGTCCTAAATGAAATTGGGGCACCTTATTTCACTTCAGGTGACATTTCTTTCTCGGGGAGCCACACCCTCAAGGAGAGCCAGAGTTGGCTTCTGATGACTAGTAATAGTAATGAGTACTTCTCCACGATGTGATGTTTTCATTCATTTTATTTGAATACTGACAGAGCTGAAACCCTCAGTTTGATAACCAAAGTATGATTTGCTATCATTACCTGATTGATAGCCTTTGATGAATCACATAACTTCATTTTTATCTTAAAATCTATAAGCAATACACAGTCTGGAATCTTCTGTTTCTTCGCTGATCGCTGTCCCACTTCCCATTCTCAACGCCAATGCCAGCACGTGAGGCTCCACAACCCCGCGCTGAGCTCTGTGGACTTAGCAGACAGAACGGAACACATCAAGTCCCTCCAGCAAAATGACCTTCTTCCTCTGTGGCACTCAACAGCTGATGTCTCCTGACTAGAAAGGAGAATTTTGAAGCTAGAAGGGTTATTAAAGCTCCACTGGACCTAAAATGTAAATATATAGGCCCACAGAAGCCGACTTGCTCCAGGTTAGACGGCCGGTTATAGACTAGTTAAGAGATTGGGATAATCCAGTTAGTTGGAACCTCAAAGCGTTCTCCTTTAAAACATGAATTCTCTGGGAAGAAGACTCTCTTCAGCTAGCGAAGATGACGTTATCTAACCACCGGACCTGGGCACAAGGTGGGAGGAGGCGTCCCCGAAGAGGAGGTGTTACCGAAGGCAAACCCAGCCTCCTGGACCTGGGCACAAAGGGGGAGGAGGTGTCCCCGAAGAGGAGGTGTTACCGAAGGCAAACCCAGCTCCTGGCAGCGTAGGCTGGGCCCTCACAGGTGAGGCCAGCATCCTCACTGCATTTCTCCGTGTTTCCTGATCCACGGGGCTGCCCACTGTGCGCACCCACAGGGGATGTCACGTGGGGCAGGACAGAGCGGCCTGCTGACTCACTCCCCGGTGTCGGTGTCGTATACCGGGACCCTCCTTGTTTCACCCAGCAGCAGGGACTTCCTGGGACCCAGGTGTCACGAGCCTAGCCACCGAAGGGCTTTCTGTTGGCCTCCAAACAGGCTCCTCCAGCTCCGGGGATCGCTCCCCCCCCCACCCCCAGCCCACAACTGCTTCTTTGGGACCACGCTCAGGAGAAGGAGGATAAACTGGAAGCCAATGGGTATAACCCCTTTTGTCTGTAACTAAAAGCAAAACTTATATGAACTCAAAATGGAAAAAAAGAGATTCGATCCGGGAGTTTTTTTCCAGAGTGGAACGAACCCTGTAGAACAATCACTGTTGCTATCATTTGCAAGCTGGTTAGGGGTTTCAACAGCCATTTTGCTGACTTTTTGGCAACAAGTGTGAGTTTTCCTGTTCAATTAGACCTTTGGGAGGGCTCTTAAAATCCTATGGAATCAGCTGACTCCCTACAGGAAAACACTGATTGGTATTAATTTTCATCCTTTCCCTTTTGATGTTGAAGTGGACTGAAACACTTCCTGCTTTTCTCATATGTTCCTTTTCTTACTACCTTACCCTCCCACCCCAAATGACTATAGTGTTTCCAAATACTAGTGGAAAATTAAGGGATAGGGTCCTATTACAGGCTCAAATGTCTAAGCACCCCCAAATGGGAGGCGTAAATGTGCTGTTAGTGAAATTGTGCGTGTGTTGATTAGCAGTGGCTGCAGAATTTAACTACCCTTGATATAATAAAACCAGAAGAAATTGTCCTCTTTCTGCAATTGTAGTCAAGTAATGAAAGGGAAAAAAAAAATCTTTAAGACTGCATTCAAAAACTGCTTAATTATATCCATATATATTCTATTTGATTTAGAATGGCATTATAAAATATTTCTGTTAGGCCAGACTTAAATGCAAACCACACAAAAATAGTAAATAAACAATTATTTTGATGTTCTTGTTAACACCTCAGAGAAATTTTGTCAAGTTTGAGCCTAGCAGAAGTGTTCATGATACTCAAACCTGTGTTTTATTTCTCGCGCTACAAGTTTACTTGGCCTAATTCAATTATGGTTTTATTTTGAGGTTCAGAATGACTTTCATCAATTTTTTCTTTCTGTCTTGTTATTGGTATGGGTGGAACGTAGGTCTGAAACAAAAATCATGGAGTTGCATTATGTGTGCTTGTTCCCAAGGTTAGGAGCGCCACGAAGTTAAATGGATACTATGAGAACAACTGGTACCAGGGGCACTTTGTTCTCTTTGGACACTGCAACTTGATAGCAGGCATGGAAAGTATCATAAATCCGTGGGGGAAATGTAGGCCTGATTGTTCTTTCTTCGTCTATAACGTGCACCTTTCTTTGTCAGCTGTCTGAACGCTTGCAAAAAGGGGAGCTCAACCTTTTTTTGTGAGTAATTGCCTCTTATGACGACTCTTCAAAGACACAGCTATACATTCTGGAAAATGAGGTTTACCAGTTTCAATGCTACCCTATTGTGTTAGAAAAGTTTAATCTGCTTCTCTACGTCTGATTTAAAGCAGGCGAGGTTTTTGAGTGTTTACCTGCTTGACATTGATACAGATAGGGCTCGGTAAAAACACCCGCCAAATATCAGCTTTCCAAGTGGAGGGTGGCTTTTTTACAGTGACTAAATGATCAAAAGAATTCAGATAAGTAGGGCAGCGCTTGTGAGACTTAAGGAAACAAATACACAAAAAATGAAGACTTTCTATCTGAATTATCTGATAGGAAACCTGGCATATTTAAGAAGAAAATTACATTACCATGGTGTGAAAAATTCAGACCAAATGGAATTCAGGGAAAGACAGGGTCATCAGCCACCTGGATAATTTAGTTAACCAATGAGTTTGCAGTGAGGTGATGGCATAGATAAGAATGGGTCGCTCTGAAGATCAAAGATAACGTAAGAGACACATATGAGCTAATTATATATGAGGAAAATATTAAGTAACTTTGAATGATCTGAAAATAGTAAAAAAGCAATGTGATGGGAAGAAAATGATAATCTTAGAGTGTGAGATGAAGTTTAATGTTTGCTTTACTTATTCATTTTTTTCTTTAATTTTGTTTTGGACTGGGGAAGGAGTCTGGGTCTGTACAGATGAATAATTTGTTTAAAAGTTTGCTTAAATTTTGCTCCTCCTGTGTTTATCAAGTAAATTCTAGTCATAACCACTGATCCAAAATGCTCCATCCCTAGTTCTCAAAGGAAACAAATAATAAAATACAGACTGGTTCAGGATGAGAATGTCACATCCATCCTTAGCCTTTCCTTGTGTGGGTCTCCCAGCCTCTCTCCTCTCTCAGAAGACCACAGAAGAAAGTCCCTCCCCCCCACGATATCACATGACACCTTTGACCTATAAGGGAGACTGGCACGTGTTCTGACTCCTCCTTGTGCCTGGCGTACTGTCTTACAAGTACTGAGAAAATATTTCATTGATTGGAAACAATTACTTGAATACAGGAGGAGACCCAAAGTCAGAAGAAGCAGTGTGGTGATTGACCGGGGGGGTGGGGGGGGGGTGGTGAGGAGAGGAGGGAGGAGGTGAGGAGAGGAGGGGGGAGGTGAGGAGAGGAGGGGGGAGGTGAGGAGAGGAGGAGGGAGGTGAGGAGAGGAGGGGGGAGGTGAGGAGAGGAGGGGGGAGGATAAATGCTAATGGATGGAGACTTGACTTGGGGTGGTGAACGCACGGTGTACAGATGATGTGTTGTGGAGTTGTGCCCCTGAAACCTGTATAATTTTTTTTTAATTTTTTTATTTTTTTTATTTTTTTGCATTTTTCTAAAGCTGGAAACAGGGAGAGACAGTCAGACAGACTCCCGCATGCGCCCGACCGGGATCCACCCGGCACGCCCACCAGGGGCGACGCTCTGCCCACCAGGGGGCGATGCTCTGCCCATCCTGGGCGTCGCCATGTTGCGACCAGAGCCACTCTAGCGCCTGAGGCAGAGGCCACAGAGCCATCCCTAGCGCCCGGGCCATCTTTGCTCCAATGGAGCCTTGGCTGCGGGAGGGGAAGAGAGAGACAGAGAGGAAGGCGCGGCGGAGGGGTGGAGAAGCAAATGGGCGCTTCTCCTGTGTGCGCTGGCCGGGAATCGAACCCGGGTCCTCCGCACGCTAGGCCGACGCTCTACCGCTGAGCCAACCGGCCAGGGCGAAACCCGTATAATTTTGTTAAGCAGTGTCACATGGATCTTCCACAACGGGAATGGTAGGACTGCTTTCATTTTCTCTATCTGTGACGGATGATGTGAAGTGCTCGACCTTGCTCCAAGACAAGTCGTGATTGCGGAAGTGATCTTCAGAAACACTGGAGGAACTGCCACCACTCCTGGGGACCCACCAAATGTCGTCATTGTTTCCAACCAGGAGTTGAGTTGAGGAAGATGGTATGTGCCAGTATAATACGGTTGCTCCCAATAAATATAGATTCCAATCACTTGCCCACTTAGCATTCTACTGGACGTGGATGCCCTTATTAGAAACCATCCTCTCTGACACGTCTTCACACTCAGTGCTATGGGTTATCTTGAGAGTGGGAGGTTAGGTGACTGATCTTCCAATGTAGAGTTAATTGGTCTGAATGTCATATTCATTCTGATACATTTTTAAAGGGGGGGGGGAAGCAGGAAGCTGAAAAGAAAAATCTAAGTGACCTGTGCTCTAGTACCCATTCTTCTACAAGGTCAAGTCAATTAAAAAAAAAAAAGATTTAGTCAGTTCCAGGTTTAAGTGTCAGGAACTGTGGTAAACACGGAGGTGCCAGTGAGGGGTCTGCTCCTGAAGATGGCGTAGCTGCAGTTACACAGGGGCAATGTCAACGGCATAGCGACAGGTCACAGCGAGCAGAGCCGAAAACTCAGCAAAGCAAAAATGGTCATTTTGTGTGCGCTTGGATTTCCAAAGCTATTTACCTAAGATTCTGCTTTCATTGTATGCCGCCAGTGACTTTGGATGTCTGCAAGTTGGCCTGTCAGACCGGGAGGGCAGGCCTTCCTAAAACTTTCACATGCTAACAGCTGTAATTAAAATAGAAGGCCTTATTTAAATAATAATTAGCTTTCAGGACTTGAAGTGTAAACAGAACGCTAATTCATTTAGATAGTTAATTGGTGTTCTGTTTAGAGATCTTAGCGTGGCCTTCCTCTTTAGCTATGATGTATTTAGTACCGAGTAGAGACAGTATAGTGACTCAGTGGGGTAAAATTTTGCAAACTCTTGCATTTTAGCTTTTACCTTTCCAGTAATGACTAATGCAAATGTATTTGAAAGCATTGTGAAAACATCAAGTAAAATTCTTATGGCAAAATTGTAATTACAGGGACCACATGGCCCAAATTTTTCATGTTATGTCAGTGAAGGTATTGAAAGATCCTCTTTCATATTCAGGAATATCTTGGTTTGGAGATAAATCATGTGGTCACACATCATAATTTTTTAAAAATGACAAAACATACAATGAGTGCTGTAACTCAAAGTGTGGGTAAGATTGGCTACTTTCAAATTTATAAATATATGATGACAGAAAATGACTTGACTTTGGGTGATGGGCACACAACACAATCAACAGTTAAACGTTTTAATTAAAAAGGATTGGGTACTTTTTCTAGGGGATCCAGTGACAAATGTAAAGGTCCTGCTCCCTACCATAAAGATGCTTAACAATTGATGTTATTGTTCTTTTTGTTTTTTTTGTTTTGTTTTGTTTTTGCAAGAGAGAGAGGGACAGATATGGACACATAGACAAGAAGGGAAAGATGAGGAGCATCAATTCTTTGTTGCTGCACCTTAGTTGTCCATTGATTGCTTTCTCATATGTGCCTTAACCTGGGGGCTACAGCAGACTGTGTGACCCCTTGCTCAAGCCAGCGACCTTGGGCTTCATGCCAGCAACCTTTGGGCCCAAGCCAGTGCCCATGAGGTCATGTCTATGATCCCGCGCTCAAACCAGTGACCCCACGCTCAAGCTGTTGAGTCTGGCTCAAGCCAGATGAGCCCGCATTCAAGTCTGCGACTTTGGGATTTTAAACCTGGGTCCTCTGCATTCCAGGCTGATGCTCAATCCACTGCGCCACCGCCTGGTCAGGCTGTGACTAAGTTTTAAAGGTCTTTTTTTTTAAGGAAAACTACTCTACCAGGAATTTTATAATTACCTTTGCAAAGTTTCCTGGTCTGCCAATAACTCTTGCTTAAACACACACACACACACACACACACACACACACACACACACAGCTGCATATCTGTGTTGTTGTGATTCGTCTTACTGATAAGTTTTATGGAAGGTCAGTCTGATATTGTTTTACTTTTAAAATGTTTCTTCATCCTGTTAATTCTAGCTCATTACACTATACAACAGATGCTTAGGCTTGCTGTTAGCAGTAGTTTTCAACACATGCATCCAAATAAACCTGTATAAACAGTACATATCACACTAATTCAACAAATATTTAATGAGTTCAGTGGTTGGCACATAGGAGGCATTCACAGATATTTATTAAATGAATAAGTACCAACCGCACCCTGGAGTCCGTATCAGGTGCGACCAGCTAGGTGGTAGGAGAGAAAGCTCTAAATCTGGTAGGGTCTTCCCTCAAGGGTTTAACAGGCTCCAAAAGGTGATGCGAATAAATTAACGATAACTGAATGGAAGAATCGTTAAGTACAGAAAGAATCTGAGTGCGAGGTAGAGCTTACTGGGTCTGGAGAGGAGATGCGGGGGAGGATTGAAGGAACAAAGGTCAACATCCCAATTTTGGATTTCCCCCCAGATCAAGGGCAGCTCTGGCCCCAGATTGAGTCCCACGAATGTAGAAGGGCCCTCCTTCCTCGTGTCAGTTGCTGAAATTGTGCACATGCTATTTTTTGGGGGGGGAAGAGGGGGTTTGCTGACTGCTTCTCTTCAGGATCCATGACTAATCCAAATGTGCACTGGCTCACTTTGCTAATATGAATATTATAATAAGGCAATATATAACCAATTTATTATGACTCCTTTTGGCGGCAAAGTAATTGCAGTAGCATTCAAAGAGAAGTGAGTGTAAATTGTCACTATGTCTTCCAAAATATAAACTAATTTTACCATAAGAAATTTAAAATAAGGAAGGCTTCATTGCAGAGCTATAGCAATACAAATAATTTAAAATGAACAGGACCTGCACACCCTCTTTCTTTCTTTTCTTTCTCTCTGAGTGTATTGTTGCTCACCCTGAGATGGACTGTCCTGCTACCAATAGGGCCCAGGCCTCACCCAAACCAGGGCTCTCCAGGAAGCTCTCAGGGTCCACAACCCGCCCCTTGAAAAGGAAAGTGCCCGGGACGTTCGGGACGTTCGGGGAGTGTGAGCGTAGGGCTCCGACAGGGAAAGTAACCCGAGTCCCCAGTTTCGGGCGGACCCACACCCTCCCACGAGTTTCGCTGGGCCTCGGCCCCGCCTCCTCTTTTATTCCGCGAGCAGCGACGGGAGCTGAAACTTTGTAACCCGAGCGCTGGCGCAGCTCCACTCCGGGCCCCAGAGCTGCTGCGAGGGAGGCGCGGGAGGTGGGACCTGCGGGCGGGAAGGCTCGGGCCGCCAGCGCACGCGGAGAGGGGACCCCGGGAGAGCACGCCGTGGAGAGGAGGAGCCGGAGCGGGAGCGGAGCGCGCGGCCGCGACCGGACGAAGTGGCCGGGCCGTAGGCGCAGAGGAGCGGCGGGCAGGAGCCGGCCAGGAGGGTTCCGTTCCGAGCGGAGGCCGGGCGGTCCGAGTCTCAGCCTTGCGTCCCCGCAGCTGCGATCGCTCAGGAGCAGCAACTGTATCGGGCTTGCGGCGACGGAGGGAGGAGGAGGGGGTCTGCAGCTGGACGGTGGCAGCTGGAGGAGCAGCCGCACGGCTGTCCCCGAGTGCCGGGAGAGGACCGCGCTGCCCCGGTTGCGCTGTGCTGGGATGACCCAGTGACTGCAGCCATGCAGCCTTGACGGGGCGCGGGGACAGCCGTGGGACGCGCCCTCCCGGGAAGGACAGTGGACGCAGGCAGCAGGACTTCACCGCAGGATCTAGCCCAGCTGGGAGCGAAGCCTTTAACCATGGAACCTGTGACCAAGTGGAGCCCCAAACAAGTGGTGGACTGGACTAGAGGTAAGCAGCACGGGGACCCTGTGTCTCCCTCCCCGGGGCGAGCGGGAAGGCGGGAGCTGGGCTAGGGGGGCGCAGTCCCTCCTGCAGGCGAGGTGACAATGCAAACTTCTTCCGAGTGGCCTGTGCGCCCCCAGCTCTTGTGCCTGCTTCCGGAGGTGCGGGCTGTGGCTAGCCGAGGGACACCCCATCTTTAAACTAGAGAGTAGCGATGGCCTTTCTGTTGGGGGTGCGGGTGTCGGGACTGGGGGGCGCCCCCTCTGTCCTTCCTGGGTGCAGTGCCCGGCTGCCGGTCCTGTAGCGCGGGGCACAAGGAGCCTTTGTGTGGGTGACTCCCCTCGGACCTCGTAAATGCCGCTTGCCCGGGGCAGTCGCAGGCATGACGGGGCGGTTGGACAGGTATAGGGAGACTACGGCCGGCCGCTCGCCCAGCCTCTGTTTTTCTTGGAGAAAGTGAGAGGTTGGCACCAGAGCCAACGCTCAGGCTTTCGCGCCGGCGAGAAACCTTGAGCCAGACTCCCGGGAACTCGGTGACTTTTGCCAGTACCCCGGTGGGGCGCTGCCTGTTTAGGCCACAGTGAAAGCTGGGAAGAAGAAATCGGTTTTGAACCGCTGACCTGAGTCATGCTGGATTTGGGATGAGGGGAAGCAGTGGGAAGAGGTGGCGATGGGAGACTGACCAGGGGTAGAAGCTTGTACCCTGAGATGTTGCGCTGTTTACTCCCTCCCGAGATTTGGAGAAAAAGGGTATTCTTTGTACTCTTCTGAGAGAACGAAGCCCGCTAAGAACAACTAATATTTTAATGGGTCCCTTACGGATCCCTTCTGTCCCCCCCACCTCCAGCTCAGCATCTCTGTTTCAAGTTACTGCTTTTTTCTTCTTTTTTCTATCTGCTCTTCCAGGTGAGAAATGATGGCCTTTCTCAATAATAATAACTAGAGTTGTATAGCGCTTTACAGTTTGCTAAGAGCTTTCTCTGTTATTGCCCTTGGTCATCACTGTAAGCCCGTGAGGTAGGTAACACTGGTAAGATAAAGTTATCTTTCAGACTCTCTCACCCGTGGCTGGACCCACTGAACACCCATCACCTCTGCATCTCATTTCTCATGCCAGCCCTATGCATAGACCACGTGGGTTGGGATGTATGGAATGGGTCAGGGGAGAATGTCTGACTATTTCCTGCTCCTCTGGGAAGCAGAAGGGATAATACACTCTGCCCTGAGGCTCTTACTTAAACAGAAGATGAAAACAACAAATACTTGTGCACTGGGTAAAAAAGTAAGTAGCATTGTCAGTGCTTGGTAGAAAACATCAGCTTAAGAGCTGTAAATAGCCAGAGCCTCTTTTGAAATGGGGCTTGTTCGCCCATTCAGGATACTACCAGGTTCCCTAGCTAGCCACACTCCCAGGCTGAGTTGGTTGATCTGTTTTACCTCTATATCTGTCATAGAGGCAACCTAAGAAATCGATTATTTCGGCACTCTTTGAATTTGAGAGCTGCTCCATCCGATATGGTAACCAGTAGCCACGTGTGGCTCTTGAGCCCTTGAAATGTGGCTGGTCAGAATTAGGATATTCTGTAAGTGTCAAGTACACGTGGCATGTGCATGTATCTTATCCCCTCAGTAGTTTTTAATTCTTACAACATCTTGAGATAATAGTATTTTGGAAACATTGGATTAAATAAAACTTATTACTAAAGGGAACTTCACCTGTTTATGTTTACCTTCTAAAATGGGGCTCCTAAAAAAATTGTACACGTGGCCCACATTTGTGGCTTACCTTTCTATCACCCAGGACTGTTCCCCGGGAAAGTAAGGGTTACAGCATATCACTCTGGCTTTCCTGAGCCTCTGCCAGCCTACTTGATAATGTACAACCAGAAAAATGCTAACAGGCACACAGGAAGATTATGGCGTGAGATCTTCACACCCTTGAGATTTGTGTCTTTTATTTATTTATTTTGGTTCCTCTTGGGATTGGGAGAGAAGTGCAACTTCACATCCTGTTATCTTTGTTTAGCATTGAAAAGGAAGAGCAGAATAAAATGATTTTGGTGTCCACTTGCCTTGACGTTATGACTTGGTCAGTCAAGATTGCTTTCAGCCACGGAAAGTTTTCTTTTGACCTGGAAGCGATTATGGGTGTTTCAGTATCTTGGGGCCCAGAGCATTGGCTACTGATTAGGTTACATACCTGTGGTTAGCACGTGGCAACTTTATACAGAATGCCTGTGCCCTTTTGGACCCTTAAACACAGCCTCATAGAATGACCTGGATACTGTCTGTGTTAGAATCTAGAGAAGATAAAAGAAGCTAGTATGTGGCTACTCTTAGATGACAAGGGGCTACGTGCTCCCTCATCGCATGGCACATTATTTGAATATTTCTCATAATAGTGATGTGAAAGTACTGACTTTTAAATGAACGATTGATATATGCAACTTGTTTGCTTATAGAACTATTTTTAGCTGTCTTGGCTAACCTCTTTACCCAACCCCCATTTTATAAATACATCCTACTGATAAGCAGCTCTTCGTGTAGACTTTGCCTCTCTTGGTATCGCCTGAGTATGGCTGCGGTGATTATGAGAACTGGAAAGCTTTCGGTTCAGGACTAGCTAAACTTGACCTCAGTCTACAGCTTGCGCTCGTGTTGATGTTGTTAGGCAGATGCATACATTAGGAGAATGGCTGATGTCTACAGAATTAATGAGTTCATCCATTTTTTTATTGTTATTTATTTGTATTAATCTTTCGCTATAGTGTCACCAATTTATCATAATGTGTCAGGCACAGGTCTCAGCCAAGTAGTAGCTCATTTAATAATGTACAACCACTCAAGATAGGAACTATTATTTCCATTTTGCAGCCGAGGAAACCAAGGCACAGAAAAGTTAAGTACCTTGACCAGTGTCACACAGCTGGGAAGGGACAGAGCAGAGTTTGACCCCGGGCGCTTAGGTTCATTCCATCTTCTCAGGAGGGTCCTGCCGGGGGCACACCTAGCGGACTCGACCTGCCCCACATTGATGTTGTGAGTTGCTGATATCAGTAGAGGAGAGTCGTCGGGGGTGTGTGTATCTTACCCCACGTGTTGGGTATATATCAGCAAGGTATTTGTAAGTCCAATTCATTCATAGTTCATGGCACCTTGCCTTTCAAATAATTCAGTAAAGTTCTCTTAATCATAATAATTGAAAAACACTCACTGAAGCACTTATCGTGTGAGAGCCTGGGTTAAGAGCTTTATGTAGACCAATGAGGTGTACGAACCATTATGAGCCCACATCAAAGACGAAGAAAGGAAAGCAGAGTGACAGACATAGGGAGGGAGAATTTTCCGGGTCCCATATTTATAAGTGCTGGTGCTCTTCAGTGCTCTGCTCTCTCTGTCACTTCGTCACATGGCCTGGGCCAGGCAGTGGAGTTTAGTGGTGAGATTGTGGGCTCTGGAATCAGACTCTGGGTTCATGTCCAAGTTCCACCCCTGACTGTGATCTCATGTCGGCTTCCAATAAATAACCACTGCTTGTTTTTATTGCTTCCTCTCCTCTTTTATCCTATAGCTCCAGGACGTAAATTATTCTCTCCAAGCAGTTAGGTCTGCTAGATTCCTACCATTCAGGGGCACCAGTCGGGTCAAAGAGTTTCCCTGCCATCTGACCACCACTCAGAGGATCCGGGTCAGGACTTGCAGCTGGTCAGGAAGGTGTCTAGGTTAACAGAGTGACAGATACCCCTTGCCAATATCATGAACCTTCAAAACATGTTTTCTCAACCTTTTTCTTATAGTCACTGGACTTCCAGTGAACATAGAACTAGGTCTGGCTCTTGCTGTTGATGGCTGACCTCTGTCTGGCACCTGGTCCATGGCTGGGCACCTCTGTCACCTGGAAGATTGTCAGAGACACAGCGTGACCAGCCAGCTGAATCAGAATCTGCATTTCCGCCAAAGCCTGGGTGGTCCCGTGTACTCATTACAGTTTGAGACGCACTGCTCTAGCACGCAGCTGCACACACGTTCTCACACTTGGTTGGGAGGTCCTGCTCTCTGATCCGACATGGCTCAATCTGTTTTATTTCAGTTCTTCAGTGTTGACACTTAAGTTGAGGATGCTTGGCGTGGCCACTAATTAAAACAAAAGAGGCAATCTTAGGGTTTGTGCTTAGATTTATAAGCACGGCCTAGCAACAACATCAGATAATTCTCAGCAAACTAAATTAGATAGTTCCCCTGAGATTTCCTACATATTTCTTAGGACATTAAAGAGTTCTCATAACAGCTTTCATTCATTCATTCATTCATTCATTCATTCATTTATTCAAGACAAGTAGTAAGGGCATTGTGGGTGGTCACTGGGCACTCTGGTTGAAGCTTGTCCACAGGGTCCTCAGGTAGACTCTGAGAATGAGATGGCCAGTCACACTCTTTTGTCATCTGTGACTACATGGTGTTCATCACACTTAGCTGATTTTGTGGGAAGATTTTATTGCTGATGGAAAATCACACTGAATGTAATTTCTGGAATAAATGGCCAGGGCAGTTCTCAAAATTTGAAAGTATGGCTGTCCTGAGGCCAGGTGCCTCAGTGCTGTGTCCTTGGAGATTGGGGGTGACCTCTGTGTGCTCAGGCCTCGCCTGTATGCTCCCCTGTGAGTTCACAGCATTGCGTAGAGGTGGGAGGCCTCTCTTTTCTGTCTCAGCACTTCTGCGCCTCTGCCTCGATTTTTGACCCCCGCCTCTGCCTCAATTTTTGACCCCTGAGCCTGCTGTGTTTTAGCTCTGGGACATTCGTGTTCTCGCCTGGCCTTTTGTTTTCACTCTTCGTTTCTGCTCTTGATCTAGGCTTTAAATGAATAAAGCGGGTTTATTTGCGTGCACCCTGCAGAGTTCTTCCATATTTGTTCCCATTTGACTTTTTTTACAATTCCAAGCACAGCAAAGGCACATACAGTATTCGTTATAGATGAGGAAACTGAGGCTTTTGAGCGTTAAATGAGTTGTCTAAGGTCAAAGGCCAGGAGTCGGGACCAGACTGCACAGGCTTCTATTCCGCTGTTCTGTTCAGCCTCAGATTCTCCTCTGGCCAAGGTGGGTGCCTCCACTTCTCTCCGAATCAACAAGTATAGGAAGGGGCCGCCTCAAAGGGCTTCTGACTTGTGTGTTCCCCGATTATTCCTTCAGGATTTACACTCATGGGACACTTACCTTTCCTTAACTTTTATTAGTTATTTATTTTTAATTTCACAACTTAAGCAGGACTCTATGTGTTTTGGACCTGGCCTTTTATCTTCTCTAAGCCTTTCTTAGTTTTCTCATCCGTAAAATGGGACTGATAATAACCAACTCACAGGGTTTTAGTTAGAATTAAAAGAGGTCATATGGGGATAGCACTTTGCATAATACACAGTATATAAATGTTCAAAAACTTACTGTGGTATCAATACGAAGTCTGGCTGGTAGTCACCTTTCACAGGCTTACTCAAAATCGGGGACAGGTCCATCCTCCCTTTTATTGGGATGTAGGCAAGTTAAATCAACTCGGTTTTCTGTCTTCTCATTGTTTGTGACTTTCCTGTCACTTCCCTTGGGGGCCTTGTGTGTCTGAGATGCAGGTGGGGTCGCAGGAAGGTTTGGTGATAACTCTCTGGGAAAGGGCTTAGGGGGAACACTTACGGTCATGACAGTTTCCACCCTGGTAGTACAAGCAGAGTTTCATTACCTCCACAAATGCGAGTGTTGGGGATGAGGGCGACTTTGTTGGGTGATGTCGTCAGGGATGACTCTCTGAGAAGATGTCATTGAGGTATGATGACAAGAAGGAACCAGCCAGTAGAAAGTCAGGAGAAGGAGCACCGTAGGCAGCAAAATCGGGAGTGCAAAGGCCCTGAGGCGCGAGTGAGCGTGGAGGAGTGACAGAGAGCAAGGATTATGGTGTGATAGCGGGTGGAGAGAGGGCTAGGGAGACACACAGAGCCCAGGCTGTGTAGAGGCTTACGTTGGTCAGGCTTTGCAATTTTTTTCTGGTTGCTTTGGAAAGTAGAAGAGTGACTCGATCTGATTTGCATTCTTGGGGCAGAAATGAATTGGGGAACCCAGCTGGAAGGCATCGTGGTGCTCTGCAGATGATCGTAACTTGGTGGCCCCGCATTTGAGAACCCAAGTTCTAGGTACAGTTGGTTCATTGATAACTTCACGTCCCAGTAATATTAAAATTATATTTGAAACTAGGATCGAGCGAGACATACATGTCTATATTTTTCTTTCCCGGCCAGTGTTAAGAGCGCTCCTGCCCTCCCCTCATCCCGATTACTCTCTCGTCGCTGAGAATAGAGAGCAGCGGGCTTCCCTTCCGCACTCACATGCTTTGTTCACGTCATTGTTCTTTGCTGGCACATTTTGCTGGGAGCTACAGTTTCTGAAGCTGTTTATTCATCTATGAATAGGGTTTTTGTGCAAGTGGACTTAGCCTAGTTTGTTTTCTTTGACATCAAATGGCTGATTGAACAGTTTTTTAACCTGGGATCACAGGGGCAAAGGCAGTCGTGTTTATTAGAGCAAAGCAGCTCCTTAGAATGAGGATCAGTCGATTGGAAAAAAATTAGAAAGGCTTTTTCTATATGAAAACGTCAGAAAGGATGTGAAGGAGAAGAAGGGCTAGATAGATCTGATTGGAGCTATTTTGCTCCACTGACAGACTGTCTTTGTTTTGCATTAGTAAATACGGCCACCAGGACTTTTGGTTGAACAGATGGTATTTTGAGAAATTTTCAACAGGTAAGAGTTGAACACATTTTTAAACAATGTGTCACTTCTCAACAGGAGGGGAGGAGAGGGTGGCAGAGAAGTGCAGGCCCAGCAGGCTTAGAATACCCTGGAAGCTTCCTCTCACGGCCCACGCCCAGTCCCCCTGCCCCCACCTCAGGGACAGTATCTGTCAGCCCCCTTAGGAAAACCCCCTACGTGTTCTCTACCAGGGAAGGCCGTGATTATGATAATCTGAATCATGCTTTCCTGAGGAAAACCTTTTTAGTGAAAGGAAACATTCCATTTCCTATTCTCAGAGATACGGAGCAGCGGGAAAATTCAGTGCTTTTTGGGCTGAGGAGTAGATTGTGTGTGCACGTGTGTCTGCGTTACCAACACCAACCCATGTTCGTTGAATAGTCTTTTCTGTTCTCAGAGTAATTTTATATGACAGTGTCCTAAGGACTGCCTGGATTATGATCTTTGCCATAGAGGAAAGCTAGTTTAATGTGGAGAGTGGACCAGACTTCCGGTAATGTAACACCTATTGAAGTTGTCAGCACCGTCTTAACATGAATTCCAACTGGCGTCTTAAACTAGCCACGAGCAGATGACACGACTGAGAGTAGCATTTGTGGAAATGACTGACAGTACTAAAGCCAACAATTGTTTATAGTAACTATTTAAAAAAAACACCATGAATATTCCTTGCAAGTAAGACGTCTGGAGACAAACGGTATAGAGTGATTTGGTTATAGGCAGCCCTAAGCCAAACTGAGGACTCTGCTGAAAAAGCTGACCTGTAAGGAAAGACCCTTTCTGGAAGTGGAGAAATTCTTCCCTCTCATTGGGCACCGTTTCACCGGGACGCCTAACGAGCACCTACTAAGGGTAGTACAACGATTCTAGCTGATTCCTGATCTTTTGAAACTGAGGTTTTCAGGAGACGTTTTCCCAGCCACACACATGTGGTGCCTCCCAACATCTTTTCGCCTTTGTGCTTGAACTTACTTTTTCAGTGTCAGCATCACTGGGAACTGGGGCGTGTGAATTCCCAGGCCCCACCCCAGACCCGCAGAATCAGAACCTCTGCTGTTTCAGAAACTCTGCGGGTGGGACCCAGGACGCTGTGTCTTAACAGGTCCCTCAGGCGGTTCTGGTACTGGCTGAACTTTAGAACCAGTGGTCTATACCAGTGATGTGGAGAGTACAGAATAGGTGGCGTAGGTCAGACTATCCTCCATCGTTCCTGTCTACAGTTGGCTTGTAGCTCATAATAGTGATTGACTAGGAAGAAGTTTTCCAGTAGGGACGGTTGTTATATGTTTCAGTGGATGAGTAATACGTCTGTACTTGTCCTTTCTGTAGAGTGGGCAGAGAAGGGTTAAAGCTGTTATTCCCAGGGGCTCCACCCCAGGCCCGGGATCCTTTGGTTATATTCCTCTGTGAGCACTCAGACCCAGGAAAACACAGAAGGAGGGGAATGTTTCAAGTCTGTTTAGGTTTTGTGTGGGATTTCCAGACCTTGTCCTAATAGAGGGGCAGAGTGTAACCCCCTGGCCCCCATTTCATTTTGAGAGGGAGTAGATAATGTTCTTTCACTTAGCACTCAGGTTTTGGCTTTGAACATTGCAAGCAGATACAAAGAGAAGTGAAGGGGAGAAAGAGCAGAAAAGAGAAATACTCAGAGTGGCAAATATGTTGCAACACTAGGTAAAAAAGCTCTTTTGTCTGAGTACGTGGACTTTTAATCAGATGAGAATGAGAACTCCCACGAGTTGACAAAGGCTGAGAGTCCAAAATAAAAACAATACTTATAGGAATGAAGGCCGAAGACCAGGAATGGCAGTGAGACTTGCAACAAGGGGCCAGGTGCAATGTCAGAAAGTAAAATGTGGGGCATGTGGGACAATAAGGAGTGGTAGAGACTGTGGCAAATACAAAGACACATTTATTGCTCAGTTTCTACTGACTGTGGATCTATATAGTTTCTAGGTCTTCTGATTTTTCTCTTGTTTTCAAATAAAACTGGAGATCTGGATTTCTTTTTTTTTTTTCTTTTTTGTATTTTTCTGAAGCTGAAAATGGGGAGAGACAGTCAGACAGACTCCTGCATGCGCCCGACCGGGATCCACCCAGCACGCCTACCAGGGGCGACGCTCTGCCCACCAGGGGGCGATGCTCTGTCCCTCTGGGGCGTCGCTCTGCCGCGACCAGAGCCACTCTAGCGCCTGGGGCAGAGGCCAAGGAGCCATCCCCAGTGCCCGGGCCATCTTTGCTCCAATGAAGCCTTGGCTGCAGGAGGGGAAGAGAGAGACAGAGAGGAAGGAGGGGGGGGGGTGTGGAGAAGCAAATGGGCGCTTCTCCTATGTGCCCTGGCCGGGAATCGAACCCGGGTCCCCTGCACGCCAGGCCGACGCTCTACCGCTGAGCCAACCAGCCAGGGCCGAAAATCTGGATTTCTAATATGACACTCTCCAGTTTTTAGAAAATTGTCCATAGGTTTTTTTTTTTGTTGTTGTTTTTTTGTCTTAGGACAAACAAAATATATCTATTGGTCACTTCCCTCTGTGGATAGCTGTGATCAGATGTTATCTGTCCAAGTGAGAAACGTACCTACAAGGTGTGACTACAGTGAGCTAGCTATATAGTAATTCATCAACTATTTGGTAAATAAGTTTATTACTATAATTTTATTTTTCCACTTAACTAATTCTGTTATTTTTAAAATTGTAATGTGTAACTCCATGCATGTATTGTTAAGCCAGAAATACTCATCTAAATTGATGAACCCAGCAGACCACTGTGAGTTACACTTCTGTGTAAAAACAGGAATTTTCGGTGGTCTGAGAACCAGAATTTGAGAGCCACTGACTTTTAGGAAGTTTATTCTTAATTCACCGGATAGTGGGGAAATAATCTTCGGGTTTGAAGGGAGGCAGATTGCTGTAAAACTGTGCGAAATGGGGAAGGGTGACTAGAGGCTGAAAGACCAGCTCCAGGAAGCATGTGGGGTGAGCTCTTGGTGGGAGCTGAAGAGGTCTGAGCTGCAACAGAGGCCTTGGGAAAGAGAGGAGGGAGGAAGTGCTGTGAGAGGCATGGCCCAGGAGCAGGCCAGAAGTCGGAGCAGGTTCTGAATGTTGGAGTGTGAGAAGGGGCCTACTTTCCAGGTTTCGTGCCTCAGTGCCTTAGCACGGCAGGACCATTAAAAATGTGTTGACTTCTGATAGGAGCTGCTTTGCGGGGTCAAGACTTAGCCCACCTTACAGGCACCAACCTCAAAAACCGTTCTAGTTAGTCGGTGATCCATCTTGCATGGTACCAACATCTTGCCTGATTTAAACTCTTTAAGAAACAGCCTTTGGAAAAGTGCCCTTTCTCACGGCAGCCCTGTGATAGTCTCATGTTTTAATGAGGTGTAAATATCATGCGCTTTGGCACATGAAATATGTTAAAATAGATAGTGTTAGCTGAAATCCAGGTCCTCACACTTGAGTGTGAAGTGATGCAATATACATGAGTATGACACCCAGAATTATTTCTGCACAGTGCTTTCTAAGTCAAGAGAACAGCAAATAAAATAGAGGATCGGGGCCGCCTGTCCGTAGAGATAGAAAATTAGTGCTGATAAGTGCAAATTACATCCTGAAGTCATCCCAGAGTCTTAGTGAGATAAGCAGTCTGGCTAACAGGTCTGGCCGCTGTTGCTATGTGGCTGGGAGGACAGGTTGCTATGTGGGCGGGAAGACAGGTTCCCTGAGACCAGTGCCTCCTTTGGGTTCCCAAAGCTAGTGGGGGGGTCGCAGGCCTGACCGGAATAGTGCCAAGGATGTATATGTATAGGGCTCTTCAAGGGCTTGGCGTGACAGGGACAGGGTGGCGGGCACTTCCTCAACAGGCATGATGTGGCCCGTGTTCTTAGTCATCATTGGCCCATCCAGTCCTTAGAGAGAGATGTGATTTCTCCTGTGATTTTCCTCAGGTAGAGTTAGCCTGATTCTTCAATTAATAGTAACATGATTCTTTATTTAATAGAATCAGCTATAAGATGGTAGATTACTTTTTCTTAAAAAAAAAAAAAAGAAAAAGAAAAAATCTTTCCCAGGGCTTTGCATGGTGACATTTCCATGAACACTTGCTAATTTCTCATTTAAGATTTTTAAATGAATATGAGTTATATGGATCTGGTGTTTTGAAATGACGCTACCTGTCTTTCTCATTGATTCTAGCTCTGGAAATGAAGTTCTCAATGAAGGGTGTGTCACTGGGACCCATTAGGAGAGATATTCTAATTCTTGACGCCCTCAGTCTGTTAAATAGAGTGACTTGTGGACTGATAATTTTACCGAGTTTGGCGCGAGTTGATAGTCACCATGTATTCATTCAGTAGGTATTGATTGAGTGCGTAAGGTGGTACGGCACCGTTCCAAGAGCTGAGGAAACAGCAGAGGATAAACGGGTAGCAGTTCCCATCTTCCTGGAGCTGGGCTTTCAGGGGGGTAGACAGGCACAAGGGAGAATTCGTAGCACAAAGAAACGGTGTATGCGGTGGGGAGCGCCCAGAGGTGGGTGCAGGAAGGGAGAGGGGATGTCGTTTAACTAGGGTGACTGGGGAAAGATTTGGTCGAGCGAAGCAGCTGACCTGTGGAAGAGTGTTCTTGGCAGAGGGAACAGCAGGTGCAAATGCCCTGAGACAGAATGCCTGTGGACACGCCGAAGGAGCAAGGAGGCCAGTGGGGCAGGAGCTAAGTGAGCGAAAAGGAAGAAGCAGGAAAAGAAGGAAATCGAAGAGGAGAGGGAGACCGGATGGTGCGGAGCCTTAGAGATCCTTCGAGCTGTTTTGGCTTTAGTTTGGTGTTTGGGGAGCCGTTGGAAGGTTTTGAGCCAAGGAGTGATATCAGATTTACATTTTGAGGTTACAATGGTTGCTGTTTTTGAGAAGACTTGATGGGACAAAGGCGGAGTCAGGGAACCAGTTAAGATGCTCTGGATTAAGATGAGCAAACTGTCAGTTATACAACAGGCATGGAGATGTCCAGTATAGCACAGGGAACATAGTAATATTGTAATAACTCTGTACGGTGTCAGGTGGGCACTGGAAATATCGGGGTGATCACTTCTTAAGTTATAGAAATGTCTAATCTTTATGTTGTTCACCTGAAACTAACTTAATATTTGTATGTCAACTGTAATTAAAGAATAAAAAAAATTAAAAACAAAAGACCGATACTGTGGCAATGCTGCTTGGACTAGGTGGTAACCATGGCCACCAGGAAAGGTGCCACGTAGGTATTCTGAGAGGCCAGTAGGAGTTCCTGAGAGCGTGGATTGGTGTGGGAGGATACCTGTGAGGTTTTCGGCCTGGGAGGATTGTTCTATGGAAGGGGAAGTGTGCAGGAGGAGACGGTGAAGGGAATACCAGATTTTTAATTTGTAATGCTTGTTAATCCATCAAATGAAATAGGTCATTGGATTTAAGTGCCTGGATGATTGGGGGAGGTTGGGACCAGATAGACATTGGGTGGCCATTGGGGTATGCATGGATATTACATCTGTGAGGCTGGATAATGTCACCAGATGAGGGAGCGCGGGGAGACAGGAAATCCGGGTGTTCCAACCTTTAGAAGTCTGGGAGGTGAACGACCAGCCAAGACCACTGTGAAGCTGCTTCTGGTGAGTAGACGGAAACCAGGAGAGGGTGGTGTCCTGGGGGCTGGTGAGGAAATGTCCCCAGAATGAGGAGTGAGCAGCTGGGCCAGTGCTGCTGTTAGGCCACCAGAGGAGCGCTGAGCAGTGACCACTGTACTGAGCTGTGTGGGGGACATTGGTGAACTTGATGGGGTAGTTTTGGTGGGTTGAAGGGGTCAAAGTCAGAGTACACTCAGGAACAGATGGGAGAGGGGGAGTTGACGTCCTGAGACCACCCAGTCGTACAGCACCTTTGTGAATGAACACAGCACCGTTTTATTCTCAGTAGGACCTGTACCAAATGCATCTTATTTAATTTTTTAAAATCTATAGTCAACTCTTTAAATAGAGAACTGATTGATAAATATTTGATAAATTGGGACTGGGTAACAGTACACTGCAGATTTTGCACTCGCTCTTTTTATTTTTATTTTTTAAACTTTTAAAATTTATTTATTTTAGAGAGAGGAGACAGAGAGAGAGAGAGAGAGAGAAAGAAGGGGGGAGGATCAGAAAGCATCAAATCCCATATGTACCTTGACCAGGCAAGCCCAGGGTTTCGAACCGGCAACCTCAGCATTCCAGGTCGATGCTTGACCCACTGCGCCACCACAGGTCAGGCTCACTCTCTTAATTTTAATAGTAACAAAGCTAGGCCCTGGCCAGGAGCTCAGTGGGTAGAGCATAGAGCATTGTTTCTGTGTGCTGAGGTTGCAGGTTCCATCGCTGGTCAGGGCACATGTGAGAAGCAACCAGTGAGTGCACAACTAAATGGAACAACCAAGTGGAACAAAGAGTTGATACCCGCCCCCCTCTCCTCCTGCCCCTCCTATCTCTCTCTCTCTCTCTCTCTCTCTCTCTCAAATCTATGGAAAAAAAATACTAAAATAACCATTCATTTAGTGAATGACTGTATATTGTGGCTTCAGTAGAGGAGAGAGTTATTCGGTAGGAATTCTCTCTCTCAACTCTATTGTTTGGGAATGAGTGTAAACAGATTTCTACCTGAGTTTTGTGTTCTTCCATACGTTAGCTATTTAGACAGAAAAGATTTGTTATGGATGGATCCAAAACCTTGGAAGAATTCTTTGTTGCTGTTGATTTACCTTCTTTGTAAGACTTATCTGAAATATTTAGAATGCCATGAAATCACATGCATATGATATCTGTTATAGCCCCTAGGGGGAAGCCGTTTCTTAGCAAAAAAATTGGTGCAAATAGAGATAAACCAGTCAACTTTAAACATAGGTCATCAAATATGAATTGAGCACCAGTCACTTATAATGTCTCTTCCAGTTGCAGTGAACAGAAGGGTCCCTGTATCTTTGGTACCTTCTATCGAGTGGAGTACACAGACAAGTCCACAGGCGTTTAGGTTACAGGGTATTCTAGGAGTGCAGAGAGGAGTTTAACTCAGATTTGAACAGGCGCAGCATGGAGGGCTTCCTGGAGGAAGTGACATCCAAATTGAGACCCATAGGATGAGGAGGAGGTAGTCAGGTGTAGAGTAGGGAAAAGAAAATACTTGTCAGAAAACAGGAAGGCAAGAGAGAGGACGGCATTTATGGGCAACTGAAAGAACTTGACTGTGCTATGTCTGTCATGAAGCGAAGTGGACGGAGATGAAGCTGGAGAGTGGGTGTGTGGAGAGGAGCCTCGATCTCCAGGGCCTGGTGTGTGCCCCCGTGCAGATGGAAACCACGGTAGGACTTATATCTTTGAGTGACCGTCCTCTGTGGAGGAAGTGTGTGTGTGCGTTTATATCTACATATTGCATATATACTGACACATACACATATGCTACACATAGATGTGTATGTATTTTGTGAGACTCCTATGTTATTTGGTTCAGGGTTCTATTAAGGAGGCGCTATGCCTCTCTTTATGGAACATAGCATTATAGTGGGTTTTCAACACCGAGTGAACGAGTCATTCTAAGGCAGGGGAACTGCCGAATCTCAAGGAGAACGATCAAGTCAAGGCCATGTACAAAAATTAACTTGAGCCTGACCTGTGGTGGCGCAGTGGATAAAGCGTCGACCTGGATGCTGAGGTCGCTGGTTCGAAACCCGGGGCTTGCCTGGTCAAGGCACATATGGGTGTTGATGCTTCCAGCTCCTCCCCCCCCCTTCTTTCCCTCTGTCTCTCTCCTCTCTCTCTCTCTCTCTCTCTCTTTCTTTCTCTCCCTCTCCTCTCTCTCTTAAAAAAAAAGAATAAAAAAAAAACTCGTTAAAAAGAAAAAATTAACTTGACTTCCTGGGTCTTTATTCCTTTTGATCTGTGGAATGTGACACTGAATGGACTTTTTGCATCAGGGAACATAAGGAACTTGCTAAAACATGGCCTTGAATTAAAGAGGAGCTAGGAGTTGGGCTGCCTGGCAGTGGGGAGGACAGGGGGCCGGGAGGGATGGAGAGGAATAGCCCGGGACAGAGGAAGGGAGTGCGGAAGGGGTGTGCCTGGAGGTGACGCCTTGCTCTGGGGGTGTTGTGTGTGTTATCATCTGTAATCGTGCTGCCAGTAGCTGATTAATGATTAATCACTGTTTCTAGCTCACTGTATATAATGTAGTCTCTATGTGTTCAGAGCCTTCACTCTTGTGGGTGAGCTGGAGTGTAGCATAATGTTTGTAGGAATTTATTCTGTAGAGTGGTCAGCAATATCACACATGGTTTAGGAAGGCCCCTCCGCCCCGGACATCAGAAGGATGTCCAAGCACGTAGGACCACCGGCCTCCCCTCCCCTCATTTATGCTTTCAGTGTGCTGCAGTTCCTCCTTAATTCTTAAAAACACTTGGCCTCGAACAGTTTAGACCCAGGCCACAGGAATCATACTTACTATACCAGTTCCAGAAGCAGCCACGAGGGTACTCATTTCTGAGGTCCTGAACTCTGGAAGAACACACAGATTATACTTAAAACTAATGGGGCTTGATTATGGGAGGCTGAAAAGCAGCGACATAAGAACCCACCTCTGCAGGGCGTGGCCGCCCCCCCCCTGTCGCTCGCATTGTTTCCCAGCTTGTTGTGCGTGGCTGACGGCTGTCACATCATTCCCAGGGAAACACACACTCATTCTGGGAAAGCTTCTATCTTCAGCAGGCCGCAATTATAATTCACGGGAATGTGGTTTTTAAAGTAATTGAACAAGGTAGAATTTTAGTTGTTAACAGTTACCATTAAAAAAAAAAAAAAAAGGAAAAACAAACGCCAGCCAGTTTTTCTCCTCCAACACCATAACTTGGGATTATATGATCCCTTGGGAGGAGAGGACAATTATAGCTATTACTTTGATCAACTTAACATCCTTCTCTGTTTATTGTAGCAATTTGACATTCTGTTTTATGATTTCTTTTTGCATCAGTGGGTTTGTTTCACATTTCGAGGTGGTTTTGTTTTCTTTCATCTTTTCTTAAAGAAGCACCAGAATGGGCTCTGGCCGGTTTGCTCAGTGGTAGAGCATCCGTCCGGCATGTGGATGTCTGAGTTTGATTCCTGATCAGGGCACAGAGGAGAAGCCACCATCTGCTTCTCTCCTCCTCCCCCTTCCCCTTCTTTCTTTCCTTACCTCCCTCAGCCAGTGGCTCATTGGCCTCAGGCACTGAGGATAGCTGGATTGATTTGAGCATCAGCCCTAGAGGGGAGTTGCTGGGTGGTTGGAGGCACATGCAGGAGTCTTCCTGGAAGTGATCAAAGCAGGGAAACCAGTCTTTTACAATGACTTCAATTGCCATTTTCAGAAGAACTGAAAACAATTTTGTGGGTTAAGGTAGGTAATTATCATCCCTGGAGATAACTATATAACTATAATGTTATAAAACCATTATAAAACTGTTTTTCTTCGCAAAGTAGACTGCATACCATAGATCTTATTACTGTAATTGTTGGTTTTATTTGCTTTTTATAAATCTAAAGTCATAACGAAAGTGGCATATTGTTGCAATGAGATGTAAGGAATAGTTTGTTGTTGCTGTTATGTGTAGTTAATATTTTCTTTTACCTCTTATAAAAAAGAGAATTTGTATCCCAAAGCCAAATGATAGGATTAACATTTGCATTTGAGATGGTTAGGGGTGGTGTCTGTGTATCTACTCAAAATAGGATCAGGCTGTGCAGTGAAAGTCTTTGGTGAACACTTGATAGGGCGGAAGGTAAAATGTGGCTCTCAGTGATGTGAGTGCTTTCGATGAAGGTAGGAGCATATGCATGTAGTTAACTGCCAGAAATGGAGGAGTAATTGTTTTCTCTTAAGGATTTTGCTTGGAAAGAAAATATATTCATACATTCATTCATATCTTTCTTGCACGTTCCCTCTCTCTCTCTCTCTCTCTCTCTCTCTCAGCTGTATATACCCTTTGTGTGTTTGTGTGTGGGCCATTCCTCATTCTAAACATTTGTGCTCGCTGTCATATTACCTAGTAGTTAAGACCAGGGTTGGCTGTCTGGGTTTGGATTCTTTATCACTGATAGACGTGATGTTGGCCAGTTTGTGTACATTGTTTAGTTAGCTAGAGTATTTTTAAATTTGGGGGTCATACTGGTACTAACCTTTCAGGTTTATGTTGAGGATGCTGTGAGAGAATGAAGTGAAACATTGACCACAGTCCATGTTGGTGCTTAATGAAAATCCAGCTATTGCCTGTTGCTTAGACTGTGGGGATATCCTGGGGGGAAAAACCCCAGGTTTCCAACAGAATAGTTTCAAATTAAACAAAGATATCCTGCCCTTTACAAATGGTAAATTACAAGCCCTGTGAAGAATGGTAAAGAGAAGGTTGGGTCACATGCTCTGGGGGGAGTATGTTGATATAAAACTACATTGAAAAGCGGAGATGCCAATCCTGCCTCTTTGGGATGTGGATGATTCTTTAAACCTCTCTCCTTGGTTAGTCCACTAACATAGTGTTCTGAGGCTGGGTGGAGGCTAATAGTGATGTGTAGAGTACAGTTGTTAAATGTCAAGAGGGAAGGTTGTCACCAAAGACATGTCCACAACTTATGACATTTCTTGCTTTTCTGTGGCTTTGGATAGCTAGTGGGTGTGACAGTCATCCTTGGGTGTGTCCACGGTGTAGTACATACTCCACTGAGTAATAGTCCTCTGTCATCATCTGGCCCATCAACCCCAACGGAAGGCGCTCGGTGTTGCCAAGCCCAATTAAGGAAACCCGCCCGGTTTCTTCTCGGGAGCCAAGAAGTTATTTCGTAAGATGTGCTTCTGTCCGCACGGTGGGAATAGCTCTCAGCACAGAGATTGCTTCTGTCCTGTAGTCACCAGAGTCGCTTCCCTCAAGTTGAGAAACACAGAAAGTTGCAAATTTCTCAAAGGCCTTTAGGTTCCACGTGCCAAGGGGGAGAAAGAATGACACCCCATGGGTCTCGAGGAGGCGCCCGGAGCAAGGTGAAACCTGCCCTCAGTTGCTCACAGCACACCTGGGTTCTGAGCAAGACTCACACCTGATGCTTGTGTGGAGAGGAGTGGGGAGTTAGCGAAAAGCTGAAGAGTTCACCTGATTTGCTTACCTATAGAGGGAATAGACGAGGAGGCACCTCTGAGCCGATGCCGGGGGTTGGGGAGGTTTTTATACCTTAGCCCGTGTGTGCCTGCTTCCCGAACAGGAACAGGCTTTCAGCAGTGACTGATACAGGGCAGGTGCCTTAAAACTGAATAAACCTGTACTGGGCAAAGAATGCCCTTCCTACCCTAAGAAACTTTCTTCTAGGTCAGCAATGTTCAACCATTTCCATCTCATGGCACATATAATTACTAAAGTTTTGTCGCACACCAAAAAACATACAATATTTTTTGCTAGTCTGACAAAAAATAGGTATAATTCTGATTCATTCACACCAGACAGCTATTGTTGTGTTGGCTGTTGTCTTTTTTTTTTTTTTTTTTTTTTTACTATCTAAAGGAAAAGAGGTCAGTGCCCCTGACGAAATAGTCAGGTAGTGCATATTGTACAAATTCTTATGGCAGACCGGTTGAAAATCACTGTTCTGTTGCCACTTCCAAATGAACATATATTGGCCTAATTATTTTATGCTGATGTACTACTTTAAAAATACACTTGTAGAATATCTGTACCTCCCCCCCCCCCCCCAACGGCGTCCTAGCCGGAGAACTCTGTGTGCGGAGATGTGAGCCGTAATGAACGGATTAACGCACAGTATCATTGAGATCCCATTCATCTTCGAACTTGAACACCAGGTTTAAAAGCTGAAAGAATTCAGAGACAATGCCATTCGGAGAAGGTTGAGATCCAGGCTCAGCGGCAGCACGGTCTTCCTTGGAACTGGCGAGTTTGCTTTCTAAGAAAGCAGGGCTGGTGAGTCAGGCTAAACCCCCACCTCCGGAGGCCTGAGACAGCCAGCCCGGAGCAGCCACCGGCCTTGGGGCTGATTTATGGTCTGTTTACAAGCCGGAGAGACCCAGGCTTTGCTGTCAGTGTCTTTTGCTCCTTAAATCTGCCACAGAGGCCTTTCTCTCAGTTGAGATAACAGTAGTTTATTTTTATTTACACACTTTTATTCGTGTTATTTGGAGGAAGGTGTCGGGGAAAATTATACTTGATATAATAGGCAAAGGATGCCCTTTCTACCCTAAGAAACTTTCTTCTAGATCAACAGTTTTCAGCCTTTCCCATCGCATAGCGCACATAAAGTAATTACTAAAGTTCTGTGACACACCAAAAAAATATACAATATTTTTTGCTAGTCTGACAAAAAATAGGTATAATTCTGATTCATTCACACCAGACAGTTTACAGTCCTTACAGGGAAGAAATGTCAGGTGTTTGGCAGTGCTAAGATGCTAGTCCTGTTTAGGTTTTTCACCCAGACTGTGGCCAGTGTATTCGGAAAAGGGGGGAAGTTCTCGACTTCTCCTAGGGCCGTGGTTCCGGCACTACGATTTTCATGGTACCCCCTCCACTATAACTTTGAGGTGATAGCCCTAGATCATCAAGTCCAGTGGTCCCCAACCCCCGGGCCGCAGACTGGTACCGGTCTGTTGGCCATTTGGTACCGGTCCGCAGAGAAAGAATAAATAACTTACATTATTTCCATTTTATTTATATTTAAGTCTGAACAATGTTTTATTTTTAAAAAATGACCAGATTCCCTCTGTTACATCCGTCTAAGACTCACTCTTGACACTTGTCTCGGTCATGTGATACATTTATCCATCCTACCCTAAAGGCTGGTCTGTGAAAATATTTTCTGACATTAAACCGGCCCGTGGTCCAAAAAAGATTGGGGACCATTGATCAAGTCCCAATACAGTACATGTTCTTTTTTTGTGTGTGTGTGTGTATTTTTCCGAAGTTGGAAACGGGGAGGCAGTCAGACAGACTCCCGCATGCGCCCGACCGGGATCCACCCATCACGTCCACCAGGGGGCGATGCTTTGCTCATCTGGGGCGTTGCTCTGTTGCAACCAGGGCCACTCTAGCACCTGAGGCAGAGGCCATAGAGCCATCCTCAGCGCCTGGGCCAACTCTGCTCCAATGGAGCCTTGGCTGCTGGAGGGGAAGAGAGAGACAGAGAGGAAAGAGAGGGGTAGGGGTGGAGAAGCAGATGGGTGCTTCTCCTGTGTGCCCTGGCTGGGAATTGAACCCGGGACTCCCACACGCCAGGCTGACGCTCAACCACTGAGCCAATCGGCCAGGGCCAGTACATGTTCTTTTGAATGAGCACATTGTTTCATTTGATAAAGACACCGTGGCCCAGAGATTTCCATGGCTAAGACATAGAGATGGGAGCTAGACTCGAACTCAGTTCTCCAGACTCCCAGTTCAGCATATTTTCGCAGCCTCACCCTGATGGTTCCCTACCCCCAGATCTTATATGACTTATGGCCTCGTGGGTCCCACCCACCGGCAGAAGCGTGGGCACCATGGCCCCTTTCCCGTCTGTGCAGCGGCCCAGCCCTGTAATCCTGCTGAGCATCTGTGCAGTACCGGACTCAGGGTCGGCTTTCGTGGGCCCCTCGGTGATCGGGAGCCCTCAGTCTGGTGGGGAGATGCCAACACTAAGCATGGTATTACACAGTGGGGTGTGGTATGTTCCAGAGTGGGCATGCTTGCAGGTCTGGGAGTTGTTCAGAGGAGCACAGAATGCTCTCTGGCATGTGTGTGTGTGTGTGTGTGTGTGTGTGTGTGTGTGTGTGTGTAGGGTCAGTTGTTTGAGGATGGTTCTAAAGGTTAAAGGGGAGTTTGCCAACCAGTCCGGGGTGGAAGGTGGGGCCTTCTAGGTGAAGAGCTGTAGGAAACTGAACAGTCCAGCGGCAGTGTGGAGGGGAGGTTGGGAACGGGATCAGGGCCAGTTGCAGAAGTCACTAGGTTGTAGTCACATTGTTCACCTTCCCCAGCCTGCTGCAGAATGGGAAGAGGTGTCGAGAGTTCACCAGGGATCCTCTGTTTTCTGTTAGGCTAATGTTAAAGTCTTTGAATATGATGGCTGCTGTCGTGATGAGTGTGGCTTGTCATGTGCCCGGAGGGTCCACTTTTGAGGTGGGATCAGAAGGAAGGTTCAGGAATAGTGCTCTGCCTTGCACTCAGAAATCTAAAGGCAAGAGGGTTCTGTCTGGAGCCTTCCCGCCCTACCTCCAGGATGCCATCGGGGTGACTGTGTGGGTGCAGTTTTACACGTTCGGCTTCTGGAACCAGATAGAACTTCCTTTCAGTTTTCACGGCCTTGGAGGAAACAGATAACGGGTGATAGGAAACAGCTGCTTCTCACGTGGCCGGCAGAAATGCGGCCTCACGGAGCAACTTGGTCAGCACAGCGCGTTAATGGAAAGTCCTTGCTGATTGCACATTCGGGGACCATGGGGACGGGATTTGTTTTCGTATATTTACCCCTCCTCCCATTGTCTCAGCTGCCCGCTGATTTTACTTTTATTTGTCCAGGAATTACCTTTTTAATAAAACTTAAACATCGTAAAAGCATTATAAAACATTACAAAGTTTATCAAATAAAATCATTACATAAAGATATAAGTATATATTTAGTTATAGATAATTAAAATATTTTAATTTTTCTTTTGTAGAGGTGGGTGTGAGCACCTAACAGAACCCATCCTAGGCATTTGCATAAGTGCTATACATATTTATGCTTAATTATTTTCATTCATATAAGTGGATTTGAGCAGAGTTTAAATCTGACCCACAGTTCTTTTTTTTACTTTTTTTTTTTTTAACATTTAATACTGTCTTCAAGATCTTTCCACATCACTCTATTTAGTTAAACCTCAAACATTTTAGGAGTGGTTTTGAGACAAACTTAATTCGCGTTATTGGTCATTTAAGAATGGCTGTATGAAATTCCAGGTGCGTCTTAGGAACGGGAACGGGGGGGGGGAACGGGAGTGGGTGCTGGCCCCCCCATGCTGGTGCTGAGCCGCAGGTTGGGGGTATTTTACAGCAGGCTGCCTGGCAGGACCTCTTGGGTGAGCCTGATGACAGAGAACTGGTCTCTTGCTATGATAGTTTATTACCATGGCTCTAGTTCTGCTTTAAACAAATTTGTAGCCTTTTCTTTTTTTGTTGTTGTTGGAAGTTGGAAACCGGGAGGCAGTCAGACAGACTTCTGCATGTGCCCGACCGGGATCCACCCGGCATGCCCACCAGGGGGCGATGCTTTGTCCATCTGGGGCGTTGCTCTGTTGCAACCAGGGCCACTCTAGCGCCTGAGGCAGAGGCCATAGAGCCATCCTCAGCGCCTGGGCCAACTCTGCTCCAGTGGAGCCTTGGCTGCAGGAGGGGAAGAGAGAGACAGAGAGGAAGGAGAGGGGGAGGGGTGGAGAAGCAGATGGGCGCTTCTCCTGTGTGCCCTGGCCGGGAATCGAACCCGGGACTCCTGTACGCCAGGCCAATGCTCTACCACTGAGCCAGCCAGCCAGGGCCTGTAGCCTTTTCTTATGCCAGGATCGTACCCAAGTGAGAGGTGGCCTGATACATGGTCTTTGAGATCTCTGAGAAAGGAAAAGAAGGCGGACTTGTATCTTGCTCCAAAGCTTGCTTCATAATTTTACAAAGCCCAAGAGAGATTTGATCAAGAATGAGGTGACTTGTTTGCATTTTACTGCTGAGAAATGGGATCCAGAATTGATTCAGGGAAACCCTTTGGAGGAGGAAATGGGTCAGGTCATTGTTTTGATACATTTATTGGCTGCTGGCATCATGGGAAGCATTTGATGACAGCCTGATAAAAATCGTCTTGTGTATCCGAGCTGGCCAAACCCTAAGAGACCCGGGCCTTTGGGGCTGCTCCCCAAAGGGCGACGGCAGTCCTCCCAGGGGCAGCACTTGCTAGTGGAATGCTGTCATTATGACCTCGGCGCACGTTGTCTAGACAAAGGGGGAAGATGGCGCCTTAATAGCTTGACAGTGTGGTGGCCACCTGCTGTCATTCTCTTTCTTCAGCGCTTTCAAAGCTATCAGAACCTGGTGATCGGGTCAGCTTTTAAAAATAACCCAGGCGTGCATAAAATTACTATGTCTTTAAAAAATGATGTAATTATGAAGGGCACATGGCAATCCGTGCTCATTCCCCTAGTCTTCTCTGTTCTTGAAGGCATCACACTTCTTATATTTCACATTGCCAGTTGCTGCCTTCACGAGGGACATCCCAGAGGGCAGATGGACTTGCATGGTCAGCTACTCAGACCTTTTGTTGGAACTCACTGTTGCCAGATGAGCATCATTAGAAGGACCTTCGGATTTCTTGAGGATGTGGGCCTATGTCATGGCCTTATGAAGAAATCATGATCTCTAGCTATGGTGGCGCATACACAGGAAGGTCATTATTTTAGTCTGGCTTTCAAGGATGCTGGGGCTGTGGGTCATAAGGACGTTAAGAACATGGTATCTTCTGTTGGACGTGAAATTGCTCATTTACATACAGTTCAGTAAATTCAGTCTTCTTTGACAGTGGACACTAGGGACATGCTCACTCAAGGGTTAATATGGGTCCTTCAGACTTACATTTACATTCTGCATTCGTTGATTTATTAAGCATCAGCCAATGTGATCACACAGAGCACAAATCGAGCAGACAGCTGTTTCTCTATATCCATCTTGCTCAAGGGACCCCTTCCTCCCCCACCTCCACCCCACACACATGTGTGGAGGCTTTACGTTCCCAGAGAAGTCATACTCTGCCCAGACGGCAGAGCCAGCTGGGACAGAGGGGACAGTTCTCACCCCAGTGCTTCCTGGTGGTATGATCTTGAACACTTCGCCTCTCAGAGCCCTCATCTGCAAAATGGGGCTAAAAATATACCATCTGGGCCCTGCCCGGTTGGCTCAGCGGTAGAGCGTGTGGCCTAGCATGTGGAAGTCCCAGGTTCGATTCCTGGCCAGGCCACACAGGAGAAGTGCCCATCTGCTTCTCCACCCCTTCTCCTCTCCTCCTTCTCTGTCTCTCTCTTCCCCTCCTGCAGCCAAGGCTCCATTGGAGACAAGTTGGCCTGGGTGCTGAGGATGGCTCCATGGTCTCTGCCTCAGGTGCTAGAATGGCTCCGGTTGCAGCAGAGCAACAGCCCAGATGGGCAGAGCATCGCCCCCTACTGGGCATGCTGGATGGATCCCGGTCAGGTGCATTCGGTAGTCTGTCTCTCTGCCTCCCCCTCGCTTCTCACTTAGGAAAATTATGAAAAAAAAAATCCATCTATCTATCTATCTATCTATCTATCTCATCTGGTTCTTGTGAGGATTCCTGAGACATGGGAGTGAGTGTCCAGGTCATGTTAGGGAATATAAAAAGGCTCAGAAAAAGCTACTTTTGAGTTCTTTATTTCTTTTTCTTTTGTATTCTTTTGTCATGAAAGGAGATGGCTCTGGCCCCAGACATTTGGGTGCTTGGTTCTCATCCCTGTTCACCAGGGATAACTTTCTGTGGCTGACAGTCAACCAAGAGAAAGTTTACTTATCCCAAAATGACCCTCCTGGAGCTGCGGCCATGCGGTGCTGTATTTGCCCTGTCTCCTCCCCCATCGCGATCACTGTGGCTGCAGCGACCCGGATCTGTGCAGGGGCAGAACTAACCCAGACCACAGTGCGAAGGAGTCGGGGCACCGACTGTATACAGTTACAGTGAGTTACAAGGACATTGTCTTGAATTACTTTGGCACAAGTTTTACATTTGAAAGTCTCTTCCAGGTGCTTCCTCTGGAACCAAAAGAGTTAGACTCCCACGGGAAAGGACATGATATTTTTAAAAATGCCGTTTTGAAATAGGTGCACACCAACGCCTGGGGGGGGGGGGTCCGTCGCGGCAGTTCCGCGGTGTACAGTCTCGCGTGGATTTTTAGCAGGAGCGCGATTTGTGCGGTAATCATTGTCAGCCCTTGTTTGACTCATGCATTCCTCTGGGCTGCAGTCAGATCTGTGTTTACGTGAAATATGGAAACGATTTCCCCCTCTTTTCTTTTGTGCTGCAGTTTCCCTTTGTTATTTTGAAAGGGTCTTCAGTTTCCTCGCTGTCGTTTGGGCCTGAGGAGGGACAGCTGGCCGTGTGGCCTGGGCTGGTCCCCCTGAGATCTCGCTGACCTTCCTGCAGCTAACCCCCGACTCTGGACCCAGCATCCTTACATTGAAACGGGAGGCTTACCCTTCTAAAACGTTGAGGTGCCCCATGTTGAAAACAAAACGGAGACTAAAACAGTGGTAGAGGAATCGGCACCGAAGGAAGAATGAAGAATTGCGTAACCTAAACGTGCCTCCTCTGTTATTGAGAGCCGTGTCTTGCGTCTTGGTCTCTGCGTTTTTTTGTTTTTCTTCATTCTCTTCCAACTGCTCTTCTGCTGGAATCCCGTGAGGATGGGGAAGGTGTAGGCCGAGTATTTAAAGGTCCAGAGTTTAGCTGTAGAGAAAGTAAAGCCAAACAAGAGTGTGTGTTCCTCCCCCCTTTTAAATCATTTATCCTCCTAAAAAAGAACGTTTTGTGAAAAGGATCCCAGGCTATAAAAGAGAGTATAAGCTGCTTTCGTTGCGTCCAGCCGTACATTCTCATTATATCTTGAGCAATCCTTTTAGTGTCTTGGCAGATAGGGTTTCTTCCTTCACAGCATAATGTTTTTCCAACTGCAGAATTATAGCTGCTTCATGTGCCATGACGCATGGCTGGGTGTCAAGATCGTTTTATAGGGGAAAAAATTCAAAAGGACTTTTAAAACATGCAGCTTTCGGGAAAAGAGTCCGTTTTTGCGAAGACAGTTTAAATAAAAGGGCATTCATGAGTTTATGCTTTCCTCGTGGGCTGATCGCAAAGATGGTGTGAAAAGAGGACGTGCGTTTCATCCGTGCGTTAACTGAATCCCCAAAGGTGTAGCTGTCTGGAAGGACCAGGTGCTGGGGACAAAGGGCTGAGGGTCACACACTGACCTTTAAGGAGCTCCATTTTACTACGGAGTCAGAGACGTGAATAAAAATACATGGTCCAGGTGGCAGGAAGGGGGATTGATGATTCGTGCCGGGCTGGAGGATGGTGTGGCTGGGGCCAGGGAAGGCCTCCACGGGGTGGAGAGGCTTCAGGTGAGTTTTGGAGGATCAGGAGGTGGTTTGCCCGGTCAGATAGGAGCGTGGGACGCATTGTAGAAGCATGACGGTGAGGTGAAAAGCAGCAAGGGTTGTTAGGACAGTGCACCCCAACTCAGAGGGGCTGGAGCAGTAGGGCGGGAGGGAGAGAGACAGGTGAGGACCTTGGATAGGAAGCCTAGGGCCACTTCTGGGAGGCCGGTGCATGCCGTGCGGTCTTGGTCCCTCACCCGAGAGGCCTTCTCTGAGTAGGATCTTTCTTTATCTCCTTTCTCTGCTTCAGCCTTCTTCCTAGCGCCTGACCTGTCACAGGTCGGTGTGTTCGTCGCCTGTGTCCTGTCACTCGGATGGAAGCCCCGTGAGAGCACGGACTTGCCTCTGGGGTGACCGTATCCCCGGTGCCTCAGGGTGTCGGCGCTGAGTGTTGCTGAGCTTGACTTCATCCTCTGAGTGTTGGGGAGCCTTCAGAAGGGACTAACAGCATGGGGTGGGGGTCACATAAGTATATTTGGGTGTGAGAGAGAGGAGGATGCACGCACACGCAGCCGAAGATGAGCCTCTTGGAAGGGAGCCCTTGTTGCACGTGGGGGGCCAGGGAAGGAGGTGTGTCAGAGGTGCCCCTCCTCGGTGACCTTGGACGAGGGCCCAAGCTCTGTTGACTTGGTTCATTATCAATAGCTAGCATCCACCTCCTTTTACTGGAGATGTTTTAAAATTGTACTAAAAATGGTAGAGGAGCTCTGAGAATTATTTTTCCTACTCTACAAAGCCCATAGCTGCCCAGGCATTCCAACAGAGGTCACGATGTCATGACGTTGCACAGCCAGGCATGTGCCGTACAATGATGTTTTCTGGTCCGTGACAAGCCACATATACTGTGGTGGTCCTGTGAGATCATAATGGAACCGAAAAGTTCCTATTGTCTAGTGATGCTGAAGCCATTGTCACGTTGTAGTGCAGTGCGTCACTCACGTGCTTGTTCATCAAGCTGCTGTAATCCCTCCTGTGGCCGCCACTCCTGCAAGTGGCAGTGTCCAGAATTATTATGTACAGGACATAGTAGTTGATAATGGTAATAAATGACTCTGCGGCTGGTTTGTGCGTGTACTATACTGTGTATTTCATTGTTATTTTAGGGTATACTCTTTATACTTATATAAAAAGAGTCTGCTCTAAAACAGCATGCCACGTTATGCCAGCAGCAGCCTCGGATATCTCATTTTTACCGCGTCTCTTGAATGAAGCATTTTCTCCTGTGCTTGATTCAACCTCGTGTTGTTTGGTACAGTAATGCTGTGCAGGCTTGCGGCCTAGGAGTGGCCGGCTGTCCCACACAGCCTAGGTGTGTAGCGGGCTGTCCCAGCCAGGCTTGTGTAAGTGCGCGCTATGTTCACACAAGACTAAACCGCCTGATGATGCATGTTTTGAAACAGATCCCTGTTAAGTGGGGCATGAGTATGATCATTTTCTTCATTTATTGACAGTTCAGTAATAGATTTGAGAAATCCCAATTAATTGTCTTTCTTTGACATGCATGGAATGCTTTGATAGCAAATGGGTTCTTTATGTAAATCTAGGTTTTAATAGTTTTCAGGGCAGCTGATGTCATACCTATTTGTGTCTTGCAGTTAGGTTGTCTGCAAAATTAAAAAAAGATAAGAAAGTACACACCCTGCAGTTCTTCTGAGATAAATGGTAGGTCATATCGTCCTGTTTACTGGGCTTGAACTGTTCCACATGCATACATTCTCCTGATAACCGTACTTTATCACTTTAAGACCTGAATTTTGTTTTTTAATTTTTCATTCATTTTAGATAGAAATCTTTTCAAAACAAATTATTTACTTTCTTGTGTTCATAAACAGAGTGCAGTCCCTATTCTATGAATCTTGCTTAATTTTTGAAGCACGTGATGCCCGTGAGGCTGGGGTGCTGACACTGGTGACTGCCTTGGTGAGTGATCCAGATGTGTAGGTAGCAGGTGCTTCTGCCAGCATACCCCGGCGTGCCTTTCCTGGATTTACTCAGCTTGTCTCTCTGAAGGCTGGGAAACAAAATAGCTTACTTGCTTTCTAAAATGAGAGCAAATAAGCTTTGGGTGAGGCTCCGTATGGGAAGTCCTGTGTAAGTCTGGTGAATGTGCTTTATCACATGGGCTTAACATTTCAAAGAAAGAGGACTCATACTTTTCAATTCTTCCTAATATTACATCATCCACATCTGAAGAGAAATTGTAATATTATTTCTATTGGCACTGCTGAGTTTGCAGATTGAAAAAAAAAAACCCGCCTAAAAACCCCAGACCTCTTGAACTGTTTGTCTAGAAGACTCTTCTTGGCTTTACCTTTGGATTCCCAGGTGTGCGAGGTGAGGTCACTGGAAGTGTTACTATGCTAAAGGTTTGTTTTTTATCATCTCTGAAAGTAACACTTATTTACTGGACATCTTCCTAGAAATTCAATCTCTAGTTTGTAAGAGGAAGTAAAAGAAGAGAATCAACTATGGTGCCTGGGATTTGTTGAGGGCACAGTGAGGAGCACAGCCTGTGGCTGAACAAGAGTCATCCTCTCTGGAAGGTTGGCCTAGCAGCTGAGAGGAGAGCTTCCAAGATGACCGGGATGGAGCTGAGGGGAAGAGGCCCCGGAAAGGCAGCAGTGGGGCCAGCCCTGTTTGGCAGAGGTGTCTAAGGAGGTGTCCAGCTCAGCGTACCCAAGTTCAGGCATGTCTGCGCATGCCTGGCAGGTGGTGTGGACCACAGGGCCTACGGAGTTGGTGATCAATTCCTTGTGAGGAGGGGGCGGTTCATGGGAGGGGAGGGTTAGTGGGATCTTGAGAAATGAGTACAATTGCTGTATCGCAGAAGGCGAGGGAAGGCTGGCCAGGAAGAGCACCATGTCCAGGAGGGGGGGCGTGGAGAAGGGCCAGGTGTGTGTTGTAACTCTGGTGTGTTCTGTTCTCAGGAGAGCTTGTTCAGCCTTCCAGCTTCTCTCCCTGAGCCTCTCGGTGGGAAGACAATGGGTTCTGGGGTTGGAGGCACTTGCATCTCAGGACCAGTTCTGCCACTTTCTAGGGATGTCATCTTCAGCAGTTTTCTTCTTCCCTCTAACATCAACTCCCTCATAAAAGGCAGGGAGATAATAAGACTGATCTTGTTGACTCTTTGGAAGAATAAATGGGACCTGCATTTGACCATGTACTATAGACACCTAGAGTGTGCCCAGTAAATGGTAATTTTCTTGGATCAGTCCTTACTCAGGGCCCGTCTGGAGCCTCCTGGTGCCCACAGGCTGTGCCCACTTACTGACTCACCGACTGTCAGCACAGCAGGTGCAGGAGGAAGCGCATTACCTCATCTTCCTACACTTCTCTCCCTTTTCAGATCTGTTCACCCTTTTATGTTGCCATTTTCAGTCTGGTTAGACTTTGAATTCTTACAGTTAGTCTAGTTCAAACTCTTGGTGTCATTTTTGATTAATTTTTGCCTTTCATGTGACATTTCTAGTCTGTCACCTGTCTTGTCTCTTCATTTCTTTCTCTTGTGATGCCATGGTTCCCATTCATTTCTCTCACGTGGATTGCTCAGAGGCTTGACCTAGAGAATCCCTAATATTAGCCAGCCACTGTCCTTTGAGCACATTCTTCAGATGCTACTGAAATCCCTCTCCTTCCATAGTCCTTTGATTTGGCCATACCTGCTCTGTCTAACCTTGTTTTTCATTAGTTCTGAGCATAATAATAGGTAATATTTGTTTGTGCTTATTGTGTGCCAGGTATGTATTAAGGTCTTTTTTTAATGTTAGCCCCTTTTTCTTTATAACAGCCCCAAGAGGTACTATTATTCTTGGCATTTTGTAGTGGAGGAAACCGAGGCACAGGAAAATCAAGTGATTTCCCAAGACTGCATAACTTATCAAGGTTGAATGCAGATGACCTGGCTCCAGACCCTACATTCTTAAGACCTACTCTATCTCCCTTGTCTTCCATCCGTATAAACTCCAAGAGAGCAGGGGCTGTGTTGTCTGTCTCTGCTCACCACACTCCATGCATTGTCTTTACATACAGTAGGCACTTACTAAATGTATGTATGGCATAATTTCCTCCTTTCTTCTCTGAATTTCTAGTTTATGCCACTCTCTCCCAGAATCATGATGGGATGGATGGAGGAAGGGGTAAGTACTTTCCTGCTGCCTCCTTTAGCCTGGGGCTCAGACCTCAGACACTTACCAATGAGCTGACCTTGGTTGTGTCTGTTAAATGGGGAGAATAGTAATGCTTACTTCACTAGAGTTTATATGAAGTGTGTCAGATGCTTTAGTCCTGTGTCTACCATGTGGGAAATGGTCAATAAACATTAGCTTTTACAAGTGGTTCTATTATAATGCCTCTTTCAGCTAACTTTTTTCTTTTAGGCCTATTCCATTTTGTATGTTCTCTATGGCACTTGTGTAATTTATTCAACTTACAAAGAACTAGACACTTGTTCCTGTTTGACTACTTATTAGCCGTGTGACTTTGAGCCAGTTGCTAAATTTTACAAACCTCAGTTGTATCAGAGTGATAACAAAGGCTTATGGTGGATTAAATAAGGAATATGCGACTCATTCCAGGCACCCAGAAAACTTCAGTTTTCTTGCCTTTTTCTCTCCCTTGTCACCAACTCCCTTGTCACCAACTCCTCCTCCACCGACCAGCAGAAACTCCATAACAGCTTTTCAATAGACTCAAGAATCTGACTTTGTTGTTTGGAAATGATATAGAAGAAAGGCAGGCTTCTGTTGTGGGGGTGGACTGGCTTGTGGTCCATTAACAGGAAACTGGAGAACTTGGAGAGCTCCTGCCCTGTGTCCTTTTGCCTTTCTGAACGTACTCTTGGTGGTTGTTCTAAACATGGCCAACCTTTCTGCTGAAGAACACAGTTTTGATATTTTTTGAATTCATTCGTTTAACAAATGATTCCTGAAGACTCACTCTGTGCCAAGAACTGTCCTAGATGTTGAGGGTGTGAAGATGAACAAAGCCATCTTGGCTCCGGTTCTCACAGAGCTTGTCATGTAAAGGAGACAGACGCCAGCCATGCAAATATTAAATTTTAAAGTGAGATGTGCTATGAAGAGAAAGCAGAGTGTCAGAATTCATAGTAAGCAGGATTTAGTGTGGAGAGCCAGAGAAATATTCCCATTGGAAGGGGTGTGGTTGCTGAGGGCCCAGTAGGCGTGTCCTACCAACCAGTCAACGGAATACCTTCACATTTAACACTCACTCTTTTTCTTGAACGTAAGATGCTACTTAGTATTTTATTGAGCTTGGATGAGGACAGATGATAATTAGTCTTCAAATCTGGAGATGCCCAAATAGGCCGTCCCTGATTGTGTTTTATCTAACTTGTGAATAAGTGCGTGTGTGTTGGGCTGGGTGAGGGAGGCTGAAGTATTTGATCACAATCAGGCGTTGTGTTTTCGTTACCCTCCGAGCCAGTGCTGCCTGTCAAGCCCATCCAGCGCCTTGTCACATTGCAGGTCGCGCTGTCTGGGCTTGCCTACCCGAAGGCAGGTGCTCTTTACTTTAATCTGTATTATGTATATTTGCTCTGAAAGTTGTTTTTGTTGAAACTTGAAGAGCCAGGTGCTTGCAGCTAGAGCATGGTCAGGCTTTACTGGAAAATTGCACATGAAGAAGGGATACTACTAGCCATGTGCAGCAGGCTACCAAGATGTAACAGTTATCTAGGCCATTGTCCTTTAACACCCCACCCCCAGCCCCGCCCCAGGTAATGATCACTAGGTAATGAACATCAATCCTTTTCTGATGTTCTTTTTTCAGGAAAGGTGTTTCCTGAAATGCTACAGCAGCCTTCCAAAGAGAGGAACCTGGTGGCAGTTCTCGAGATGACTTTAAATTGTCTGACCAGGCCAAGGAAAGACTCTTTGTAGCTAGCATTTCTTCAGCACCTGTTATTTGCAATTTCCCTTTTAGCATGAATAAGTAGGCCCTGGGAGACAATTACAACCAGCTAACTTTGCTCTTTAAAATGATATTTATGTGCCTGTCCAGGTGGTAGCACAGTGGATAGAGCGTTGGCCTGGGATGCTGAGGACCCAGGTTCGAAAACTCAAGGTCACTGGCTTGAGCATGAGCTCACAAGCTTGAGCGCAGGGTTGCTGGCTTGAGCACGGGATCCTAGACATGACTTTGTGGTCGCTGGCTTGAGCCCAAGGTCACTGGCTTGAACAACAGATCACTAGCTCTGCTGTAGCCCCCTAGTCAAGGCACACATGAGAAAGCAAGCCCTGAATGAGTAAAATGCTGCAATGAAGAATTGATGCTTCTCATTTCTCTCCCTTACTGCTAGTCTGTCCCTGTCTGCCTCCCTGTTAAAAATAAATAAATAAATAAATAAATAAATAAATGTTTGTGATAGTTTCTATTTATGACACATGATACTAATTTATAGCAGTGATTAAAAAACTAATAATGAATTGATTTCTAAAAATTAAGTACATAACAGTAAAAATGACACTCAAATTTAGCAAAATTGTGAAGTTGGTTCTTGAATGTAATCTGGATTTTTTCCTGTCATCTGGCATTTGGTTTCTATTTCTGAGAGCCTGTTTAAAATTTGGATGTTAAAATCCGATAACACAATAAAATATTACTTCATACCCACTAGTATGGCTCTAATCAAAAAGATGGATAATAAGAAGTGTTGTTGAAGATGTGAAGAAATTGGAACCCTCATAAATTGCTAGTAGGAATGAAAAATGGGGCAGTCCCTTTGGGGAATAGTTTGGCAATTCCTCAAAAAGTTAAACATAGAGTTACCATATGACTCAATAATTCTACTTCTAGGTATATACTCAAGAGAATTAAAAACATATGTTCACATAAAAATCTGTACACGAATGCTCATAGAATCATTATTTATAATAGCCAAAAAGTAGAAACAACCCAAAGTGTCTATCAGCTGATGAATGGATTAAAAAATATGGTATTGCCATGCAATGGGATATTAGCCATAAAACAGAACGAAGCTACAACGTGGATAAACCTTGAAAACTTTGTGCTAAGTGAAATAAGCCAGACGCAAAGGTCACGTACTGTATGATTCCATTTATACGAAATGTCCAGAACAGACGCATTCATTGAGCTAGAAAGTAGGTTGGTGGTTGCAGGGGTTGGGTGGAGGGGCGAGTGGAGGATGACTGCTCGTGGGTACAGGGTTTCTTGTTGGGATGATGGAAATGTTCTCCAGCTAGATAGCGGTCACACAACTTTGACTATACTAAACATCACTGAATTATGTACTTTAAAAGGGTGCAGTTTTTGCTATGTGAATTTTGTCTTAATGTGGTCATGGAAGCCTTCATGTTGTCACCGTGGGCAATGGGATGGGACTTCTGCCATTACCCTTCTGTTATTAGTATTGTGCTTTATCCAGTGGTGCCCATGTGGCCTTTGGAATCAGAATTCCAACATAGACCTACATGGGGGGCTTCTATCCTTCTATGCAAAGCATAACATTATGTTTTTATCCTCATAGTAGTATGCTAAAATATGTAGGTTACTCATATATAATTCATGTATAACAGAGGAAATTGAGACTTAAAGAAGTTGAATGGTAGAGTAAAGACTTGAACCTGGGTCTTTATACTGTGCTTTCTACTATAATTTATAAACAAATTGTCACATACTTGAGTGGCAGCTGGCCAAGGTCAGAGCTGCAAAATGGGGTTGAAGATGAGAAAGTTTACTCTTGCCAGATTAACTCACTTATTTGTATTCTAATTTACCCTTTCACTGATGCCACTTACAAATATTGACTCAGATGTCTTTAATAACAATAATAGGGTATCTCACAATTTACAAAGCACTCTTTAATTTTTTTTTTTTTTCCATTTTTCTGAAGCTGGAAACAGGGAGAGACAGCCAGACAGACTCCCGCATGCGCCCAACTGGGATCCACCCGGCACGCCCACCATGGGGCGACGCTCTGCCCACCAGGGGGCGATGCTCTGCCCATCCTGGGCGTCGCCATGTTGCGACCAGAGCCACTCTAGTGCCTGAGGCAGAGGCCACAGAGCCATCCCCAGCGCCCGGGCCATCTTTGCTCCAATGGAGCCTCGGCTGCGGGAGGGGAAGAGAGAGACAGAGAGGAAGGTGCGGCGGAGGGGTGGAGAAGCAAATGGGCGCTTCTCCTGTGTGCCCTGGCCGGGAATCGAACCCGGGTCCTCCGCACGCTAGGCCGACGCTCTACCGCTGAGCCAACCGGCCAGGGCCACAAAGCACTCTTAAATGCAGCCCTTCATGTTATTTTAGCTTGAAGTTAAGGAGAGTGAGGTGTGAAACTGTCCTGGACACACAGGGCAGTAAGAAGCCGGGCTGGATTTCCGGGCAGGTTGTCTGACATGTCCACTGTGTTTTCGTTCTTTTATTATGCCCTCTGGTTGTTTTGGAGTGTGTAGATCCATTCATTCTTCATTCCTTCAATTACTTTCTAAGTGTCTGCACTGAGCAAGAATCTGTTTACAGGACTGGAGATATGTAGGTAATAAGACAGACAAGGATACTCACTCTTATGGAGCAGTTTAAAAGGAGGAGACAAAAAGGAGGCCATTAGCCTAATAAGCACAGTAATTTCAAATAGTGATGCTTTAAGAAGAAAATAAAAAGGTAGTATGGTAGAAGTGATTTGGATACCTACTGAGAAGGGCTTCTGTGGCTAACTGGGTTCCAAGGTAAGAATAGGGCCTAGCAGCTGTTTCTGAATTGGGGCTTCTCATGCAGGCTGCACTTTAGGGAGAAGCCTGCATTAAACTGTCTGCCATTTGCCCTGAACTCCTTCCTTCCTTCCTACACTGAGCTGCCTGGCGGCACTGTGTTGTGCTGGCTGAGCCAGTCCTTATAAAGAAGTTTCTGGAGCCCTGGCCGGTTGGCTCAGCGGTAGAGCGTTGGCCTGGCGTGGGGACCCGGGTTTGATTCCCGGCCAGGGCACATAGGAGAAGCGCCCATTTGCTTCTCCACCCCCACCCCCTCCTTCCTCTCTGTCTCTCTCTTCCCCTCCTGCAGCCAGGGCTCCATTGGAGCAGAGATGGCCCTGGCGCTGGGGATGGCTCCTTGGCCTCTGCCCCAGGCGCTGGAGTGGCTCTGGTCTCGGCAGAGCGACGCCCCCGAGGGGCAGAGCATCGCCCCTGGTGGGCGAGCCGGGTGGATCCCAGTCGGGCGCATGCGGGAGTCTGTCTGACTGTCTCTCCCTGTTTCCAGCTTCAGAAAAAAAAAAAAAAGTTTCTGTTATTGTGTATCAACCAATAGGACTGAGACTTTCTCTGTCTAATCAGAGCTGTGCAGCAATAACTCCATTAGCATCTTTAGCAATCAATCACAGTGCCTCGATCCAGACCAATCAGGACCTTGCTTTTTGGGCCAATCAAATTGGGAAATTTGGAGCCCTCATCTGCATAAGAATGGATCCATCAGGGACCCACATCTGCATAAGAATGGATCCATCAGGGACCCACGGTAGACACTTCTCTCTGTCTAGGTCAGCTATGCTCTGGCTCAGGGAGCGCAGTTCCCTTTCCACTGCAGACTGCAGACTGCATTCCACAGGCGGAGTGCAAACAGAAGACTTCTTGCCGGAACAGAGCAGAGCAGGGTGGACTGGACCCGAGCAGAGCAGAGCGGAACAGAGCCGGGCTGGGGCCTTGCCCGAGAGCCTTTGCTGCTCATCACCGTGCTGTCCCACAGCCGGGCCGTAACCCGACTGAGCTGTCCCCTAGCTGTGCTGTACCACAATTGTGCTGTTTGCCCAGAATAAAGTTTCTTCTTCGCCACACCCCAAATGAGGGTTTCTCTTGGTGTTGAATTGGTGACAGTGACTATCAGTTGACACATAGATGGACTTTTTCTTCTTTTTTTTAGGTTGGATGGACAGGAAACGGTTCTCTGAAAGGTGACATTTGAGTTGAGACCAGAAGTGCCTGAGAAGGGCGACCAGGCAAAGACTTTTCTAGGGTGGTGAACATTTAGTGCATGTCCTTAGCGTTTCCTGTGTTCCATATAGGATCAAATTGTGAGACTTGAATGAAACCATTGTTCTAGTCTTCTTCTGTATACACGTCATTTTCTATTTTTTGGCAGAATGTGTATGTGTGTATGTGTATATGCACATATGTTATATATAGTGCAAATAAATAATAAATATAAAAATAAAAATTTCAAATTAAATACTTTTTTTCAATAGAAAAGTATTATTTCCACATGTGTGATTTTCCTGTGAGGCAAAGCCTCATGCAAAATTCCCTCTTAGGAATATGACCTATGGTTTTTGCTCGGGTGGCTAAACAGATGTGTTGACCATAAGAAAACGGCGTCTTTTGTTGGCCTGCCTCGTGTCCACCTATTGACCATGTGTCTCATGGGAATCCCTGAAGGCTTTTGTAAGCCCCCCTCCTCCCATGAGGGCTGGAGGGCTATGTCTAGTTGATGCTAAATATATATATCGAAGTTGGCTCAGATGGAATGAAGTCTTCGTTCAGGGGAAAATATCCTTTTTTCTAGACCTCCCAAGGAGAAAGCTTTTGTTTTGTTGGTAATGCCATGCCTCTCCAAGACAAGAAACAGACAAATGAAAAGATGAAGCCAGATATCGTTGAATTCTGGGGTGGTGGTGCGGGAGTTTGGTGAGGGTGGGGTTGGAGGTCCCATGGAAAGGTGTCAGGACTGTTGCTTCCCTTACAGACCAGTCTCGGTAGTGACTGTCAAGGCTCTGTGGAAGCACAGTACCCATAGAAGCGGCATTTACTCTCCGCAAAGCTTCCCCTCCCTCCTCGCTGTCCTGTTCCTGCCTCCTGCATTCCGACCCTGTTTGCTCTCTCTTTGGTTAACTCTTCTTCGTGGAGCAGCACTCCCCCCACATTTTCTAGCTCTCGGTGAAAACAAGTCCTCGTGGTGGAGAACAGCTTCACGCATCTTTCTTCACTAGTCCTTTCCCTGCTCCCCACAGGTCTCTTTCAGGACCTTCTTGGTTCATGCTCCGAGGGCAGTGCCAGAGCCCCGACTCTGGGAGGGTGGACCCTCCCGTTTTACCGTATGTCTCGGGTTTGTGGCACCCCCCCCCCCCGCTTCTGCAGGGAAGCGCCCCCTCCGTATTTGTTGGTGCTTCAGTGCAAGTCAGCACATGAGCGAGTGAACTGGACTGTTCTCTGCTTTGGGAGCAAACCACAGATGGGTTGTTTGCCCTTTTTCCCGTAGCCTCAGGATATACAGAAAAGCCCAGACCTGCATTGCTAGCTGCTTCTTGTTTTCTCTTTTTTGTAGTATTGTTTCTCTCTGCCTTTGTCTTTTGCGGGGGATGCTTGTGGCACACAGAAAACACACTGTCTCTTACTCAATTCAAGTGTTTGGAAAGTATCTTTGGGAACTATGGGTGGAGAGTTTTGTGAATTCTACTAATATTTAATCCTTTAAAGGCAGCTGATTTTATTGGTGTGTCACTGTCCTCTGTGGTCACCACTGGCGAATGGAACCAGTTTCTAGACCTACGTTCAAAAGTGAAAGAGCCACAAAGGAATTCTATCCAGATTTCTTGGGGGAAGAGATAGAATTTATCTTACCTGTATTTTGGAGTTACTAAGGACTGTGGGACATCAGATCCTGCCGACACTTGTGGATAATATGCCACCGGAGTAGGAGTTGGTGTCACCAGTTTCTTAATTTTCTCATTGTCTTTACATGACCATTGAAATTTCTGAGGGCGATCACAGGTAGCAAACTAAGTCACTAATAACTAGTGTACTTTCCTGTGACTTAAAACCCTCCTTTCCTTAGGTCAGCTGAGGGGACATCCATGAACATTCTGCACGAGAGGGTGGAGAGATGGTGTCTGGAGGTGAGGAGCAGAGACCCTGGGCCAGTCCCCCCCAGCTGTGGGCCCCGGTCCTGTGTGGCCTTGGGCAAGTCACCTCCCCTCTCTGTGCCGACTCACTTCTTTGTCTCCAATGTGGGACTCCACGGTCCACGCTTGTGGGGACATTAGGAAGATGCAGAGGTTTCTACACATTCAGTTTTAGAGGTGGCTGCCATGCAGTCACTGACATTTAACCATTTGCCATCATTACACGTGTCCTTTCATATATCTCTTCTCCCAAATTCTAGTTCATTGTTAATTTTTGGGTCACACAGAACTGGTGCAGTTTCTTCTTCTCCATAGTATTTGGTAAACTGTATCCTTCCTATTGTGTTTCGCATTAAAGACGTTCGTCATGGTTGGAAGCAATCCATGTTGCAGGGCCAAGACCGAAAGTCGTCTGTTTTTCCACCAAATGCACGCCTGCTTGGGGTTTCACCTGCAGCCAGTCGCTCCTGTACCGGACACAGCTCTGCAGAGGACGCTGGGACCTTGGGTTTCAGGGCTCACTCAGGCCTTTGGCTTCGTTAGTGTACTTTTAAAACTTTGTACTGTATGTCAGTGTGCATATTTCTTGAGTGTGGAATTTTTATTTTCATTTTATATTTTAGTAACTCAGCCCTTCAGACATTGCCTCGTCCTCTCTTCTGACTGCTCTGAATCCCGAGTCAGTCCCAGCTGAGCCTGTGCAGGACCTGGTGCTTGTGTTAAGTAGGATACAAAAACAATCTAATCTTTAACAGTCTGCTCTAATTCTGAGCCTATAGGATCTTAGAATGTGTAACCTCAGAAGTCCTCCTTGTCACAAGCCAATTACCTGCCCTGTTGATGGGAGCTGGCTTTGATATTTGAGCCCTTGACCTCTCTGTTAACAGGGCTTTGGGGATGATGGTGCCTTACTAATTTGGAGACGGGAGGAGGAAGGCAGTGCCCAAGGGTTGCAGCCTCATAGACGTGCAGCTGGTGGGTCCCCGGGATCTCTTTCCAGCCCCTGCATTTCACACTTTGGTGAACAGGTGCAGTGGTCTGTTCGTGGTCACACAGCTGGAAAGACTTAGAGCCACAGGCCCACACGCACTTCTTCCTACTTCACAATGTAAAGGTGACTTCATTGGAAAAGAGAACTTATGCGAGTAATGTTGCTCTCAGCACAGGACATGGGGCACCTGTTGGCCCCTCCTAGAGTATAGTAACAACTGGGCTTTCTGGAGAACAAGGAGAAAGCTGTATTTTAATAACTCCAGGAACTAGGGCTGACATGGTCTCAAGCTCTGATTATGGCAACCTTGTGGGAATCTTGTGTTGACGACCCTTAAAGAGTCTTCCTCTGCCGCCTGCCCGCAGTGTAAGGTGTGGAGAAAGGGAGGGTTGGACAGGTTCACAAAGAGAATCACTGACAGGTTGCAGGGGCCGTACGGCCTCATCGGTTTGCAGCTTGTAAGCTGTGGTCTTCAGCTTGCTGTTGTGCTCCTGCATCCAGCCAGTACTGAGCACCTCCTCTGTTTGTGATGCACGAGGTGTGATGGCGACCAGTCAGGACAGGCCTGGCTGCAGCCCCGTGGTTTGGAGAAGGGCAGAGGTAGGTGCGTGCAGGACAGTGAATGAATACACACAGATTCGCCGAGTCCCGTGAAGGAAGACAGCAGGACACACGGGAGAGCAGAGGTTATGGGGCTCCTCTCCATACTGGGATCGGCCAGGGCCTCCCTGCTAGGGAATACGTGAGCTGAGACGGAGAGGAGGAGACAAGACAGTTCTATTAGAAGGAGCACGTGGACAGGTCGTGAGGTGGAAGGGAGCTTGAGGTCTTGAACCCCCAGGTGTAACTGGTGTCCAGCAGAGTGGTTGGGGGTGCGCTGTGGCACGGGAGGAGGCTGGGGAGGCAGGCAGAAGCCAGACAGGCCAGTCTGGACTAGGCTGGGGACAGGGGTTGTAGCCCCGTGCGGTGGGAAGGCAGCAGGGCTTAGACGAGGGAGAAACATTTAAACTGTGTGTTCCGAAGAAGCTTCAATGGACCCTGAAAACGGGTCTGTGAAGTTCTTTCGCTTCTTTTTTATGCTCCCATTTGTTTATTTCCCAAGTCCTGTTGGGCCCCAGCTGTGTCCTCGATGCCGGGAAACACGCAGGAACAGAAAGGAGCCTGTTCTTCATGGCACTGGGTTCTGGTCTAAATCCTACATCGTTTTCAGGTGAAATCCGTGACGTTCACCGTTCCCCAAATTCGTGAGCACTTTCCGCGGAAGGTAACGCCACGGACAGTTCTGGCTTTGTCTACCTCCGATGCACTCCGCCCCAGAGAGGGCTGCCTAACATCCGGACTCGAACACATTCCATTCCCCCCACAAAATACAGAAAGAGTTATGTCCCTCACCGTTTTCTAAGCTCTTTTTACATATTAATGTTTAATTTTCATTTCCGATCTGTGTCGTAGGCAGTATTACTATCTCTGTTTTACAAACGAGGCGGCTGATTGACATGCGCCAGGAACCCCGTTAGCAAGAAGTGGGACTGGGATTGTTGATCCTGCCATTTTCTGATGGAAATCAGAAAACTGTATTTTTTAAAATCATAAAACCTTTTTCTTTCCTTTTGCATTTGGGATTTCTTGGGAAGTTTAGGGGTGTTTACAGCCAGAGCTAGTGACAATGCAGGACGTCTGGGTGCCTTCTCTCTCTGGGTCCCATCCCGTGGGAGCCCGACTTTCCCTTCATGATTCTTTTCCCGTTGCCTTGTCTGGTTAGTTTAATTGAAATGGAATGTATTTAATTTTATTTAATTGGGTGTTTCTCTCAGTCCTGCTAGACTTTCTATAAGTTCCCTTGACGGAAAACAAAGAACTGGCAGATAGGCACATTGTGGTTTATTGCAAATTTTAAAACCAGTTTACTTGAAATCACACATTTTTCCGTCCCTCCTCTGCAGGATGGCATAATAGTTTGATTTAGCTATTTATAAATGTTTAATTGTATTTTAAACAATAGGATAACCGAACAATAGGCCACAATGTATTGGAATAATAAAACTGGGGGCGACACTATTTAAAACCTAACTTATTCATATATGTGTCCCTTGGGAAAGTCCTTAGGTCACTGTGGATTTTGTTTTCAGGTTGGTAGGAACAGGATACTTATGCTTGGTAGTTCTGCATCTCGGGGATCTAATGATTAGTTGAGAGTAGATTATTTATGTTCCTTCAGAATCCTCAAGCAGATTCTGGCCCCCTTCTCGGGGAAATGTGCCCTCTTCTTCAGTTCTGAGTCTCTGATCATTTGTATTATACAAGCTTGGAACGTTTGCATGTCCAAGCTGGAACCCTCATCACACCTCCCATCTCAACTTCTTCTCTGTGTGTCTGCAGCGTTTCCTGACTGCGCTAACGCTGCTTCTGCAGTCCCGTGTCTTCAGTGAAACTTTTCACGGTTAGTTAGAAGAGAAATCTGGCCTCATCTTTATTTCTGCTTATTTTAGTCTAATGAAATTCTGTCGTACATGGTTTCTCTACTTTAATTCTAAAGGACTAATTTAGTCTGCACATGAAGACTAATACAAGTCTCTCAGTTTTATGCGTGTATTTTGAGCAATGGACTTACTTGGTACAGCAAACATGAGTTACAGTTCAGCCTGTCACTGGACCTTGTGTGTTTTCATTTAGGAAAGAGTTTATCACGTGTGGATGAATATGAAATAAAATGGTATTCGCTTTATGTGGGCTTGCTAGGGCTGCCATAACAAAGCCCCACAGATTGGGTGGGTGAAACAATAGAAATTGATTTTTTCTTGAAATTCTGGAAGCCAGAAACCCAAGATCATAGTATCAGCGGCGTTGGCTTCTGAGGCCTGTCTCCTTGGCTTGTAGATGGCTGTCTTCTCCCTGCGTGTTCACGTGGTCTTCCCTCTGTGTGTCTCCTCTTCAATCAATGTGACTGATACGGCTATCAGTCATATTGGATTTGAGCCCATCCATATGACTTCTTTTTAACTCAATCTGCCCTTTGAAGACATTGCCTCCCAATAGTCATGTTCTGAGCTACTAGAGATTAGGACTTCAACATATGAATCTCGGGAGACACAATTCAGCCGTAATAGGCAAGGGAAGAAAACCTCTGAGGGAGGGGAGAGTGGAGGATATTGTTCATGATCCGGCTTAGAACTGGCAAAGGCATTTAGGGTAAAATTCACAATAATTAGTCTTTTGTCTATACTTGCCCAAGTTTTTGGACCCAGTCAGATCTGAAGTACTAGTTTCTAAATATCTCTTAAGATTCCATGCTTCTTGCTGCTTATTTAGGAAGATGCTTGGAGAAGAATTTTTGTATTCCTGTGTTTGCTGGGTGCGATGCAAAAGAACGGGGCTTGTGTCTAATGGACCTTGGTGTGAATTCAGTCTCTTTTCTTCTGTATGAAGGGGAAGAAAATGGCTTAAAAAGCACCCTTTCCTTGGAATCTTACAAGCTCCGTGACTGTGGACAGGTTAGGTAGCCTCCATGAGCCCTAATTTAGCCATGTCTGTAGTGCTAGGAGGCTCCCCTTGGCTGTTGGCCATTGTCATTGCTGCCTGCTGCAGATGGATACTGGCCCTCTGCAGACGCCTGGGTGGCCCCAGAGCTGTGACCCGACCCCTGCAGGCCAGGTGGAGCAGGAACATTGCTGTCAATACCTGCTGCTTGCGTGGCCTCCACTGCCTGCTCAACTGTTATGTCATGGAGACCATTTGTGGCTTCAGGTGGTCAAATGGAGCAAGATTTCTGTCAGTGTCCCCAGCCTCGTTGGCTGTGTGATGGAGCCCTTCTGTTAGGCAGATGTCATTTCAGGGAAGAGGGATCGATTCCAACTCATCTGGTTACCATAAAATTAATTGTTTCTTACTTCTTCTTTCTACATTTAATTGCCCCAAATAGTTATCAGGAAATTGTTCCTTTTTTTTAATATTCTATAAGGAAGCAAATCGGGAAAGTTTGTGGGGCAGAGATGTCACTGAGCCTGGCACATCAGACTTTAGGATCCATGAACTTCAGTTCTCTCAGAAGTAGGTGCTAAGCTTTTGTCTGTGTTTCCTAGTCCAGAGAGGAGCCACGTCGCAGAGCTTTAGCGAGGAGTAAGAGACACACGTGTGTGTGAGTGCGTGTGTGTGTGTGTTTGAGGCGGGTAAGGGAGAGCAGCATGCCTGCTACATGCATTGTTCTACTGAAATTGAGTTTTTATCCTTTGTGTTGGGATTGAGTTGATATAAATCTCATCGTTCAAAAACACTAGATGGCTTTTGGTATTAGGCTTCAATAGTTCTAGTGATTCAGGTAAATTTTATTTAGCAAAACCATTGAAACAAGTTGACTATAAAGTTCTCTGTCCAGGAATAAAGATTCCCAAGTTCTATTTGGCTCACCTATTTTAATCATTATATAAAAATATCAGAGTACATCCCTGTCGGCATTTGATTTGTTCCCATTTGGCCTGGAAAATTCCCATAAGCTAATCCATCTAACATTGCCTTTCTCGGGTACCACTGCTAGTACCTTCTCCTTTGAATTTTGTATTTATCAGAAATGTGCTTTAGTTGCAACGGACAGACATGTAGGATATTGTTGGAGCATTTACTTTTTCTCTCTCACATGGATTTATTTCCAGAAAACTAATCAGAAAAATGATGGCCAGCATCTGCAAGGTGGTGTCTTTATGACTTTCATCTGGAGAGGAAGAAAGAGCCTCAGTCTCCTGTGTCCATATAGCAAATATCAAGGGAGATTTTAATTGGTTCACCTTGAGTCACATGGTCATCCCAGAGCCTAATATGGTCTGGTAGATGAACTATTGTGGCAAAGCACCTTGTTTGACAGGCCTGCTGACTCCCATGGGCTGGGAGACGGATGGGGTCCCAATGGAGGAGTTGCTTAGCAAACAAACGTGTCTAGTATGGATAATGGGCACTTCAAGTCATCAAGGCACAGGGGTCCCCAAACTTTTTACACAGGGGGCCAGTTCACTGTCCCTCAGACCATTTGGAGGGCCAGACTATAAAAAAAACTATGAACAAATCCCTATGCACACTGCACATATCTTATTTTAAAGTAAAAAAACAAAACGGGAACAAATACAATATTTAAAATAAAGAACAAGTAAATTTAAATCAACCAACTGGCCAGTATTTCAATGGGAACTATGGGCCTGCTTTTGGCTCATGAGATGGTCAATGTGCTCCTCTCACTGACCACCAATGAAAGAGGTGCCCCTTCCGGAAGTGCGGCGGGGGCCGGATAAATGGCCTCAGGGGGCCGCAGTTTGGGGACCCCTGATCAAGGGTTTAGTGTTTATTCTTTCAGTTGAAAGGGAATGGAGGAGGTCACTGTCATGTAACCTAACTGGATCCATTTGGATAGTGTAAGCTGCACATTTAAGATCTGTCTGAGATGAGAAGATGGGGGCACACTGGAAAGGTGGCCATCAGGTGGGAGACATGGGGTATAGACGATCCAACAGTGCAGCATAATTGGTGATTTCTTGGCGTAAAGGCACAAATCGACATGAACGGCCTCTTTTGTTTTTCTGCTAGGCCTAGACGACTGCCTGCAGCAGTACGTCCACAAGTTCGAACGGGAGAAGATTAACGGCGAGCAGCTGCTGCGGATCGCCCATCAGGACCTGGAGGAGCTGGGTGTCACGCGGATTGGACACCAGGAACTCGTGTTGGAGGCTGTCGACCTTCTCTGTGCACTGGTTAGTTCAGGAGAAGGTGTTCTGTACCGGGATGATGTTCTTTAGAACTTTGTTCTCTTAAATCTTCATTGAGCATATTATCATTTTATTAATGATCTGTTGACGTGAACAGAAGACAGTGTAGGAAGGGAAGAAAAGAAATCATTTAACGGATTAAGAGTTGGAAAATTGTGGCCTGTGAGTTAAATTTGGTCTACTATTTTTATAAATAAATTTTTAGTGGGATACAGCCATGCCCATTCATTTTTAAATTTTTTAATTCAGTGAGAGAAGGGTAGGCAGAGAGACAGATTTCCTCATGCGCCCAACCGGGATCCACCCGGCAAGCCAACGAGGGGGTGATGCTCTGCCCATCTAGGGTGTTACTCCATTGCTCAGCAACCAAGCTCTTCTCAGCACCTGAGGCAGAGGCCATGGAGCTATCCTTAGTGTCCAGGGCCAACTTGCTCCAATTGAGCCATGTCTGCAGGAGGGGAGAAAGTGAGAGGAGAGAGAAAGAGAGAGAAGCGAGAGGGGGAGGGGTGGAGAAACAAATGGGTGCTTCTTCTGTGTGCCCTGACCAGGAATCAAACCTGGACATCCACAGGCTGGACCTACGCTCTACTACTGAGCCAGCTGGCCAGGGCCTATGCCTGTTCATTTATGTGTTGTCTGTGCCAGCTTTTATGCAGTAATGGCTGACTTGAGTATCTTTAACAGGGATTGTGGGATTCCCCAAACCTAAACTATTACCTTGCCCTTTATAAGAACAGTGTGACTTGCAATGGAAAAATCTGTTAGTCTAATTTTTAAATCTTTTCTAAAGAATAAAAGGAGGGCGATGAGCCTGAATGAAGATGCCTTCTACATTGTAATGACAAATGGGTTGTTTTCCGTGTCTGTTTTTGTTACTGTGAAAAGCATTTTTATGCTTCACAGGTATTTGTGATATTTAAATAACTGATGCTTGTGCTCGAAATAATCAACCTATGAAATGGTAGCTAAATGGGAAATAATGTGGACTTAGTTCCATTTTGCAGATGACTGAGGTTTGGCTTGACTGTGACAGAGGTGAATCCTGCCAGGTTCTGACTCTTGCATTACCCCCGTGGCTTCGGGGTTGGCTCTTAGGTGTGGGCTAAACGTACCTGTAAGGGCACTGTGTTTATAAACTGGCTGGCATACGGTGGCATCCACATCTGTCTGTCGTGGTGCCATGCTAAGGATGCAGTTTCCTAAACTGTCAGGGTTTGGACAGCCGGGGCGCATTCAAGCGGGGTTAGTCATGCCGTGAGCCTGAGCCAGGGGTAGATACAATGACGTCACTGAGAAGGGCGGGAAAGAATGTGCTCCCGATTATTTTGCCATTGCCGGCCTGTGCTCCGTTGATTATATAACACTTGCTGCGTTGTGCATATTCTTTGGCTTAAAATGGACAGGGCCTTGTCTTCTGCTCTGAGATGCACCGCTCTGGTTTAGGAAAGGAATGGGGAAATTATTTGTGGTTGAGAAATGAGCTGCCACCAGGGAGACACCGTGGCCAAGCGGTGTGAGCGCCGGCCCGGGAGGCAGGCTCTCTGGGTTCCGATCCCGGCTCTGTGCACACGTTCCGCCCTCCGCGACCTCCCGGGAATCGGGGGTGTCCGCTCCCCGCATCTGGGCAGCGCCGTTCCCTGGGCCGTGGCCGGGCACTGGCGTGAGTTCTTGCACTGCCCCGAAGACGTCTCCAAGTCCTGTGTATTATTAAAACTGCATTTTTTAAATTCAGTGAACCATGTTTTGAGTTCACTTGCACTGTGCTTTCTGGGAACAGTGCTTTTCAGTCTTTTCCGCTCTTTTGCACCGTCTCTTTCAGCTTTGCGGTGGGACTGGGAGGACAGGTAAATCTCTTTGAAATCTGCAGAGTGAAGGGGGAAGGAGGAAGGGGGCGCGGGGGGACCGCTGTGTACGGCCACTGCCATAATAAACATCACAGCTGCCGCCCTCTGCGCTTCCCCCTTCCCTGCCCCTCAGACTATTAGGCTGAAATGAACAAAGCTGGACAATCGCCAGAACCTAAAGCTGTGTTTTATCTCCTACAATTTCCTTCTCATTTCCTTTGTAGACAAAGTTCTGACCTCAGACTCGTTCTGGACATGCTTTGTGTGCAGAGGGCCAGCTAATGCCTCTGACAGGAGGGTCACCGGAGGAGGGGTTTGCAAACGAAGGCGCTTTCTCAGGGTTGGGGAGAGTTTTAGAGAGCTTGACTGAAATCTCTATGAGGCTTGAGATCACCTCCTTTGTAAATATTACTAGAATGAACATATTAATTGTACTGTCTATTTAATCCATTTCCACCATAGGGAGCTTTGTATCTATAAATTGGTGGTGATTTTTGGCCTCGGCGACTCCAACCCCAGTGGGCCCTGGTGTCATAAAAGGGGTTTTTATGTAAACTTAGTTTAGCGGATGTTGATGTTATGATGGGCAGGAAATGAATAGAATCAGAAGTAAGGAAAGGGGGGAGGGAAGAACCCAAGCCATTGGAAAGTTTTGGAAACAAATGGGCATGCAGAATGGATAAGAACCTGAAATAGGGAATTGGTCCCGGTTAAGATGTCAAATCCAGTGAGCAGAGGGACCACAAATAGTCGGTCACAGGTAGACAGACGGGAGAGAAGCCGCCCTTTGTGACCGTTGACCTTGGCCGGCTGGAGTGGCGTTGGAGAATGACTTGGATTATGGGACAGAACCAGGACCACTTCCTAGGGCTGAATTTGGAGTCCAAGCCCAGTTTTCTCCTGTCCCTGGGGCGGAGGGCAGCTGGGATAGACGGAGGAGCTGCTCTTCTCAGTAAGACAGCTCTTAGCTACAAGTGACTCTTTCAATGAAAATGCATTAAAATAAAATAAAATTCAGTTCTTCAGTCCAGCTAGCTACATTGCAAATGCTCAATAGCTACTGTGGTCACTGGCTACAGTGTCTGCACAGTGGGGACAGGAAACATTATCATCATTGCAGGAAGTTCTATGGATCAGCGTTAGGCTGGAGGGTATGGTTGAGAGTAATAATGTATAATTGCAGCCCATTTTCTTTGCCAATTCAACCAGACCTAGTTAAGGCCAAGGCAGGAACAGATAAATTTTTTTAAGGTCATTGTAGGCTGAGAAAGTGAACAAAGTTAGAATTAGTCCATGTGTTAAGTGATGCCACCGAAATGTGTGATTAAATGAGATACCTGTAATGTATCTGGCTGCCCAGGGTGCTTGCCCCTGTGATTATTCCTCGTTCATCATTTAGCCACATGGCAAAGCTCACATTAAAAAGTGTTATCCTTTTTTATGGGGAGAAATGATACAGGAGAAATCATATGGCAGTTAGTATTCAACCTGACCTTGCTTATGAGCATAGTCAGTGCCTTCAGGAAAACTGGGAGTATATCTCTCAGGTTGTAACTTAATTGACCCAAGTCAAAAGGATGGTTTTGATTTTGTGCCTCCCAGATTCCTTAACCACGAACGTTGGCTCCTAAACAGAGCAAGTAGGAATGGGAAAAGAAGGTGGAAGAGAAGTTGTGTTAAGTGTTCTTCCTGTCCCTAAAATGGGCTTAACAGAAGGGTGAGAACCTGCCTGTTTTCTTTTCTCCTGTCTCGGGTATCATTTCTCTGCCAGACCAGGAAATGACCCCTGATGGCTAACGTCTAATAAAGTGGCATCTCTGTGGAAAGTTTTTAGTATGTATATAGATTTTCAGAGGCGCTTTTCATTTCTTACCTAGTTTGTATTTTCTTGATACCTTATCTTCAAGCAATTTTTGAAGGAGACAGGTTTTAGGGAAAAGAATAGTGAAAGTAATCAAATCTACTCTGAGAAATTATTCATTTTCTGTCTTTCACTGTGGGACTCCTAAGTCAATAATCCTTTCCTGATTATGTTTCTACAGTAGAGGTTCTTTCGAGCTAGTATAATCAGTTTCTTGTTCTCCTGTTATTGTGCAATGGGGTGGTAGGGGGAGGAATTTCCCTTTCTGACTTTGCTCCTTCCTCTCTTCTTTTAAATATTATTTTTTTATTATAGCTATATCTACCCATCCTTCCAGTCCCATGGTTTGTTTTAGGGAAAGAACAAGAAAAATAAGAGCAAATTGAGTGGAAATGGAAAGAACCAGTCAATAAGAAGCTGCACTCCCCCCTTTATTTTATATTAAAAGTGATAGGTTTATAGGAGATTGAGGTTTAAAACATGCATTTAATCCACTTTGAGTTCAGGAAGTAAATGTTGTGTGTAGTCATGAAAGCCCCGAGTAATTTATGGTGACATTGATCTATAGAAAGCTGGCTTTCCTGCTTTTAGTTCAGAACTCTTGATAGAGTTGGCAGGCTGAGTAATTGACTGAGTGAGGGGACAGTTCCCTTTAATCATAGTCACCAGCCCTTGAGGACAAGCTCTGTCATGTGGGTCTTTTTTTTTTTTTTTTGTATTTTTCTGAAGCTGGAAACGGGGAGAGACAGACAGACTCCCGCATGCGCCCGACCAGGATCCACCCGGCACGCCCACCAGGGGCGACGCTCTGCCCACCAGGGGGCGATGCTCTGCCCCTCCGGGGCATCGCTCTGCCGCGAGAGGCCAAGGAGCCATCCCCAGCACCAGGGCCATCTTGGCTCCAATGGAGCCTTGGCTGCAGGAGGGGAAGAGAGAGACAGAGAGGAAGGAGGGGGTGGGGGTGGAGAAGCAAATGGGCACTTCTCCTATGTGCCCTGGCCGGGAATTGAACCCGGGTCCTCTGCACGCTAGGCCGACGCTCTACCGCTGAGCCAACCGGCCAGGGCTCATGCGGGTCTTTATTCACTTGTGAGGCTGGTTCTCTGAACTGAAAAAGCCATGATGGAAATCCATCTTTTGATGTTTGTCTTCTCCACTGAAGGACGGCATCATGGTTCGGTTCCTAGGAAAGGACAGGGAGGGGGGAAATGAATGTGAGGTTTAGATAGAATGTTTCTGTCAATACTGAGCACTCATTTTAATCGCGAAATTTTTGGTTTATTTTTAAGGTTTGCGGAAGGGTTTTCAGTTAATAGATCTGGAAGATTTTTTTTTTTTATATTTGTACTTGACTCAAATTTTCTATCTAAACTTTAAAAATTACTTTTTATTTTACTGAGGGGCAACATACATTTAAACATCATATAAAATCTAGTTAAGTTTTTATTAAGATAAAGTCTTATTGTTATTATATAACATTGTTCATCTTGCTCTCCCCCCCGCCCCCAATAAAACACCATAAAGAACTCCCTGGTATATTTGTGCTTTGTATAAATTGATTTGTGTGTGTGTGTGTGTGTGATAGAGAAAGAGAGAGGGACAGATAGGGACAGACATAGAGGAAGGGAGAGAGATGAGAAGCATTAATTCTTTGTTGTGACACCTTAGTTGTTCATTGATTGTTTTCTCATATGTGCCTTGACCGGGGGGCTACAGCAGACCGAGTGACCTCTTGCTTGAGCCAGTGACCCTGGGCTAACGCTGGTGAGCCTTGCTCAAACCAGATGAGCCTGCGCTCAAGCTTGCGACCTCGGGGTCTTGAACCTGGGTCCTCCACATCCTAGTCCAACGCTCTATCCGCTGTGCCTCCGCCTGGTCAGGCAGCATTTTTTTTTTCTTTTTCTGCAAGGGAGGCTAGACAATATTGTCACATGAAATTGATCTTTTTTTTGAAGCACCCAAGTAAGTTGGATGTGGTTCAGAATGAACACAGGTTAGAAGCTCCCGAGACGGAAATGACATTTGAGGGGAATTGACATTTAGTTAGTACTGGTCTGTTTCTGTGTGACAGTCTCATCGATGGAAGTTCGTCTGTTCAATCCCTACTTTATTGTCTGCTGTGCTGGAGGTGCCGCTGTGAACGACAGGCATGGCACCCCTTTGACACAGACCTGGCACCCCAGGGAGGAAGACAACAGCAGATAAGGTGGTTCTGGGAGATGACAGGTGACAAGTGAGGTGCCAGCAAGTGACCTGGGAGATATTTGGCAATGTATGGAGACAGTTTTGGTTGTCACAGCTGGCTTGAGGTGCTACTGATACCTGATGTGTATAGACCGGCTAAACATTCTACAATGTCAGGAGTCTTCCCCCCACAATCCAAACCAAGAATCACCGGACTTTCAATGTTGGTAGGACCCAGGTTAAGAAACTTTGCTCTAGATGGTTCTGGAAGCCTCAAAGAAGAGGGGGACCCTTGGGCTTATTTGGATGTAGGTGGTAAGGTGCTGTGCCTGCCAGGCTTTGTCAGAGAGGCATTTTGAAAAGAGGAACTAGCAAGAACAAAGTCCTCGAGCAGGAGCTGGCTGTGGGAGGTCACTGTGGCCACGTGGGTGAGGTCAGCACTGCGGGTGGACGACAGAAGGCTTGGTGGCCGCTACAGGTTCCTCAGTGGGCTCTTGCGTTATCATGAGATTTTGGACATTGTTCATTGTTTTGCATTTTTTCACTTGCTTTTATTTATTACAGAATTATGGCCTTGAAACCGACAATATGAAGAACTTGGTCCTGAAATTGCGAGCATCGTCCCACAACTTACAGAACTACATAAGTAGCCGGCGGAAAAGTTCAGCCTACGATGGGAACACGTCCCGCAAGCCCCCTAATGAGTTCCTGACGTCTGTGGTGGAGCTCATTGGTGCGGCGAAGGCCTTGTTGTCGTGGCTGGACCGGTGAGTCACGGGCGTGCTTGACCGTCCTTTGAAAGGAGGGCCCGATACTTTGTCTTAGGAAAATGACCAACCGTTATCCCTTTCTTGTCCCCTCCACTGGACCTGTCTAGGAATTATTCTTGTGTCAGTGGCAGGTTTTCGGGTCCCCTTTGGAATTTATTTATTGAGAAGTGACTAGCAGGAACAAATTAACCTCAGCTTAGAGAAGAATGAAACAGCTTAAGTTGTTTTTGTTTTTTTTTTTTTCTTCATTTTTCTGAAGCTGGAAACAGGGAGAGACAGTCAGACAGACTCCCGCATGCGCCCGACCGGGATCCACCCGGCACGCCCACCAGGGGCGACGCTCTGCCCCCCAGGGGGCGATGCTCTGCCCATCCTGGGCGTCGCCATATTGCGACCAGAGCCACTCTAGCGCCTGAGGCAGAGGCCACAGAGCCATGCCCAGTGCCCGGGCCATCTTTGCTCCAATGGAGCCTTGGCTGCAGGAGGGGAAGAGAGAGACAGAGAGGAAAGCGCGGCGGAGGGGTGGAGAAGCAAATGGGCGCTTCTCCTATGTGCCCTGGCCGGGAATCGAACCCGGGTCCTCCGCACGCTAGGCCGACGCTCTACCGCTGAGCCAACCGGCCAGGGCAAGTTGTTTTATCATGAGGTTAAACATTAATGGTTGTTTGGTTGTATGAAGGCAGTTAGTTGACTTCTGAGGGGACGTTGTGTGTTTTTTTAAAATTTTCTATTTTCTATTCTGATTCTTGTTCTGTGTGTTACTTGAGCGGAAGCAGTCACACAGTGAATAATTTAAGGTAGCTTGTTGAGGAGCTCTGCTTGTTAGCATAATGTAGGATCCCAGGGGGTTCTCCTCTCCCACCCCCCACATTTTTATTTTTTATTTTATTTTTTTTTAAATTTTTATTTTTTTTCATTTTTCCGAAGCTGGAAACGGGGAGGCAGTCAGACAGACTCCCACATGCGCCCGACCAGGATCCACCCAGCATGCCCACCAGGGGGCGATGCTTTGCCCCTCTGGGGCGTCGCTCTGTTGTGTCCAGAGCCATTCTAGCGCCTGAGGCAGAGGCCACAGAGCCATCCCCAGCGCCCGGGCCATCTTTGCTCCAATGGAGCCTCGGCTGCAGGAGGGGAAGAGAGAGACAGAGAGGAAGGAGAGGGGGAGGGGTGGAGAAGCAAATGGGCGCCTCTCCTGTGTGCCCTGGCTGGGAATTGAACCCGGGACTCCTGCAAGCCAGGCTGACGCTCTACCACTGAGCCAACCGGCCAGGCCTCCCCCCTCCACATTTTTAAAGAGAATTTTTGTTGCTTTCCAGGGCGCCATTTACAGGGATCAACGATTTCTCAGTCACAAAAAACAAAATCATTCAGCTTTGCTTGGACCTGACCACTATAGTCCAGAAGGTCAGTACCTCCTATCTGGTTTTTTTTTTTCCTCCCTTTTCTCTTTCTCTTTCTCTTCAAAGGGTTGACATGCAGGTTTGAAGTATCATTCTTTCTCTCTCTCCATTTTTTTCCCCACCTTAGAACTAGGGAGAGAACAAAGCCTTTAGATTATAGGCATTGTATAGATGGTTCCTAAAAAAATAACCAGTGGCCTTTGCCCCAAAGATTACCTTCTCTTATTTTAAAGTAGTCAAGCTAATCATCCTGTACTTTCTCTAAAATGTTAGAATACTTCACTTTTTTTTTTTTGTATTTTTCCGAAGCTGGAAATGGGGAGGTAGTCAGACAGACTCCCTCATGTGCCCGACCGGGATCCACCCGGCATACCCACCAGGGGGCGATGCTCTGCCCATCTTGGGGCGTCGCTCTGTTGCAACCAGAGCCATTCTAGCGCCTGAGGTAGAGGCCATGGAGCCATCCTCAGTGCCCGGGCAAACTTTGCTCCAGTGGAGCCTTGGCTGCGGGAGGGGAAGAGAGAGACAGAGAGGGAGGAGAAGGGGAGGGGTGGAGAAGCAGATAAGTGCTTCTCCTGTGTGCTCTGGCCAGGAATCAAACCCAGGACTCCTAGTAACTAAATTTTGCTATAATTTTTCTTCTTAGTTTTCTTTTCATTTTGACCTCTGGTGGTTGGGTTTATCAGTCAGGATGAGCTAGGCAATGATGCAGTAACAAATAGCCCAACCTCAGCAGTTTATTTTTCGATTATCCAGACCAGTGGTAGTCAACCTGGTCCCTACCACCCACTAGGGGGCGTTCCAGCTTTCCTGGTGGGTGGTAGCGGAGCAACCAAAGTATAAATAAAAAGATAGATTTAACTATAGTAAGTTGTTTTATAAAGATTTATTCTGCCAAACTGAATGAAAATCCGACATAAAGTACTTGGTAAGTAATTATTATTTTATGCTTTAACTTGCTATAACTCTACTTTATAAATTTTATAAAGTAAAGTTACTTCCCTACTTTATAAATCGCCATTACTGTGGAACCAGTGGGTGGTTAGAAAATTTACTACTAAGAGAGACACAAAAGTGGGCGGTAGGTATAAAAAGGTTGACTACCCCTGCTCTAGGTCCAAATGGGTCAACGTGGGGATCTGCTCCGCTTGTCCTCAGGTCAGGCTGTAAGCTGGTGGAACAACCAGGAGCTCATGTTTCTTGTGCCCTGGCAGTGGATCAAAGAACCTTGGAGGGTTTCACACTGAGAAAAGCTCTGGTGTGGAAATGACATGTGTCCATTTTACTCACAGTTCATTGGCCAGACCTAGGGCCACGAAGATTTGTATCAGTTAATCTGTAACTTAACTAGATTCCGAACTTTCAAAAATTTCCTTATTAGACTATCAGCTCTTAAGGTCACATATTCCACGGCACCTAGCAGACACCGTACAATATTTTTAATTGAATTGAGGCTATAAAGTAAAAGAAAGAGGCTGTTCTTTTTTCACATTGCACCTGGTTCCAAAAGTCTATTTCTACATTTGTTCCCACTGCTGATTTGGCAACAAGGAAAAAACATCCTCTTCTCAGTCCTGCCTATGCCGTGTAACAGGTGCAGTTCGGAAAACCCGCGTGCTGTCTGTCCATTCGTTCCGAGAACGTGAAGAGTGAAGTTTGGCAGGGCATGGGGCAGCTGTTTGAGGTCCAGTCTGAGCAGCCATTGGACTTGAGGCGCTTGTGACTTCACCACAGGCTTTTGAGGCCATGTTCTTAGAAAGGAGCTCAGAACCACCAAAGTGGCTCTGAGTGTCTGCTCCTTTTTATGATACATAGTTTTGACAAAAACAGTTCGATACCACTTGTGATACATTAGTCATATAACCACCGAGTCCTGGCATGTGTGCTGGAAGACATTTATTTAATGTCTGACATTTATTTCTCTGACACCTTGCACTTGCTTTTCCTTCTCTGCTTCCCTCTCCCCACTCTATTCTGCCGCCTAGTTTGACTTTTTAAAAATAATTTACATGCGATCAATTAAAATGACAGTGTCAGAATTAAAGTTAAACATTTTAATTAGCAAATGGGAAAGTTTTGCTCATGAATGTGTCAACTGATGGTCACTGGCACCAATTCAATGGGGTGAAATGAAGGAGGAAACTTGACTCTGCCAAACAGCTCAATGGTGATACAGCTCAGCTATGAGGCAGCCCTGGGACCAGGGCCTTCTCTGGCTAGACAGCTCTGCTATGCTCTGTGCTGGTCTGCTCTGGCCTGTGCTGGTCTGCTCCCCTCCACATCACTGAGACCATCACTGAGACATTCACTGCTTCAGCTCAGCTGGAGAAATGCAGCCTTCAGTCTTCCATGGAGAGGAAAAGTGCACTCTCCTGAGCCAGAGGGGAGCTGGCTTATATAGAAGTCTTTGCCCCTGGTCCTTGATTGGTCTGTCCTCATGTAAATGAAGACTCCAAAACCTTGCAGTTTGATTGGTTCAAAAGGCACTGTCCTGATTGGTCAGAATAGAGCTGGTTGCTCAGAGTTGTGCAGCTCTGATTGGATGGGAAATGCCTCAGTCCTATTGGTTAGAATAGGAGTCCAGGAACTCCTTTATAAGGGCTGGCTCAGCTGGCAGAAACACAGTGCAGGCAGGCAGTTCAATGAAGAGGCATGTAATTTAGTGCAGGCCTCTCCCTGAAATGCAGTTTGCATGAGAGTGCTATATATGGAAATGGCTGCTAGGCTCTGTTTTTAAAAAAAATGTGAGCTTAATTAACCACTGGGAGCGCTTTTTAGTAGATATCTTCTTTCTCATGGTTCACAGGTACCTCTATGTTTTATTTAAAGGGTCCTAGACTATATGACTGATTCAGTGTAGGGAAAGTGACGAAATTGAAGGCAGGGGTGGTGTTTGCTTTCAGAGGACCAGTCTGCTTTGCCTAAGCAGGTTGACATTGGCTTTGTCGGTATTTAGACTGTTCCTTCCATAAATATTTATTTAACACTTAAAATGTGTCTACCGCTCTGCTAGACAGTGGGGATATCAGTGAATAAACATGAAAAAATCCCCGACCTCATGGAATTTGCATGCAGTCTCTGGGGGAGAGAGAAAAGGAAAAGATAAATAAGCAAAATACCTATCAAGTTAGGTGAAGTTTGAGAAGTTGGTACAGGAAGTATTGAGTGGATTCCAGTCCTAGATACATGGCTAGAGTAGCCCTCACTGAGAAGCTGACATTTGGGCACTCCAGCCAGCATGACTGTGCTTGTCTGGACAGAATGGGCTCACTCCATTGTCTCAGATGGTGTTTTCCCTATAGCCATAGAGGTGATGGTTGGATGATGATAAAAAGATATCTCCCCCTGGTAGGTTGAGGTCTGGATCTGGTCATGTTAGGAGAAGGACAACAAACTGTCCCTTCTTCCTGGAGCCTCACATGATTAATGGTGACTTCTAAACATATGTTTAGATGAATGAGTTAACACTTGACAAAGAAGGTGATAAGAATGTCTTTTAGGAGAAATTTAACCCAAACTTAAGAGGTGTAAGAGGTATTGTTTTTGTTTGTTTGTGGTTTGTTTTTATTTTATTTTCCCTTTGGTGTTCCTTGACCATATGCATCAGAGACAGATAGGTTCAAATCCTACCTCTACCATTAATTAGCCCCAGGACCTTGGACAAGTCTCTGAAAGCTAATGCACCTCAATTTTTTTTCATCCGTAAATTGGAAATGCTAATATTTACCTTAACCAAGTGATTTGGTGGGATTTCTACAGGGTACTATTGAGGAAGAAAAATGGGGGAAAAGTGTAATACAAAGACAGGGCAAACAAGAAATTTTATATGTATGTATATCTGTATTTACAATATATACATGCATCTAAAAACTATACACAAAGGAATATATAAACAAAATGGTCATTTTGGAAGAAAAATGGAGTTTATCTTAGGGAAAGACATTGAGAGGACACATGGATGCCAAGTCAAAGAATATATATATATATATACACACACACACACACACACACACACACATATATATATGCTTGTTTACGAACAGCATGTTCATCACCACACTTACATACTCACCTAAAATGAAAAATAGAGAAGTAATATAAACTGTCAAAAAAAATATCTACCTCTAGAGGTTGTTAGAAGATTAAATGAAATACAACATATGTAAAGCACTGTGCCCGTTTAAGAAATAGTAGCCTATTGTAAGAAATATAAAAATCTTGCATTATATGGGGTTTCTGGAACCAAATTTGATTTTTTAAAGAGAGGAAGTTATCAAATGTTTCTTTTATATTCTGGTATATTTTGATTTATTTAAATTTAAACAATCTTTGAGGATTAAGCCAGGCAATGTATAAATATATATGGGAATATGATTGTATGAACTTAGATTGAAAAACCGTGATGAGCTCTTGATGACCATGTGTTTTCTGTTGTGGTTGGAGAACATAGGTGTTTTGGCAAATAGCAATATTTGTTCATGCACACACGTTAGAAATGGTAGCTTCTATTAAACAGTAAGTAATGCGCTGACGTCTGTTCCAATGTCTGTGCAATGGCGGCAGCAGGACCAAACTGAGCTCACCCTCTCACAACCGGGCGAAGTGCAATCTTTCTCTGCACTTCTTGGCAGAAGATCTGTTGACCGTTTCAGAAGACACCCGTCTTTTCCATTCATTCTCTTTACCTGGGGAATCGAAGGAAGAAAAGCTGCATCTTTCTTGCCAGTGGCAAGAAGCATGTTCCACTGGGGCCTTTATCTTTTGCGCCCCCGTCTATGAAGACAGACATCTGGTCCTTCTTCTCCGTTCTCTGTCCCTTTCCCCCTAGTAATGTATAAGGCTTCCAAAATGAAGGAAGGGTCTAAAATTCTGTGATTCTACATGTGTGAGGAAACCGTACACTGTGTAAGCACACACTGGCTACAGCCCGCACCCAGCCCACGGACACGTCTTCTGTCCAGTGTCCAGGCTAGCATCTCCGACGAAGGGAACTGAGGCGGGAAGGGGTTGCAATATATACCGTCAGTTTATCCTCTCAAAGCTGCCATGACGTGAAAGCTAGAATCACACCGGTGAGAGACAAAAATGACAGTGGCAGGTGCGGAGTCGCAGTGTGGAAAGAAGGGAGAAACGGAAGGCCCAAGAAAACAGAGTGGAGACAAAGAGAGCCATGAAAGCAGGGAGGAGGAAGCCAGGAGGTCACTTCTGGAGTGCCGGTTGTGAACCCATTGTGGACTATGTGCTTGATACATGCAGCATGTACAATCCTCAACAGGTGTCTGAGGCAGAGTATCACCCCGGATTTACAGAGAGGGAAACAGAGGCAGGGAGAGGTTAGAGAGGCTGTCCAGGTCCCCCAGCTCATGAGAAGGCGGAGGAAGGCAGGGCACAGAGAGACAGGGCACCTCATAGCTGCCCAGGCTGGGTCACTGCCAGGTCAGCTGGCCCGAGTCCGCTGACCCAGGTGTCCAAGGAATGTGACGAAGCTCAGCTGCCATTGCCTGGCTCATGGGGAGGTGACTTGGTTCTAGGACTCCGTTTTCCCATCCCGCGGCCTTCATGCCCAGCAACATGAAATCACACCTGCAGCTGCTTCCTCTCAGGAGGAGTGGGTGTGGGAACCCGCGCTCATGATGGCAGAAGGTGAAAAGGGAGCCGTTTCACACGCCGACTTGGACCATGCAGGATGGCTGGAGTGTTCCTCTCTCCCAATCGCCCTGTCACCACAACGAGAAAGCCATTTTGGGGGGAGGCATCTTGGATCCAGCAAAGAATCAAGTATGGGGAACCGTGAGGTCACACATCCACCTTCCATCTTGGGCACTGGTTTCTGGAGAGGAGATCCCTGCCTGCCTGTGATTATCGCACAATGGTGACAGTGCTCGTGGCGTTTTCGGCATTGTACCGAAAGACCACCAATACAAAGGATTAGTCCATTTGCAGCTTAAGACTGCAATAGGACCACAATAGAACTGCAGTATGTATTCTGTTTTCCTAAAGGTGACATTTATTTAATAATGCATCCGTCAAGTGGTGGTAACAGGGGCTGAGCCATCATGGCGGTTGTCAGTTTCATGCCATGCACAAATTGGAAGAGGAAAAGAGCATTTCTGAGCTCTCAATTACTCATGTTTTACAGAGCTTGCTCCTGCAGTTTGAATTTATATCAGGCTCACGCATATGAAGAGACATGTCTAAATTTCTTTTTATAAGCCTTTTCTCATTTGGGTAAATTTTGGGAGCAGTAAGCAACCATTATTGTTTCTCACATTTTCTTTTCTGCATAGAGAATTTTTAAAAAATGCTAAGGGGACACTGAGAATCTGATTATGAAATCACACAGGGTAGAATTCGGCAGCTCTTTCCCTACCCGCTCCTGCATGGCCTCACGTGGCTTTTTTAACAAGTTTTTCTTCTTTAATTTTTCTTTATAATTTATTGCGTTGACATGGTTTCTCGGGTCTAAAAGGACTTTCTGATTGAAGGGAAACGCTGACAGGGTTGACATCCTTCATGTATGTAAAATAATCAGCACTTTCCTTAGACTGTCCCAGTTTGGGATCTTACCTGATGGAGCTGAATGAACTCTGAAGAACGGGGTGGGTGCCCCCTTTCTGCTGCGTGCGCCCCGCCCCCTAGGTGGGCGTCCTCTGCTGCAGTCCGGTTCGGGAAACGGGGAGAGTTCTGCCCTGGTGGTTTCACTCCGGCTGCTCCGGGCAGAACAATGGTGATTCCTGTAATCAGCTAAGTGGGTTCATACAGTTTCAAGTCTTTTGTTCTTGAACTGAGTAAATAATGCTTTGCATTCCAACCCTTTATTTAATGTCATTAATAGCATACCTCAAGACCACTTTTTTTTGGCACTGCGTTAAATGAATGTTTTGTTGAGGCTTTTTCATCTATTAAGGACAGAAATACCTGATTTAATCTCAGTGGTGCTTAAAATAAACTTTTGTGGCTGAGCCGTTATTGCAAAGCTATTCTTATAGGCAGGCCCAGAGCTAAAGACGTCTGGGTGGTTGGCCCGGTGCTGGCTGAGCCCGGAGTCACAGTTGGGAGCCATCGTCGGGTTTCGTGAACTTGGACTTCCGGCTTACTACGCTCCACACAGTCTGGGCAGTGGGTGGCTTTCAGCTCCGTGTTTTTGTAGGTTTTCAGATTAATCGATCAGATGGGTTTTCTGGGATGATAAGTGGTTTGGGTCAGCATTGAGGAGAGCTTTAGGAGGAGTCGAATGGCTGCTCCATTCCCACTCTGCCCTCTGTCTGTCTGGGTCCCTTCCCCATCCATCCATCCGTCCAGGACTGCTCAGACTACTGGGTGGGGGTGACATGTCAGCGATCATCTCAACACCAGAAAATACCTAGAGAGCTGAAGCCATCAGTTTTTGAAAGTTTTTTGTTCTCATACTTAGTTTTCATTTTTCTTCTTCTCCCTTCTTTAGGATTGTCTTGTAGCAGAAATGGAAGATAAAGTTCTAACCATAGTAAGTATACATTCTTAGTTATTATAAAATTCCTTTTCTCCAAACAGTGAGCATTAACATTAATTAAAGCACATGTACTGTGGTCAGGACATACTTTGAAATATTGGCTTTTGGGATATGGGCCTATTAATTTAGATGGAAAGGGAAGAATAAAAGTTATTTAACAAAACCAACTACTGCAAAAATTCTGGTGTTGAACTTGGATATATGGAAGGGGTCTCTCTTTTGCTTTCTTTTTCCTTTTTCCTATGAACATTTTATCAGTGTGCAGATATACTTAAATTAATAGCTAGTCTATTAATCTGGGTTAAACCAATCTGCAAAGTTCGCTTTAGGACCATTTTGATTTAAGAAAAAATTCTTGGCAATAACTCTCTGATGGAGGGGAGTGTACTGTGACTGTTGAACAGTATTTTGTAATGATTCATCATCACTTCCTTCCTTTGACATAAGCCAGCCTGTGCTCTTTTGATAAGGCCCTTCCTCCTACTGATGTTGAGGAATTTAGCAATGAATCTGCTATAAATATATTTTCCATAAATAGGGAGGCTAAACAAATTGGAGGAATTTAAAAAGTGTCATTTGTTGGATTCTCCCCATTGGGAAAATAAAAATCACTCTTTGGAATTTCCTGATTGTTTTGGTTGTTTAATTTTGAAAGGTCAGATGGATCTGATTGAGGGAAACACCCGCATGTATGCACGGTGATTTCTGCGTGGTGGAGGTTTAAGAAGGATCCTCACGTTGTCTCTAAAAGGTTACGTTGTCACTGTTCAGCATTCAAAGAATGTGAGCGTCCCCATCATCAAAAAGATCGTGGACCTGAATTTAAAATGCAAAACTAGAAAACTCCTAGAAAATAAACGAGAAATTCTAGGTGACCTCAGGTTCGGCAGTTCGTTTTTAGATAGAATACCAAAAGCATGAGCCACCAAAGGAGAATTGATAAGGCAGACTTCATTAAAATTTAAAACTCTGCCCCATGAAATGTGAAGCTAAGAGAAGGAAAAGGTAAGTCCCAGAATGGGAAAAAATATTTCAAAAACACCTATCGAATAAAGGATCGTATCCAAAATATACGAAAAACTCCTAAACTCAGTAAGAAAACACCACCATAATAAAAAGTAAGCAAAAGATCTGAACAGACACCTCACCATAAAAGTTCTACAGCCGGCAGGTTAGGATCTGAAAAGATGTTCAACATCATATTTCATTAGGGAACTATAAATTAAAACAACAAGATACCACTGTGCACTTAGAATAACTAAAATTTAAAACGTGACAACACCAAGTGCTGACAAGAGTGTAGAGCAGCAGGAACTCTCACCCGTTGCTGGTGGGAATGCAAGATGGTGCAGACATTTTGGAAGACAGCATGGCAGTGTCTTACAAAACTAAGCATACTCTTATCCTATGATCTAACAGTTGCAATCCTAGGTATTTACCTAAATGAATTGAAAACTTGTATCTACAAAATCTTGCACAGAATGTCATAGCAGCTTTATTCATAATTGCCCAAACTTGGGAGCAACCAAGATTTCCTTCAGTAGGAAAATGGGTGAACTGTGGTATATCTAGAATCATACAGCCTAAAAGAGAACCCTAATGTCCACTACAGACTTTAGTTAAAAATCATTTCTCAGCATTGGTTAATCAACTGTAACAAATGCAACACACTAATGGAATAAGTGAATATCTTGTTATTAACTACATTATAACTATTGGAAACTGGGCAGAAAAAAAAGTATATAAGAACTCTGCAGTTACTGTTCAATCCTTTTATGAACCTAAAACTGCTTTAAATAAAGTGTATTTAAATAAAACAGGTGCAGGAAAAAAAAATTAACCTTGTCAATATTTGGTATATAGAGAATATGAATAATCACTGAAAAAATTACAGGTATTGTAATCAGTGATTCTCATGAAGTACCTTAAGGGGATTCCTGCCCAGCTGTGCTCGTTAGTGGTTGTAAAACGAGACACCATAGAAAAACTTGCAGTTTTTAAACAAAGCTGAAATAGTAGCACCATTTCTACAGGTTGCAAATATGGAGTCCAAGTGCCATTGAGTTCACTGAGCAGTACTATCAGAATGATTGCTGACCAGAGCTAAAGATAATAGGTCAAATGCATTTCTTTTATTTTTATTTTTTGTCTTTTTCTGAAGTGAGAAGCGGGGAGGCAGAGAGACAGACTCCCCGCACACACCCGACCGGGATCCACCCGGCATACCCACCAGGGGGTGATGCTCTGCCCATCTGGGGGGTTGCTCCATCACAGCTGGAGCCATTCTAGCACCAGAGGCGGAGGCCATGGAGCCATCCTCATGACCTGGGCCAACTTTGCTCCAGTGGGGCCTTGGCTGCGGGAGGGAAAGAGAGAGAGAGAAAGGAGAGGGGGAAGGGTGGAGAAACAGATAGGTACATCTTCTGTGTGCCCTGGTCGGGAATTGAACCTGAGACTTCCACACGCTGGGCTGACGTTCTACTGCTGAGCCAACCGGCCAGGGCAAGTGCATTTCTTTAAAATGCAACTTGAGAGAAACTTGGTTAATGAATGAGCCTTTCCTGAATTTTTGCCTCTCCAACGCCAGGTCAAGGTTTTAAACGGCATCTGTGATAAAACCATCCGGGCCACCTCGGACCCCGTCATGAGCCAGTGTGCGTGCCTGCTGGAGGTGCACTTACCGAACGTCAAACCCGGGGAAGGCCTGGTAAGCGGTCCAGCCACGCACATTTTCAGATGAGGGTGCATGGCCTTCATTTTTATAAGCCAGTTTTGTACTGTTATATTTTATACATGTAATTCCTTATTGCTGTCACTATAATTCCGAATCGAATTACATCAGGCCACCTTCTATCGTGTAGTTAGGAATTTGCCGTCTTGAACTGTTGATAAATGTTTTATGTCTTCAAAATGTAAAAAGAAATACAATTTAGGAACTGTCCACTCCTCCCTTGAAGGAACTGTCTTAACAAAGTTTTATTGTTAGGGCTTAGCAGTGCAAGGAACTAGGAAACGTTTACGCAAGGGAAAGACGGCTCTGGGTGCCGAACAGCCTGTGTTCAGAAAGTCCCTGTGAGCACTGACGGTGGCTGTGAGGGGAGGCCGCCCGGAGGAAATGATTCCTAAAGAACGTTCGGTAGTGTTTCGTCAGTAACATACAAGCTCTGTAATAATAGGCCCTGAAAGTACATGCAGGGAGATGTCTAGCTACCCGGATCCGCACCTAGACACCTAACCTCCCAGTCCCCAAGCAAGCAGCCCACGAGATTCATTTGCTGAAATTTAAGTGAAGAAATTTCCCATTGATACCTTAGGCTTTGTGTCAGTGTTGAATCCCAGCCCTGAAGTCACTGAACCTCGTTACATGTCAGTTTTCTCGTCTGTCCAAAGTGAGTAATGATATAGTAACTGCCTCCATAGGGTTGTTGAAAGTGTTTGGTTAGATCAGGGGTCCCCAAACTACGGCCCGCGGGCTGCATGCGGCCCCCTGAGGCCATTTATCCGGCCCCCGCCGCACTTCCGGAAGGGGCACCTCTTTCATTGGTGGTCAGTGAGAGGAGCATAGTTCCCATTGAAATACTGGTCAGTTTGTTGATTTAAATTTACTTGTTCTTTATTTTAAATATTGTATTTGTTCCCGTTTTTTTTTTTTTTTTTTTTTTTTTTTTTTTTTTTACTTTAAAATAAGATATGTGCAGTGTGCATAGGGATTTGTTCATAGTTTTTTTTATAGTCTGGCCCTCCAACGGTCTGAGGGACAGTGAACTGCCCCCCTGTGAAAAAAGTTTGGGGACCCCTGGGTTAGATGGTGGATGCTGAGCTCCAGTGGCTGCACACATAGTACATGTGCAGGAGTTGGTGGCTAGAGCTACCATAGCTGCTGTTGATGATGATGATAACGAGGAGGAGGAAGAAGAGGAGGAGAGGAGGAAGAGGAGGAGGAGGAAGAAGAGGAGGAGAAGGAGGAGGGCCTAGCCGCCGTGAGAATATCAAGGCATTTTCTGCTCCCAGATAGAAAACCAAAACACAACCACATGTCGACAAGCCTTCATTCTTAGGAAGTAGAAATGTGTCTACAGAGACTGCACGGCTTCAGTCAATGACGATGAGAACAGCCTGGACAGGGAGGGCTCCCCAGCGGTGGGTTCATAGTGATGAGATGGTAAGGCTATATGATCATACGCTCTGGGCAGAGGAGTAGCACATGTGGGGAGAAGCTGGTCACTCTGAGAATGAGAGGAACCAGAACGGAGAGGACTGTGGAGAATCGTGAAGGGGGGGGGGTCCTATTTCAGGAGATCCTCATCACAGAGCGTGTGGGTGGCCGAGCAGGGCAAGGTCGGGTCCAGATGGTTGCCGGGGGGCATCTGCGTTATTGTGGTATTAATGCCAGGGCGAGGAACTACTCTGCCCAATCTACTTTTTGCTCTCTTTTCCTATCCTATAAAAATTATAAACATTTTTTATATATGATGTGCCAGACTGCAGAAGCGTGTCCTCGACGACATGGCAGACTTACCTCTAAGTTTGCCTGGCAGGCCTTTTAGGAAGGAATGTATTTGTCCTATACTTCCCTTAAAGTGGAAGGGTGCCGGCTTCTCGCTTACTTCCTATGTGGTGTTATTTAACGACCTTCCTTCCTACATGCTGGTCTGGGTTGTTAGTGGCCTGAGTAAGTCACCCTGCAGTGACTGCTGATACCAAATTTAACTGACTGTATTGTGTGATGCCACAAAGAGATGCTCAGGGGAGAAGAGTCCCTGTTTGAAAGGCCTCATTCATTCTGCAGGACTGAGAAGATTCCTTCCGAGTCCCCAGAGTTACGGCAAAATTTGATGTGCCTGGTACACAAATGACGGCATCAAAGAGATCTCGTTTCTGATTTCTTTCACTAGTATTTCGGTTTGTTCAGTTGCCCTTCACGGCTCTTAGGATCTTGTTCCACAATGTTTCTGGAGGCTTAAAAATGAGCATTGTGCTGCAGGGACTGCCTTTAATGTTTTATAAGTTCAAGTCACACTTGCGGCTGTTGTTTTAGACATTGGAGTTAATGTATTTGTGACTCACTCTAGGGCATGTACATCAAATCTACCTACGATGGATTGCACGTGATTACTGGAACCACAGAGAATGTAAGTACCTGTTCGTTCAATGTAAAAGCTATTGCATATTTAAACAAACTGGACAGAGTCCTCATACTTTTCATTCAAATGTGTGCATGCTGTTTTATTATCCACAGTGAGAGCGTGGGTGCCTGTTTGTTTATTGCTGTTGCTAGTGCACTGCTCATCACCAGCTGTTGTCAATTTATTATTTAAATTGTCCTTTATTGCTCTTGTTCGTGCACCATGCCTAGTTCTTGCCCCCTCCTTTGTGTTAATCATTGCTTTTGCACCCTAGAAATATTAATGCATAAAGACAAAGGCAATGATCTCTTTGCTGTTGAGAATCACCCTCGCTCGTAAGGACTGGAGTTGGGAGGCATATGTTTAAAATATGGTGGGCTGCTGTTGTTGTTTTTTTTCAATGGAGTTTATGTGTCACCAAAGCAACTATTTTGGAATTTTTGAGTGACACAGGTCCTTTTTATTGAGTTGTATTTCATAATATCTGTCATGTATTGAAATTGAGGGGTTCCCCCCCCCTTAATCTTTTGAACAGAAATAAACAAAGCTGTTTCTACTGTGAGGGACTTTGCACACCGTTATCTTTCTTTTGGGAACTCTGCCACATGAATGGCATTTCTTTAGCCCCTCAAACTTCGTGAGTTTGTGAAAGGAGAGCTAAGTGAGGGCTTTCTTCTGCAGCCTGCAGTACGGCTGGCTTTTCAATGGCATTGGTATGAAGCTTAAAGTATTTGACTAGCTTCCAGGATCTGCATAAAAGAAGCATGTGTCTATGGAATTAACCTACTGTTTAATCAACTAACACAAGAGGAAATCATTTCTTAAAATAGAAGAAATTTGGTACCTACTTTTCTACTCTGGTGGAAATACATGTTGACATTTGAGCTCAGCTGCTAGATCTTTTGATAAAATAAAATGGCATGATTTTTGATGAGGGCTTGTGACACACACTTGATTTTTGTATTAGGAAAACAATGACATTGCTTAAGGCGGTCAATGAATTATAAATAAACTGTGGTTCTGGCAGATGACTGAGTAGAAGGTGGTAGTGTCTTTAAGCCTCCTTTGTTGAGCTACATTGAGAACACACTGAAAACTACTAGGAATTTTTCTACCATCTCACCTGACAGGCAGTAACAACACAGGTAGCTCTGCTTTTAGGCAGGGGATGGTATAAAAGAAAGATGCATAATGCATCACACATTCATCCCGTCTCTGGGATTTCATATATTTCAGCAGCACCATGACAGGAATACAGTCTGTGCCATTCGGTGCATTGTTTTAGAATTGGATGGATGCAGAAGGATGGTGAATGTTATTGCAATTTTTATAGTTGAAGTTTTGCATCTAGCAATTCAGTGATTGCATAAGTAAACCAGACTTGTATGGTCCCAAATTCTCTTTGGTCTTCTTGAAGAAATTTCAGTCTTGGACAGATGTGAAAAGTACTATGATATTGCTATCAGAAGGCACACAGATTCTTTTGTTTTCAAAATACACGCCTCTATTGCTTTAAAGACAAGAGTTGAGTGAGTGACTCAACAAGCTGCTTTTGAATTGAATTAAATGTCAAATATAATGATACATTTTCTAGAATTCCTACCAAACCTATAAGACTGGGTGAAGCCCTGGCCAGTTGGCTCAGTGGTAGAGTGTTGGTCTGGGTGTGTGGATATCCCATGCTCAATTCCTGGTCAGGGCACACAGGAGAAATGACTATCTGCTTCTCCACCCCTTCCCTTCCATCTTCTCTCTCTCTCTCTCTCTCTCTCTCTCTCTCTCTCTCTCTCTTCCCCTACCGCAGCCATGTCTCAGTTCATTCAAGCACATTGGCCCCAGGCGCTAAGGATGGCTTTGTGGAGCCTCTACCTCAGGTGCTAAAAAGTAGCTCAGTTGCAAGCCTCGGCTCCAGACAGGGGTTGCCGGGTGGATCCCGGTTGGGGTGCGTGCAGGAGTCTGTCTCTCTTGTCTCTCCTTTTCTTACTTGGAAAAGAAGAAAACAGACTGAGTGTGTAATCAGGGTTTATGTGGATATAGTTGATCTTAGTGTAGAACTGTATGTAAGTCACCCAGAGCAACACGGTCTCCATCCAGTTAAAGATGGAAAAGTGCAAACTTGTCTTTCTCTCATCGGTAATCCATTTGAGAATGCCACTCACTCTTTCAGACGTTCAGCTGCATTCACTGGGGACTTGGAATGGGCTGACACTTGCTGAGTCTTGTCAGGGAAGTGGAGGAAGAGTCTATTTCTCGTGCTGGATGAAAGGGCCGGCTACTAGACAACTTTCCAGCTCCACTTAAGGTTGCTATGACTAAAGAGTCAGAATGTCTTAACGAGAGCCAGGCGTGGTGGGTGGTAGTGGACAGAACTGACCTTCTCCATATTCATCTACCTTGGACTCTAGGCTGACGCAATGCCAGAGGCCATCTCAGTCCTCCAGGTGTTTTTTGGTTTTTCTTTTCTTTCTTTCTTTCTTTCTTTCTTTCTTTCTTTCTTTCTTTCTTTCTTTCTTTCTTTCTTTCTTTCTTTCTTTCTTTTTTTTTTTTTTGAGGTTATCTGAGAAGCCACAATCATTCCAAGGTCAGAATAAACAGTTATCTAGTGATTCTTTATCTGGCCTTTTTTTTTTTTTTGATGTTGTTTAAGACCTCGACAAGACTCTTGACAGGATCCCATCTGTCCTCCTGTTCCCCACTTCCCACCCCTCCCCAGCCCCAGAGGAGGTGGGCATTAGATTAGCTTCTGAAGAATGGATACATTCTTCTTCGGGCATCACCCTTCGGCTGCAAACCAGAACAAGCATCGTTTTTCAGCAGCCCCACTCATGGTGAAGATAGGCAAGAGCTGGTGCCCTCCAGAGAGTTTTGGTATCAAGCTCTCCCTGTTCCAGTGTTCTGCCAAGCACAACTCTTAATCACCTGGTAGGACATTTGAGAAATGAATGCATGAGACTCCTTAGGCAGGGAAGTCAACTGAGGACATTGGGACTTGTTTTTTAAGATACACAGGGACTTTCTTGGCCTCAGGGACATCTTTTATCATGTGCAGCTTACCTGAAATGAATCCTTAGCCCAGGAAGATGAACAGGAAAAGTTGGGCTATAACTATGGGTGAAGTATCAGACACACAGGAGCAAACAGGAGCACTGATTCATTTATTTTTAAGTGCCTCAAGAGAGATTTGAGTTAGGCCATCTCCCGCTGGTATCCACGATGCTAGTCTCTAGGGTGAGGTGCTGCTGGTTGCTATGGCAGCAGGTGAAATGTTTTTCAAAAATAGCAGTCACACCTGTGCTTTGTGGACCTATATAAATCAAAGGGAATGTTTCTACATTGTAATGTTGCTTTTGCTCATTTCTTGTGGAGCCTGTCACAACAGTTGAATGAGAAAATTCATCAAGTACGTCTTGAATTTAATTGCTGTACCGCCCTCACCATGTTTAAAGGTGCAATTTTTTTAAGGATAGCTGTAAATGGAAGATTCAGCCAGTCACATAAATTAACAAATAAAATACTTTGGCCTGGATAACATTTGATTATCATTTAAAATCTAAAGTTTATCTTTTCCTTCTCTTTTGCTCATATAAGATATCTTAATCGTAAACAATTTTAGTTCAATTAAATGAGCAAGAACACTATGGACAAAACATTAGAAAAGTAGATTACATTACTATATCTATATACTCACCTATGTAAATATATCTATATCTGCAAATTTATAGTAAAGTATTATATGGGAAAACAAAGTCTGGAGGTTTGTTTTGATACTAGAAATGTGTTTATTATGAATTCAATCTGAAAATAAACAAAAAATTTTAATTCATTTTCTTTAAATACGTTGCTCATTTCACCATCTTTCTATTTAATACCACCATGATTACACGTAAAACAAGGTTGAGTAGAAGTAAAACTTAATAATTGCCGAAAAGGAAGTGGGATGACAGAGGGACAGAAATGCTCTTGATCAGGGGTCCCCAAACTACGGCCCGCGGGCCACATGCGGCCCCCTGAGGCCATTTATCCGGCCCCCACCGGACTTCCGGAAGGGGCACTTCTTTCATTGGTGGTCAGTGAGAGGAGCATAGTTCCCATTGAAATACTGGTCAGTTTGTTGATTTAAATTTACTTGTTCATTATTTTAAATGTTATATCTGTTCCCGTTTTGTTTTTTTACTTTAAAATAAGATATGTGCAGTGTGCATAGGGATTTGTTCATAGTTTTTTTTATAGTCCGGCCCTCCAATGGTCTGAGGGACAGTGAACTGGCCCCCTGTGTAAAAAGTTTGGGGACCCCTGCTCTTGATTGTGACACGGTGGGTCAGCTTTTACAGGATTGATTTTGATAAAGGTGCAAAGGTAAGTTATTTTTAATTAAAAATTTCTTTTAAACTTTTTCTTTTCTTTTTTATTGAATTTATTGGGGTGACACTGGTTAACAAAATTATATAGGTTTCAGGTGCCCAGTTCTGCAACACATCTCTGTCCACCGTATGGTGTGTTCACCCAGTCAGGTCTCTGTTCGTCACCGTTTAGCCCCTTTCCCTCCTCCACCTCACCCCACCCACCGCCCCCTCGCGATCACCACGCTGTTGTTAGTGTCCATAAGCTTTTTCTTTTCTTTTTTGTTCAGTTCCTATAGGTCCCCCCCCCAACACATACACAAAGCCCTTCTTTCCCAACAGCTGTGAGTCTGCTCTGTTTTATTTATTTTAAATTTATAAATCTGTTTCTATTTTGCTTGTTAGTTCATTTTGTTCATTAGATTCCACATAGGAGTCAAATCACTGGCTTATTTCACTTAGCATACTCCTCTTCAGGTCCATCCGTGCTGTCACCAAGGGTGAGATTTCCTTCCTCTTTGTGGCTGAGTAGTATTCCACTGTGTGTATGTCCCGCAGCCTTGCATCTGCTCACCTCCTGCTGGGCAGTCGGGCTGCTTGCGAGTCTTGGCTATTGTAAGTAACACTGCAGTGAGCGTCAGGGGGCATATATTCTTTTGGATTACTCTTTCAATCTTCTTCAAATAAATTCCTGAAAGTGGAACTGCTGGGTCATAAGGCAGTTCCATTATTAATTTTGGGAACTCCATACTGCTTTCTACAGTGGCTGCACCAGTCTGCATTCCCACCAGCAGTGCAGGAGGGTTCCCTTTTCTCCACATCCTCACCAGCACTTATTCTGTGTTGTTTTGTTCATGAGCGCCATTCTGACTGGTGTGAGGTGATATTTCATTGTGGTTTTATTTTGTATTTCTCTGATGATTAGTGATGTTGAGCATCTTTTCATATGTCTGTTAGTCATCTGTACGTCTTCTTTGAGAAGTATCTATACAGGTCAGGTGTTCAAGGTATTTTTTAGATGATCCAGTGCCGCCTTTTATCAGCTTATCATGTGGACAGGGTGTCCCTACTGTCTCTGGTAGGTGACATGAACCCGCTGTTGTAAGTGACAGATTATCTGTTATAACAGACCACCAATAAAATAGATACACAAATACTCATGGAGTGGGTTCTACTAACATTGAAGTCTCCGGGATCTCACACACACTGTAGTATTTCTTGAGAAAATTATATTTACATTGCTGATTGTCTACAGAAGAAAGAAAGAAGAAAAAAATAGAAGCAGAAAGAAAGAGAGTATTTAAACAGTAAGATGGGTTTCTGTTTTCCACAGTCCCCTGCAGACAGATCTCAGAAGATTCATGCTGGTGATGAAGTCATTCAGGTTAATCGGCAGACCGTGGTGAGTTTTGCTTCGAGACTTGAGACTTAATATTCCTCTCTAGAACTTTTAACTAAATCCAAAACCATTTTGCTTGAATTTTTAAAATTTGCAATTTATATATAATCTTTCCTAATTTTAAGTGATGAAAAATGAACATATTTGTATCAGCCTGTTGGTATCTATCTGCTCACAGCTGGTATCCGTGAGATCCAGTCATAAGTTTGATTCTTTTCTCCTTATTCACGAGTGAGTCCCCTCCCCTCATTTTCTTTCTTTGCAGGTGGGATGGCAGCTCAAAAACCTGGTGAAGAAATTGAGGGAGAACCCCACAGGAGTCGTGTTGCTGCTTAAGAAGCGCCCCACGTGTTCTTTCTACTTCACTCCGGCGCCCCTGAAGAACCTGCGGTGGAAGCCGCCTCTTGTGCAGGTATCGGCCTGCTTCCGTTCCGTGTTGTCAGCCTTTGTCTGGTGTCCGGGCACGAACGGTGCTCAGATGTCTGATTGGTCTCTGAAGACCAAGAGGAAAATGGCAAGGAGATTGGTTTCAGGAGTCTGTGCCTGCCTCGTTCTCCTGTAATCCTGATTATGTGTATGAAAATATGCAGGCTGGGTTTGCACTGAACAGTACAGTAAACCTCTAGCCACATGTGACTGTTTAAGTAGAATTGAAAGTCCAGTCTCGTGAGCCACATTTCCGTTGTTTAGTAGCCACATGCGGCTAATGGCTGCGGAAAGTCCATTCGCAGCCTTCTCTCCCGTTTCAAATGCACGCTGATGTAATGTGGCCGGTTTGAACACTCATCTTCGAGAGACCAGGTGGGGTTGAGTCAGGGGTATGGAGCGTGGGAATAATCCACATGGTGGCGAGCAGTATCACTCCATTGTTGAAACATTGGATAGAATTGCCCGTCTTGGGGGTGATTCTTGGGTATTTATATCCTAAACCACGAATGAAGAGCAATGACATCTGAATGCCCTTTGATACGATTGGGATTGCAGTTTCGATGTAACAGTGATTTTTGGCGTATGCTCGAGCGGAAGGGGTGGTAGCAATCTCCAGCCATCCAGCTGGCTACTGCGTGATGCACGGAGCACTGGCAACGCCCCCGCGTAAGTTCCTTATGTGTGCGCGGAGCGGTGGCGGTGAATAACAGGACGTGGAGGGTGACGCAAGGACGGCACAGACTCACGTTCTTTCTTAAATAATAAAGCAGTCACCCCAGCTGCTTCTGTGAGCATTGCTCTGTGCGAAGTGGAGCATCTTTAAGTGACGGGGTGGGGTGGGGGGATTCTCAGACTGCGTTACTGAACGTCACAGGGGTCTCACCTCATCTTTGGTAGTTGATGGAGTGGCTCCTCGGGGCACACGACCAAGTGTTGGGCTCTGGGGGGGGGGAGGGGTGAGCCGCGGGGGGTGGAGGCACCCTTCCCGTGGGGTGGGAGCACTTTGGAGCCTGGATCACTAGGTGGCATTCGGCAGAAAGGAGGGCACGCCACAGAGGAGACGAATGCTGTTCCTTAGACACGCACCACACATGCCATCAGGGAAGGGTGGTGTCTAGGGCAAGGTTTCCTAGAAGCATAAACCGTGACAGAAATTCTTGTGAAACTGATTTCTGAAGGCGTGTGCTTCGGGTCAAACTTGTAAGGGAGGAAGGGAGACAGAATAAGGAGTGGGAAGGCAGCAAGGCGGTGTCTCGGGTCACGTCTAGCCTTGGCCTGTGATACAGGCGTGAGCACAGAGCGGCAGGCTCCCGTCACTGTGCTCAGGAGAGGAGCTGTCAGCGGAGGGCCGTCTGCAGAGAAGGGGCCAGGCGTGAGCTGGTAGCGGCTGACTCAGACGGCTGGGTCTGCTGGCTGGCAGAGGGGCCGTAGGGGTTCGGGCACCATCGCCCTACCGCAAGCATGTGTAGATGATTCGTTCCCCCACATCCCCCAGGGCCCCCGGGAGAGGGCAGGAGAGACACTGGGCTGGTGGGCTGAGACGGTATGGACTGCTGGGGGCTGTGGGGAGAGCGTGGACTTCATCCCACAGGCAACAGGTTGACAGCTGTTGCATACATGAATCTCTGCGTTAGTTTGCCAGGGCTGCCATGACAAAGTACCGCAGGCTGGTGACAAGCGAAGTTTACTCTCTCGCAATGCAGAAGACTAGAAGTCCTAGAAGTCCGAGATCAAAGTGTTGGCGGGCAGGGTTGGCCCCTTCTGAGGCCTCTCTCCATAGCATGCAGATGTCCACGTTCTTGCTGTGTCTTCATCTGGTCTTTCCTCCATGAGTCTGTGTCCCAGTCTCTTCTCGTACGGACACAGTCATACTGGATTAGGCACCAAGCGAATGAGCTCATTTTAACTGAATTACGTCTTAAAGACCTTGTCTACAAGTAGAATTACGATCTGTGCTGCTGGAGGTTAGGACTTCAACATGGATTTTGAGGAGGACATAGTTCTGCCCATGACACAATCTAACAAAAGAAACAGTAGGTGGGAGCTGTCGTGTACCTAGGTGATCGGTGATGTGGTTCTGGGACAGGCTGGTGACAGGGGTGAGTCCAGTGAAAGACTAAGGTAAGGGGCTATTTGGAAAAAGACTCACAAAGCAGCACAGCATAGTGGTTAGGACAGGGGCTCTGGGGTTGAACTCTGAGTTCAGATCCCAGCTCTGCCACTTGTAAGCTGTGGGGCCTTTGACAAGGTCCCTAATCTTTGGAAACCTCACTCCTCGCTCACTTTGGGGTGACGGGTGAGGGAACCCAGCGTGGCAGGTGTGAAATGGGACAGTGAACCCGGCTGGCGAGGTCAGTGACAAGACCTAGAACGTGAAGAAAGGGCCATCGGGAAAGCAGAGACGATAGATAGGTCCTCTGAGCCTCACAGAGTTTGAAGTGACAGAGGAGGATTTAAGTGGATGTGTTCGGAAGCGAAGTGACAATTCTTTCCAAGTGTGGGCTGGTGTTTGTCCCTTGAGCTCTGGAAATTCACTTAAGAAGGGTGCACTTCCCTTTTCTCCGGATTTGTCAACCTTCACGCCACGTTCCACTGGTGCGGAGTTTGGGGGAAGAGGTGATGCTGAGGGATGAGACACCCCATGTTGCTTTTGACCAAGGGACAGAACCGCCCTCAAAGTGCAGAGGCCGTTTTCCAGCTCAGGTGCGACGCGCTCTCACAGGTAGTCGGGGTGTCCACAGGGTCCGCACCCCAGTCGATGCCGGGCCCCTCGACTTTCCCAGCCCCTGCCCCCGTCGGTCCCTGTGCCGTTCTTCAGGGTTCTTTACGCCCGGCTGCCCGCCTTTCCTAGGAGGGAGCTTCCTTCCTTCTTGTCACCTTCATTAGTGATTTCCTGTCACTGTCATCCTTCTGCTTTTAAATCACAGTCCTGGTAAACGAGGCTTACTGATGCAGAGGTAATCATCGGTGTTGTCGTTTCCAGAGTGCCTCGTCTGTGGAAACGCTCTAGTGTGCTTTTCTTTTACTGGTCGAGGACCTGGATCCTAGCGCTGTGCTTTCAGACACTGGCCAAGATAAACAGACTGGGGTGTTTGTCAATTGCACCATGAGCAGAGTTGATGGCTGATGCATTATTGGCCAAAGTCCAGGAGGCGGAGATTACGCTACAGGAGACTAAAGACTTAGTCTTAAGTCTTAAGAAGGGAAGTGCACCCTTCTTAAGACGTATTTTCTGTGTCTCCCCTGAAAATGGGCTGTCACTCTGTGCGCACTGGCTGTTCCAGTCCTTCCAGTCCTTAGACTCGAGCTCCCTGTCTCACTCTGAGGCCTTCTATCACCACCCGGGCCAGGTAGGGTTGCAGGTGCCTTTGTGTGCCTGCCCGGAGCCTAGCACAGTTCTCACGTGGTTCCTCCCTCCGGCCTTCCCCTAACATCCTCACGCCTCGGCTCTGCGACTTCCTTTAAGGTTATCGTCGTTAGTCTAGAGAAGAGATAAGATTGAAGTTCTCACACAAGATTTAAAAACATAGGTCTTTTGACACCAGTAGCATAATTAAAATAAAACTGTATAAAATTTACATTTTAAACCTTAACTTGTATGTGTGTGCGGATGTATATAACACTAAATAAAACAGCAGCAGGCTGTGCACTTGCTGTGTGACAAGCAGAGTGCTAAGCCAGTGACGTGTATTATCTCACTTAATGCTCCTTGCTGCCCTTTGTGGCTTCTGTTCTTGTCCCTGTTGATCTCTACTTTTTAGATGAGGCACAGAGAAGTTCAGTGACTCACTCAGAGAGATACACAGCCGGTTCCCACTTACCCACATTTTAACTTTCCATGGCTTTAATTACTCATGGTTTCCATTCCCTGTGGTCAGCCATGGTCCAGAAACATTATATGGAAAACTCCAGAAGTGAACAGTTCATCAGTTTTAAACTGCTCACCCTTCGAGTAGCGGTGATGACCTCTCTCATCCTCCTGTTCCCTCCTCCCCGGAACAGGACTCCTCTCTTTGTCCAATGTAGCCACGTGGCATACACTCCTGCCCTCTGGTCACTGAATTACCACCTCAGCTGCTAGACTGGCTGGCAGATGTATCGAGCGAGAGGAAGGAAGGGAAGCCGCATTCATATAACTTTTATTACAATATTGTTATAATTGTTCTGTTTTATTATTACTTAGTGTTGTTCATCTGTGGCTGTGCCTAGTTTGTAAATTAAACTTGACCATAAGTGTGTATAGGGAAGAACAAAGTATCGCTAGGGTTCGGTCCTGTTTGAGGCCTCAGATGTGCTGGGGGTCTCGGAACACACCGTCTGTGGATCAGGGGAGCTATGGGTATGGAGCCAGGATCACACCCAGACTGGCTGAGCTCCTGGCCCACGTGTCTAGGCGATGGTCGTGTGGGCAGAGATTTGTATTCACTAACTCAGTTCATCCTCACTGCCACCCTGTGCAAGAGGTACTGTCAGTATGGCTGTGTTTCAGAGGAGGAAACTGAGGCACAGGTGTTTTAAGTGATTTGCTCAGAGCAAGAATTTTTTAGCCCAGGTTCCTGGTTTCCAAAGGCTCTGTTTCTCACGGAGTAGTCTTTCAGAACTCCCCTTTAATGCTGAGTGTCTCAAAGAAAAATACAAGCGGAATGTTGCTAAGAGCTGTAAATACTCTGACGACTCTGTCCCGTTTACCTGAGGGGTGGTGCTGGCTTGAGGGAGGGGCCAGTGTGCACCAAGAATAACCCCCGAGGTCACCCCCACCCTGTGCACTTGCTCCTGTTTCAGACCTCGCCGCCGCCCACGACAACCCAGTCCCCCGAGAGCACCATGGATACCTCGCTGAAGAAGGAGAAGCCCGCCATCCTGGACCTGTACATTCCTCCTCCGCCAGCCACTCCCTACTCTCCCCGGTGAGACAGCGTCCCTGTCCGTGTTTGTGGTGTGTGCCTCCTGCTTGTGGAGATTCTGAGGTGGGGGAAAGGATCACGAGGATCTCGATGGAAAAAGCTGCTGAGTTCAAGTGTGATGGGGTTGAATCTTAAAATTGCTGTTAAAGAATGTGATCCTGGGGGTGGATGGTTGGGGGTGAAGATGGGGCATGGTGGATAAAGGTGATCAAAGATGAAAACCTCCAGTTTTTTGTTTTTGTTTTTTTTGTATTTTTCTGAAGCTGGAAACGGGGAGAGACAGTCAGACAGACTCCCGCATGCGCCCGACCGGGATCCACCCGGCACGCCCACCAGGGGCGACGCTCTGCCCACCAGGAGGCGATGCTCTGCCCCTCCAGGGCGTCGCTCTGCTGCAACCAGAGCCATTCTAGCACCCGGGGCAGAGGCCAAGGAGCCATCCCCAGCGCCCGGGCCATCTTTGCTCCAATGGAGCCTTGGCTGCGGGAGGGGAAGAGAGAGACAGAGAGGAAGGAGGGGGGCGGTGGAGAAGCAAATGGGTGCTTCTCCTATGTGCCCTGGCTGGGAATCGAACCCGGGTCCCCTGCACGCCAGGCCGATGCTCTACCACTGAGCCAACCGGCCAGGGCCTAAAAACCTCCAGTTTTAAGATAGGTAAATCCCAGGGATGTAATGGGGAGGAGGGTGACGATAGTTTACAATCCTAAGATTTCTCATCACAAGAAAAAAAGAATTGGTAACTATGTGAGGTAATGGATGGTATTTAAACTAATTATGAACATTTCTATCTATATCTATCTAAAATCATTATATTGTATACCTTAAACTTAATACAATGTTATGTCAATTTTATCTCCATAAAACTGGGGAGAAATCTGTGGTCCTTCAAGGTGAGGGGATCCTTCAAGATCCAGGTTTCATGATACTTCTGGTTTTATAGACTTGGAGGGAAGGGCTTCTTCATAAAGGCATGTATTCTTGGGAATGCACTGTTTTGGCTCCTCCCTAGATATCGGAAGGAGCTATTTGGGGGGGGGGGTCCCTGAAGCTGAAGTTTCATGACATTTCAATGAATTTACATGATAAATTCATCTCTGGGAAAGAAGATAAGTATTTCTGGGACATTAACTAAACTTACAGCTTTATTTTGCTGAGAGAGATGTATCCTTCATAGCACTTAAAAAAATGTGTATGTGCCATGGTTCGATTGGTTTGAGCACATTGGCCCCGGGTCCTGAGGATGGCTCCATGAAATCTCCACCTCAGGTGCTAAAAATAATTCAGTTGTGAGCATGGCTCCAGATGGGCAGAGCATTGGCTCCAGATGGGGGTTGCCAGATGGATCATGGTCAGGGCACATGCAGGGGTCTGTCTCTCTATCTCCCCTCCCCTCACTTGGAAAAGGAGGGAAAAAAATTGTGCGTGTAAATGTGGACATGCTATATTTATTTGCACGCATGTTTTTTTATATGAGTGTCTATTATCAACTCTTAAAGATCATTGCTTAATGGCTACCTTAACTATTCTATGGTGTAACAGGGATGGCCATACTAGATGTTATATAGGGGATGGTTTAGGTATGAAATATAGGCTTATTTTTACATATTTACAAATGCTGGTAAAACTCGAGAATCTGGCGCATTCAACATACATTCACCGGGTCTCAGGGATGGGTTACCATCATGCACAGAACAGATTCAGTTCTTGCTCCCAAAGAATTGCCAATGTTTTAGTCAGCTGTTCAAGAATAAATTGAGAAATGATGTATTTATGCTATAGTATTTCATAAGGCAAAGTTCAGACTGAACTGAGAGGGATAGTTGACTTTATATTGGAGTTTTTCATTTGTTTGTTTTGTTGTAAGCTGAGCTATTTGCCTCCATTGTATTTCTTCCTGGCAAAGGAAGAATTCATGTCCTGTTTGAGAATGAATGCCATTCTTTTTCTTTGAGTCTCAGTTTGCCCGGACACTATAACAGCACGTAGAGCAGTCGCCTTAGGCGATCAGGAACATTCTGGTTGGTAGTCAACAGTCTTCCTTGTAGTCACAGAGCAGAGCCACATGGCCACAGGATCTTAAGTGTGTTTAGAGAGACAAGTAGTTACCTTTGCACATCAGAATGCAAGAGTTTCCCTGGTGACCAGTGTGTGGGTTGTTCTGTCAGAAACTGTAGGGAGGACACCCAGCCAACCCCCAACCCAAATGCTCTTGCCTGGATCTCAGTGTGGGGTCGCAGAGCAGTGGTGGGAACGAAGGAGATGTGCATAGTGAGCGAGCGAGAAGAGGAACTGCGGCTTCAGTCTGCTCGGGAGGGCACCTAGGCATGTGTGCACGCACACTCGCACACACTCACACACACTATTCATGCAGGGTACTGTCTGAGGAATGAGAATGCCAGTGGTTATAGAGAATGAGTGGTGGGTCAGGGAAGCTTTGTGAATGGGGTTTTATGCCAGGTTTAAAAGTGTAGAAGAAGGTAGATTTACAGGGAAGGGGTACGCAGCCAGCCAGCTCACTGGGAACACCACACAGGCTAGGCTGATCTTCAGACTGGTTTGGACTCAGCTGATGCTGTAGTTTGTCTAGTGGTTTTTACAGGGATCACCTACGGAATTTACTCAATGCAAACAAAGGAGCCAGCTAGGAACTTGGACTCACCTAAAATTCATTTTCACTTTTATTAGAAGCTGACATTTAGAAAGAATTAAGTTGCAATTGAAGATCCAAGTTTTTGCCAATTTCTGTGCTTAATTCAGAAAACAGATAACTCTGCATTGGGGATTATCAAGGCCCCTTTGTATTTTTTGACATAATTTTCAAAATCCACCAACTCCATGACACATCAAGTGTCTTGTTTCCTGGATCTTGGCAGAGACACTCCTCTGGCCATGAGAGAATGGCTGAACAGATCACACCTTAACTTGAGGTTCCCGGAGTAAATAGGTGATTCAGAGAAAGGTAGAGGCACAGGGAGGGAAATGAGAGCCATCTTTTAAAAAATGTTTGTTTATTGATTTTAGAGAGAGGAAGGGGGGGAGAGAGAAAGAGAGACAGAGAGAGAAACATCGATTTGTTGCTCCATTTATTTGTGCATCCATTGGTTGACTCTTGTATGTGCCTTGACTGGGGATCGAACCTGCAACCTTGACAGGTCGAGATGATGTTCTAACCAACTGAGCTACCTGGCCAGGGCAGAGCCATCTTTTCAAAGGTGTAATGGTACTGCTTGAACACATAGGGGAAAAAATTTTATTTTCCCTTATATAGTAGGATCATGGCATTTACTCTTACTTAATAGGATCTCTCTTCTGTATTTGAGGAACAACTAGGATTGAAAAAGTCATGTATCTTTCCCCCAGCGGAAAAGGTGATTTGCATTGTCTTCTGTTTGTCTCCTGTAATTCTTCAGTACGAGAGGATCTTTGTAAGCTACTTCATTATTGCCCACTGTCTTGCAGAGATGACAACGGGAGTTTTGTTTACGGAGGATTCAGCAAGAGTAAACAACCAGTGCCTGGTCCCAAGGGTTCTGAGTCCCCAAATTCCTTCTTGGACCAAGAGAGCAGAAGACGGAGATTCACCATTGCGGACTCTGATCAGTTGCCTGGGTATTCAGCTGAAACCAACGTTCTGCCCACAAAAATGAGACAGAAAACACCATCTTATGGTAGGTTGCTGCATGTTGTTTTGTTTCCCCCAGTTGCTGTTCTTCTCTTCTCCACCCCCTTCCTTATTTGGAACTGTTGGGTGAATTTGGCCAACTCTAAGGGTAATCTGAGGAAAACATAAACCTCCATGAAATTCTAAGTATGAGACCTTTCTTCATCTCTCTAAAGCGAAGCCTTGTTGAGTCACTGCTCTGCCTGGCATCACGGCCCAGTGGGTGAGATCATGTTCCCGTTTTAACTTTCAGAGCCTGAGTTTTTAACTTTGGCGTTGCTTTGCTCGGTACACCCACAGGACACAAGTTCAGCACGCCCCTGTCTCAAATGCTTGCTATGGGAATACCACGCTTTAAAAGACTTTTCCTACGTTAAAATACGTTACTGCTTCCGCTTGGTGTGATATGGGGGCTGGTGGTCTAAGTGACAAATAAAGGGAAAGATTCTCTAAGCCAAAAAGTCATCCACTGTCACCTCCCTTCTCCTCCCTCTAAAGGCAAGCCCCGCCCTTTGTCCATGCCTGCTGATGGGAGCTGGATGGGAATCGTGGACCCTTTTGCTAGACCTCGAGGTCATGGGAGGAAAGGTAAGTTTAAGTTTAAGCAAATCACATCAAAGAAGGAATTGAAAGACCCAGGCCCTAGTTTCAGCCCTATTCCTAAATGTAGTTATGGTAACTGGATAGAGGACTTACCCTTTCTGGGTCCCATCTTCTCATCCATAAAGTCAGGCCTGCCGAAGACCTCCCAGATCCTACTTATTTCTGGAATGATGGGATTATGTAATCTTATTAGTGATTGTAAATCGCCTGATTAGCAAGTGTGTGCTCTGAAAAGGCTGTAGACATTAATGGTCCAATTTCTAAACAAGCAGAAATAAATTATTCATTATGTAATCTCACCCTACATTTTATGACTTTTATCATTAGAGTCTGTTTGATTTTTCATGAACAGACATGGATTTTTCCCCCCTCCCAGATCCCCCTTGTGTTAGAGAGTAATTACTGTTGGAAAAGAAATTTGTGTTTAACTCACCCTGGTTATTACACTAATCTTGAGGGAAAATGTTTATAAATATTCTTTTTCTGCCAGTTTATGTATGATTATATCAGCACGGACAGGACATTGTAACATTGCTTTTGCAATGCTGAAACAAAGCCCGGGACATGTTGAAGTCCAGCACGCTTTAGATAGTAGAAGAAAGAAGAAAAATATCCTGGAAGCCCAAATTTCAAAGGGATTAGCCCTGACACCTCCCCAGGACTTGGTGAAGTTTGTCACCCAGGCACTGTGTCACCTGGATTATGCTAATGTGGAAAAGGGGGAAGACACCTATCTAAAGTCCAAGACACCTTGAGTTGACATGTGACAATCTGTGGAGCAGTCAGCAGGTGGCAGGGCTGTCCTATGTTTAGATTTGGAAATGTCAACATCTTTATTGCCATTCTCTTAGCCCTTTAAGCTCGGATTTAGCCTTTTTCCTTTACATACTGAGATGTGGAGTGGGGGTGGGCATGTGAAATCAGCCAGTGGAAACATACGTGACCCCCTGTCCCACCTTCCACATTTTTCATGTATAATCATGTTAGAATGAAAGGTGTCTCCACAGTGGGCATTTAAGAAAAATACTAACTCCCGTATACCATAAAGCTCACCCTGTTGAAGTGTACAATTGAATGCTTTCTAGTATATTCATAGAGTTGTGTGTCCATCACCACTAATTCGAGAACATTTTATTACATCAAAAAATAACCCCAGGCCTCTCAGCAGTCACTCCTTTTTCCTTCTTCCCTCAGCCCCTGGCAACAGCTAATCTCCTTTGTATCCATGGATTTCCTTATTCTGGACATTTCATATCAATCAGCTCTGTGCACTATGTGACTTTTTAACAATGGACACTTTTTAAAAGTAACTTTACCCCTTTGATTACAAAAGAAAAACAATATAAGAACATCTAGATGGTTCAAGAAAATAAAACTCAGCTGTAATCTGCTTCCCCAACCTAGAAGTAATCACTGGGAGTGTTTTGTGTATCTTCCAGTTGTTCTTAATCTATGCAATTATACACTCAGAAAAAAGATGTGCAGAGTGGAAGAAACAGATGTTCATTGATACTATGTAAGCTGAACATTATCTAGAACATTTTTTAATAGCTACATTAGTAATCCATTTTATGGCTATAACACCTATTGCTTCAGTGATTGCAGATATTTAGATTATTTCTGTTTTTATTCCCTTCCCCTCAAATCGTAAGTAATGCTTGACTTGCATGGTAGGTTTCTGTTCGGTTTCATAAACACCCCGCCCATCCCAGGGGTTCTCCTGGCACCAAGGGTGGAATCAGTCTTTCCTGATTGCAGAAGCATTAAAATTTTTGGACCCTACCCACTGAAGTGAGCAGTGCCTGCCTTCTACTCACAGTGACCGCCAAAGGCACCCCCACCTTTCTGGTTGCTCCATAGGGACCCTCCAGGTTAAGAACCATGTTCTAGAAGCATGTGGTATGTGCTGCAAGCATTGCAGAAGGACAGATGGGGAAGGAGGGATAGAATTATGCAGTTTTCTCTCTTTGTTCTTTTGGTTTCAAGTGGAATTATGAGAATTCTTCCGCTGTTAAAGGAGGGCAGGCTCTTTGACGCCACTCTGCCCGCCTGTCACCTCTCAGGTGCCAAGGCAGTCTGAAATGTGGTGGGCCCGGTCCATTTCTGCTTTCTGCGCAGCTAGTGGGGATGCCTGGCCATCAGCGAGGCCTCATGATCCATCCCTTGGAGGAGAGCAGGGTATGTGGCCCACGATCACAGGGCATCGGAAGTGTGAGCATGCTGGCTTAGGGCCCACTTAGCAGCGTTATTCTAACGGACTTGTGGTCTTATGTCTGAACACAGGCGAGGATGCCCTGTGCCGGTACTTCAGTAATGAGCGGATCCCTCCGATCATCGAAGAGAGCGCCTCTCCCCATCCCCGCTTCTCCAGGCCCCCCACGGAGAGGCAGCTGGTCCGGGGCGCAGACTACATCCGGGGCAGCAGGTGCTACCTCAAGTCGGATCTCCACAGCAGCGCCACCATTCCATTCCAGGAGGAAGGGACCAAAAAGAAGCCCGCCTCCTCCGGGGCCAAGTCCTCATCAGCGGAGCCGTCCCTGGTGGTCAGCTGGCTGGCTCGCCTGAAACTGTTGACGCACTGAACCCGCCCTCCCCGGACGCCCCACGGCCCCCTGCCCCCAAGTGCCTTGCTCCCTCAGTCGACGACCTGTTCTGATTTTCATGCACAGTATTATGTAGACACCTTTGCAGATTCTTTTTTTTTTTTTTTTTTTTAATTTTTGGAAAATGTATGCCGCTTCTCAGAATGTTGAAATCAGTGGGTGGGAATGAATCCAGGGGTCTTAGGGGCTGCCTCGTCCAGGCAGAGGGAGGAGATGGGTAGAGTCTGCTTCTCTTGTCGCCTTCGAGTCGGAATACAGAGACACACTCTACAAACTAGCCTCTGTGGGGAACGTCTCGGTCAGTAGGAGGCACTGGGGCATTGTTGTTGGGGGGGCAGGATAAGGTGGGTGGCCATCGTCACACAGATGGGTTTGTGTGTGGTCCAACTTCTTGACCTGAAAAAGCCAGTGGAGAAAACATTTTGGTTTTGATTTTACATGTAGCAGCTTTGACTTTGAAATAAGCATGTTTCAGAAGTGTCTGCCACTCTCTGAGAGCAGAGGTTTAAGTGGAGATCTCTTACACCCTTTTCATAACAATCCCAGTATAGGTCGATTAATACTGGGCGTATTACACGCAGAGAAGTCTGTGGTTCTGAGGGGTGTCATTGTTGTATATTCTTGTCTCTGAGGGAAAAGAAGCTGTAAGATTTGCTGATAGCCAAAGTTTCATTAAGAAACATGAAGCAACAGGACTTAAGTTTGTGAGAGAGACATCAGTTTGCATTTGAGCTGTTCAATGTCTGTCTTCCAGAAAAAAACGGACAGTTCTCCGATATTACATGTTTTGCTAATTAGAACTATCTTGGAAAGCCTCACGGTCACAAATTTTCAAGTAGCATCAGGTATTTTGGAAAAGTGTGTCTGGATATTAACTCTTGTTTAAACTGAATGTATGATATTTTGTTAGAATGGAAAAGTACTATCTTGTTAATTTAAGTGTTTTAAATATAGTTGTATATTTTTCTTACTCTTAGTCACGTGTAATTGAAATGTTTGTTTTGCACCGCATACAAAGCTAACGACAGAAGAAGTGTTCAAGGTGACCGCCATGACTGTTGCAACTATGGGTGCTGTTGTTAAAAAAACAAAATAAACCCTCCCAAGCGTTTGGGATTTTATGGATTAGAAATGGGGCTGTTGAGGAAGTGTGTGTAAAGTAACGTTACATGGGGGGACTTTTCTGAGGTGTGTTTCTAGGCAGAGCTGGTATCCCCCACTCTAACATAGCCCCCCACCCCTTGGAAATGTTTTAGTTTGCCGAACTTCCGGAAATTTAAGGAATTGGAGATTCCCTGGAGTTAGTAAACATCTTCCCTATAAAATGCCTCTGATGAGGTTGAGGGAAGGAACATCCCTCCCACATGAGGGTGATTGAGCTTAGTCACGCCTGTCCCATCAGCCTCTCGGGGAACAGCAGTGAGAATACGGGGATGGAAAAGAGTTCCTCAAATCAAGGGTGGAAGAGGCTGGAGTGTGATTCAGTGGGAGCTTAACACAGTGTGAAGGCCAAGCGTGGGAGGGGGGGAGAGGCCAGGTGATTGGGCCCCAGGGACTAGGAGGCAGCTGTGGGAAGGGAGGGGCACCAGCCCTGCCCCTTTCACAGTTAGCACAAGCCGGCTTCATGCCCAGACAGTGGGGTAGCGACACGTCCTCTCCCTCCCTGGATTTAGAGGAGGACTCTCCGCCTGGTGTTGGGCTCAGTCATGAGGAAAGTGGCTTTGGAGGTCTTAGCTGGAGATTAGCTCCTTTTCTGTGGAGAAAACGGCACTTGTATCAGTTGACCGTTCTCGAAACGAATTTGCCGAAGTTGGTTTTAACTACAGGCAGTGCCCAACCTAAATGACTGCACCAAATGTTTTCCAGACTGTTCCCTGAAGTCCCGAGCGAAGGCCAGAGGAGTTTCTGGGTTCTCTCTCAGGTCAGCTTCTGCAGATTCGTTTTTATTTTAATTTGGGGTTTTCTCCTGAACTGTGTGTAAGAAACAGATGGCTTCTAAAAACAAGTTTGTATATATCTCTCCTGTCGAGATATATGCACAATAGTTTAATATGAATTTCTTAGAAACTAAGATAAACTGATCTCAGTAGCAAACCTGGGTTTAATGGTGGACAGGTGTGAACAGATGAAGGTGCACGATGACACTTTTTGACGTGATACTTTAAAATAGTGATTTTAAAGAACACTACCCAACCAAGCTCAACACACACCTCTTTTTACATTACACTAAACATTTTGCAATCATGAAATGAAAATCAAGGATGATGAAACCGACCTTGGCACCTAAAAGCGCCACCACATTTTACTCTTCTGCAATGAAACTAATAGGCAATAGAACTGACCTCTGCACACACACGTCAATTTATGGTCCTCACTTAAATATAAGCAAATGTACACACGTAAGTATTTTATAACGAGACCATTACTTTCATTCACAAATGCTCGAACCGATTATATTCCAAGGTGGAGTGAAATAATGAGACGAGGCCTCTATATACTTGTACCTACATATGGAATCACCAGGGACGTGGCAGCTGCAAGTGCAGACCAAGACGGGCCTGCTGTGTTGGCAACTCGGTACCAGGAACAGATGGATGTCGGCAATGCGATTTTCTAAAACGTAGCCAATTCTTGATAAAGCTCTAGACACAACAGAAGTCTACGACAGTGACCCACATGGAGTGCTTCCTGGGCATCTGTTCGAAATCCTTCCAGCCTTATCCAGTGGATGCCATGGTTGTTTGCACTTGACATGCCAGGAATTATCCACGGGGACACAGCTGATAACAGCTGGGCTGGGATCGCATTTGGAGCAATCCAGTTCTGGTCCTCGTTCACTTTGCAGGTCAGGCTTCCCTCAGCACAGAGAATATTCTTACTGCGTTCCTGAAAAACCTGGCCCTGGCCAGTTGGCTCAGTGGTAGAGCACCAGCCCAGTGTGTGGATCAGTTTCTGATCAGGGCACACAGGAGAAGTGACAATCTGCTTCTCCACCCCTGCTCCTCTTCTCTCTCTCTCTCTCTCTCTCTCTCTCTCTCTCTCTCTCGTCTCTACTCGCAGCCACGGCTTGATTGGTTTGAGTGCATCGCCCCCAGGTGCTGAGGATGGCTCCATGGAGCCTCTGCCTCAGATGCCAAAAATAGCTCAGTTGAGAGCATGCCCCAGATGGGCGGGCAGAGCGTCGTCCCCAGATGAGGGTTGCCGTGTGGACCCGGTAGGAGAGCATGCGAAAGTCTGTCTATCTCCCCTCCTCTCACTTGGAAAAGAAGACAACAAATAAAACTCCAACATGTATATATTAAAACTGGGCTAAGACTTGCCTGTGTGTTTATAAATAAAGGATGATTATAGCCTGAAGTAATTCTAGACCGGGTTTCCATCCACAGGGGTCTGTGGTGGGGCCACTGAACATTGGGCTGATGGGAGACAGCTTTGTTGCAGGGGGTCTAACCCATAGGGCTCACGTGGCACCCACGTTCCATCTGTTACGCAGCTCGCGGCCCTCCCCATCACTGGCATCACTGGCATCACTGGCACCACAAGAACCCTCACATTTCCAAAACCGCCTCTGGGGAGCCATACCACCCATTGAGAACAAGTGGTTTAAAACATCCTCTATCATCATTAAGTAGTGTTTCAGTCTTCGCGTTAGGTGTCGATTTTCTATTCCTGCTTCCCTCTCCTTAGTTGCTCCCCACAGAAGTTTTAGAATCAGTTCTGTGGGGCTTGTTTTTGTTACTGCGTTTGCCCCATTGAAAGCAAGCAGTGGTTGCCTGCTCTGGCCCAAAGACCTCGGATAGTCCCGCATCAGTTTGCTAGCCCTCAGAGGGCACTGAGACATAGTTACACTTTCTATTCCCTGAAGAGCTTGCGTAAGTAAATCTCCTTGTCTGACATTTGAATATAACCAGCAAAGAATAACCATCAGGTTGCTTTTTTGCTACCATGGCATGAATGGGACAGCCATGAAGACCGGATGTGGACGTCTGCACCCACTGTAGCTGTGATTAGTCTGCAGACAAGTCATTCATGTTTCGCTACAGCCCTTCTGGAGAGAATCCCTGTATCATTTCCCTTGGGATGAGACCACTGAGAGCTACGTTCTTGATGATCGTATGAAAGATGGGCACCTTGGAAGTGAATAAAGAACTTCTGGTATGGCTGCTTTTTGGCTTGGTCAGTGAAATTTGACTTTATTCATTTTTGGCGTTACTCTGTGTAATTTTTTTTTTTGTATTTTTGTCTGAAGTTGGAAACGGGGAGGCAGTCAGACAGACTCCCGCATGCGCCTGACCGGGATCCACCCGGCATGCCCACCAGGAGCGATGCTCTGCCCATCTTGGGGCGTCACTCGGCCACAATCAGAGCCATTCCAGCGCCTGAGGCAGAGGCCACAGAGCCATCCTCAGCACCCGGGCAATCGCTGCTCCAATGGAGCCTTGGCTGCGGGAGGGGAAGAGAGAGACAGAGAGGAAGGAGAGGGGGAGGGGTGGAGAAGCAGATGGGCGCTTCTCCTGTGTGCCCTGGCTGGGAATCGAACCCGGGACTCCCGCACGCCAGGCCAACGCTCTACCACTGAGCCAACCGGCCAGGGCCACTCTGTGTAATTTTTTATATGTTTATGCTAATCACCTGGAAGGTGAGTATTTAAAAATCTATTGATTAAAAACTGGCTTAAAGAGTGCTCAAATCCTGACCTAGCTGATGTTTCTTCAAACATGTGGAAGGCTTTACATGGTGTACACAGACCATAGGGCATGTTCAGTGATGCCTAGGGTGACTTACAAGTCAATTTTACAGTCTTTCGTAGAAGATGTGATTAGAAAAAATAATTCTATTATAAAATTTACCTTATAATTTTCTGGAAATTCCCAACTCTTTGTCTTAGGGGTTTTATTTTTAGCCAGAGTTACTGCTGAAAGTGTGCTGGTTTGACGGAAGTTTGATAAATGCGAGGTTCAACATGAGTAAAAGCAATAGATTGCATCCAATCCAGATTTGCCCCAGGGATGTTTTTCTCTAGTTTTAGGGATGTGAGGTATGTTCCAAACACTGTGTGTGTGTGCGCGCGCACACACACACAGGCGCACACGCGCACACGCAGAAGAGAATCTTTCCTTACTACCAAATTTCTTCTGCACTAATGGCCGAGGGCTTACTGATTTGGAGAGAGGAGAGATAAGATTTTGTTGATAATCAGAATAATGTCACTCAGCCAGGAGGCTAAGTCTTTCAGAACCTTTGGAGCACCTCCTCTGCTCCCCTTCCGTAAAAATGCACCTGGTGTCGGTTTGTTAAGGGCCGGATCCTGGTTGGAACCTGATCATCCCTCAGCGTATTCCGAAATTTTATGGTGATGGTTATGGTTAAGAAGCTCATCTTCTGAGTTGATCGACTGTTCATGTAGGCTGCCAATTTGCAACAGACCTCAGGGATTAAAATGTGTGAGGCTGCAACAGAAGAAGGTGGCTTTTAACCCTACATTTTCTCTGGGGTGGGGTGGGGTGGGGGCACCAGCCACTCAGGAGTCCTGCTCCAAGGAGGACAGGTGACGGCCGGGGAGGGTTCCTGTCGAGCCACATAGCACACACTCTCCTCTACTGAGCTTCCTGTTTGTCTGAAAAGTCGTGAAACTGAGGCTGCTGGGGACAATGAAGTCGTAAACTCCCAGGTGTTTTAAGGAGAAGGGATGCAGCCCTCCTGGAACCCAGGTCGATGAACACTCCCATCATTTTCTCTCTCCTGTCCTGGAGCAAACGTTCCTGAAGGAATGAGGAAAAGGAGAAAATCATTTCCCTTGTTTTTTCCACTGACTAGACCCATTAATTAAAAAGGGACTTGTAACTTTATTTCTAGGGTGACAAAGACTGGACATTATGCTTTTTCTTCACCATCTTGAGAGATCTCAGTCTGATGCTTATCTTAAACATGAAAAGGCTTTAAAAATGAAGTTCGATATAAAGTAATATTGCCTTTTTTAATATTTTATTTATTGATTTTTAGAGAGAGGGGAGAGAGAGAGAGAAGGGGGAGGAGCAGGAAGCATCAACTCCCATATGTGCCTTGACCAGGCAAGCCCAAGGTTTCGAACCGGCAACCTCAGTGTTCCAGGTTGATGCTTTATCCCACTGCGCCACCACAGGTCAGGCTAATATTGCCTTTGAAGTAAGTTGTCCTCTGATTTTATGGGGGTTGGGATCTGTTTTCTTACTCCTGTGTGTACCTCTCTGTCATTCCACTCTCTGTCTGTTATTCCAACCGAGACCACGCCAGGATAAGAGTGGGTGGATTTCAGGAATTAGTACTGATTTAGAAGTCTTTGGGAACTAGGCTTCCAGCAGTGAGAAGAGGTGGGGGCTCAGCTTTTGAAGTCAGCTAACCCAGCTGACTCCCTTTACCGCTTTTGGGCTCTGGGACCTGAAGCGGGTTGCTTATCTCTCTGCCCCCCAGGTGTCTAGGGAATGAGGATAACAATAGCATCTACTTCACAGGTTCACGGGATTAAAGGAGTTAATGTTTGTAGGTCCAGCACACGTGACTTAATGGATGTTGACTCCTGTTGGAATATTCAGTCACCTGTGTTGATACCTGCCAAGTGCTAGTATAAAGCATTCAGAACTGGTCAACAGGGAATTGTTCATTCCTTTGTCCCTAGCTAGAAAAACAATGCCGTGGTCATACTGTCAGAGAGCAGCTATGTTGTCTATGGCCTGGAAATGTGGGTTTTAGTGGAAAAATTTGAGTTCCTCAGAAGTTTTGGCTGAGTCAGAATTCAAGAAACCATAAAAGTCTATGATTGGACACCCTCAGAATATAATAGCATGATTATCATTTTTAATACTACGGCCTGTGGCCGCATGTGGCCCCCTGAGGCCATTTATCGAGCCCCCCGCCGCACTTCCAGAAGGGGCACCTCTTTCATTGGTGGTCAGTGAGAGGAGCATAGTTCCCATTGAAATACTGGTCAGTTTGTTGATTTAAATTTACTTATTCTTTTTTTTTAATATTGTATTTGTTCCTGTTTTGTTTTTTTACTTTAAAATAAGATATGTGCAGTGTGCATAGGGATTTGTTCATAGTTTTTTTAATAGTCCGGCCCTCCAACGGTCTGAGGGACAGTGAACTGGCCCCCTGTGTAAAAAGTTTGGGGATCCCCTGCTGTAGAGTGTTGTTTTGACATCGGCTTGATTTAGCATGAGCGCATCTTCTCTCTTTCATCCCCACAGAGGCCGCCTGAGCCCCTTGCCTCTCTCCCAGGCAGCCAGGTGACGTCTGCCTCCTATCCCCGGCTGGAAGTGCTGCCCCCAAACCTACTTCTGTGTTTCGGAGGGTTAGAGCAAAAGGAATTATATAGAGAATGGTACCGATTTTGAAATTCTCATGGAAAAGCGCTTTTACATAAATATGGAGCGCATGGGTTGTGTTGCCTTGTGAAAGCTAACGAAGACTGTCCTGTCCTCAGAGAGGCCTCCCCCAGCAATGCTCCGGTACGTCCAGAGAGAAATAGGGAGAGACACTAGGGGAAGGGCAAAGGGAGCTGGAAAATGGTTATTAGGCTTGGCTCTCTTTTGGTTTACTGAGTTGTGCCTGACTTTCAGCCATGCGGGCATGTGCAGCTATCAGCCCGGCTGTGCGCACACAGACCAGCAGATGCTTGGCGGGTACAGATACAGTAGTTGTGAATGTGGTTTCTGGTAAGACTTTCATGAACAGAATCAGTTCCTGATTGCCCACGAGTCACGGTTTGTTCATCTGTGCCACGGAAATAAGGTGGAACTTGGCTACACTTTGTCAGGAGAATTGCTCAGACCCGTCCCGGCTTGACTTTCGTGTCTATATCCCTCCTCTGTTAGGTGGAACTGCGCCGATGTGTACGTATATATTTACGTATTCAGCCACACTGAAATAAAAATGTACACCATCAGCGGTCCGTGTAGCTCAGCCCAGCGGAACGCAAGTGCGTGGAGAGAGAGCATGTCTTTTTCTTCCCTTTTCCTTCTGACAAAACTCAGCTCTGTTCCGTGTCTTGGGTCACACGGCTGCATTTTGGGCTAATTGTCTCCCTGCCTGAGTCTCTGTCTAAACTCTACTTCCCTGACCACCCAAAGGTAACCTGCAAGTCTGATTCTTCTCTGTTCAGCTCCTAGGAAAAAGGGAAGACAAGTGGCAGAGGGACTGAATTGGCATTTTATATTATCTGTGCTTGTGACAATGCCAAGGATAGACAAGGGCTGGCCATGGGCATGCAGATCAGGTGAGCAATTAAAAAGAAAAAACAAAGCAAACCAAAAAAATGAGAACCCAATTTTTGGAGAAGAAAACATTTAAACCAGGGCTTTCAAGATTTGTTTCGTTTGCTCTTAGGACAGTTAGGTAAGTGGAAGAACATTTAAGCTAATTTTGCCGAGAGGACTGGTTTTACCTGGAAGGGCTTGCCTTTTCAGAGTTCTCAACGAAGGGAAACTGCTGAAGCCCCTTTGGAGTGCTTTTATTCAATGATGTTAATAGAAAACACAAAATACAAAATGCCAGGGTGCAAGATTGGGTTTGTGTATTTGTTTTAACTGACACACAACTAGATAATTTTTGCTAATGCTCTTCCTTGGCACTTAGTTCTGTATTCTTAAATCCCAAGGATGGACTCCTCCCTAAGCCCCATCACCAAGGTGACTCCCAAGGTCATTGCTAGAGGCTCTACTTGACCCTACTTTGGACAGAATTAATTGGTCGCTCCTGCTTTTCTATAGCATTGACTCATCCTGTTAGTTAGATGTTGGGCTCTCCAGCTTAGATCATGAGCTTTTCTAAAGCTTTTCTGTATATAGCTCACATGGTAGGAAGAGAAAATATTATTAAAGTAACTAGATGGTATAATTAATGACTGTGCAGGCAGAAAAAATATTAAAAGTTTTCTGTGAAAAACGTTTTTATATTAAGCTTTTTTTTCCCAGACTACTACATATAGAATTTCATTATGTTGGCTCTCATTCTAAAGAAAAACACTCTACCAGGTGTCAGAAGTCAATCGTATTTATAGGAAGAATAAACCTTGGCCATTAACAACAGCTTCTCTGGTTACAGGATTACAGTAACTGCTAAGAATGTAAGCACTTACAGAAGTCTACAGAGGACTCATTAAGAGTTATCCAGGCAGTTTCAAATTGGGCATAGAAAAAGCAATAGTGGAGAGTAGGGGAAAAAGAATTGTTTCTGTAAATTTAGACAAGATGGAGGACTATTCCAGTTATATGATGTTTGGTTGAAGGAGAGTCATTTGGACCTGAGAAAACCAAGTGTATAAATCCAGAGGCTGTTGACTCGATAGTGAAATATTGTTAAGAACCATCATCCCAAGGGGGTGAGTGGTGGACCCACTGAGAATATTGCTGCTGTGTTTCAGAGACAACAAACTGACACCATCAGAGATGTGAGGGCCTAGTTTTAAAAGAAGGTTGTCCTTGGCTCACTGCTACACTGAGCTCACCTGAATCTGTGGGATTCTGCTTTGTTGATGTATGAACACAGGCAGAAATTCTGCTCCCGCAGGCACCCTGCACTCTAAAAGATGGTAAGTAGCAGGGATGTTAAGGATGATGCAGTTCAACAACAGAAAGAATGCGTAAAAGAAGAAATACCAGATGATTAAATAAAGAGATTTCTCTGTAGCCTGACCAGGTGGTGGCGCAGTAAATAGAACGTTAACCTGGGATGCTGAGGGCCTAGGTTTGAAACCTCGAGGTTGCTGGGTTGAGTGTGGACTCATCCAGCTTGAGCATGGGGTCGCTGGCTTGAGCGTGGGATCATAAACATGACCTCATGGTCACTGGCTTGATTGAGCCCAAGGGTTGCTGGTTTGAAGCCCAAGGTCTCTTGCTTGAGCAAGAGGTCACTGGCTCAGCTGGAGCCCCCCAGTCAAGGCACATATGAGAAGCAATTAATGAATAACTAAAGTGTCACAACAATGAGTTGATCTCTCTCCCTTCCTGTCTGTCTGTCCCTCTCTCTGTGTCTCTTTCTGTCTCTCTCTTGCATGCCTGCTAAAGAAAAAATAAAAAGAAACTCCTTTGTAAGTTGCAGTTGATGATAATGACAATTATTTGACCGCCTTATAGTTGTGTTTCCACCATGAGTACATCTGGGTACTTTTATCAAAAGCACTCTTGTAGAATTAACTAAAAATGTGAACTACACTTATTATATGGGAAATGGGATTGAATCCTATTCTTGGCAGCAGTAACTATGTGATGTGCACAGATGACAACACTCTGCTTTTGTCGTCTCTCCTTCCGGGAGCACCGGCCCGAGCGCCCCAGGGACCCTGTTGCTCTGTGTGCTTCCTCCTGCCCTTTGCATCCTCACTCCGGCTTTCAGCCTCTTGGTCTGCTCTTGTGTCTTTGATTTCTTCCTGATGCAGCTCAAACCACAGTCAGGCCTGTTCCCCAGATTTGCTCTCTCTCTTCTCAGTCCATCTCCCACCCCTTGGTTCCTGCGATGGGAGAAAATACAGCACATTTATTTGGCAATTGGAGGACAAACAACAAATGGTCCAGCCCTTCCAGCTCCGCAGACGTAGGCTCTCAATGGGCTCCTCTTTTGAACAGCGTGGGGAGATGAAACCACATTTGGCAAGGAGACTGAGAACAGAGTTAGACAGTTATTTGATGGCTTTCTAAAGTTCAGGAAGGAATAGCTGTCCCTTTGTTGGGTCTTTTTACTGCTTCTTTGTTTTTCATTTCATTGATTTCTGCTCTTTTGTTTTCTCCTTCCTTCTTTTTTCTTTGGCTGTATTGTGTGTGGTGTGGTGTGTGTGTGTGTGTAGACTTGTATTAGGCTCATGCTGTAACAACCCCAATAAATCAGGGATGTAACACGCTAAGAGTTTATGTTTTCCTCGTGCAAAGTTTACTGTGGATGTTCCCAGTTGGGTAAGGCTCCATGACAACCCTCCTCCAAGTAGTGACTCAGGGACATAGGCCACTCCTGTCATACATCTCTCCAACTTGGGGCTTCCAGCTTACCCTGGTGTTATCCATTTGGTAGAATTGTGTAGGGGACATGGAAAAGTGAAACTGGATAAACAACTTGACTGAGAAATGACCATCATGGCTACCTGAACCACAAGAGAGGTTGGGAAAAGGATATTGATGAGGGCTAACGATCTCTGCCATGTCCCTTAATTTTATTTAAAAAAATTAATTTTTTTCTTTAAAAAATTTTCAATTGCAGTTGACATTCAATATTGTTTTATATTAGTTTCAGGTGTACAGCCTAGTGGTTAGACATTTATATAATTTACAAAGTGGTCCCCCTAATAATTATAGCACCTACCTGACACCATACATAGTTTTTTGCAGTATTTTAACTGTATTTACCATGTTTCTTAAGTTAGATAGTTTGCTTATTAACATATAACATTGTTTTTTAAAAATTAACACGTAAGACTACAAATTTTCCTCAAAACATTACTTTTACTGTATTTCACAAGGTTTGGTGTGAATTGTTTTCATCATCATTCAATTCTAACTGATTCTTGATTTCCATTATGATTTATTCTTTGGTCCATGCCTCATTTTGAAGTTTATTTATGTTTATGACATTGGTATAGAGAAGGATTTTTCACACATGACAATAAAAGGACCGACTAAAAGAAAAGATTGATACAGTATATTCAACTCAAATTTAAAACTTCTGTTCATCAAAAGACACTAAAGTAAAGAAAATAAAAAGGCTATAAATTGAGAATAGATAAATCAGTACAAAAATGAACAAAATGCCCTTCGTAAAATGGCCCGTATGCATTTGGAAAGATACTCATTAATCACCACGGAAATCTAAATCTAAATCACAGGGAGATATGCTTCTATACCTAGTTGATTGGCAAAATGAAGTAACTAGAAAATACTAGGAGGAGGATCAGCAGGACCTCATATGCATTGCTCCTGTAAAGTTAGCAATGACTATTCATATATCGCAGGACTCAACAATTTCACTCCTGGGTATATATTCTGGAGAATAGAACTACTTGAGAAGTAAATGCTAAAATGTTACAGATTAATCCCTTACCAGATAGTCTCCCAGCAAAGTAGTTGGGTTCGTACAGAGTTCCTTGGAATGTGGCCATGCCCCATTATTTAGGGTAATAAAATTCGATTGAATGCAAGGCTTAGATCTTATTTTTCTGGGGCTACCCAGGGCAGAGAGAAGAGCTTTCCCCACTGTGGATGCTAATGAAACAAATTCAGCTGCTAGTTGGCAGTGTCGCTGAGCTGCAAACACATCTGCTGGTCATGCCATGGAGGGCTGTGTCTTCCTTAATCATGCATTGTAAATACCCCACAGGGTTTAGGGACTTGCGCCTAGAGTCTGAGTTTGGGCTCTAGTAGACCTCTGTCTACTGCCGCAGATGAGATAGATGAAATATAAGGAACCTGTATTCTCTTTGCCCCTTTTTTTTCTGATTCTCCCCAACAAATGATCTCTGGGAGGTCTGTTTGTGCTGCTTGGCCATCTAGCTTTGTTTGCACAACTCAACTAATGTCCATCAACAAAATAACGTAAACATTGAGGTCTAGTCTTAACACAGAATAATCTGCAGCAAGTGCAAATAGATGAACTGTAGTCACTCACACCAAAGAGGTTTTTGTTAACATAATGTTGAGTGGCAAAAGTGGCAGAATTCAACATGTAGTGCAACGCTCTTTATAACTTTCTAAAGCAAGAAAGGTTGAAAAATATTATTGCCACTACCTTTTCGTGAAAAATGAAGAAAAAGGGAATGATAAACACCATGTTCAGGATGTTGGTTACGTCTGGTGGTTTGCTTTTCAATTTTGAGAACCCCTTACTCTTCCTTACATTCATAAAATTAGCTGATTATCTTGAAAAGCTATTTTAAACCTGTTTGGGTGTGAGAAAGAATGGAATCTCCTGTAAAAGTTCAACAATTACTTCTCTAACCAGTTTTATTCATAAGCTATTATTTCAGAGAATAACAAAATAATGTACAATACATCTGATTATAGAAAACTTTCTTTTAAAATCAGGCCTAATAAAATAATTGAATATGTGTGTTTCTAATTTCTAAGGCTTGCCTGTTTCTTGTGTTTTGTTAAAAGTAGACTTGTTGCATATGCATGTTCATATCCACTGTGAGTTACTCACATGGCTACAACATGCAGCAATCCGTGGTTATCATGGACCCTGAATTTGACATTCTTGCTTTTCTGACATTCCTTTCCTATTGCCTCAATTAAATACTGTTCACAATAAAACATCTTTCTTTAATTTTCTTTGCAGCAATGCCTTCATTATTTTATTAGCTATGGAAAGTTGTGCACCCTGTGGTTGGCTTTCCTTTCCATTTGGAAAAGAATGAGATGTTTGATGCATTGATATGAAAGCTAAAAAAGTCAGTCACGCACAGTAAGGGTCATGGTCCCTGCAGGAAGCAGATGGAGCCCTCCGAAGGGGTCACGGATGAGAGTCTCATGAATGGGTAATTTACAGAAGTGCCAGCAGATTCACAGGGGTGGTGAGCATCTCAGGGTCGGCAAGAGGGACTGAGGGTTAGCAGAGGGAGAGGCTCCTGGAACCGAGTGAGGACGTGGCTGTCAGAGAGGGTTGGGGACGCCCACTAGGAGCCATGCTCTTTGGCAATGCACAGAGGAGGAAGGGAGGGCAGGAGGGGGAGTGAGAGAGAGAGAAAGGGGTGGGGAGAACATGTCTCCTGACCCTCTCTCCCATCACTACCCCTCTATTGTCAGACCTCAGTCAGAAGCCAGAAGTCAGGAGAACCCTGTTAATGGAGTGTCCATGCAGAGCACTTTCTGTGTCCCAAAGCAGGGATCAGGGTGGTGGGGAGCTTCAGGGAAGTGACAAGTATCTCTGAAGGGACAAACAGAAAGCATCTGGCACACTCGCAGGGCAATTGCTACAATGGTAAGCAATTGTAAATTATTCTTTTTCACATGAAATAAAGGACCTTGCGCTCCATGATTTGATAATTGCCATAGTATTTATATTTGTTCAGAGACTTTTCTTTTATTCCTTTAAAATACTAGGTTTTGATAACTTTGTCCCATTTGAAAAGTGAAGAGCTCCACAGGGCAAAGTTGAGTTTGGACCTCAGGGGACGTCACCTTGTCATTTTTGATACTCAGGACTGACAGGTGGAAGGATGGTGTAGGAAAGAGAGCCCCTCGTTAGGAAAGAGGGACAAAGAAGCGAAAAATGCTAATATTTTTGTACAAAACTTTGTATTTATGTAATCCATCCATGCTTTAACATTGCCTTTAAGTGGAAGGTTTTAAGACTGTTAATCCATAATATAGAAAGATGTCTTTAGTAAGTCCATATGCTCGCACTTGCACATGGAACCTCAAGAAACAAAAAAACAAAAACAAAACACCCCACAAAACTGTGCTCATAGATACAGAGAACAGAAATGGGGGTGGGGTGAAATGAGTGAAAGGGGTCAAAAGGTACAAACGTCCAATTATTAGATAGAAATAACTCCTGGGGATATAAATAATACAGCATGGCAACTACTATTAATAATAACTGTTTTGTAAATCTAACAGTTGCTAAGAGAGGAGATATTAAATGTTCGCAGCACACACACAAAAATATTGTCATGGTGTGGTGATAGACTAGCTCACCAAACTTATTGTGGTGATGATTTCCCAAACACACAAATATCAAATTAAAATATCGGACACTCGAAACTAACATAATGTTAAGGTCAGTTATATCTTAATTATTAACAAAGGAAAGATGCCTTTGGGAAATTTAGATATTTCAAGACAGAATAGACTCAGGCTCCACTTTATAAATGGAGCTGCCTTCACATTGTGTCTTGTTCTTTTTAAAAATTTCTAGGCAATTTGATGGATAAATAAGAGAAGAAGAGGGGAAGTTGATGCCTGTAAATAGGATTTAAAAAAACCCAGTCAGTCTTTAGTTTGGGTGTGGTAGGATTCCTTCTTTCTTCTTCTGGAAGCGAGTTCTTAGGGGGTACATCACCTCAAAGAGTCCATTCAAAAAGCGGTTGCTTCTGTCGCTCCCACTTTCCTTCACTGAGAAGGGTGTTCTTCACCCCCAGGGGCTGAGGTTTGCTTCTGGCTGCTATTATATCACAAAAGTGCATCCTCTTCAGGACAAAGGGTCTAAAATATGGAAGCAATGCTTGAGCAGGCTCACAATGCATGTGGAGTGGGTTTGGGGAAGATTTAGAGAGCATGAGACTCCAAACATGTAAGATTTGGAGGGAAAAATATTTCTAGAACCAGGTATTTGCTCTCCAAAGGTGTGCTGGTGTCAGAAAGGAGGGGTTGCGGGAAGCAGAAAATAAAGAGAAGGAAGAGGTCTTCTAGTTCAATTCCTGTATCTCTTGGTTTAATGACTTACTGCAAACTGATGAAAGAGGACGGGGTGCCACGAATACCCACTACTAGACCTAAGAGGTCTCCCACACTGAGCAGAGAGGCGCTAGCTCCTGGAGAGCTGGATCTTTGCTTTCTAGGTATCTCCTAGGAGCCCAGAAAAAGATGTCTGGGACATTCAAGTGGGAGATTCTGTAATAATCAATGCTTGAATTTGACTATTCAAAAGAAGGAGAGGGTTTAGAAAATATTTCTTGGTGATATTGATGGACCTTGTGGGAAAATCCACCACTTCTTCAGGTGTTTGGCAACTAAACAAAGTTTTACTGTATATAAATATTTTTAAACCACGGCTTTGTTGAACTTTGCCAGATTCCTGGCTTGCTCACCTAGCAATGACAAGGCTAACATTGTTTTATAATTAGACTTATGGCTTTCTACCTCCTTAGAAGATTGTAAGGAAATTCCAGAAACTCTGTGCTATCACATCAAACATTCCAGAAAGCAAAACAAAGCAAAACAAAATGCAGTCTACCATTATTTTACGATGACAGTTACTGTCAGAGATAGAAGGGCAAGAAACTTTTTCATTGAAAGGAGCTTATTATTTTTTTTGGAAAATAACCTAATGACTCTCGAGAGGAATGGCGAGGAGCTTTTGAGTAGCTGCTTTCTGCAGGGACCCCTTTGTTTTGGCCACTCTGCTGCTCCTCGCTCTTGAGTCTTGAAACGTAATTTCATCTTTGGAATCTTAAAAAAGATGTAAAGTGGTACATGCCAAAGCTATGAGATGTCTTGCAAAAGAATGTGAAGTTATTTTCTTTTGCTCGGGAAAGGAAAAAGCTTACTTTTGCTCTTGACTCAGCACATTGGGATAGTTTACAAACTATTATGCTTCAGCCTTTGGGGATCTTTGGCTTTACTGCCCTTTTCAAAGAAAAAGATTTGCCAGGTACAGCAGCTAGCCTACAGGAAGATCTCCAATGCTCTCTATCGCCAAGTGCTCATCCCCGGGCCATTTCCTATCACACTGAATAGGGGCAACCTGTGATACCCATAGTGAGATTGTGGACATGACAACATGTGACATTTGAGGTAGGTCATAGGAGGTATTGAGGCTTCCACCTTGTTTTCTCTTGGACCATGTCATCTGGGAGAAGACAGCTGTCACGTATGAGGACACTCAAGCAGTCCTATGTAGAGGACCATGTGCCAAGGCACGGAGATTTCCACATTGACTTGTGGGCCATGCAAGTGAGACAGTTTGGAAGTGGATCCTCTGCCCTGCCAAGTCTGCCCCCGGCTGCAGCCCCAACCAACATCCCGACAGCAACTCATATGAGATCTCTAGCCACCAAACTGACCACTCCCCAATTTTATTGTCTTGGGTCACCGTTTCATCTTATTTATTTATTTTGGAGGGACTAAATGAATTTTATTCTTTTTCTAAGTTCAAGAATTTAATACTGCATGGTTCACATATTGATCATTTTATGCACTTTGTAATTTGACTCCTTGTTGGGTTCTTTACATAATTAATGTATTCACATTCGAGTTTTCTGTAATTTTCCCTTTCCTCACAGACAGTATTCCTTCACCTTTATGTAAATTACTTTTTCTTGCTTTTTCCCCTGTAAATGTTTTTTTTTTTGTTGTTGTTGTTTTTAACTTTTTAAAAAAGTTCCGGCCCTAGCCGGTTGGCTCAGCAGTAGAGCGTCGGCCTGGCATGCGGGGGACCCGGGTTTGATTCCTGGCCAGGGCACATAGGAGAAGAACCCATTTGCTTCTCCACCCCGCCCCCTCCTTCCTCTCTGTCTCTCTCTTCCCCTCCTGCAGCCAAGGCTCCATTGTAGCAAAGATGGCCCGGGTGCTGGGGATGGCTCCTTGGCCTCTGCCCCAGGCGCTAGAGTGGTTCTGGTCGCGGCAGAGCAACGCCCCGGAGGGGCAGAGCATCCCCCCTGGTGGGCAGAGCAGGGGCGTGCCAGATGGATCCCGGTCGGGCGCATGCGGGAGTCTGTCTGACTGTCTCTCCCCGTTTCCAGCTTCAGAAAAAAAAAAAGAAAAAAAAATACAAAAATAAAAATGAAAAAGATAAAAAAGTTCCAGTTAAAGTTTACATTCAGTGTTTATTTTGTATTTATTTCAGGTGGACAACAGAGTGGTTAGACAGCTATATATTTCACAGTGTGTTCCCCCTGATATTTCCATTTCCTGACTGGCACATACATAGTTATTATAGTATCATTGATTATATTCCCCGTGCTGTCCTTTATATCCCCAATAGTCTTCTGTAACTACCAACCTGTACTTTTCAGTTCCTTCTTCTTTTCCACCCAGTCCCCAACACCCTTTGCTCTGGCAACCGGCAGTCTGTTCTGTATCTAAGAGTCTGTTTCTGTCTTGTTGGTTCGTTTATATTGTTCTTTAGATTTCACATATAAATTAAATCATATGGTACTTTTCTTTCTCTGACTGACTTATTTCACTCAGCATAACACCCTCTAGGTCCATCCATGCTGTTGCAAAGGGTAAGATTTTGTTTTTTAGGACCAAGTAATTTTCCACTGTATTTATGTGCCGCAGCTTTTATATCCACTCATCTATTGTTGGAAGTTTTTCGACTACTGCTTTAATTTCTTTAATTGTAATCAGTCTGTTCAAATATTTGGTTTCTTCTTGATTCAGTTTTGGGAGATTGTATGTTTGTAGGATTTTATCCACAAGCATGTTCTGAAGATGTCAGTTAAATTCTTCTGGTCTAGTGTGTCATTTAAGGCCATTGTTTCTTTGTTTATTTTTTTTTGTCTGAAAGATCAATCTATTGACGTCAATGAGGTGTAAAATCCCCCTACTATGACTGTACTACTATTGCTCTCTTCCTTTATGTCCATAAAAATTTGCTTTCTGTACTTAGGTGCTTACATACTTACAAGGGTTATGTCCTCTTGTTGGACTAATCCCTTTATCATTATGTAGTGCCCTCTTTTGTCTGATTATAACCTTTCTTTTAAATTCCATTTTGTCTGATATAAGAATTGCTACCCCAGCTTTTAAAAAATTTCTATTTGTGTAAAGTATCTTTTTCTATTCCTTTACTTTTCGTTTTTGTGTCTTTTTTGCTGATGTGGGTCTCTTACAGACAGCATATATATGGGTTTTGCTTTCTTATCCATTCAGCAACTCTGTTTTTTATTGGAGCATTTAAGCCATTTACATTTAGAGTAATTACTGATAGTATTTATTGCCATTTTATTCTTTACAACTATGTTCTCTCTCTCTCTCTCTCTCTCTCTCTCTCTCTCTCTCTCTTTTTTGGCTGAGAAGCTCTTTATTTCTCCTCCAATTTTAAATGATAGCCTTGCTGGGTAAAGTTGTCATAGTTTTAGTTCCTTGTTTTCATCATTTTGGGTTTATCTTGTTTGGGACTCTCTGTGCTTCTTGGACTTGTGCGTCTTTTTCCTTCACCAGGATAGGGAAGCTTTTAGTTATTATTTCCTCAAATAGGTTCTCAATCTTTTGCTCTCTCTCTTCTTCTAGTACACTTACAATGTGGATGTTCTGACTCTTCATGTTGTCCCAAAGGTCCCTTAAACTATACTCATTAATTTTTTTTTCTTTTTGCTGCTCTAATTGAATGTTTTCTGCTTCCTTTTTTCCAAATCGCTGATTCAATCTTCTGTTTCATCTAACCCACTGCTTATTTTTTCAAGTGTATTCTTTATTTCAGATATTGTATAATTTCTGAATGATACTTTTTAATGGTTTTTATGTTTTTTTTTCACATTGTTGAAGCTCTGAGTTCCTTGAGCATCCTTATAACTATTGTTTTGAACTCTATATCTGGCAGATTGTTTGCTTCCATTTCATTTAGTTCTTTTTCTAGAGATTTCTGTTCTTTCATTTGGAGTATATTTCTTCTTTGTCTCCCCATTTGGCGGCCTCTCTGTGTTTGTTTCTGTGTATTATATAGATCTGCTCTGTCTCTCAGTCTTAGTTGGGTGACCTTATGTAGCAGGCATCCCGTGGGACCTAGTGACACAGTCTCCTTGATCTCCTGAGCTGGGTGCTCCAGGAATGCCCCTTGTGTGGGTTTTGTGAGCCCTTTTTTGTAATTGAGTCTTGACTGCTGTTGGCTCATCAGTGCATGGGGTTGGCCCTCAGGTTGGCTGACTGTGAGGATCAACCCCAACCACAGTGTATGAGCAGCTGCGTGGGTACTGACCACATGGAGCAGAATCTGAGTCAGCAGAGCCTGGTGCCTTCTGAGATCTCCCTTTGGATGTGCTGTGTATGGAGCTAATTGGAGCCAGCTCTGATGTGGTCTGAAACAGGCCATTGGGTGTGTTGGTTCTGGGGCCTCTTGGGAGGGACTCTGTTGCAGGTCAATTTCAGAGGCTGCCTTTACGGGCCCTGGGCTACCTGTTTGGATCTCTAAAGTGATCCACAGTCTATGGATGCTTCTGCTGGGCCTGGATATGTGTTGGAAGGGCCAACCTGTGCACCAATGCTGCTTTCCACTAGCACCAAGCCCAGGGGCAGGTCAGTCAAAGGCCCAAGGCACCCTGAGACCTGCCTCTGCCTGGGGGCTGCCTATGAAAGGGCCTCTGGCTGTGAGCAAGTTGCATGAGTGGGTTCTCAGTGGGAGTCCAAGTAGGGGCAAGTACAGTTCATCAGACTAATACAGATTCAAACTCAGTACCAGTGCTGGGTCTGAGGCCATTAAGCAAAAGTCTCTGGGAATACCAAGGCTAGCTGCCACCCACTGGGTGCCCACAGTCCTTTGTAAAAGGTGAAAGATTTATACGATCTGAAGAGAAACTAGAGCATTCACAATCCTTTGTAATGGGGTGGAATCTCAGGGAGTCATTGGGGCAGAGTCATCAGATTTTCTTAGGCCCAAACAGACCAAGATTTGGCCATGTGAAAGGAGGACTCTAGTGGTCTGGTGTGCAAATAAAAATGTCCCTGGGTCTACAACCAAATAACTCAGTCTGTCCAGGACTCTGCCCAGCAATCCTGGAGAGCACCAGCTCCCCTGAGAGTTGAAAGGGTGGGGTTAGTTGAACTCCTGTGAAATGCAGGTGTTGGTTAGGCTCACAGGAAGGTGGGGGAGGGGGCAATGGCCAATGCCCCAGAGCCACACAACTCAGTTTCTGATACCCCCTGAGCCTGCTGGTCCCCTATACCCCTGCCCAGGCCCTGACACCTCTGCAGGGCGTGAGCTCTGTAGGGCGGGGTGACAGGGAGTTGGGAGAGTGGGGTGATTGCATTTCCCCAGGCTGATGCCGCAGGAAGGGAAGTATTCAGCTCAAGAAAGATGACATCTACAATGTGGGATAGGGACTCAGCACAGGGATTCTGGCAGCTGCCCCTCCAGCTCTCTCCCCAGAACCACAATCCCCAGTCTCTCCTCACACAACTCTAGTCCACTGTACCCTACCTGAACCGAAGCCCAGGATGAGTGGCTTCTAGCAATATTTTGTGCATTGACACTTTAGGAGGACACCTGGGTTTCTAGCAGGCTCCCATCTCTCCCTGGTGGACAGCATCCCCACGGATTTTCGCAGCCAGATGTTGTGTGGCTGCCTCTTCCCGGACCTGGTGCTCTGGGCTGGGGAGCTGAGTGTGGGTTTGAGACTCCACTCTCCTCAAGAAGAATCTTTGCAGCTGAGCAACCCGTTCAGATCCTCAGCTGTCACATGTGGGTGCAGGGCCAGCCATTTCTGCATATCCACCTTTCCAGTCAGTCTCCATGTGGTTTCTTCTGTACATCCTTGGTTACAAGACTTCTGTTCAGCTATTCTTCAGGTTGATTGTTCTATATTTTAGTTTTAATTCCAGTTTGGTCCTGGGAGGAGGTGAGTCTAACTTCCACCTACTCCACTGCCATGTTTGAGCTCTCTCCAAATATTTGACTAATAGAAACAAGGTAAGAAAATAAATTAATTGCTTTTCTAAACTCTTAAAGTTTAAAGGATTTGTTACACAATGAAAGATAACTGATATACCAACTGATGATTATTAACTAAGAGTAAGAATTAGTCATTAGGAATGATCAGAATAGGACCTCAGATGAGGTAAATATTCAGATAATGTGTTTCTTTACTGCATAATTTTTTCTAGGATTTGGGAAATTAAGGTGATTCAAGGAAACTGAGTTTAGGGAGACTGATTTGTAAGCAGAGTTACAGTAGAGCATGAATGACAAAAGGAGGAGATAAAAATGGGGTAGGGAAAGAAAATATTTGTTTTTAAAATTCCTACAACCTTATTAGTGACTAGGGCTCAGAGGTAGATGTAACTAATCCTTGAAGAGTAAAATACCAAGCAATATACATGCATCTGAAAAATGCAGAGGTTGGACCTCAGGCTGTCAAGGCTAAATTCTAGTTAGGCTGTCACTCATCACATGCCTACTCGTGGTAGAAACTGAGCATACATTCCTGAAGGGCTTAGAAAAAACAATTCTCAATGTCTCCATAACAGAATTTTAGGCAACCCCAACCAACTATTAGAAACTGTCATAGATAATGAAACTATTAAAAGGTAGAAACACTTGAAATAGGATCTGTTGTAATCCTTCTTCAGAACAGAGCAAGAAGGGAGATATGGTCACAAGACAGAGGCAAGAATTATGGAACCACAGACTTCCACTCTCTATGAAGTTCCTTCTTGCTACGCTACAACTAACTCTCACTTTCATCACAGTTAAGACATTTTATAAGGCATGGTTGGATTTCTTAAGCATGTATGGGACTTTCAGTATTGAGTAAAAAATGGACAGTGGTCAAAATCCAATGTAGATGAAAAGGTTTTCTCTGGAAAGTAACTTCACAAGATGATCTGATTATAAATTTTTTAACTAGGAAAGTCCTGCTGGGTAGTCATGCTGCAGACATATAACTTCTTTAGTAAAATGTTTATTTTTGCATTAAGCAAGTCCTGTCCATTTTTTTTCTGTGCATCTAGGTTAACATATCTTGGAAAGAAGTAAGTCCTCTCAAGAAAGCACATAATCTTGAATACTATCCTATAATCCAACCCCTGCCTTGCTTTCTTCTACCTCCATGCAGTGGTAGGATTCAGCCGGTTTGCACTGGTTTGGCAGAACCGGTGCATAATTTTTTGTTGAGTTTGGAGAACCGTTTGCTAAAATGGCACTTGTAATCAGGATCCTCTCTAAGGTGGGTGCCTGGGCAGCTGCCCAATGTGGAAATCACAAATTTACATTCCTTACTGTTTTTTAACATTCATCTGCACAACAGCACATTCTAAGCGCCTGTAGTAATGTTCATTCCGTCCATAGGTGAAAAAAATTTGACGGAATTATGCTTTTAATATTTATTTACTCATTTCATAGAACTCATTATGACTCTGATGAAATACTACATTTTCATTCCCTTGCGTTTGTTACTTCCGTAAACAAACATATAACATAAAGAGAAAAAGTGCCAAACATCCAGGGGGTCACCCTTGTAGTTTTTGTCAGGTATTATTGAATATTTTTTCATTAATATTTTAAAACTCTTTTTTATAACATAATCTAGTTTTGTGTACCTCTTTTATTGTTCTTATTTATGTATTAAATGTATGAAATAATAAACTACTTTTCAGTATATAGTTTTTTTATACTTAAAATGGTCATTGGGTCAGAGAACTGGTTATTAAATTATTTGAATCTCACCACTGCCTCCCTGTAATCTTCCTCACATTCCCTCTTTAATTTTAAATATAAAAACAACAAAACTATCAGTCTTCAAAGCATTTGAGATCTTGCTTGCCAGCAAATGTCATCAGTTTTGGCTCAAATAACATCTTATTAAAAATTCTCTACAGTTTTGGGTGTGTCCTATGTTGACACCGGGAATTCATATCCCCATTTAAAATAGAATAGACAGTCTGTTTATGTGACAAGAGGACCAAAAAAGTAGCAGTGAAGTTCCAGCAGCTTTGCACAGTTCATATGCATTGGTCAATTCAATTTGCACTACGTTGCACGACTGGTTCACTTAACTAAACAATAGTGACTGAAAAATGTATGCAAATTGGTACCTTTGCAGGACCTTTGGTCTTGTCCAAACTGCCCATGGAGATATTAGGTACACGCCAAAAGGTCATTGAAATTTGGACTTGTTAAAAATGTTCATGCTTATACAGATCCTTGGGTTCAAATAGCCCATAATGTTTCTTTCTACTTTTGGCTTCTAGAATTAACACATAAGAAATGCTATCATATTTTATTGGTTTGACAATTGCTTGCTTTGGCTGTATTGCCAATGATAGTTGTAGTTGTTTTAGTAGCCTAACTGGTAATGGTATATGGGGTTAGGTAGACAGGTTGGGGTTTGAATCTTGTAGAAGAGTGAGATTTTTAATAACCAAATGTCTCTGGGAATGTTTTAGATAAAACTAAATGTCAAGAACCTTTCAGCGTGGACCAAATGTCTCCAGAGCAGACCAAATATCTGCTAATATACTAGTACTGTGCAAAACATGGATCACCAGTATAGATTACAATGCTATCCGGGTGATTTTTATTTCTTAACTCTTGATAATGGCAGCCATATCATAAAGCCACCTATATATGATCACCCTAATATAAAATTTTCAGTTTATTTGCAAAAAGCTATCATTGCAAATAACATAAATTAATCTTAGGCACAATTTCTCCTCACACTTTTGTTTCTCTGGGTCTAAAATGATCCCAATAGCATTTTTCTTCCAAAACTCTTAATTTCAAAACCCACGGTGATCTTGAATTCCACATTAAACTTTATGTTAGTTTATCCCTATTATGTATAAGGTCTACCGGAAAGTTCTGTCCGTTTTTGGAATAAAACAAAATACAAATTTTTCTTGCCGTCAATAAACTTTATTAAATAATATAATTGCCATTATTATTAATGATTTCTTGCCAGCGTGAGGGCAATTTGTATATCCCATTTTTGAAAAATGTTTTATCTTTTGATGTGAAAAATTGAACCAGTGCTTGTTTGATATCTTCTTCATTTTTGAATTTTTTGCCCTTCAAAAAATTTTGTAAGGACCAAAACAAGTGATAGTTGAAGGGTGCTAAGTCCGGGGAATATGGTGGATGCAACAGACATGCTTCTGTAGCATTTCTACCTTGTTGAAATTCGTAAAAATTACAGTGGTGTAAATGAACTTTATCAGTAGCCGTGGGTACACTATTGCTTCACACATAAGACTAATGTGAATCAACTTTGTTTTAGTTAATTTGCTACGTCAGTATGTATACATTAAGTGATAAAAATAGAGAGGCACACATGCGCCAAATAAACATGTACTTACATGTCAAAACTTGTTGTGATAGAAATGGACAGAACTTTCTGGTAGACCTTATACTTTGCTGCCAGTCATGGTCTTTTAGTTCTAATCCTGGTTAGGACTCAGTCTTTCAAACAGAGCCAGTGTTTTCCGCCATTCCTTTTCTTCTGCTGCGAGGGTCTCTTTGTAAACTCCTGTCAGGACCGGGAGGCACAGATTCCAGAGAGAAATGCTTGGACCCCCCTGCAGGAGATCCATCTGCTGTTGGCCCCCCAGATCTGGGAGCTCACGCACCCTTTGGTGGGAACAGAAGTTTGGCTTCTTGCTCATTGGTGATGCTGGGGGTGGGGTGTTTTGTGAGTTTCGCCACATGTCTGGTTCCTGCTCCCTTCTTTCTTGCTGTCTGGAGGGATCTCAGAGCAGTGCAACCCAGGGGTCATGCAAGGCTGAGAACAGTGAGCTTTTAAGGAGGTACTCTGGCCCTGGCCGGCTGGCTCAGCAGTAGAGTGTTGGCCCAGTGTGTGGAAGTCCCAGATTCTATTCCTGGCCAGGGCACACAGGAAAAGCACCCATCTGCTTCTCCACCCCTCCCCCTCTCCTTCCTCTCTGTTTCTTTCTTCCCCTCCCGCAGCCAAGGCTCCATTGGAGCAAAGTTGGCCTGGGTGCTGAGGATGGCTCCATGGCCTCTGCCTCAGGTGCTAGAATGGCTCCAGTTGCAGCTGAGCAATTCCCCAGAGGGGCCAAGCATTGGCCCCTGGTGGGCATGCCGGGTGGATCCCGGTCGGGTGCATGTGGGAGTCTGTCTCTCTGCCTCCCTGCTTCTCACTTCAGAAAAATACCAAAAAAAAAAAAAAAAAAAAAAAAAAAAAAAAAAAAAAGAAAGACGATGCTCTGATAATTTCTTCTCCTTGAAATGCAGACTCAGAGCAAGAGTCAATCTGGATGGAAATTGGATTCGACTGCCTCACAGCAAGGACGTTGATAAAAGGAGGAACTGTTCTAAGGGATGTTTCATTAGGGACGTTGCTGGCAGTTACTTGAGAGAAGAATGACTTGTAGTCTTGACATTCTGCTCAACTTGCAGCAGGTCGTTCCCAACCTCCCGGTCTCCTCGGGGTTTGCGTTTCTTCTGCTTCTCTGGCTGATGCAGCGTGAGCCCTAAACCTGACTGGGTGGGTTCTGATTCTCATTTTCACCCCAATTATTATCAACATGTAAAAATACTCTCTATTTTACTTGGGTCTGTGAAAATTGAGATCATAAATGTCATGTCAAAAAAATAAAAAGAAAAGAAAGGACAGTTACATTTTAGCTCATTCCAATTTTTCTGTTCCCTGGATTTCCTGGCCTCTTGGCAACCCATTTAAGACATATTTGAGGCAATAACAGCAAAAGCATCTAGAGGTCATAGGTGAATATTTTGGGCTTCAGAAATTTCCTGAGTTACAAGCCATGTCTCAGACAGAATTGGGAGCAGTCATAGTGCCAAGAATTATAAGCCAAATAACCACAATATTATTATAAATATTTTTAAACTCTTTAAATAGGTCCTGGCCAGTTGGCTCAGCGTAGAGCGTCGGCCTGGCGTGCGGGGGACCCGGGTTCGATTCCCGGCCAGGGCACATAGGAGAAGTGCCCATTTGCTTCTTACCCCCCCTCCTTCCTCTCTGTCTCTCTCTTCCCCTCCCGCAGCCAAGGCTCCATTGGAGCAAAGATGGCCCGGGCACTGGGGATGGCTCCTTGGCCGCTGCCCCAGGCGCTAGAGTGGCTCTGGTCACGGCAGAGCGATGCCCCGGAGGGGCAGAGCATCGCCCCCTGGTGGGCAGAGCGTGCCCCCCTGGTGGGCGTGCCGGGTGGATCCCGGTCGGGCGCATGCGGGAGTCTTGTCTGACTGTCTCTCCCAGTTTCCAGCTTCAGAAAAAATACAACAAGAAAAAAAAAAAAAGAAAAAGAAAAAAAGAAAAACAAAAAACTCTTTAAATAGACCCAAACAAGAGAAAAGCAAAAAGACACTAGATAATAAGCAGGACCTGGGGAAAGGGAGAATGAAGCACACTGTGATGCTGACGCTGTGCCCCGCAGTTCAGGCGATGTCAGGCAAGGTGTGTATTAGTGGCTCTTTGCATCTGCTACTTTCAAATAGCTTAGCTCGGAAAGGCTACCATAACTATCTCATCAGGAATCACATTTTCTCTCCTGTAATTTTAAATGTCGGCACAAGTATTTAATGTAAATTAAGAACTAGAATGTGGAATCAGCGTCATTTAGACCTCTAAGCACGTCTTCAGCAACCGTTGGCATCTCAGTGTTAGAGATGGAAACATAATAAGAGCCATTTGTTTATACCAGCCATAATTAGAGATAATTTAACTCCAAAGAATGTTATTTATAGTTGATGCCAGTGGACATGAGCAATGAAAAAACAGAAAGGAAATAGCCAGAATTCCTTGCACCAAATACAGACCTTATTTTTTAGTTCCACATTACTGCCGTGTAAGGCAATTAGTGCAAATCTCAGCTCATCCATTCAGAGCACAGGAGAAGATTCTAGGAGACCTGGCTAGTAGTTTTGTCTCTCTCACTAATTCTGTGAATTTAGTCAAGACACTTCATCTTTGTTTGTATTACCCTATCTGTTAACGATACCCAGTCTTGATCAATTCCATGGTTGCAGTGGCCTCATTTCAATAGCCACAATGTGGTTAGTGGCTACCATATTGGACAGTGCAGATCATAAAACATTTCCACCACTGCAGGAAGTTCTCATGGAGAGGGTTGGGCCTAGCGGTGGATTTATCTTCAAGTAGAGCTGTATTCTGGGGTTGGAAAAAAGCCTCTGGGATTCTTGCTTGTTTCTGCCTCTCAACTATATTTTCTATTGAGTTAGTTCCATTCTCAGCCCAGGAAGGTGGCCAGAGCAGCTCCAATCTCACATCTTGACAAGTTTAAGTTCTGCATGAAGGAGATCTCTTCCATGGGAACTCCTGTACAAATGCTGGTATCATGCTGATTGGACCAGCTCAAATCACGTGGAATTCTCTGATTGGTTTAAGCCTAGTCACATGCTCTAGCCCTGGAACCTCAAGCATCAGTGGAGTACAAAGGAGCTGAAGGCATAAAACAAGCCGACAGAAGAGCAAACAGCTGTTATAACAAACACAGTGGATGCAAAGTCTTAAAGTATGTGTTTGTAGAGTACCGAACTACATTCTACAAACAACAACAACAAAAAACCCCCCAAAAATAAAGTCAGAGATGTAAAAAAAAAAATGGGCAAAGATTAGTCATGCAGACAAAAACAGGGAGGGATGGTATTATGTTCAGATAAGATAAATTTAAGGCAAGATAAGATAGATAAGACAGAGTGTCATTTTATCTTTTGGATTTTTTTTCTAGACGAAGTATCATTTTAGATAAAAGGTACACTCTACAATGAAGATTCAAAAGTCAAAAACCTATATGAGTCCAAATACGTGAACCTAAAACATATCTAAAAACCTCTACTGGGAATATAAAGAGAAATTGACAAATACTCAAATGTCTTTGAGAGGCAAAGCAGACAAAGTGAACAAAGATTTAGTTCAGAGCAGTCACATAATTTGAAAGTTGCCCTAATAGATATAAATTATTTACAATACAGAGAACTGACCTTTTTCAAGTGTTTTTTGAACAGTGACAATAATTAATCATATATTTGGACAATAAGGATATGGAAATCTATTTTACAAAGTAAAAGTTACACAGCTTCCATCCTCTTACTATTTTTGTAGTAAAACTTAAGCAATAAATAACAGCAGCAGCAAGAATCTCAAATGCTCTAACCTTGAAAACAAACAATAAACAATCAGAACACATCCTTAATGAATGTCATGTTTTTAGTCCATCCTTTTGTTCTCCAGGAACAGAGATTCGTGTGAGTTACCTCAGAAAAGGGGCACGGTGCTAAGGTGCAGGGACTAGACCCGGAGCAGCAGTGCTACCAGAACCCAGCTCTCCGCCTCTGTTAGGGACCATCTATGTCCCCCCCCCCCCCCCACACACACACAGTGACAGAAAAGAGGAGTCAGGCTAATGGCAATATATAATGTGTTATATCTCTTACCTTAAATAAATACATCTGCATCCCTGTGGTCAAAAAATGTCAAGACAGGGAAGAGAATGGAGTTTCTGTGCCTGCAAGGCTGGGCCTGACCCTGGACCGTGGTGACTTTACACGGGGACCCAGCACGAGCCAGCCTCGGCACCGGGGCACACGGGCACATCATTTTGTTCTAACTTCTCTCGTCATCTATATATGCCCGTTCCATCTGATTAAATTGTAAACATAAGTTTTAATTCTTAAAGACATCAGCTTGAGTTTCCTTGGAAAAAACCTTCCAAATGGTCAGATTCCCTTTGATGTTAAGTAAGCAAGGTATCAATTGTGTTTGGCAAAATCGAATATGAAAAGTAGAAGGAAAAAGTAATTTCTATAGGGAAGCTCACCACTGTTTACTTTTCCTATGTTGGTATAAAGATCCTGCAAATCGCCGTTCTTAATCTTAGCTCCTCCCTGGGCCATTGAAGGTCGGAGACAAGGTGCATGGCCCCCCTCTGCATCTGAGCGTTTTAACAGAACGAATGGGTAAAGAGGCCACCGGGTCCCTGTGCCTGCTCGTTCCAGTGACAACATCCGCCACTGGGTGGCAGTGATCAGTTTAGTCCAGGCTGAGACGTCAATGGCAAACTCCTGTGATTTACCTTCTAAATCTTGGAAATCTAATATTATACCCGTGACCCGGGTGGATGACATGTGAACTAACTGGCCAGAGTCAGGGGCTTTCTTACAAAACTGACACGTGTAGTAGGAACAATCGGGTTAATGCCTCACAGGCAAGGACTCAAGTAGCAGATCTCAGATTTTAGGATCTGTTTTCTGAATAATTCCCCTGCCCCGTCCCCGATATCAATTTCCTTTTTCACCAGTTGTGTTCAACAAATATTGCAGCTCCGTGAGCCGCGCCTGGGGAGGGGCAGACGTGCGTGCTGGAGAGCGCGCTCAGAATCGTGGGGAATGGCTTGGAGCCGGCCACTTGGAAGTGAGGAACTCCGTAGCTGGAAAGGGTTTGTAGTTCTGCCAAGGATGAGGGAGCTGGCGGGGTTGGAAGAAGGGTGTGGGTTTGAGAAATAGCAGAAGTAAGGCTAAAGTCATAAAATGTGGTGATTTCCTTGTGAGGGTAGCGCGGGATCTGGAAAAATCTAATGTCTTCTCTGCTGTGCTCACTCAGCTGGTGTCATTTTGGAGGACATTATTATTATAGCTCCCTTTCTGGACGAGGTCTAGCTACTGATGGAATATACAAGCCAGTGTGTATTACAAACTACTAGAATGAGGTGAGGGGAAAACAGTTGACCTCAGCAGATTGTTGGTAGACTGGATGATGGCCCCCAGAGACTTCTGGCCATTGTGAATAAGTTAAGGCTTTTGAAGTGGGGAGATTATTTGGGATTATCCCAGTGGACCCAGTGTAATCATAAGGGTCTCTATTAGAGGGAGGTAGGAAGTCAGAGTCAACAAATCTCCCAACTGTCCCTTAGGGGGCGATGCTAACTCAGTGACCATCAACTTGCTGATCTCGCGAACCCTGTCTCACTGTATAGATTGCCATCACCTGGCCCATCCTTCCTGTCAATATTTCACCTGTGCTCCACGGACCAGAACACAGGCTGTCTCCTCTGTGAAGCTGGCCCAAGTGGATCCAACCAGGTGCTATTCTTCCGTCCCCGACCTCTCCTCGTCCTCCTGTTTGGCCTGCGTCCCATGGCATCTGTGCCAGGCTGCCTCCTGTGCTCCTTGGCTCTTGGGTCTCTGAGCTCCTGCTCTAGCTACTCCGCCCTCGGGTTCTAGCACAGTATCTGGCCCATCACCATGCAAGGGATATATTCCAGAAATACACTGAATAGCAAACAGGGAGATAAGTGTTTTGTTTTTGTTTTTATATTAATTAGTGGAAAAGGTAAAAAATGTTTCAGGCATAAATTGGAGATTATGTTACATGTGTTGGAGACAATATATATATATTTTTCAAAAAATCTTGAGTTTTGTTATATTTTCATGTGTAACATTAAAAGTTTCACTTCACTGATTTGCAATGGCTAAAGTTCAGGGAGCTATGTGAGTTATTTGTGCCTATGTTTTACAACATGGCCCCAGATCAGTAGCACAGTGTGTGTTACATGCTCAGAGTGTGAAGTTGAAATGAACCTCCAGCTTTTGGGAAAGGGTTGGTTCTTTCTGAACTACAAGGACCTGACAAATTCACCTGAGTTAACGTTCCCTAGTGAACCCAAGTCTGCCTCTCCCAGGAGAAATGACAGTGCAGGAGGATAAAACATCTTTAAAATAAAAGGAATAAACTATAATAATGGCATGTCAGGTATCAGAGAAAGAGTCAGAATGTGTTAGAGTGACACCTGGCATGCCCCGAATCGTAGATTTTCTGAAAGATGAATCATGTAGAGTATAAAATTATAGCCCTCAGAAGTAGAGTATTTCTAAGTCTCAGTTACTCATCCCTGCTTTCAAAGAGCCGACAGTCCAGTTACGACCCAGACTTCCACGCCGGGCAGCTGCATACGTGCAGGGCCTGGTCCGAAGGGAAAACTGGGGCCCTCCTTCATAGATTATGGCAGAGAGGTCACAGGAGAGTGGAAACCAAGCACGAGCCCTTCTAAGGGCAGGATGTGAGAAGGCACAAGGGGTGAGTGCTTATAAACATAATTAGAATAAAATGTGATGATGTTTGCATAGAGATATGTACAGAATACGGTGCGAGCGGAGGAGGAAGTAGCTTAGTCTGAGCGATGGGGCTGCTTCTCCAAGGCGGCGCCTCATGGGCTGAACTTGAAGAACGGCCAGCCCGGGAGCTGGGCAATCGGGCAAGGCGAGCTGGGGAAAAGTGCCTTTAGGGCTTCCCCTTGACCCTGGTCTCAGCTAAGGACAGTTCGGAAGGAAGGTGCAGGGGCTGGGGATAGAAACACATGAAAGAACACGACGGACCAGGGGCCCTGACCGTGACGCAGCTCCCCTCAGAGACTGGCTGTCCCCAAGGTCGGTGTGAGGAGGGCGGCTTTCCCTGTGGGGCCTGCCGGGGGACAGCCTTTGTCACGGCTACGGGCAGGCCTGAGGAGGCGCACACAGGGTTTCCAGCAGGAGTCAGGCTCCTCGTTCTCCACTCTGGCCTTTTCTCGCTGAAGCCAGCTGCCATGTGGTGAGCGGCCCTAAGGAGAGACCCTGTCGCTAGGAACAGAGGGTGGGCTCCGGTCAACGGCCAGCACTGTCCCACCACCCCTGAGAAACTGAGTCCTTCTGACAACTATGTGAGTGAGCTCGGAAGAGTTGCCTTTCTGAGCTGAGCCTTATGACTATAAGCTTGTGTGAGGTCCTCAGCCCGAGAACCCAGCCCAGCTGGGCCCAGGTTCCTGACACAGAACCTACGAGGTAACAGGTGTTGGTGGGCTTAAGCCTCGAAGTGTCGGGGCTCATTTGTTATGCAGCTACAGATAACAAATAGGCGTGCTTGTGATGTGGGGACCACATTTTGGAAACGGCTTTGATCAGGAGCCCATTTCCAAGGATATGTTGCCTTTCCTTTGAAAGTAGAGGATGAGTACCGTGAGAGCATATTCCTTCCCCAAGAAGGTGTGAAGAAACAAGATGCCCGTGTTGTTGGAAAGGAGAGGTGGGTGGGCAGGAGGCCAGGGGTGATGAGTTCAAATATCTGTGACCTTCGGTCTGCCATTTTCTTTCTCACACGCGGGATGTGAAAGAGAAGTGTTGAAGTTAGAGAATCTGTTATGTGCGTTGAGAAAGAATAGCAGGTCAAGGCTTACTTTTACCCTAGAATACTTTCTGGAAATTGACCTCTATTATGAACTGTAAGGAGAAGAGAAAGAAGGGGAATTTGAGTGAAGACTGCGCCCTCAGAGAGGCTGATGGTAGAAAGGTGAGGTCTCAACAGAGCACGCTGAGAACAGCCCTGCAAGTGATCTCACCCTCCGTGCCTGTGAATAAACGTCTCTGCCGGCAAAACAGCAAAGCAAAACCATGTCACCTTCCATATGCGAGTCCTGGAAATGTACACCCCGGGTCGGGGTCAGGGGTCAGTGCAGTCAGGCAGATGGGACGTGCCTGCCTTCCCTGGAGTCTGGCCCGGATTGTGGAATCAGGGACAGGTTCAGTAACAATAAGAAGGAAGAACTATGCAATTGGGGAAGTCGAGAGGACACTTCCCCCTTCTTTCAAAAGAGCTGCACTCTCTGGTCTCATGGGAGTCAGTCCTGTGTACCCTGAGCTCCAGAGTTGTGGCTGCTTCTGGTGGAAACCTCAACCTTTGCCTCAGAGTAGTCTGAGTTTTCTGAATTCAAGGAGAGAGAGAGAGCCGGCTCTGGGATTTACAGTCTCTTTACTGCATGTAAGTAAAACCACTCCTTGGCTGACAGAGGAGAAGTCACTGCTTGGTGTTTCAAGATGATAAGGCAGTCGATCCCCTTGCACGCTGGAGAGCAGTAAGTTCTGTAAGGTGACTTTTGGGATGCGATCTTTGTGCAGCTCTTTCTGCAGCCGCCGCTGGGAAGCCCAGCGTTGACGGCGCTCAGCTGTGCGGCAGAGAGAGTGCACAATCTGCTTCTCTCTGTTTCTTACACGGATGTTTGTATTGGTGGCTGCTTTGGACGGCAGACCATGGGCTTGATTTAGAAAAGAACAATGTGGCACTTGTTGGCGTCCTGACGGGTTCATTTGGGGAGACGCTCCGTGGCCACCCTCTTTTGAGAAAGTGTCCTCATTGTGGAGAATCCCCCTTTGTGTGCGGGCAGCTGGAGGGGCTTTTCCTTTTAGATAAAAGTCACAGGCTTGACAAAATATCTCTATGAAAATGAGGACCGAGGGACAAATATACGGTGATGGAAAATGAACTGACTTTGGGTGATGGGCACACAACACCATCAACAGTTCAAATGCTATAGAAATGTTCACCTGAAACCTATGTACTCTTATTGATCAATGTCACCCCACTAAATTTTATTTTCTAAATAAAATTTTAAAAAATTTAAGAAGAGAAAATGAGAACTTAGGTGACGTTGATTCAGAGGTTTTCTTCCCCAGGGCACCTGGAGTATTTTTTGTTTTGTTTTGTTTTTGCTTGTCTGTGAAAAAAATTTAACTGTGAGAGTCAGAGTTGTAACCCGCGAAAAGGGCATGCATCCTTGGCCGTGGCAGTGGCCTGCACTGGCCTGCGGTGCCTGGGCGCTCGGGACCCTGCTCTAGGCGCGGGACGGTCATGCATAGAGTCCCATCCCTCCGCAGCTTCAGTTTACATGGGAAACAGAAAGGACAGGACACAGGCCCCTCCTGCTCACACTTACAGCCCAGGAGGAAAAGGACTTCAGTTTGTGTCTTTGTTGGTGTAGCCACCCTTTAACGCATTTTTACACTCCCCTTTCTTTTCTTTCTTTCTGCATCGGTGTCGTTTTTCCGGAGAGGGTCCCCGTAGGAACGATGGCGCGCAAGCTGCACTAAGCAAACGCGCACCGTCTGAGTCTGGAAACAGGAAGCTCCTGCCTGCGGTAGCTCAGCTCGCTGTGGCAATGCGCGATAAGACATTACTTCACGACTATTGCCTGAGACTTTCTTTTTGACGCGTATCCTCCTCGCTCAGCTCACTTCTGCTTTCCCTCCGGGTGTGGAGGCCGGGCAGTGCGAGCTGGCAATCCGGCAGCACAGGCTGACCGTGTTTGCAAGCAGGCTCATACCGCAAGTGGTGTGTGAGAGAGCAAATCCTAAAAAAAAGTTTTTTTTTTTGTGTGTGTGTGTGTGTGTTGAAAAAAAATCCTGCAGGCACTCAGGGCAGTGTCTGCCCCAGAGTATGTTCTCAGTTGATATCTGTCGAATGAATGAATGATGGGGATAGTTCATAAAATGAGTGTGGGAGGGTAGCCTTCGCTTCATCTCTGGTGCTCAGACACTTACGGACGTGCAGGTTGGAGAACGTCAGAGTGAAGTAGGAGAGGAGGAGAATGTGAAAGTAGCAAGAGATGGAAAAAGGTGGCGAGAATACATATGGTGGTGAAGGTGGAGGTGAAGGATGTGGTAGAAGTGGTTCTGATGGAGGTGGTGGTGTAGAGTTGGAATTGGTGGCGAAGTGAAGGGGAAGGTGGCGGTGATGGCAGTGGTGGTGGTGGCAGAGACAATGATGTTAGAAGTGATGGGTTAGAGATGGTGGTGATGGTGGTGGGGATGCCGGTAGAGGGGATGGTGGTGGTGGGGATGCCGGTAGAGGGGATGGTGGTGGAGGAGATGCCGGTAGAGGGGATGGTGGGGATGCTGGTAGAGGGGATGGTGGTGGAGGAGATGCCGGTAGAGGGGATGGTGGTGGTGGGGATGCTGGTAGAGGGGATGGTGGTGGTGGGGATGCTGGTAGAGGGGATGGTGGTGATGCTGGTAGAGGTGATGGTGGTGGGGATGCTGGTAGAGGGAATGGTGGTGGGGATGCCGGTAGAGGGGATGGTGGTGGAGGAGATGCCGGTAGAGGGGATGGTGGTGGAGGAGATGCCGGTAGAGGGGATGGTGGTGGAGGAGATGCCGGTAGAGGGGATGGTGGGGATGCTGGTAGAGGGGATGGTGGTGGAGGAGATGCCGGTAGAGGGGACGGTGGTGGAGGAGATGCCGGTAGAGGGGATGGTGGTGGTGGGGATGCTGGTAGAGGGGATGGTGGTGGTGGGGATGCTGGTAGAGGGGATGGTGGTGGTGGGGATGCTGGTAGAGGGGATGGTGGTGATGCTGGTAGAGGTGATGGTGGTGGGGATGCTGGTAGAGGGAATGGTGGTGGGGATGCCGGTAGAGGGGATGGTGGTGGTGGAGATGCCGGTAGAGGGGATGGTGGTGGTGGAGATGCCGGTAGAGGGGATGGTGGTGGAGGAGATGCCGGTAGAGGGGATGGTGGTGGTGGAGATGCCGGTAGAGGGGATGGTGGTGGTGGAGATGCCGGTAGAGGGGATGGTGGTGGAGGAGATGCCGGTAGAGGGGATGGTGGTGGAGGAGATGCCGGTAGAGGGGATGGTGGTGGTGGGGATGCTGGTAGAGGGGATGGTGGTGATGCCAGTAGAGGTGATGGTGGTGGGGATGCTGGTAGAGGTGATGGTGGAGATGCCGGTAGAGGGGATGGTGGTGGAGGAGATGCCGGTAGAGGGGATGGTGGGGATGCCGGTAAAGGGGATGGTGGTGGTGATGCCGGTAGAGGGGATGGTGGTGGAGGAGATGCCGGTAGAGGGGATGGTGGTGGAGGAGATGCCGGTAGAGGGGATGGTGGTGGTGGGGATGCTGGTAGAGGGGATGGTGGTGATGCCGGTAGAGGGGATGGTGGGGATGCCGGTAGAGGGGATGGTGGTGGAGGAGATGCCGGTAGAGGGGATGGTGGGGATGCTGGTAGAGGGGATGGTGGTGGAGGAGATGCCGGTAGAGGGGATGGTGGTGGAGGAGATGCCGGTAGAGGGGATGGTGGTGGGGATGCTGGTAGAGGGGATGGTGGTGGAGGAGATGCCGGTACAGGGGATGTGGTGGGGATGCTGGTAGAGGGGATGTGGTGGGGATGTCTGTAGAGGTGATGGTGGAGATGCTGGTAGAGGTGATGGTGGTGGGGATGCTGGTAGAGGGAATGGTGGTGAAGGAGATGCCAGTAGAGGGGATGGTGGTGGAGGAGATGCCAGTAGAGGGGATGGTGGGGATGCCGGTAGAGGGGATGGTGGTGGAGGAGATGCCGGTAGAGGGGATGGTGGGGATGCCGGTAGAGGGGATGGTGGTGGAGGAGATGCCGGTAGAGGGGATGGTGGTGGAGGAGATGCCGGTAGAGGGGATGGTGGTGGAGGAGATGCCGGTAGAGGGGATGGTGGTGGAGGAGATGCCGGTAGAGGGGATGGTGGGGATGCTGGTAGAGGGGATGGTGGTGGAGGAGATGCCGGTAGAGGGGATGGTGGGGATGCTGGTAGAGGGGATGGTGGTGGAGGAGATGCCGGTAGAGGGGATGGTGCTGGGGATGCCGGTAGAGGTGATGGTGGGGATGCTGGTAGAGATGATGGTGGTGGAGATGGTTGCCGAGGCATTGGTGGAGGTGGTGTTGGACGTGATAATGATAAAAGTGGTGATGGTGGTGGAAAAAGTGGTGGTGAAGGAGAGGTGATGATGCGGAGGGCGGTGTGATATAGTCAGGAGAAAACATAGCTTTGGAATTAGACACATCAATTTAAAACCTGCATTTACCACTTACTAGCCCCATGGCCTCTGAACCTCTAATGTGGTGATTATAACAAACTGACCTTTTTGTGTTGTTGAGTGGGGATTAGAAATATGATTGCACAGTACCTGGCACCTCATGGGTCTTCATAAAATGGCTGTTATCAGTATATTTTCTTCAGTTTTCAAATCAATGTAGCCATACTAAAAAATTTAACTACCTACTTATCTGTCTTCTTTGTGCTTTTTGGTATTTTCTAAATTTGCTAAAATGGGCATGATTTCTTTTTTCAGTGAGAGGAGAGGAGATATTGAGACAGACTCCCATGTACACCCTGACCAGATATATCTGGCAACTCCCATTTTGGGCTGATGCTGGAATCAATGGAGCTATTTTTAGTGCCTGAGACCGAGGTTCAGACCCACTAAGTTATCCTACCCAGGGCCTACCCTCAAACCAATTTAGCCACTGGCTATGGGAGGGGAAGAGGGAGAGAAGAGGGAGAGGTAGGGGGAGAGAAGCAGGTGACAGTTTCTCTTTTGTGCCCTGACTGGGAATTGAACCTGGGACATCCATTCACCAGGCCAATACTCTATTCACTAAGCCAACCAGTCAGGGCTGAGCATGATTTTTTTAAAAAAGAATAATATATTAAAAAATAAATTTTTTATGCCTAGTTATCAGTATGGTTAAGCCCATGGTGGTATATTTTTATAAAGGAATACTATCAATAAAATGATGTTTATGGAAATATTAGTGTTAATGCTGAGTAAAAGAAGCAGAAACACAACATTTTTTTAAACTATGTAAAATACTGTAGAGAAGAATGATTGGGATAAATATGTTAAAATGTGAATATATGATCAGTGGTTTTATAGCTGATAGATATATTGGTCTTTGTACTTTCCTGTATTTTTCTAAAATTTTATTAATGGGACATATCAGGACTACCTTAATAATATGAAAACAAAATAAATGTTGAATTAAAATAAATGAAGAAAAATCAAACCTTTGTTTTTGTGACAAAGACAGAGAGAGAGAGACAGAAAGATAGGGACAGAGAGACAGGAAAGGGGAGATGAGAAGCATCAGTTCTTCACTGCAACACCTTAATTATTCACTGATTGCTTTCTCATAAGTGCCATGACCGGGAAGCTACAGCAGAGCAAGTGACCCCTTGCTCAAGTCAGCGACCTAGGGCTCAAGCCAGCGACCTTGGGCTTCAAGCCAGCAACCCCGTGCTCAAGCAGGTGAGCCGGCGCTCAAACCGGACGAGCCCGCGCTCAAGCTAGTGATCTCGGGGTTTCGAACCTGTGTCCTCAGTGTCTCAGTCCGATGCTCTATCCACTGCACCACTGCCTGGTCAGGCAAATTTAACCATTTTTAATTTTTCACCAAATATTACAAAAGTAGCTTTTTAGTTACAGGGTGCTAAAGTGTGTGGTTCATTGCAATCTAAGAGATGCCACTTAGGACTTGTTATTTAATCTTTGTGGAGGGGTCCCCTTTAAAATTAAAACTGATTTTAAATCATGGGACTACTCTAAAGTAAGAAGATGCAAACAAGGTACCATCTGGGGCTGACTAATCTAGGAAGGTCCGAGAATCACATGAAAATGGGTTATTTTCTCTAGATGACTTATAACTGTCTCTATATCTGTACTGGATGACTTTCTAGAAAGTTTAATATTTAATTCAATAGCTGAGAGCTCTAAAGTTAGATTAACCTACATAAATGTGATTAAATTTTTAAGGAATATAGACTTTATCATCTTGGTATGCATGGGGAGAGATCAGAAAGGTATTTTTCTGGAGCTGAGAAATAATTCTTGTTAGGACTTTGGGCATCCCATCTCCCATTGCAGCCTGTCACTATGATGGAGTCCCTTATCTGACATGAAATAAAATATTTTAGCTTATAGGTATTGAAATGAATCTCCTGTCTTTGTCTCAGATATGCTCAAGTGAGAGATAGTTGGCAGACCAAGAGGCAGAAAGATGAACATATGTGATCAAAATTCAAGACTCCTAAACCAACACAGATATTAAAATAGAAGTGGTCAAAGTGGAAAGTTAGCTAGTTTTGTTTTTTTTTAAATTCATTCTGTTTTGCTTTGTTTTGTTCTAGGTGAGAGGAAGGGAGATAGTGAGGCAGACTCCTGCATGAGCCCTAACCAGGATCCACCTGGCTACCCCATCTGGGGCCAATGCTCTAGTACCAAGCTATCTTTAGTGCCCAAGGCTGACAACCTCAAACCTATCAAGCAATCCTCAGCACCCGGGCCACGCTGGAACCAATCAAGCCACTGGCTGTGGGAGGGGAAGAAGGACACAAGGGGAGGGGGAGGCAGAGAGAAGCAGATGGTCACTTCTCCTCTGTGTGCTCTGACTGGGAATTGAACCCAGGATATCCATAAACTGGGCTGATGCTCTATCCACTGAGCCACCAGTCAAGTTATCCAGTTTAAACTCACCCCAAATTATTACAGCATGGGTGAACTCTTTCAAAAAAGCCTGAGTAAAAAAAGTAAAGACCAGATATTTCATTAAAATAAGTTAAGAGTAGACATGAATTAATTAAACAGAGCAAACCTTATGCCCAGTGGTAAAAATCCAATAAGTCAGCGGGGAATATGAATTAAACTAGGAATAGCAGCACAGGAGACTTTTGAATAGCTAGTCATAGCATATTCTGATTATTGCATTGAGGAGGATTGAATCAAAACCAATGCTAATCCTAAATACTTGCTATGTTCCAGACACTGTAATCAGCACTTTTATTTTTACATGAACAATTCTCAACACAATCACTTCTCAAAACAATCCCGGGAAATAGCACTGTTGTCATTTCAGTGATGCTAAAAGCTAAGGTCAAGTACCCTGTCTGGACGCACCTGCCGGGCAGAGGCAGAGATGGGATTCCACCCAGGATCGTCGTGTGTCTCTGAGCCTGGGGCCTTAACTACTGCCCTATACGACACTCTGTTGTTTCCATTTAAGTTAAAGATTTTCTCATACAAAATAGTGATTTGAGGCCAAAAGTTGGAAGACAGAGGGTGAGCATGAGCAGATTCACTTTCTACTTGGAAATCTTAAGTGCAATTCCATTCTATTTCCTTACTGAGGAGGTAGTGGGGAGGAATTCTTCCTCATTTGCAGAGAGCCACCTGCATCCTGACACGATTGCACATGTGTAGTTGTCAGTGTTGCCTACCTCTTAGGCGGCTCAGTGGTGTAATGTAGGAACAAAGGGGGTGTGGAGGGACAGTGGTGGCATTCATGTCTATCCCTGCAGAGTACACAACTCAGCCAAGATGCGTAACATTTCTGCCACCATCCAGATGCCCTTTGATAACAACACCCTATTAAATTTGAAAATATCCAGTTTCTGTGCTGAGTGTCAATGAGCACACATTGGTGATCTTTACAATAGGCTCTAGTTTTTAGTGGGAACAGCATAGATTGAGGTGGGGAGATCCGAGTGCCCTGCCTTTAACAGCTGTGTGCTGTCAAGCAAGGCATTTAACTTCTCCACACATCAGTTTTCTTATCTATAAAAGCTGTGATTAAAAGTGCCTAACCAGGTCCTGGCCAGTTGGCTCAGCGGCTCAGCGGTAGAGCGTCAGCCCAGCAGCCCAGTGTGTGGATGTCCCTGGTTCAATTCTCGGCCAGGGCACACAGGAGAAGCGCCCACCTGCTTCTCTACCCCTCCCCCTGCCTCTCTCTCTCTCTCTCTCTCTTCCCCTTCTGCAGTCATGGCTCAATTGGAGCAAGTTGGCCCCCGGCACTGAGGATGGCTGTGCCTAAGATGCTAAAGAAGGGCTCAGTTGCTGAGCAATGGGGTAGCAGCCACAGATGGGCAAAGCATTGCCCCCTAGTGGGCTTGCCAGGTGGATTCTGGTCTGCGTGCTTGCAGGAGTCTGTCTCTCTGCCCCCCACCCTGAATAAAATAAATAAATAAATAAAAATAAATAGAATAAAAGTGCTTCACCAGTGGTTTGTTGTATGGACCAGCTGAGGTTAAGTGGAGGTGCTCTGAAGAGAGTGAGAGAATCTAAGCCAGTGGGGCATTCTGTCTGCACACATTCTGTCTCCTTACCAGGCAGAGTCTCAGCTAGCCCAGAAGAGCTTTACTGGCAGAGGAGAGTGGGAAGTCATAGCAGGTGTCCCAGCTTGCCTTGCCCCCTCTCCATGTTCTCAAGTCCTAACCCCCAGCACTTCAGAAGGTGACCTTATTTAAAAATAGAGTACTTGTGGGTGTAGTTAGTTACACAATGGAGCGGGCCTCTAATCTAATGACTGATGTCCCTATAAAAGGTCAGCCCTGGGCACACAGAGACACAGTGGGGGGATGTCACGTGATGATGAAGGGGGAGGTTGGAGTTAGGCAGCTGCAGGCCGGGGAACGCCCAGGAATTGCCAACAACCAGGAGAAGCCTCGGATCGAGCCAGGAGGGACTCACCCCTGCAGGTTTCAGAGGGGGCAGGGCACCCCTGCGAATATTTTGACTCCAGACCTGTAGTCTCCAGAACTGTGAGAGAATGCCTTTCTGTGCTTTTAAGCCACTAAATTGATCATAGTCTGTCATTACAGCCCTAAGAAACTAATACAGGGGCTAAAAAAGAAATGTCATTTAGAAATGCTAGTGACAGCAGCCTCATCTATATTGCTGGCAAGCACTTCTAGGGCCCCAATCCAGTATGACTCACTTCTGTGACTAACCTGTGGCATTGGGCCTCAAACAGTAGTCACTTCATCATTGAACGGGGATGAATAATGCCATCAACAATGGCACACATGGACAAAATGAAAATCAGGCTATTGTGAAATCTGGAAAAGAACATCCTTTCATACACTGAGTCTAGCTAGGGAGCCCTGATTATCATACCGACGCAGTCATTTGCTAGATATGGAATATTAGTGTCTATCTGGGGGGACATTTACTTCCTTAAATTGTCTATTGAAAGAAAAGTTTAAATACTCTGAATTGGAAAATGATGCAGCGTGATGACATTTTGGTTCACACAGAAAACCTAACACTCCAGTCAAAGCAGATAGCGAATGGAAACTCCCTGGTTAATGGAAACTTGGGTCATTTTAGTGGTTTCATGTACAGTCGTTGAGTCCTTTGATGCCTAAAGTTAGTCTGGTACCTGCATAGCTATTTGAATGACAGCGTAAACAGCCAGAATTTCAGGCATATTCTTAGGTTTCTCTGCAACAGAAGACTCTTAAATCCCCCTTTGAGTAGGGTTTAAATTACTCTAATTCCTCTTACCATAATTATCCCTAGTAGAACAACATTCTTTTAGCAGAAAAACCTCGTTGTAGCAAAGGCAATTCATTTAATCGGCTCAAACTAAAAACATGGCTCCCCCTCTTAATTGATCCACATTCAATTTTCTTTACACTTCATTTTATATAATCTCTCTCAAAATCACAACAGAAATTTGTGATTGGATAGATTCTTTCAAATTCTGACCGGGTAGAATTTCTTGTTTTTCCTATCATGAAGGAAAATGATTTCTTAGGAATCTTGTGCAGCGCTCTTTCATGGCAGAGAGGATAGAACATTCAACCTTTGTGGGCAAATTTACATAGTGATATCGAACCTTGGTCTAAAGCACAGACCTCTCAGAAAGGAAAGAAATGGACCTAACTCCAATTGTTCCCAGAAGCTACAGTTTAACACCGCTCATTTTTATAGAATACAATTTTGTGTACAGTGTCATGACTCACCCAGAAGTAGTAATGTTTTTCACAGAGTTGTGTTTTAGGGAAGAAACCTTTAATTCTTTTAGAAACTGAGCAAATGGCTATGAACATGCAATTCCTATTTTTTCGGCTTTTAGTTTATGATTATTCTGTTTGGATAGCTCAGAGCACAGCACAGTACGGGGGAGTTTGCAACAGTCGTTATGGTCTGATGATCGCTTGGAGTCTCATTACTTTCTTGAGTATGTTTGAAGACTCGGCTACTTTAGTAAATTAATGGTTGCAGCAGGAACATTTTATTCATTCACTGAAGGTGCAGGTCAGTGATAACAACCTTGTTCTTTCCACCTGTTCAAAGCCTGGAGCAAAATATGCTAAAGGCTTCTTTTCTGGTTCCTTGTTAGACCATACAGCCTTCCTTCTCTTACCATCCTAACAAACAAACAAACAAACAAACAGAATTGTTCTCCATCGGGAACGTGATTGTGATCGCGATGAAGACCTATTTTTGAATATTTAACATTCAAGAGATGCCTATTGACTACCAAATATTTTTCCGGTATTTCACTGCAAGAGAACAGACAAGATCATCCTTCAAGGTCCCTTGTAATCATGTGGATGAATAACACCTATGCTTGGTTAGCTCCAGTTACAGCCATTCTCTCAAAGAGGAGGATCCGAACGAGAAACTGCGGTCCAAGGTTTTCCAGCTGGGGCTGGATTTCACCGCAGAACACAAGCTATTAAGATTTCCTGCTCTTGGATTTTCAACTTGATTAATCAACTAGAGCCGCTTTTGCGTAGGTGACGGGGACTTAAGAGAGAATTGTCAAGTAAGGTTGGAGAGAGGCACCGGAGCACTGTTTAGTTTTGTTTTGTGCACACACAAACATTCCACAGTTACGTATGAATCAGTTGCCCTGACAGGAGCGGCAGCTATCCTGAGCCCAGACACCAGCACCAGGAGGCCGACTCCAGAGCCTTGGGCAAGGCCGGGTAAGTGAGCCCAGCGGATTCCTCTAAACTGGCTTCGCTTTCGAGTGTTGGTGTCCCCAGTCACGGCAGAGTCCCAGACACGGGCTATAGGCATTTCCACTGTGCATGAAATGCTGACTCCTGTGTGCTCTGTGTCAGGAGCGAACTCGCAAGGGATCCCCTCCCAATCGCGGACTGAGCTCGGTGGCTCACGGTTCTTACCAGGTGGGTGTGAACCTTGTTTGTGCTGATGCAGGGAGGCCCCGGCTGGTGAAATACCCTCAACCCTGCTTGGAACTTTCAGGGTTCGGGAGGGCTCCTTGCTGCTGATTGTAGTTTCTCCAACAGGCTGCATGGAGGAGTTTCACGTATTAACATTCCAGGGCCTCTGTCTTAGGAATGGGCAAGGAGGAAGCTGCTTTCTCAAAAGTCCTTTTCTAGACCTTTGGTTTGTTATCGTCTCACTCTTTGAGAAGGAGACCTCCTTCTAAATCCCATTCATGGGGGAACTCTGAGCTATGACTGCTTTACAATCGACCAGGTGCGTTTGTGCACGTGTTCTTCTATTGATGCAGAGATTTTGTGCTGTCTGTGGGGCAGTTGGTAATACACCCAGTGAGGAAACTGAGGTTCAGAATGGTGAAATGGCTTGTCCTAGGCCACCCTACTGTCTTTTACAGAAGGTTTTCCTCCTTCTGTAGGAAAACTAGGGAGTATTCTGTTTTCTGACCTTTATTAGTAACTTGTCTCTGCTGATTTGTCATCTAGGTAAAGTTTGATGTCCCATCATCCGCTGCTTAGTGTCTCTCGGCCTGGTCCATCCCCTCAGGCGTGGGTCCCTAGCCTTACAATTGGGTGTGTTAGGAGGCCCCTACTCACCTGTCTTGGATGCCTGATGCCAGAGCGTACATTATAGAACCAGAGGCCAAACCTATTTTAGCAAAGAGGGACTTGAGACTCCATGTAGTCCAACCCTGCCGTTTTAGGGATAGGGAACTGAGGTCCAAAGAGATTTTGTGATTTCCCAAATGTGTACAGCTTGTTAGAGGTAATAATGCTCAGTGCACTGCCTAGGTTTTCTGACTCCTGGACTCTGTCCATTAATTGGGAAGGGATGGTCTTTCAGCGGTTATAAGCTACTAACACCGGTGTGCAAATTAGCCAATTGCATCTTGCCAACGGAGAGCTATTTTGGATTGCCAAACCATCTGGCTTACCTGGCCCACCACCACGATCTCACAAGTACCTACTCTAGACATTCTAAATGGTAACTGCCCAGACAGCAACGATGGCACTGGCATCATGTCCTTTTGAAGATCCTTTCAGCTTTTCTCATGTAAAGTATCTTTCTGTATAATGAGGTATTGTTCTTTGGGTATGCAGATGGTAGTGATTTACTTTATTTCATCCTTTCGCTCACCTAATCAACAGCCTGCTCTGTCAAGGCTTTGCACATACAGTATGCTCGGGTTAAGGGGGCAGTCTGGAGCTGAGGAAAACCCTTAAAGAACTTGGTTTTAGCGAACACGGGCTGTTTGCGGATCCAACCCATGACTTAGTTTCAGACACTCTGAAGACCATCAGGAAATGAAATTGATCTAGATTGGGGGGGGGGGGCTCAGAATAAGGGACAGGCCTGCACTTCCAAAGGCAGCGGTTAACAGTGACTCCTCCATTGATTCAAACTTGTTTCAAGTCTCCGTAAGCACAATCTCCTCCCAGGTCTCCACCCGGCCTTCTTCAACATCAGCTGAGCCCTGAAATGTTGTAAGGCTTTTGGGGGACCTCCTGGTCACACATGCCTTTACTGACAACTTTTTCTGAGACCTTGTAATATACCTGTTCTCTTTTGAGCCTTTGTCGTTAAATCACAACTTCTCTTGGACTCAGGGGGCATTTGTGCTGACTTTCTGCTTGGTTTCTTTAGTGATTAAAACGTTTGCACGAGATGGGGGTGGGTCTCTGCTAATTGGCACTGTCGACCCGGGAGTTCAAGCGGAACTGCCACCAAATGCCCAGGTCTCCAGTTCTCTTTACCATTGGAGAGAACCTTTTCAGAGTGTTTCAAGATTTTTAAATCCAAATGTATTTAAACACACACACAGAAATGGCCAATTTTAGCTTCTTGATGGATTAAGTTCAGACGCTTAGATAAATATTTTTTATTTGTGGCTTTTTCCCAGGAGGTGAATTTGCCTCGTGGAAAGTTATCAGAAGTAGGTCAAGTGTCTCACAGGGTATGAAGTACGAAAATGTCACACTCCTTGACTTTTCGGTTGCATTTGACCTACATATGAATGAGTGAAATCGTAGCAGGGTTTTCTTGGTGGGAATTGCATCTTTAAAATATGGAAACAAAGGGTTCCTTTATTATAATTCACCTTGGCTAGTGGACTATAGAACATGCTGTGTGTTGTGCAGGACTAAACTAGGGACCCTGGAAACCTTGGAAGTAAGGTATAGTGATAACAGTCTAGAGATAATCAGGACTTTGGAAACCCCAGTTCCATGGCTGAACATATCTAGGAGAGGAACTGGAAGGGAAAATTCTTGGGTTGGTTTTAAAGCTGCATCCAATAACACTTTCTTGGGCAGAGTGTTAGTTAAAGAGAGGCTATCATTTTAAAAGTCCTGTTGGTATTCTGTTAAAAGAAAGGTTGTTCCCTATCATATTTTGTTTGGGGGGAGTGGTTTGAATCGAATCTCTTTTGTTCCATACTTTTAAAAAAAGCAAAAAACAAAAACAAGCAAACAACAACAACAACCCTGGATTTTGCATTTGCTGTTATTGGTTATGGCTGTGCTTTGTCACAGAGGATTATCCTTATGAGGAAGTAATCTGGTGGATAATATTGAATTCGAATTGTTCTAAACTCGCACACACTGAGTCTTTTCATTTTCTCCTTGCCTGGGGACCAAGCGTGTGCTTCTTGTGACGGAGGTATGTTGGGATGTCTTGCCTGTGGTGACTGTCTGTTAGCTGGATGGAGCTGTAAGTTTTCCCAGTGGGAATTCCAGAATGGGGCTGGCCAGGAAGTCCCCTGCACTTTCCTGAGAGCGGAACCAAGATTCAAAACTGACACATCCTGACTTGCGATCAGATGATCATTTCCCCTGATGTCAGGAGATTTATTTTTTTTCGTCATTCGCTTCCTCAGTCTTTCTTAACACCAGACCCGTTACAGAACTTCCTTCACGCAGGCTGGCACAGGCCTGTTTGCCAGTCAAATGAGTAGGAGCCCCATGAAAAAATAATCTCTTTTCTTTTTTACATGCCTGATTTAGGAAGTCATGACAGAGTTGTTAATGTGAATAATAACTTAAAAATATTGCTTAGTTAATTTTAAAAATGGTAATTTTTAGCATTTTCTTTCTGTTTTCCAGAAAAACTAGAACCTAAACTCACAGTTGTGTGTGTGTGTGTGTGTGTGTGTGTGTGTGCACGTGCGCGTGCATAGTCTGGTGTCTAGGATTATTTTTCTGTGTCATTTTCTGAGACTTATCCTTAGTAGCTTTGAAAAAAAAATTCAAAATATTTTTTCTTGCTATTCATCAGGCCTCAGTCAGTGTTTGGGGTTGAATAGCACTTCATATCACATTAATTAATCATAGAACATACACTGGAATTCAGTAATAGCTGATCATTATTTATTTGGCTGTGTTTCAAAAACAGTTCCATTGAATGCTTAGATTGCTTATCTTTTCTACAATGAGACCAAGCATCTGGACTAATAAAGTAGAATGGGGCCCTAACACATCATCTGATCCCAACTCTTAGCTTTTAGACGTGAGAATATTAAGGTGGAGGAGAATTGAGGTCTTAAATGAGGTCTGAGGGCTAACTTGTAGAAGACGGAAGAGAGAAGCCATTGAAAAGTTAAGCAAACTTCTTCATCAAACATGCTAATGTAATGTAATATTGCAACACTACATGCTAATTATGCATTGTAAATCTCAAACACGGGAAAATTTTTATTTGTGGAGAAGTTTAATAAGCAGCATTTCCCAATGCATTGGCCAAGCAACGCCTTTTGGACAGAGCTCTGAGCGAACCTAGTGTTCATCAACCATAGTTTAGAAATCTGGTTCTTTGGCTTACCCAATCCTTTAGCCAAAATGTGCTACTTTTTATAAGTGAAACAAAGTCTACGGCTTTAATTTTATATTTGGTATCATAGTTTTGTTTTGTTTTTTTTTTTGTATTTTTCCAAAGCTGGAAACGGGGAGAGACAGTCAGACAGACTCCCGCATGCGCCCGACCGGGATCCACCCGGCACGCCCATCAGGGGCGACGCTCTGCCCACCAGGGGGCGATGCTCTGCCCCTCCGGGGCGTCGCTCTACCGCGACCAGAGCCACTCTAGCGCCTGGGGCAGAGGCCAAGGAGCCATCCCCAGCGCCCGAGCCATCTTTGCTCCAATGGAGCCTTGGCTGCGGGAGGGGAAGAGAGACAGAGAGGAAGGAGGGGGGGGCTGGAGAAGCAAATGGGCGCTTCTCCTATGTGCCCTGGCTGGGAATCAAACCCAGGTCCCCCGCACGCCAGGCCGACGCTCTACCGCTGAGCCAACCGGCCAGGGACCAGCCAGGGCGGTATCATAGTCTTTTGAGAGATACAGTAGAAATGAGAACTTTGGACACTGACGGAAATCAGATGGACAAGGATGACGGTAAAAGTCTTCAGGATTGTTTCTGTCCTGCATCTTCAGTGCATAATTTAGATTTGAATTCTAAAATAATGAAGTAAGTGGTGAGGGAGTAAGAGGCTTAATGTTCACTAGGCAAACCATAACACAGAGTCAGAGCGATTAGAAGTATTTTGTAGCAAGGAGAAAAAAGTTCTTAAATTATGTGGCTATATAAGGAGACGTGAACCACAAACCTGTTTTTGCTTTTTCTCACTCAACAATGCCTATCCAAATTTAATAATAACAATTGTGTTCCAACGACTCTGTTTCTATAGTAACTACTTAATGTAAAACGCAGTATATTCACTTAGGTTAAAAAAAGTCACATCCAAAGAAAACATCATTGTTATAGTTAAGACTGAGCAGACGGAACAGAATCCATCTGAGAGTTTTATTATTCCTCCTGCAGGAGCATGTTAGAGCTGTGAGGATGGAAATTTACATTTGACACTCAGCCTGTATTCACAGCACTTAAAATAGTGGTTGGCACAAACTAGATGCTCAGTAAATATTTTTTGACTACAATAATTTAGTTTATTTGATCAAGTAGTTTTTTTTGTTTTATGATAGAAAGCCATTTTAATGGAAAATTTACAGATTTCACAATCCTCATTTTTTTTAAAAAAAAAAACATGGTCTGCCAAATAAACCTTGTAAGAAAAGCTCGGTTCTAGGAAAGTCATGCCCCATCCCCTTTGTTTTAAATAGAGGGAAGAAGTCCTGAAAAAAAAATGATCAAGAACTGCCTTGCTTAGGAGGAGACACCTAGAGATAATAAGAAAGAAGAAAAGTGTAAGTAGAAACCTTGAACTCAGAACAGGGAGACGCTCATTATAGCAAATAAAAGAAAAATAAAAAAAAAAGCAAACTGAGTATGGATGGTCATATTTATTCATTTTATACCTCTCTGGTAATTTATGATGGCTTCAGATTTCATCCTCTGCAACAACAAATCTTAGAATTCAAATTTGTTAGGTATCTCTTTCCCACTATTTTATAAATATAGCCACAAACAAACACAAATCCTCCTACTACAGAGTCAAAAACCAGAAAATATAGCTATACGACATTCTATTTACAGTATTTTGAACTATAAAAATACCACTGATACACAGTTGTCAAATACATACAGCGAACTTAACAAATGTAGGAGGACATGCATATAGGAAACAAGAGTGCAAACAATTCTCAACCATATGAGTATGACTACTCCTCTGTCACACTTCATCTCTGGGATTCACAGCACTTGAAGAATTCCTGGTCGCTGAACCTGTACCACAGGCAGGAAGAATGATACTTCTGTCCTTACCACTGGCTCTTCTCCAGCCAGTCAAAAGTCGCCACTAATTCTGAGCATGCTACCGAATCAAACCATCAAAATTCTCTCAGAAAAGAAATCCGTATAAAATTTTTCTTGAATCTGCTCTATCAGTTTATGAACTGCCAGGGTTTTGGTTGTTGTTGTTTTGTTCTTTGACTTTTTTTCTTCTTGCCTGGGATGAAATTTTATACTTCAGAAAGATTATCCAAAATAGAAAGAAACCACTCTTGAGAACCAGGTGGATGAACATATCACAAACTATGAGATAACTAAATGAAGTCAGAAGTTAGAATTTGAAATTGAATTCCACCTATAATCCTGAAACTTTGATTTTGGTTGTTGTATCACTTCACAGGGGTGGACAAAAGTAGGTTTATAGTTATGAGTATGCAAAACAGTTTATTCTTGTATAACTATCTATTAATGATTGCATTATTTTCTATATGAATAACTGTAAACTCATTTTTGGCCACCCCGTAAATCTTCCATCCCTACCTCCTACATGAAGAAGAAAGCCCCCCCCCCTTTTTTTTTTTACATTAAGTGAGAGGCAGGAGGCAGGGAGGCAGAGAAAGACTCCCGCATGTGTTCCAACCGGAATCCACTTGACAAGACCCCTACAGGGTGATGCTCTACCCATCTGAGGCCGCTGCTTCATTGCTTGGCAACTGAGCTATTTCAGTGCCTGAGGCAAGACCAGGGAGCCATCCTCAGTGCTCAGGGCCAAACTGCTGGAACCATTCAAGCCATGGCTGCAGGAGATGAGGGTGGGGGAGGGGAGAGAAGGAGAGAGAGAGAAAGAGAGAGAGAGAGAGAGAAGGGGGAGAGCGAGGGGTGGAGAAGCAGATGATCACTTCTCCTGTGTGCCCTGACTGGGACTTGAACCCAGGACTTCCACACACTGGGCCAGTGCTCTACCACTGAGCCAACTGGCCAGGGCAAGAAACCTTTTAAATTGAAAAAGTAAAGCAGACATACATTCACACATTAAACACTGTAAAAGAACACACAATTGAAAGTTACGTTTCCTCTTTACTCAAGACATTTAGAAGTAACCATAGTAACCAGTTTGTACAATTTTCTTCTAGAATGTTCTATACACATTTAAGTGTGTATGTATATATGTGTATATATAAATTTGCATGTATATACATACATAGTTATTTTTATAGAGGTAGAGACATATAATGTAAATTGCTCAACATCTTGATTTTTTTTTTCCACTAAAATATCTATCTTAATGACATATCTTAAGAATTGCCTTCTGGGCCCAGGCCAGGTTTCTCAGTAGCTAGAGCATCGACTCAGCCCTCCGAGGTTGCAGGTAAGATCCCCCGTCAGGGCACATGTGAGAAGCAACCAACGAGTGCACAACTAAATGGAACAACTAAGTGGAGCAATAAGTTGATGCTTTTCTCTCTCCTTCTCTCCTTTCCCCTCTCCAATCAACAGAAAAATAAAATAAAATAAAAAGAATTGTCTTCTGATAAATAAAATATTATATCTCATTGGCATTTTACTTTTCATCTCTTTAGAACTGGGTTTTCTTTTCATATATTCTAAACCATTTGAATTTCTTTTCTATGAACTGCCTCTTAAGTCCTTTGTTGACTTTTCTATTGGTTGAATGGTCTTTTATAACTGATTTGTAAGACGTCTTTATATATTGAGGAAATGAGCTCATTGTCGTATGTGTTGAAATATTTTCCCCAGTTGATCAGTTTGTCTTTTGACTTTGTATGGTAATTTTTTTCTGTGCAGAAAAAAAACGTCTCTTAGATAGTCACAGTCACTAATCTTTTTGGAATTTGTGTTTTGTATATTGCTTCAAAGAATCTTTTCATTCTCCCAAAGAAATAAATTTCCTTTTATTTACTTATAATGGTTTTATTATTTTATTTTACATATTAAAATTTTTGATTCACCTAAAATTTAATTTAATAAAAAATAACCTTTATTTGATATTTTTTCACAAGGCTAGTTAGTTGAATAAGCCACATTGTTTTTACTGATTTGAAATAACTCTTTCATATTCTAAGTTTCAATGTATTTAAGCATTCATTTTAAAAAATTCAGCTTTCTTAGGATAGAAATTTTAAAATTTATAAAGGTAGGTAGTGAATATCAGTGAGGAATGTGACTTGATAGGCAAGATTTTTACATGTTTGACCTTACCTAAGATTATAAACTTTCATTTTTTCTTTTTTTATATGATGTGGAATGTCTCTTTTTATGCTTATTTTGTATTTAGAAATTAAATTTAATGGGGTAACATTGATCATTAAGAGTACATAGATTCCAAGTGAATATCTCTATAACATTTGAACTGTTGATTGCATTGTATGCCCATCACCCAAAGTCAGACCATTTTCTGTCACTGTATATTTGTCTCTCTTTCTTTTTTTTCAATTTAACAACTTCACCTGAATAACTTGCAAAGAGCAAGAATATGTGCATGGATAGGAGGTACATGGGTCCTCTGTTCTAAGTTTTTCTGTGAACCTAAAGTTTCTCTAAAAAACAAAGTCAATTAAAAATATAATCAATGAAATTTATGTTGGTCTTGATATCATAGCCACGTTATTGGCAAAATTATTGTTATAAAAAATCAGGAAATTTGGTACCTGTCCCATACTGGTTATTCAGGAAAAGATTGGTGTATGATATATGTGTTTTATAATAGAATATATCAGAAATCTACTTAGTTCTTCACAAAATTCTATATGGAATTGCAGAGCCCATTTTCTGACAGAAATTGTCACAAGGAATCCACACAGACTCAGGATTAGTAACACTATTAAAATCACTGGATATAGCTACCTGATCAGGGTCCATAACGTGTCACATAGTGAGATCATTTTATTGCCCTTGTTTATAATTCTCTGCTTATATACATTTCAGATACTCAACTTGAGCCTACAAAGACACATGTAGTCTGGCCCAACCTTCCTCAGATTTGCCTTTGAACTCCCTCTCATTCTCTCATTCACCTATTCTAGCCACACTGGCCTTCCTTTTGTTTCTCATATTTATGGAGACTAATCTCATACTAAGATGTTACCAAAATAATCCCTGGTTTTATTGAGGTATAAATTGGTGTTTAATAATATAACATTTAAGAGTATATAGTTTGATAAATTTTGACATGTCTGCTATCATAAATCTATCACCACAATTAAGAAAGTATAATCCTTCTTGCTAATCTTTCTCTATTTTCCACATCACCAGGCAACTTCTGAAGATATAGATAATCTTTTATTTTCTAGGACTTTATGATATCTTTTTTTAATCTGGCTTATTTCACTCATTTTAATTACTTTGATATTCATCCATGTTGTTACATATATCTATATTCTATTTAATTTATTTATACAATGGTGCAATATTCTATTATATGGGTATACCATAATTTATCCATTCATCTGAACAATATTTTCTTCCATGGACATGGTATATCTCTCAGTTTATTTAGGTCTCCTTTAGAACTTCTCTCAGCAATGTTTTACAATGTAAAGCTCTTGCATGGTTTTGTTAAAATTATCCCCAAATATTGTTTGATGGTATTATGAAGGGAATTACATTTAAACTTTATTTTAAAATTAGGCTTTTGCTATTACATAGAGCTAGGATTGAATTTTACATTAATCTTTGACCATGCTAAATTCAATGATTAATTTTAAGGTTTCTTGTTTGTTTGTTTTAAGAAAATTTATTAAGATTTTGACATGAAATTTTAGGATTTACTAAATAATGTTTTGATTTTTAAAAAATAATTTTAAAGATGTTCTTTGGGAGGTAGTTTTACCTCTTTCATTCCAAGTCCTGAAGTCTTCTAACTTTGTTTCTTCTTAACTTATAGCTTAACTTATGATGCCAATATAGCATAAATAGACATAGTGAGAAAGGCCATGCTTTGCTTTGTTCCCAACTATTTATAAGGGAGTGTTTAATATTTTATCATAATTAGGATGTTTTTGTAAGGCTTTTGTGGATGGATTTTTATTCAAATTCCCTTCTATTACTTGCATGCCTTGAGGTTTTTTTGTTTGTTTGTTTGTTTTAAAATCATGAATGGATTTTGAATTTTGGCAAATGCATAATTTTGGCAAACAAAAAAACTTAAAAAAATTTTTTTGTTTTTGTTTTTTTTGATACATATGAATTACAGTCAGCTTCTCAAATTTATAATTACTCAGGAGTTTTTGTTTTCATTCTTTTGAATTTTGCTTTGTTATATGCTTATGAAAACAACATACAAGTAAAAATGAGAAAACAGGTTTATGGATTGAAACCCAACACAACAGAATGAAAGTCAGACAAGATCAATATGTTTTAAATTAGTATTTTGAAGAGAATACTGTTAAAATGTCTGATTTTAAAACACGATTGACTTTTTAGGTCAGGGAGAGTTCAAACAGATGTTTGTGTTGGGAATTGAAGTTTTGGGGACCTCAGAATGGTGACCTCTTGAAAGCCAGGAATTTTCTGATTTTGTATTTGGAAAGCCCATGCTCGAAGTTGTGCACTGGAAGCCTGAAACAGACCTCAGACATCTCTATCAGTGGGCACTATCTTCAAATGCAGTCTTGCTGACCTTGGAATACCACCCCCAAAGCCAGTTGTTGCTTTTGGAGGCTTCTTTTATTTAAATAGGTTGTTTTCCCCTTTCATATCTCAATTTAATTATGTGCTTCTCATGCACTGATAGAAAGAAGACATGACCCATGCTTTGGTTTGGTTTGGCTTGGCTTGGAAAGTAATGATTGAGAGCAAGAGAGAATCCTGAAGCCAGAGCAGGAAACGGCCAGAGAGGGGCATCTTATCTTCTGTTTTCTTTACAAAGAAATGTCTCAAGAGTAGAAACACTCTTTGGGACAAATATATTTAAAAAAATGTTTAGTAGGCACATTTTCCAATTATGTTATGATGAGAAACAGATGTAGATGCTGTTAAATCACGTCAAATAGGAACAGCCTGTGTGCCCTGTGTATATGTGTATATATTAACTAGAGAAGTCACAGGAGAGCTATGGAGTAATCTTGGACGCAGGAAGCCACAAATTATAGCCTGCAGTTTACCATGCATGGCTTATGAGTTCAGTTAAGTAAAAACAAATGAAAAGACAATGAAAATTTTACAAATAGTTCATGTTTTTTTGGGGGGGAGGGTGGGTAGAAAAGAGAAAGGGTGAGGGAGAAATTTAACACACATCGAGTACAATCAGTACATTTAATTATAGCCAGAGCACTAAGAACCACATGATAGGCATTTTGTTATACATTTGAAACGAGAGTATGTTCTCCACTTACATAAGAAAAATTACCGTGGAGTCAGAGCTTATCCTTAATTAGGTTCTAAAGTCAGTATAGAAGGCAAACATCATGCATATTCAGACTTATTCCTTGAACCTCTCTCCCTGGAAGGCATTTGCTGGAGATATCCATAGTTCTAACACAGCTAGTGGGCCAGTTTTGACGTTCAACCCACTCTCATTTCAATTAAATAAAAACTACTTTGTCAGAGTTTGTGGAGTGATTTTCACAAGGGCTGGTGGAGGAGGAGCAGATAGTGTTTTCACCAAGCATCTGAAATGCAAATACATGTCCATTAATCTGAAGATACTTCTTTCTTCATCTACAGACACCTTTGAATCAGATTAAAAATTTATTTTCTCACCCATTAAGATCACAATTCTTGTCCAGAGTGGAGACACAAGGAGAAGGGAGGAACTTGCCAAAGATAAAAGGCCCTCCCCTTCATCAAATCATTTGAATGACCAGGACAGGACCAATAATCAGGGCAGCCCAGCCGGTATTTTTTTTCTTTTTTTTTACAGAGACAGAGAGAGAGAGAGTCAGAGAGAGGGATAGATAGGGACAGACAGGAACAGAGAGAGATGAGAAGCATCAATCATTAGTTTTTCATTGCAACACCTTAGTTGTTCATTGATTGCTTTCTCATATGTGCCTTGACTGGGGGGCTACAGCAGACCGAGTAACCCCTTGCTTGAGCCAGCGACCTTGGGTCCAAGCTGGTGAGCTTTTGCTCAAACCAGATAAGCCCATGCTCAAGCTGGCGACCTCGGGGTCTCGAACCTGGGTCCTCTGCATCCCAGTCCAATGCTCTATCTGCTGCGCCACCGCCTGGTCAGGCCCAGTAGGTATTTTACTAAGTGCTGCCAGCAGTCAAGTTTAAGAACTTACACATTTTAATCTTGATCCTATGTTTCTGTATTTTGATTTTCATTAATTTTCCAATAAATAGTTTAAAAACTTGATGCTGTCTTCCCTATCTGAAGACATATAGGGGAATCAGTATCCTATGGTCAAACACAGGGGCCTAATGGATCCAGACTATCAGCTCCTGAGCTTGGGGTAGACACACAAGACCGAGACATAAAATATGGGACTTAGGATATTGTCATCATCAGGGGTGGGTACTGGCCCATCCCCGTCTGTGGTCCTTGCTACAAAGAAAATCGACTGAAGCCTCTGTTCCTTGCTCTTCCCTTCGCCTATGTTTTATATAATAATTATGTTTGAAATAAATATCTTGTCATTGAACTCCATACTGGGCATCTGAGCCACTTGTATTATTCATATTAATAAAAAGTTGTCATTACAGAAAACCCTTGATTGGCAGTATTTAGAAGATCTTCAGATATCGACAGATTCCCGCTCTTAGAAATTTACCTCTATTTTTTTTATGGGCCCTCTCTTCCCCTATAGAAAGGTCATATGCACAAGAATGCTTTGTCCCATGTACCACAGAGGTGTCCTACAAATATTTACTGAATACAGACTACTAAGTACTTAGGGTAACAGCAAAAACATTCACTGCTAGTCCCCTGAGGCTTTCGGTTCCATGTGACAGATGTTAATCCAATAACCAAATAACTATTAACGGCATAATTACAATGTCAGTGGGGCCCTACAAAGAAAGAACCCAGTTCTGTGAGACATTATCTCTAAGATTATTATGGATAAAAGGTATTTTCAAGGACTTCTCCTTTATTTTTGATCTTGATCTTATCTCATTTTACTTTTTACAATATGGACAGCGGCAGCTTTTCAGAATGCATTATTCATGGAAAGACTCCAGATCAACTGGTGAGATTATCAGCACATATGAGAATTCAATTAGAACCATAGCAATTGGCCCTGGCTTGTTGGCTCAGTGGTAGAGCATCAGCCTGGTGTGTGGATGTCCTGGATTCGATTCCCATTCAGGGCACACAGGAGAAGTGACCATCGCTTCTCCATTCCTCCTCCTCCCCCCTCTCTCTGTCTCTCTCTTCCCCTCCTGCAGCCAAGGCATAATTGGGAACACATTGGCCCCGACCACTGTCCACCGAGGATAGCTTCATGGAGCCTCTGCCTTAGGCGCTAAAAATAGCTCAGATGCAAGCATGGCCCTAGATGGGCAGAGCATCAGCCCCTGTCGGGGGTTGCTGGGTGGATCTCTCTCCGGGTGGATGTGGGGGTCTGTCCCTCTATCTTCCCTCCTCTCACTTGGAAAAGAAGAAAAAAAAAAGTGATAGGATGTTGAAATGTTTTCTAGGTAAATAGATCTGATCTTTGATTATTAGTTTGTCCTTAGTATCTTTGGTACTAATGTGTGCGTGTGTATTTATATTATTTATATTTATATATTCCTTTGTATTTGTAATTATTGGGTCAAATACACATACATTACCATCTCACTCACATTTCCAACATGCCGGGCATTCAGGCACTGGGTCATATTACTTGACTTGATCCTTCTGCTGTCATTTACCTAGGCAAGTTCCACACGCTCTCCTGGGTTTTTCCATCTCTATAATGAGCTATTTCCAATTCAAGGCTTTATTTTAATCATAAAAATAAAACGGTGTGCAGAGTATACACACGTAAGTGATGTGATTCTTAGCAAAGGAGCAGGGTCAGCACCCGTCTCAACGTCAGAGGACAGATACAGGCGATGGGGTCGCGTCCACCTGGTGGAGCAGGGGCAGAGACAGGGACAGAAGACGGCGTTTCAGCTCTTAGTGCTTTCTGGCTTTTTTATATGTGCACACACACAGCTACACACTATCTTGGGACTTGTTTGCTTACATGATAATACAGGAAAATCTCATTAACTGGAACAAGGATTTGGGGCCTTACAGGGACTGGATTTTACTCAAAAAATATCTTTCTTTAATATATGCAGTAGCATAGACAAACAATAAAGGGAAATGTTTCAAAAATTAAGGGGCTAGATTTTTCTAGCCTTTTAAAGCATTTTGGTGGCATATTCATATAGTGTCAACTTAAAATACCATGTTTTCCTTAGGTTCCTTGAGACGGTTTTGTGGCACTGATTTGTGGTTATAAGGTAAATAAAAATATATACTTATAAGTAATTTAAATAAGATTTTCAAAATTTAATTGAACAATAATTCTTTGTATATTTGATCAATAGTTGCTTGTATATTTACAAATTAATATATCAATTTATTGATTATATGAAAATAAAGAAAGTAAGGTGATATTGGATTAGAGGCTAGGGTAGATGGTGCTCTTTGTTTAGGTGAAGAAGAAGAAGGCATTTTTAAGGAAAGATAATGAGTTCATTAAAAAATTTTTTTCCATTGCTTAGAGAGAGAGAGAGAGAGAGAGAGAGAGAGAGAGAAAAGAGAGAGAAAATAACCTCTCATTATTCTGCTTAGTTGTTCCGTTTAGTCGTGCGTGCAATGGTTGCTTCTCTGTGTGCCCTGATGGAAGATTGAACCTGTGAGACCCTGGTGTGTTCTGGACCGGCACTCTAACCACTGAGCAACCAGGCGGGGGCTAAGTTCATTTTGTTTTTTGTTTTTTTTTCCCTTTTTTTTCTGAAGCTGGAAACGGGGAGACACAGTCAGACAGACTCCCGCATGCGCCCGACCGGGATCCGCCCGACCGGGATCCACCCGGCACGCCCACCAGGGGCGCTGCTCTGCCCACCAGGGGGCGATGCTCTGCCCCTCCGGGGCGTCGCTCTGCGGCGACCAGAGCCACTCTAGCGCCTGGGGCAAAGGCCACGGAGCCATCCCCAGTGCCCGGGCCATCTTTGCTCCAATGGAGCCTTGGCTGCGGGAGGAGAAGAGAGAGACAGAGAGGAAGGAGGGGGGGTTGTAGAAGCAAATGGGCGCTTCTCCTGTGTGCCCTGGCCAGGAATCGAACCCGGGTCCCCCTCACGCCAGGCCGACGCTCTACCGTTGAGCCAACCGGCCAGGGCCTCATTTTGTTTATAAACACAAATAGGAAACTGTGTTACATGGGAATGGGGGGCAGGACAGTGGGCAATAGATGGCTATCTCTGGCTTGAACTAGAATGGGGGGACTCACTGGGATTGGTGATAGTTAAATAAAAGGTAGCATGATGGAGTAAAACCTGACCAGTACCCCAGAGAACACCAGTATTCTAGAGATTAAAGGAGACAAGAGGGCGCAGGAAGTCCAAGGAGAGGGACAGGACAGTAGGAGGAAGAGTGGGGAAAGTGGAGTCCCCAAAGCCACAGACAGGGACCATCCAGCAGGTGCTCACGTGGTGGGAGGCTCGCAGGAAAGGGACTGTGTGTGTTCCCTGACTTCAGCTGTAAGGAGATGCCTGCGAGCCTCAAGTCCACAGGCAGGTTTTGGAGAAGAAACAAGTACGTGATAAGAATTGGAACAAAAAGAGCAAAGTTTTTTTTAAGAAGCTTGGCTGAAGGGAAGGTTAAAAAGCATAGCTTCAGGGGAAGGAATTTTCTTATAAGTAAGTGAGCTTTGAAAATGGTTATGAATTGGGAAAGAGTAGAGAGGGATGCATAATTTTTAATAAATGTTAGTTTTCTGTTTTTGCAAATCATATTATTTGAATGAGACAGTATGTTGTAGCAAACATTAACCTTCTTCCCCATATGTTCCTTTACAAAACTTTCCTCATCTAAGATGACTTGACATACTTATAAGGTAGTTCCTCTTTTTTTTTAAATAAATGTGCATGTTTACACTTTTAAAATGAGAACTATGAAGAACTGTGCAAACCATTTCTTCTAGACTATCCTCGTGTCCTGACTTGCAGGTAACACAGCTAACCTTAGATTGAAAATATTTTCATCCTGTAAAACTGACAACAGAGTAGAGCATTCAGAAGAATTAACCTTATGGATAATCTAGAAATTACAAGTGCATGTATCTTTTCCACTGTATTACAATGGGGGCGGGTATATTTATACTTCTTTTAGTAATATCTTTTCTCAGGACGTCTAAAATTCAGATAAAGTGTGACTTATTCTTTGTTGGGTATAAAAGTCACTGATTTGGAAAGGAAGGATGACTTCTGGATAAGTTTTGTAAAAAAGAATGATTTAAGATGGTAAAAATTTAAGTTGATGGCTCTTGTTATAATGTTTTAGAAAGGAAGATAAATACATTTATCATCCCTTTTGGGCACTGCTGACTCTGTCTCTATTTCTTTCCATTATTCACTACCTGCTCCCTTCATTTCTCTCCTCTACCAACTGCCGCAGCTTCGGGAGAGCTGTTTTCACTTGAGAGGTGGCGATTTTTGAGGAGCCCTGGTGCTTTCTCTCTTTCCATGGTGAGATCCTTATGAGAAGTTTTTTGTTTGCTTGCTTGTGGTCATATTTGTGCATAGGTTGGTTAGAGTGGTGAGTTTGGAAGAGGAACTCTGTATCTAACAGTCTAATAGTGCAGTACTTAGAGCATAGACAGAGCTTAATGCTATTTGCAGACATTAATTTTTATTCACTGTTTGTGAAGAGTGTCTGAAGCCAGGGATAGGGTATAGATAGCAATTAAGACTGAAGAGGTCAGTTTGACTGCCGTGGAGAGCTTCATAGAATTAGGTGGCAGGAACCAGGTGGGAAGGGAGAAGGAAGTTGGGGATGATCTCACTGTTGAGAAGGGAAGCAAGAGATAGAAAACTATTGTTGATTTTTTAAAAACCAGTGAGGTGTAATTTTTGCGGAAGAGTATTCTGATAAGTACGTGGGATGGATAGGTGCAGAAAGAGGCCGAGGCAGAAAGGACGGGGCAGGGTGATCGTCGTGGTGATGAAAAATGTCTACTCTACAAGGCACTGCAGAGATACTAAGAGGTGGGTACAGCAGATGAAGGGGACTGGAGCCCAAATAACTGGCAGGCAAGAGTGGTGAACGAGGCTACTTAGTCACAGCTGGTGTTTTTCCTCCTAAGCAAGCCACCTGAGGGGTCAGGGTTGAGATGGGGAGACTGAGGGGACAGCCCAAGGACACCAGCCTCATTTATACTGGGCTCACAAAAATTAGGGGACATTTCAAAATGAATATGAAGCCATAAAATATCTCCTAATTTTTGTGAGCAGTATATTTTCTTATGATTTAAAATAGACGCTTTTAGACATAGACTGACTATCTAGAAATGTAGATGAGATTTTTTTTCTTTTTTAAATTGAAAATCAGTGGGGTGATTTCCCAGGTTAATACCATCTGAGTGTGGTGCTTGGTGGTCGGCGCAGAGCCACCGGTAGGTAATCTATGGATTTGGTCACCTTGACCTCTTGGTTTTCACGACCTCTGGCTTTTTTTTAAAAAAAGATTTATTTTCTTCTTAAAAGTCTTTTAATTTGGCCTGACCTGTGGTGGCGCAGTGGATAAAGCGTCAACCTGGAAATGCTGAGGTCGCCGGTTCGAAACCCTGGGCTTGCCTGGTCAAGGCACATATGGGAGGTGATGCTTCCAGCTCCTCCCCCCTTCTCTCTCTCTGTCTCTCCTCTCTCTCTCTCTCTGTCTCTCCCTCTCCTCTCTAAAATGAATAAATTAAAAAAATAAAAATAAATCTTTTAATTATTTTTATTGATTTCAGAGAGAGAGAGAGAAAAGGAAAGAGAGAGGAAAAAAACATCAATTTGTTGTTCCACTTTTTTATTCTTTCATTGGTTGACTCTTGTATGGGCCCTGATCAGGGACCAAACCCACAACCTTGCTGTGTCGGGATGATGCTCTAACCAACTAAGCTCAGCAGCCCAGGGCAAGAGCTCTCATTTCTGCTCCAAATTTTTACTATAACCAGTTTGGGAATCTTTCTAAAATAAGCAAACTTTCCTTTAAGATATCTAAATAGTGATTCATTTTTTAAATTCATTTATGAAATGTTCGCTACTATCCTAAGAGCTGGGAATGCAAAGATAAATAAGATGCCAGTCCTTCCCTCAAGAAACTCCTGGTCTGAGAGCTGACAGACACGAACATGAACATGCTCACACGACAGTGGGGCTGTGGCATCATAGAGCTGCGTTCAAAACCTTATGGGGACTTTAGGATTACCAAAGCTGTGGGCTGCTGATCAACAATGCCGCGCTGAAGTTAACTCCGTGCTTTGAAGGTGATTATGTATTTGAATGTTGCAGAGTCAATAAGCTGGAAAATATAGACACTTGGGAAAAGATGGAAAACAAATAACTATTAAGCATCTACTAAGTGCCTGGCATGGTAATTATGTCATTTAATCCTTACAAATACCCTGGGTCCTAGGTCATATCCACTTTACAGCTGAGAAAGCTGAGACAGACTTGCAACAGCAATAGCTCATTAGAGGCAGAAGCAGGGTTTCAGTATGTCCATAGTCCTTCCACTACATCGTGTGGTTACAACTAAATGAGACAAATAAAGCATGGGTGGAAGAGGAAGTGGGAAGACTTGGCTTCATTCCCTCTGTGAAAATGAGTGTATGACTCAGAGGTTTCTGACAGCAGGACCTAGTGGTTTGTGTAGTCAGGTCTGTAAATACTGTAGTTTCTAGATTCAGGGGATTTTTAACTCAACAACAGAGCTTTCTATCTGCCCCAAACTGGGATAAGCATTTCTTTGAATGGATATATAGACATTCCTATGAGAGCAATGAGGCCCCTCTGGAAGATTTACTCAGAAAAACAAGTAAAGTTGAATCTCATTGATGATTTATTTTTTTATTGACTTTATTGGGGCAACATTGGTTAATAACATTATGTCGGTTTCAGGTGTACAAGTCTATAATACATTGTCTGTATCATGTACTGTGTGTTTACCACCCCAAGTCGAGTCTCCTTCCATCACCATTGATCCCCTTTACCTTCTCCTACATTCCCTACCATTCTTTGCCTCTGGTCATCACCATACTGTTGTCCATGAGATTTTTCTTTCTTTTGTCTTTTCCGTTTTGCTCAACCCCTCCACCTCCCTCACATCCAGCCCTCACACTCCCCCTCCAATAGCTGGCAGCCTGTTCTTTACCTATGAGTCCGCTTCTGTTTTCTTTGTTTGATTTTACCACATATGTGAAACCTAATGAACAAAATGAACTCACAAGCAAAATAGTTGGATTTCATTTATTTGAACATTATCTATACTATCAACTTGCACATTTAGCACATAACACAGAATCAACAAATAAGTAAAGCTCAGTGAACACTCAAATAGATGTCATAAACAACCAAGAATCTCACGCATCATACCTTTTATTCCACTGAAAATGACTTCAAGTCTTCAATCAATTCGTTATTGCATATTGCATATCTGGTGTCCAAATCTGTTGGAGGATAAAAGAAACTCTTCATTAGGATTCCTAAAAATAGTGAGAAGTGATTATCTGATGAGAAAGAATTAAACAAAAAATAGGAAAAGCAGCTACAGGAACTCAAAGATGTCAGCCTCAGTTCATATCATGGTCAGAGGCCCTCAGGGGACCCTGGCCCTTACTCTTGTAATACACTCATGCAAAAAAGCAGATGTTTTCAATGTTGACCCAGAGTCATCAATAAAAGATTAAACTAATTTCAGGGTACTTCCCTAAATATGTAGAGAGTATACAGTATATTTATAGTAATTCAGTTGCCTAAAATAACTCCATGAAGGAAGAGTCATTGCATTTTTTTAAAATAATAACTCAGTCACCTGGAAAATGTACTAGTTATACAAAGTGACATATAGTCAGAGGATCATAGACAATCTGGTGCCTTACCATTTACTCATGAGCTCCAGTTTCCCACTGTAACTTCCATGGGAATAACGGCAGGTGGTGGAGGGATAACATCCTCCTGTTGGCCCGAAGGAGAGAGAGGAGATAGTCCACCCCCCAGGAATGCACTGGGCCCCCTAACTCCCCACTCTGCACTGTAGGTGCAGGTTGGGGCGGGGTGAGAGAGAATTTCCCCAGCCAGTCTTTGCTTCCTCTCCCGGAATTTGGGCCGTAGGAACCAAGGTCCCCGCCCACGGCCTTCTTGGGGGCATTCTCACCACATGTATGTTGTTTTCCCAACACACACACCCAGACACATGCCCTCGTATTAGGTCCTAAGTGCAAATGTCACAGCAGTAACTAAAAATAATTTTTAAGGCTGTGGGAAGTAATTTAGTGACAGTTTTTGTTTTGTTTTCTTATTCTTGTTCTATTCCAATTGTGCTAAAAGTGCCAAAGTGTCTGTCAAAAATTTTTTTAAAAAGCTTAACACACAAGGGAGAAAATAAAAAAGAAAAGAAAGAGTTTTGGATAATTTGCAAAACAGATGAGTCTTTACATAGTTGAGTCAAATGTTCTGCTTCTATTCATTTTAAATAATTTTAAGTATTAAATCAATTGTTTTTCTCTCTCAGTGATAGAAATACTGGCCTGAAGGCTTTATTTTTATTAAATTATCGGGGATGACATGGGTTAATAAAATGACATAGGTTTCAGGTGTACAATTCTATAGTGCAGCATCTGTGTACTGTATTGTGTGTTCATCACCCCAAGTCTCCTCCCATCACCATCTATCCCTCTTTACCCTCTACCTCCCCACCCCCTTTCCCTCTGGTAATCACTATGTGAGTTCACTTATATGTGGAATCTAATGAACAAAATAAACTGACAAACAAAATAGAAACAGACCCACAGACACAGAGAACAGACTGACAGCTATCAGAGGAGGGTGGGAGGCTGGGTGAAAAAGGAGGAGGGATTCAGCAAAATAAAAAAACCTCATAGATCCAAAGTTTCACAAAGCTGTTAAATGCTATTTCGGAAGGGCAAATGCTGACTTAAGAAATATATACGGTACCTACTGCGTGTAAGCTTATTGTGACCTTGTATTGTCAGGGACTAGAAGATTCATACAGCGTCTTGTATTCCCTTTATTTAAAAGAGAATGCCAATCAAGAGAACCCCCCCCCCCCAAGCCATAGCACAGATCCATGGAAGACATTTGCAAACCCTCTGTAAGAGGGTACCGAAACAGTGTTGTCAGACTTTTGCCTTCTTTTATGTCCTGGACACCCTTGGCAGTCTGAGGAAACCTGTGGACGCCTTTTCAGAAGTATAAAACAAAATATAAAGGATTTTAAAGAAATCAGATACTATAACAGTATAATAAAAATCAGCAATATAGTAATAGATGTGCTTTTTAAAATTAATGCATTAAATAACAGTGTAACAGTAAGTCAGTTGCATTTGAATGGAAATGACAAGCCTAAATGACATTTGAAAAGAGTTGCAACATCCCTAACGGGAGAACACTTGTGATTTTTATGGGAAACGAAACCACAGATACAGCTAATACGTCTGTGGTTTGTTGAAGGAAATGTTAAATTTTAGTTAGAGATCAGTGAAGATGAAAATATATTTCCCCCATTCAAGTCTACGGGCCCCCTGATTTCTGTCCACAGGCCCTTGGTGAGTCCGTGAGCCCTAAATCAGGACCCCTGGAATGGTAACATTGTTTTTGTAGGATTATGAGCATGGTGAAGATAAATTAAGTTTCTTCAAACAAATATTGGTTCATAAATCCAAATGCAGTTGTGAACACTTATAGTTTTAATTCTCAAGTGAAAATGTCATGCATTCATTCATTTCTTCATCATTTCTTTATAGTCTTATTTCCTGCCTGGCTTTTGAAAGGTCTTGAGGCAACTTGTAATATCTGTGTACAGCGAAATGTAATAAAATTATAAGTAAATAGATGACAACAAAGGAACAACAACGACAAGAGGATTAATATGAAAGGTCAGAGGTGTCTTGGAGTGAAGTTAATATACAAAGTGTGTGTGGGAAGGTTCTAGATCTTTACTAGGGCACCAAGATGAATTTGAGTCTAAGTTTATGACACTCAGGTCAAAGGGTGGGAAACAGTTATAGAATCATGATCACATCTTCTGTGAAAGAAAATGAGATGCCTAAATCTTTCTCTACTAACACTCGAGAGAAAATCTATTCCATGGGCCCGGTCTCACGAAGATTGCCTCAATCCGCTCGAGCTGCTATTGCAGCTCACCACAGACGGGGGAGCTGACCCGGACGTTAAATCCTGCATACAATTTTAGGGAACCATAGCTGTCCCGAAGTCTCAGCACTCTGAATAATAAATAACCCTGGGACCTAGAGGAATAGATATGCCTTTACACATATCATATGAACAGTGTTTATTGCCACTGAGCCTCTGGCTTGGATTGAGAAGCAGCCAGTCGGATTTAAGGCTCCTGGCGACTGGGGGAATGCAGCTATTCTGTGCTGCAGATTAAACAAATGCTTTAAGAGCTTGGAGAACAGGAAACCCGCAGGTATGTTGAACAAAACACAACACTAATATTTCAAGGATCGAGGGGTGCCGATATCATATAGCTTCAACTCTTGTGCTCAAGATTCCCTTGTCCTGTGGAGGACCTTGCAAATTTCTGGCTTTCACCGTTGAATGTCCATAGGAGATAATGGCCCAAAGGTGGACACAGTAACCCCCACCCCCATCCCATCATTTGCCCTAGTCCAACTGAGGCCGAGCTGTAACACGGGGTATTAGAGAAACCCGGGGTGGACCCAGATTTTGTGGGGCCCAAAGCTTACAGAATTTTAAAGGTCTTTTTTTTTTTAAAGGAAAAATAATACAAGAATACAAAGAGAGTTGTAAGAAACTTAATATTTTAAAAAACACAACAGTAAAAATAAATTTCAAAATTTAAAAAGCTGACACAATATCGGAAACATTCAGAAAAATGAGATAATTTAAAAATGAACTGCCTGACACATCTCTAATTATCCCCCTATGTTTTGGCGGCATATTGGGTTGCCTCTTCCTATGACAGTGGTTTTGGAAAGTCACTTTCTCTAAGGGTTTAGGAAGATAAACCAGTCTGTCCTCTAGCCTTGCTTTTGGCTATGATCAGACTTGCTTTTCATTTTTACTGATTGCATAAAAAAACTTCTTTTGCCATCACAGTTTGTTACCAGAAATGTAAATTTTCTGGTATTTCTTTCACGTTTCTTTTAGCTATGAGCTTTAAAATTGGGAAGAGCTTCCCCTAAATTTAATTTTAGTTCCCTTCATTAGAAACTTTGTTTCTCTTTGCTCCCCACAGGCACAGGGACACACAGGACCTGTTTATATTGCAATGTGACTTCTGGCCCTGAGCCAGCCATTATCTCCGCGCCAAGTGAATTGGCCAGTTGGATGTAGTAGAGTGTTCCTGGGAGCTATTACTGTGCTCAAACATCTAACAGTGACTTAAGTAGACAAAGATGAGACTGCCAGCAACGTACATTTCCCCCATGAACTACAAAGCAAGTGTTTCTGTCTCTGGCCATGCCTGCTCTCAGAACTCAGCCGTCCTGCGTGCTCTCCTCTCTGCAGCCTACTCCGGCGCTGCCCAGAGCATTTTAAGTCACGAGGGTTCGCTACTTTCTGTGCAAGTAGAAGCACTGTTTCCTGAGAGCTTCAGAGATGAAGTACTGAGACAAACAGACACACTGATGTGCTTTCTTCCTTTGACTGTACATGTGTTTGCACGGGTGTGTGTGAGCTGCTGATGCTGGAAACTTCTATAGGGGTTACTCGTTCTCTGTTGGAAGACGAAACTGTAAAGCCAGTAGCCACGGCCACCATCACAGCTGCCTGGCCCGTGCAGGTTCTCATTTGATTCGGACAGACGGTAATGAAACAACAGAGCCAAGAACTGGTGGGCCATTAGCTTTGATCCTAGCTTGCACCCGGCGTGTAAGAAATACACACAGTGGGAAAACACTTCCCTTTCCATGCAGGGCTCCCAAAGCCACTGACGTATCTGAGTATTCCTAGAATCAAAGGTTTCTACCTCACCAGCCTTATTCACCTCTGTTCCCCATCTCCTTCTCTCTGCACAAACTCTGCACAAACTGGCTTCTCCTTCAGCGCTCTGCCATCTTGGCTGCTTCTCTTGGCCTTCTCCACGTGGCCTTTTGCTTTTCTCCTCCAGCATGAGCTCCATTTTATAGTGTAGAAATCAAAACCTTTAATCCAATATACAAACAAGGAAGTCTCTGATACAAAGTCACTTATTTGAGGCATAATGGGATTCCTCATGAGAGTGCACCACCCCACATCATGCAATGGTCAAGGGTGTGGGGAAAAGCTTAGTTTTGAAAAGATCTTAGTACTAAAAGGGTGGGAAAGGCTTAGTCTTAAAACTAAGCCTTAGGCTATAACAACTCTGCTTACAGCCTGTCTCCCACATCCAATGCAAACTATAAGCGAGCAAACATATATATCATATTTACAAACTTATTTGACCAACAGAAACCCTTAATAATTCTTCATTCTTTAAAGGAAAGTTGCTCTCCATTTTTTCTGCTTTCTTTGGATTCGCATCCATTTTCAGTTGAATGAACTGGGCACAATCTGTTTCTTATATCATCACAAAAAACATGCTCTTGATTTGAGATTATATAATTGACTCTAATAGCTCATGAAGTGTTTGGGAAGTTAAAGATAAGCTGTTGGCTTAAATTGAGTTTAAGTCATTAGTAAGAAGTTCTCCGCCACCAACTCTAAAAAGACATTTTGGGAACGGTTTGAGAAATTGTTAATAGTGGCACATATATGAAATATTAAAATGTATTTTTTAATGTGTCCTTAGATTTTTTTATATGAAAAATTTGTTCATAGTTCTGTAAAATTGAGTCAGATGAGCCTGAATTTTATGTTACCTTTTTAGCAGGGAATTTGGAGTTAAATAATCTTTGCATTCTGCCATTTATGTTGCTCATTCCTTGAACGAACTCATAATTTTAACCAATGACATATTTGAGATTTTCTCAGTCACTGAGCCATAAAAGTCTCCCCGGTCTTGTCCTCAAATCACTTTGGTGCTTTACTTGCTGGTTTTCAAACACTGAACATGTCCATGTGAACTCTCCCATTATTCTGCATCCTGGGACCTGTGCCCAAAACTGAGATAAGAAAAGAATGCTGTTCAGAGATCACGGCTCATTAGAGTGCTGGCCAGAACCTCGTACATGCCTGACAGAGTGAGCGGAAGGCATGTCAGGACCTCTGCTGTGATTAGAGAATCTCCCTGTGACTTGTTAAGTAGCTCAAATATTAGCTCTAGTCCCCATCTGTGCAGAGGTCTAAGATGACACCAAGCTGTAGATGTAGAGTACCCTAGTTACACTACAAATTTTCCAAATGAATAGAAGAAAATAGAGCTGAAAATACACAAGAGTGGTATCTCTGGATTTCAGGATTATAGGCATTTTTAGGTTTATAATAATAAAAATATGTGATTTTAATATAAAAAATAATTTTGTTCATAAAAAATTATAATAGATACTGTTGTACTGGCAGAGCCAACCTTGGAGTAAGAGCGTGGTGAACACAGGTCCTGAATATACCCTGTCCCTTCTGTTGGGCAGATAAAATGTATTATGCTCACTTTGTTAAAGATTACGCTGCCCACGAGGAGGCCGTCACCCAGGTGATATTAATGTGTGTAGGGGTGGGCTAAAGGCAGGCAGAATCCTTGTAGCCTGGGGCTTGGTTTTGGGATTAAGCCTTTCCTACCCTTTTTTGATGTGGGGTGGTACAATCCAATCATGCCTCAGAGAAGTGACTTTGTATTAGAGACTTCCCTATTTTGTATATTGGATTAAGAGTTTGGATTTCTACACTATAAAATGGGGACGGAGCGGGAGCTTGCCCTCTTGGTTCCTGAGAATAGCATGAGAGAGCAGAGAGAGTAGAGCCAGCAGTGGAAGGAGGCCACGTGGAGGAGGCCAGGAAAAGCAGCCAAGATGGTGGAGTGCTGAGTGAGATGCCAGTTTGTGCAGAGTTTGTATCTGGGATAAGGAAGGAGATGGGGAACTGGGGAGAATAAGGCTGGTGAGCTAGAAACCTTTGATTCTAGGAAACTTGGATAAGTCAGTGGCTTTGTGAGCACTGAATGTGAGTGGGTTTTGGAGCCCAGTGTATATTTTTACTTGCCCGCCGGGTGCAAGCTAGAATTAAAGATGACAGCCCATCAGTTTTTGGCTCCGTTGTTTCTTTACCAACTGTCCGAATCCAATGCGAACCTGCATGGACCAGGCTGCTCTGATGGTGGCCCTGGCTGTGCCTGCTGGCTTTATACCTTCCATTGCTCATTACTAGGTACTGTTGTCAGACATACATATCAATTTTAGGTTTAACTGGGTGGCTCAGTGGATAAAGCTTCATCCTTGCATGCCACAGTTGACAGTTCAATCCCCACTCAGCGCACATATGAGAAGCAACCAATGAGAGTACTTAGTTGAGTAGAGAGATGAGTTGAAGCTTTTCTTTATCTCTCTCTTTCCTTCTCTCTCTCTTCCCCCCTCTCTTTCTCCTTCTCTCTCCCTCAATGGAAAAATATTTTAAAAATTGCCTAAAGTAGGAGTGGTAAATCAGGAGACTGCTCTATGCAAGAAAACTCAATCAACTAGAAATCTGGTGACTTTAGAAAGCTTTATTGACTTGATATACATTTCGCATCTGCATCCAACTCACCCCCCCCCCCACCATCATGAAGGGGTGGGAGGGGAGCTCTTTCACTTTGATGTTCCTTTGCCTTCATCCCAAACCTCTGACACTGGTCCTTAGGGAAATAGCGTTTATGCGGAACTTTCTGGTCAAAGAGAACTACAGAAGGACAGGCTTCCTAGGTGCAGAGAGTTGACACAGATGGATTGCTCATGGCTATCTTTAGGGTGTAGAGTGGAGCTTGAAGTGGGGCTGATGAGCAGGGAGTGAAAAGCCGAGAAGTGAGTCTTGTCCTTGGTATTCTCTTACCTTCTTTGTGTCCTCGTCCATGGCAGGTCCCTCTCCCCGCTCCTGCTGCCTGGCCCTAGCTTGTCAAACGTTCTACAAGGGCACACCATCAAAATTGCTCGCACCAAAGGCCTCTTTCCTTCTTTTCCCTCTTTTTTTCTTTCTTTTGTTTCTCCCTGTACTTCTCTTCATCTTCATCACATGTATATGGAGTTCACAGCATATCAAGAATCAAAACAGGCCTGACCAGGTGGTGGCACAGTGGATAGAGTGTCGGACTGGGATGCAGAGGACCCAGGTTTGAGACCCCGAGGTCGCTGGCTTGAGGGCAGGCTCACCAGCTTGAGTGTGGGGTTGCAGGCTTAAGCGTGGGATCATAGACATGACTCCATGGTCGCTGGCTTGAAGCTCCAGGTCACTGGCTTGAGCAAGGGGGTCACTGGTCTGCTGTAGCCCCCCGGTCAAGGCACATATGAGAAAGCAATCAATGAACAACTAAGGTGCTGCAATGAAGAATAGATGCTTCTCATCTCCCTACCTGTCTGTCTGTCTGTCTCTCTCTCGCTCTGTCTCTTTCTCTGTTTCTGTCACAAACAAAAACAAAAACAAAACACTCCCCCCCTCAAAAAAGTTGAAGAGACATGAGTTTTGCCTCCTTTATAGAACTAATAATTTGGAGCATGGTATTTTGAATGTGTCAGGACCAGAGTCCACCCACATGATCTGCAGTGCTGGGCTGCAGCCACCCAGCTGCTAATGTGCTTGTGCCTTCAAGGCAGGGTCACCTCCTGGCTGGCGCAGAGTGTTCAGTGAACCACAGAGCCCTTCAGGGGAGCCTGGGACAGGGAGGCAAGGCCAGATGCAGTGTGTGTGGTCCAAGAGCCCTGGGGAAGAGAGGCTAAGCTTTTCTGCAGTTGTGGTTTAGACCAGTGGTCCCCAATCCCCGGGCCGCGGACCGGTACCGTCTGTGGGCCATTTGGTACCGGTCCACAGAGAAAGAATAAATAACTTATTTCTGTTTTATTTATATTTAAGTCTGAACGATGTTTTATTTTTAAAAAATGACCAGATTCCCTGTTACATCCGTCTAAGACTCACTCTTGACGCTTGTCTTGGTCACGTGATACATTTATCCGTCCCACCCTAAAGGCCGGTCCGTGAAAATATTTTCTGACATTAAACCGGTCTGTGGCCCAAAAAAGGTTGGGGACCACTGGTTTAGACATTACAGACTTGACTGATGGATTGGAGACCCCCAAGGGAGCTGGATTGGATGGAGAGCCCTAGGAAAAGCTAAGATGAGTAAAGAAGTCTGGCAGGGTTGGAGGAGGTATGCCTGTGGGTGCAGAGGTTGCCAACACAGACCCTCCCTGACCTGTGCCCTCCCCACCCAGTCCCTCTTCTAGAGTGTCTGTGGGTCCTAGAGGGAAAGCTATGGTCACTGTGGAGATCCCTCGTTGAAGTACTCAACAGAAACCGCTGTGTGTACGGGAGTGTCTGGAGGAGGCTGGGGCAGTACAAGCAGCCAGCCAGGAGCAGTGGGGTGGCAGCTGTCCACGGACCAAGGACACCAGCTGCAGCAGCAGATTTCAGGGTCATCTTCATCTGTGAAATGGGAATGGAGACAGGATCACCTTCACAGGGCTGTTCTGAAAACTGAATGAGTCCTGTGTGTACAGCATTTAGAACACACTGGTGTAAATGAAATGATAATCAGGCCTAATAAATGTTGGCTACTGTTATTTCATCATTGCCATTTTTGTGTGATACGTCTCGACTTATCTTCTACTTATTTTGCAGTGTTTAGGTTGGTTTTATGTAATTCAATAAAATGAATTGTTGCCATGTGTTTTTTTTTTGTTTTTTTTTTTTTTTGTTTTGCTTTTAAGCTGAGAAATTGCATCTTAGGGTGTATTACAACAGGGTTAATTTAAACCTTAAGTAGATTAAATTTGAGCAAAGTTTGTAAAAATAATTTTGACAGCCTAACTTGTAATGGTGTAATGGATAAAGCGTCGACCTGGAATGCTGAGGTTGCCAGTTTGAAACCCTGGGCTTGCCTGGTCAAGGGACATGCTGGGAGCAACAACTATGAGTTGATGCTTTTTGCTTCTTCTCTATCTTCCTCTCTCCTCTCTCTAAAAAAGTCAATAATAAAATAAAAATAATAAAAATAATTGTGACAGCTCAGAGCTGAATTTTTACTGAATAAAAAGATTGAACAGTAATGTCACTTTTTTGCTCTAAGATTGGGAGAATAACTAATAACCCCGGTGAAGGTTAATGTAATATTGAAAGTAGTAATTTTAACAGTTTTGAACTACTTTTCAAAGACATAATTAGAATAATTTTCAATAGACATCAGTCTTTATTTCTTAGGAAATCAGAGTGATCAAATTAACTGCAGGCAGTCTCTCTTACTGTTATTTGAAGATAATAAGATTCTGTCAAGGGCTGGTGAAGAAAAACGAATGATAAATGTTCTATTAAAGACTTCAGAGCTGAAATACTCTTCATCACTTTTTCTGTCTGGCTATAATTTATATAGCCAAGGCATAATCATCCGATGCATCTTCCTTCACTGTATTTGATGGAGAAAATGAATTCAAATGAAGAATGAGAATAATACTTTTCCTAGAATAAAAATATAAATTTTTCTTCTTAGGAGGCGCATAATATGCCAATTCTCAAGAAAATAATGTTACACTTACAGAACTGTATGAAAGTTTAAAGGAGAGTTTTGTTCTTTGGGTAGTTTCAGGATTATGTCTCTGCTTTATTATGAAATTGAACTGAAGGACAATGATATCACACTCATTATTCAGGCATTTGAAACTACTCTTACTGTGAAATGAAATATTCAAATCACTGAGTGTTAGGGAAGTGGTGCATGGATGAAAGAGTAAATGGACTTTGGTCTCTCATCTCAGCTTGAGGCTTTCTGGAGGTGATAAAGTAGTTTTTATCTGTGGAAAATAACACCCTATTTCTCTAAGATCTCTCCAAGCCCAGAATGGTTTAGATAGTATATCTGAGTCTGGATTCCAGATAAGCATCTGCAGTCACCCTTGCCTGCACTTGGAATTCCTTTTTAAATTTCAGTATTACTCTGAAAGTTGTCTGGCTTTTATCTGTATCAGTGCCCTTGACATACAGAATGAGAAAACCGGTTTGTGCTCTTTCTGGCTGGAATGTCTTCTTAGACATTCATGCTATTGGTTACTCATCAATTATATATACTGATACTCTTAACTTTTTTTGACCCTAAACTAAATACTGGGATTGTGAGGTCCAATGTAAACACACAGACACACACAGAGACAGACAGACACAGACACAGACACACACACACACACACACACACACACACACTAGTTTAGTATGCTAAGACATTCTTATACAAATGCTGATTATCATATAATGGAACAATGCTGATTTCACTGCTTTGGAGAGTAGAAGAAAGTGATATAAAATCTTGTCTGGGGAGAAAAGAAGAGCTGGTGTATTAGTAGGGACACCAAATACAAAGACATCAACATGAACAAAAGCCAGTGGCTTGGCATTCAATACAGCTAACATTCATCTATTTTTACATTATTTCTAGTTTAGTGTAATTTCAAATCATTATAGTTGGAAAATGTTTAAATAAAGTGTAATATCACATTGCCTTGTAATTTAAAATAAGAATACTAGAGCTGTAAGGCACAAAGTTTGAACAATATGGAGTGAAGGTTGTATGATATAAGAGAAACAATGTTCTTTTGACATGAAAACAGAGGGTTTCTTACTGAATAATATTTATAGTATTTCTGTACTTAAATTTTGGCTGCAGAAGTAGTCTTACTGGTTATATAAGCTTGGATAAATTTCTATTGAAAAAGAAAAGATGAAAAATAATTAAAAATACCTTATGGGGTTGTTGAACAAATTGAATAAATTTATGTCAAAGCATTTTATAAATTGCAGGTTGTATCACTAAATTTACTTTATAGGAGACAGTCATTAAGTGTTATTGAATGATTGTAAGACAATGTTAATCCAACCTGTTTTGTGCTTTTCCTAATATATTAAAACAAAGAGAGCATTCCAAATTCACATTGTGTACCTCTGCCAAAAATATTTAACCTAGTGTAATTGTAAGGAAACAATTAAACAAATGTCCAGTTTGAGGGACATTATGCAAAGCAACTGGTATGGACTCTACAAAGATGTTGATCATCAAAGTCAAAAAGAACTATATACACACACCAATTTACAGACTGGGGCAAAGGTGGATTTACAGTATTGAGTACATGAAGCACAAGAATTTATTCTTGTATTATGATTTATTAATTATTTTCTGTAAGAGCAATTGTAAACCTACTTCTGCCCAACACTGTATATAATAATGATCTTTGATTAAATGTGGATTTGAAATAAAATATAAATCTCCCAGAATTAAAAGAACTTGACTGAGGCAAGTGGGGAAATTTGAACTGCATATTAGATAATTGTATTGTACCCTTTAAAATTCTCCAGTGTGATCACCATGTAGTTATGCCAGAATATTTGTTCTTAGGAGGTACATTCTAAAGTATTTAGGGGTGAAACATATTTATATCTACAAATAATTCTCAAATGGTTTGGCAAAATATATACACACCCAGACAGAGAGATAAAGCAAATGGGGCAAAATGGTCATAATTCGGGAATCTTGCTGAAGACTGTCCATATGTTCCTTGTTAACTGTTCCTGCAGCTTTTCTATAGTCTTCAACATTTTCAAAATAAAAAGTTGGAGAAAAATTAAAAAATTATAAAAACCAAGTACTCAAAAAATTGCATTAAAAAAACAAATCTTGAGAAATGTCCTTTACAGATCATGTTTTTCAACCATCTCCTTTTATTGTTAGATACAAATATATAGGTTTAGAAAAAAATAATTTTGCAGTTAAAGTAATTCTTGAAGAAATTTATGGTATTGAATGCAAGTTGTGATTTATTTTAGGTATACATGGCTAGTTCAACATTTGAAAATGAATTACTGTAAGCCATCACACTAACAGACTACAAAAGAATCACATGATTATATTAATATATACAGAAAAAAACATGTGACAAAATCCAAAACCCCATCATGATAAAAAACTCTCAGTAAACTATGAAGAGAGGGGAACTTTCTCAAATTGATAAGAGCGATCACACAACACCTATACTTAGCATGATACTTAACAATAAGAACTTGAAGCTTTCCCCCTAGATCAGGTACAGGCAAGGAAACCTCCTCACCACCCCTTTTCAACATCATACTGGAAGTTCTAGCTGATGCAATAAGGCAAGAAAAGAAAATAGAAGGAATATACATGGAGAAGGAACACATACAGCTGTCTTTGTTTGCAGATGACATAATCATCTATGCAGAAAATTCAAAAGATCAACAAAGAAAACTTCCTGAAACTAAGAAACAATTATAGCAAGATTGTAGGATACAAAGTTAATATACAAAAATTGGTTGCTTTCTTATATACCAGAAATAAACAGGTAGAATTTGAAATTGAAAACACAATACCATTTGCATTAATACATCCAATAATGAAATACTTATGTATATATCTAACAAGATATATACAAGGTCTAAATGAGAAAAACAATGAAACTCTGATGAATAAACTAAAATGAACTAAATAAATGGAAAGATATTCCATGTTTATGGATAGGAAGACAATATTGTCAAAATGTCAGTTCTTCCTATTTGACCTATAGATTCAATATAATCATAATTAAAATGTCAGCAGTTTATTTTATGAATATTGGCAAACTGGGTATAAAGCTTATATGAAGAGATAAAAATGTACAATAGCCAAAACAATGTTGAAAAGGAAGAACAATGTTGGAGTGCTGATGCTACTCAATTTCAAGACTTACTGTAAAATTTCAGTAGTCGAGACTATGGGGTATTGGCAAAAATAGACAATAGTTTGCCTGACCTGTGGTGGCGCAGTGGATAAAAGCATCGACTTGGAACACTGAGGTCACCAGTTCAAAACCCTGGGCTTGCCTGATCAAGGCACATATGGGAGTTGATGCTTCCTCCTCCCCCTCTTGTCTTTCTTTCTCTCCTCTCTCAAAAATGAATAAATAAAAAAATCTAAAAAAAAATAGACAATAATTCAACGGAACAGAATAGAGTCAAGAAATAAACCCCCATAAATATAGTCAATTGATCTTTGACAAAGGAGCAAAGACAATACAATGGAGCAACAAGTTGTGTTGAACAACTGAACATCACATGCACAAACTGAATTTAAACACATACTTTACACTGTTTAACTCAGAATGGATTGTAGACTTAAATGTAAAACACAAAACTATAAAACTCCTTACTGATAACATAGGAGACAACCAAGATGACCTTGAGTATGGTGATGCTTTTGTAGATACATCAAAACCACAATCTATGCACAATCTATGAAAGAAATAAATGAGAAGCGGTACTGCATTAAAATTAAAAAGTACTCTGTAAAAAACAATATAAAGACAATTAGGAGACAAGCCACAGACTGGGAGAAAATATTTGCAAAAGACACATATGCTAATGGACTATTACCCAAGTAATACAAAGAACTCTTAATACTCAACAATAAGAAAACAAACAATCCAATTAAAAAATTGGCCAATACCTTAACAGACACATCACCAACGAAGATATACAGATGGCAACTTGCAAATGAAAAGATGCTCCACATTTTATGCCACCAGGGAAATGCAAATTAAAACAAAAACATGATAGCACTAAACATCCTATAGACCCTGGGTAATTATTATGTGTTAGTGTAGGCTCATCCTCGGTAAAAAAAAAAAAAAGTAGCATTCTGGTAAGTAATGTTGATAAGGAGGGAGGCAGTGCATATGTTGGGGAAGGAGGAATACGGGACATATCTGCGTTATGAATTTCTTCACTGTCGGGACTCGCGAGGCAAAAGACACCCTGGATGATATGTACAACGTGCAGAGGACTGGAACTCTTAGGGGGATCCAGCCCCAAGGAACAGCACCTCTGCATATTTATTGAGTTCCAAAAGTCGTAGCTCAGCAGTTAAAACTAGAAAGTTACACAAGCCGTTTTTCCCATCCGTTTCATCCCCAACCCTGCACATCTACTGTTTCTTTTCATGAACAAGGACACAAGAGGAGTCAGAGTCTCCGAGCTTATCGATCACAAAGGACATTTGGTTCTTACAGGCATTCCTCCAAGAGTCCTGCGCACATGCACTTGAGTAACCCAGGCCAGGGTCTCTCCATGGCCAACACACTCCAAGATCTCCTGTCTCCAACTAACCCTTGCTCTGCAGTTAACTGCCATTTATACTGGTGCAGAGTCACCTCCTACATATCTGCACCTTCCTCTCCATTTTACTGTAAGACTAGAACTGCTTTTAAAAATAAAGATTTTTTTTTTAAAATCTGTATTTTTTAAATGTATGGTTTAGGTTTAGGCATTAAGTGGAATTATTATTACTAATATGAAACATTTTCCCATGGCGAAATTCCAGGAAAACAGATGGATGTTCTAAATCCTTTTGCATTCTTTCAAGGTACTGGCATGCCTCAGAAATATTGCTGGTTTGGTTCCAAACCACCATAATAAAGTGAACATCTCAATGAATTTTTTGGTTTCCCAGTGCATATGAAAGTTATATTTGCGCTATACTGTATTCTATTAACTGAGCAATAACATTATGTTTAAAACAACACTGTACCTACTTTAATTTAAAAAATACTTTATTGCTTAAAAATGCTAATCATCATCTGAGCCTGTTGGAAAAATGGCGCCAATGGACTTACTTGCTCAGCCCAGAGTTGCCACAAACATTCAATTTGTAAAAACAAACACACAATATCTACAAAGTGCAATAAAGTGATGCACAATAATGCAAGGTATGCCTGTATTTAAAAACAAAGTAAAAATGTATCTTGAAGAGTGTTCAGAAGGATTAGAACATTATTTTCACTTAATCTTTTAGAAAATATTGAATTCTGGGGAACCTCAGTTTAATGGTTTCCTGCTAGTTTAGTACTCAGGTCTTCTTTTTTTTCTATGAGATAGAGCTTTCTTTTTCCTTCTGCAGGCAGAGGAGACACCGGGGAGACACTGGGTCACTATTATGATGACCAAGTCACTATTCTGTCGCCTCAGGAGTTTCCCTCCTATGCAGCTGAGTCCAGGTAGAAATCTCATGACCCCCTGTCTTGTCTTTTTCTTGTACAGATCAGAGGCAATAGAACCAGGACAAAGAAGCTCGTAGGCTCTTGGTATGTAACTGAGAATTCTTCAAAATTAATTTGGTAGTGATATTTATGACCCGAAAGGCCTAGACCAGTGATGGGATTCGGCTGGTTCGCACCAGTTCGGTAGAACCCGTACCTAACCTTTTGTTGAGTTTGAAGAACTGGTTGTTAAAGTGGCGCTCGTCATCAGGGTTCTGCCTAACGTGGGAGCCTGGGCAGATGCCCAATGTAGAAATCACAAATTTACACTCCTTACTCTTTTTTTTTTAATTTATTTTTAATTAATTAATTTTTTTTGTATTTTTCTGAAGCTGGAAACAGGGAGAGACAGACTCCCGCATGCGCCCGACCGAGATCCACCCGGCACGCCCACCAGGGGCGACGCTCTGCCCACCAGGGGGCGATGCTCTGCCCATCCTGGGCGTCGCTCTGCCATGACCAGAGCCACTCTAGCGCCTGGGGCAGAGGCCAAGGAGCCATCCCCAGCACCCAGGCCATACTTGCTCCAATGGAGCCTTGGCTGCGGGAGGGGAAGAGAGAGACAGAGAGGAAGGAGGGAGTGGGGGTGGAGAAGCAAATGGGCGCTTCTCCTGTGTGCTCTGGCCGGGAATCGAACCAGAGTCCCCCGCACGCCAGGCCAACGCTCTACCGCTGAGCCAAGCGGCCAGGGCCTCCTTACTCTTTTTTAACATTCATCTGTGCAACAGCGTATTCTAAGTGCCCGTAGTAATGTTCGTTCTGTCCATAGGTGATGGAACTATGCTTGTAATATTTATTTATTCATTTCATAGAACTCGTTATATCTTTGATGAAATACTACACTTTAATTCCCTCATGTTTGCTACTTTAGTAAACACACATATAATGTAAAGAGAAAAAGCGCCAAACAACCAGGGGGTTACAAGTCATTTGGTCATTAGGTCATTTGGGCAGAGAACAGGTTGTTAAATTATTTGAATCCCACCACTGGCCTATACTCTACTTTGTTATCCTAATTTGTCAGTCTAATTATAATAATCTAGTTATATTTATTGCTTGGTTAAGATTAATGTGGACCAAAACTAATAGTACTGATAAATAACCAACTATATCTGATTCTCTGAATTTTCCTTGAAAATGGATTTGTGGTGGTGATTACTTTTTGGTAGGAGAGCTGTTTAGTAAAACAAATTGTTTATGGAATTATCTTTATTGACTCCCTCAGTGATAAGGAATATATCATAATTATCTAAGTATCATAGAATTATACTTATATAAAAAATATTTTTTATAAAAGCAACTATGTGTTTAGATTCCCAATAGTGAGCTAAATGGTCTAGACAAGAGGAATTTACTGATATAAATTTATTAATAATATAATATAAAAATAAAATAATCTTAAGATGTTCTTGCTTTTAAAGTTTAAAACTAATGTTCTGGACAAGAGTGGAGTTCTTTGAATGTATGTAATTTCTCTCATGATTCCTTCAACTTTCTATTTGTAAAATGATTTGAAAAAAATTATACATTTTAGTTCCTGACTGGGAAATACATTTTTTGTTTGGTTTAACTCTTTTTAAAGATAATATAGAGCCATAAACTTGCTGGGGAAGGCAAAGGAAGCATTTTTTTTCACAGCTATCTATGAAGGACATTCTTTGGTGACTGTATGGATATAACTGAAATTCTGTTTCCAAAATATTAGTATGTTATTTTAAGTTCTGTTTTTCTCTATGAGCTAAACAACAGCGATAATAATCAGTATTTTCCCCAGGATATACTTCCTATCACTTTTAATTTTTCTTGAAATTGTCTTTGAAACATTGTTACTGATGGCCCATTAGTTGCCATCATTCTCTTCGGTGACTGTTTTCCTTTGGTAGTTGTTAAAACCCATGGTTCTGGTTGTCTAACTTGCTATCAAAAAATACATTAGCTTTGGTGTGTATCTTAGCTGTTCAGATGTCTTTAAATATATACACTCCTATTATTTCCACAATGACTGTACTAAGATAAGCATTTGTTGATGAGACAGATTGTATTGACTCATCAAGATTCCTATGTTGCCTACTCTAGTAAAGAATGCTTTATTTGCCATAACAGTTGTTTCATTGACGGATTTTAAGTGATACTTTTCATACTCATACTTTTCATTGATCATTTACAAAACTGGTTCCCCTAAGATGTTGACAACAATGGGTGGATTTTATTATCTTCAAAAGTTGTCAAGTACTATTTCTAGTAAACTATTTTTTTGATCCTCAGATTAGGGGTCTCCCCATCACGAAAGGCATTTAGAAAGACTGGCTTGTCATCAGAAAAAGGTGTATTAGGAAGGAATCCTGCATTGGTTGAAAGACTGGGTTAGATAAACTCTATGGTCTTTGTAATAAAAAACTTGATACTTTTTATGGAAGATAATAGGCAACTATGCCACCAATGACCAAATTAGATGATTTGAGTCTTGTTAAGCTTTATAGAAACCTTGCTTTGAAATGAAATGGGGACATAACATAATAGTAAAGAAGGCAGGGTCTGAATCAGATGGCCTGGGTTTGAATCCTGTCTCTTGCACTCACTAGTTGTGTGAATAGGGTCACACTACTTAACCCTTACGTGTCTCACTTTGCTTACTTGTTAGCTGGAGATCATAATAATATCTCATAAAGCTGGTGCGAGGATCTAATGAGTTAATATGAATATAACTCCTAGAACAATATTTGGCATATAGTTAGGCACTCAATAAATGTTAGTTATGATGGTGATGAATAAACACGGCTGTCATCAGCTGAGACTGAGTCTTGGAGATTTTGTGCATTTGGCACTAGTCTCTCAAATTTATGGCCTTGAAAGAAGGAAGCACATCTGGCAATGATTTATACAAATTCCCAACAACTTCTTTCTTCAGGTGTCGGCATGTATTTATTGTCTTGGTTCCACCTGAAGGCAACATGAAGGCAAAGCTCGACTCTCCACTGCTTTCTGCTTATACCAATGTTGTGGGCGTCACTACCCTCACACTGATCTCCTCCATTCTCATGGCTCCATCTGCCATCTTCCTGCCATTGCCTCCTGCACTTCTGGATCCCAGTTTTTACAACAGGGGGCTTATGATGGTAGTTTTTTTGAGCCAAGCTAGGTGTTTACCTAAGAGAAAGTCTTGAACCAGCTACTAGGACAATAAAAAGTCTTCCAACTTGGTGCCAAAGCATATAAATAATCTTCATCTTTACCATTCTCATTAAACAATAGTAAATAAAGGACCATTGCTTATAGAGCCACTCTGATATATTACAAGCATAGTTCTTAGTCCAAGTGCTTGTAGTGGGAGCAAAGAGTGTATATGTAGTATTAATTTATGTTTGACTAAATTCATGGCTTCATGATTATTTTGAGTTCTGCACAGAATTCTGTTTTTGTTTTTTTTTAATTTTCACTTTAAAAAAACTGTGGTGAAATACACATACCATAAAATTTACAATCTGAACCTTTTAAAGTGTATGGTTCAGTGGTAATAGATACATTCCTGCTGTTGTGAGGCCATCACCCCCAACCATTCCCATAACTCTTTTCATCTTGGAGAATTGCATTTTTATACTTTGTTAAACCACAACTCTCCATTAATTCCTCCCCCATCCCCTGAAAACACCATTATGTTTTCTATCTTTATGATTTTTAATAATCTAAGTATTTCGTATAAGTGGAATCATAAAATATTTGGTTGGTTTTTTTTTGTGATTGGTGTATTTGACTTAGCATCCTAAGGTTCATCTATTTTGTAGCTTACTGAAGAATTTCATTCCTTTCTAAAGCTGAATGATATTCTATTGTGTGTATATACCACATTTTACCTATCCATTTATCCAGTAATGGACACTTGGGTTGCTCGTACATTTTGGCTATTGTGAATAATGCCAGCAGGAAGATGGACGCACAAATACCTGAGATCCTGCTTCCAATACTTCTGTATATATACCCAGAAGTGGAGTTGAAAGATCATATGGTAATTCTATTTTTAATTTTTTGTAGAACTACCATACTGTTTACCACAATGGCTATACCGTCTTATGTACAAATCCTTAAGAATAGACTGCTTGTCTAATTATTTTGACATACTCCTACTGGGCAGTGAGTATTGTGAAGTTGTATGTGAATACATTTTGAAAACAAGGTTATATTTTCCCTATTCTGTTTTTTTCTAGCTGTGCCTGTGAGAGTGATGTTCTGAGACCTACTTAATGCTAATTTATGTTTCCAGATGATTCAGAGTGTCAGTGGGCATTTTCCAGAGCAGAAACCTGTGATGTCAAGCCTCATACCTCTAATGGAAAAACAATTTAAACTCCGAGGATTTCTTGGCTTGTTTTGAAATAAGGTCTATGTTAAAATTCTGTGTGCTGGCAGTAAATGAATAGATGACCACATATGTTTCTTCTTGAAAGCTCCTAATTTTTTTTTGCACAAAATATACCAAAGCAAACAAGAATGGGGACAACTGAATTTAAAAAAAAGAATTGGCTAGCTGAAGATATAATTATATAGTGGTTATTCTTTGAAACAGAATATGCAAGTTTTTCAAATGATTAAGAGGGAAGGTTAATATTCAAACTATTATTTTTTCTGGTTAATAACATTTGTGCTTTTTAAAATTTGGTTCAAAATATGAAGATAGCTTTCTAAGAGACAGAACCCAATTCCAAAACTGATAGGGAATAGCTGAAAAACTTAAAATGTTTTGAGGTTAATTTTTTACAATTAATGGGGTACTTTCCAGAAAGGTTTTTTTCTTTTAATTTTTTGCATTTATTGCTTATAGACAGTGGGAGGAGAGGGTAGAAGAAATAAGCTTTCTCTGAGAGCAAATGGTTTCTTGTTGACAGATATTTCATTCTCCCTTAGTTTATTTTACTCTGTAGAAATATCAATGCCTCCTAATAAAATCACATTCCAATAAGTGGTTCAGAAAAGGGGCTAACTACCTTGTGTAAATGTCATACTGGCTTCCCTAGAACAAACGTTCCTGTTTCAGATCTGAAATTCTATGAGTTTGAATCCATGAGTTCATATAAATTACAATTAAACATGTCTATTTAATTAAAAAACAATTTATAATATAAAATTTTAACACAACCAAAGTTCAGTAGTATGGGTATTGTACTAACCTTACACCTCTGAAATAAATCCCATTTGATCTTAGTGTATGAGTTTTTTAAAGTATTGCTGGATCAGATTTGCTAATATATTTTTTTTAATTTTTATTTATTCATTCTAGAGAGGAGGGAGAGACAGAGCGGGAGAGAGAGGAGAGAGAGACAGAGAGAGAGAAGGAGGGAGGAGCTGGAAGCAGCAACTCCCATATATGCCTTGACCAGACAAGTGCAGGGTTTTGAACCAGCAACCTCAGTGTTCCCAGGTCGAAGCTTTATCCACTGCGCCACCAGAGGTCAGGCAAATTATTATTATTATTTTTTATTATTCATTTCTAGAGAGGAGGGAAGAAGAGAGAGAGAGAGAAAGGGGAGAGGAGCAGGAAGCATCAAATCCCATATATGCCTTGACCAGACAAGTGCAGGGTTTTGAACCGGCAACCTCAGTGTTCCCAGGTCGACACTTTATCCACTGCGCCACCAGAGGTCAGGCTAAATTTGCTAATATTTTGTTGATTTTAGCATCTATGTTTAGCAGGGGATAATGGCCTATAATTTTATTTCTCTTTAGTGTCTATCTGGTTTTAGAATTAGGATAATGCTGGCCTCATAAAATAAGTTGAGAGTCTTACCTCCTCTTGAATTTTTTGGAATAGTTTGAGAAGGATAGATGTTAGTTCTTTGAATGTTTGGTAAAATTCACCTGTGAAGACTTCTGGTCCAGGAGTTTTGTTTGTTGCGAGTTTTTAGAGTACTGCTTCAATTTCACTGGCTGTAAGCTGTCTATTCATATTCTCTGCTTCTTCCTGATTTAGTTTTTTTTTTTAATTAATTGATTTTTTTTTTCTTCTTTTTCAAGTGAGAGGTGGGAAGATAGAGAGACAGACTCCTGCACTCATCTTGACTGGGATCCACCCAGCAACTCCTGTCTGGGGCCAATGCTTTGCCCATCTGGGGCCATGCTCACAACCAAGCTATGTTCAGCACCTGAGGCAGAGGATCCACAGAGCCATCCTCAATGCTGGGGCTAATGTGCTCAAACCAATTGAGCCATGGCTGTGGGAGGGGAAGAGAGTGAGAGATAGGAAGGGAGAGGGGTGGGTAGAGAGAAGCAGATGGTTGCTTTTCCTGTGTGCCCTGACTGGGAATCAAACCCAGGACATCCACATACTGAGCTGGTGTTCTACCTCTGAGCCAACTGGCCAAGGTCAGTCCTGACTCAGTTTTGTTAGATTGTATGTTTCTAAATGTTTATTCATTTCTTCAAGATTGTCCGATTTGTAGGCGTATAGTTGTAATATTTTCTTATAATCTTTTGTATTTCTTTAGTGTTAGTTGTTACTTCTCTTTCATTTCTGATTTTATTTATTTGGATTCTCTCTCTTTTACTTGGTGAGTCTGGTTAAAGTTTCATGAATCTTGTTTATCTTTTCAATGAACCAGATCTTGGTTTCATTAATTTTTTTGTGCTTTTTCTTTTATAGACTCTATTTCATTTATTTCTGCTCTGGTCTTTATTATTTCCTTCCTTCTAGTTTGTTTGTTGTTCTTTTTTAAGTTCCTTTAAATGAAGTTAGATTGTTTATTTTAATTTTTTCTTGTTTCTTGAAATAGGCCTGTAAAGATATGAATTTCTATCCTAGAACTGCTTTTGCTGTGTTCCATGGGTTTTGGGTAGTTGTGTTTTTATTTTTATTTGGTTTAAGATATCTTTTAATTCATTCCTTGATCTCATTGTTAACCCATTCATTGTTTAGTAACATGTTAGTTAGACTCTGTGTCTTTGTGTGTTTTTCAGTTTTTTCTTGTGATTGATTTCTAGTTTTATACCATTATGGTCAGAGAAAATGCTTGATATGATGTCATTTTTTAAAAAATTTATTGAGACTTGTTTGGTGTCCTAACATGTGGTCTATCCTAGAAAATGTTTCATGTGAACATGAAGAGTGTATATTAAACTGCTTTGGGGTGAAATGCTCTGAAGATAGCATCTAAATCATCTGGTCTAGTGTGTCATTTAAGACTGCTGTTTCCTTGTTTATTTTCTCTCTTGCAGATCTATCCATTGATGTCAACGGGGTGTTGGACTCACCTTCTCTGACAGTGCTACTGTCAGTCTCTCCCTTTATGTCCACCAAGATTTGATTTATGCATTTAGATGCTCTTCTGTTGGGTGTACACCATAAATATTTACAAGAGTTATATCCTTTTGTTGGATTGCTTTCTTTATCATTATGTTTCGTACTTTGTCTCTGCCTTTGTTTTTTGTTTTTTTCTGCCTTTGTTTTAAAGTCTATTTTGTCAGCTACAAGTATTGCTACCCCAGCTTTTTAAATTTCCATTTCCATGAAATATCTTTTTCATTCCCTTTATTTTTAGTCAATGTGTATCTTTCATTCTGAGGTGTGTCTCTTGTAGACAGTACATATATGGGTCTTGTTTTCTTATCCATACAGCTACCATATGTCTTTTGATTACAGCATTTAAACCATTTACATTTAAAGTGATTATGGATAGGTATGCATTTATTGCCATTTTATTCTTTTAACTATGTTCCTTTGTCATTTTCTTCCTCTTCCTTTTCTTCTTCCTCTTCTTCTTCTTCTTGTAGCTCCTTTGACAGTTCTTGTGATACTGATTTGGTTGTAACAGGCTCCTTTAGCTTTTTCTTGTCTGGGAAGTTCTTTATTTCTTCTTCAATTTTGAATGATAGCCTTGCTGAGTAAAGTAGTGTTGGTTATAGGTCCTTGTTTTCATGAAGTAAAGAAAAAAAATAGATGATTCTTTATTTTGATGATAGACTTTAACTTTTGAGGTTAGATGAAGTTATCTAGGGCATTGGGGAGGGCGTGGTGGGTACATACATAGTTGAATGTGAGGAGGTGGCTATAAAGTAGCATTGCATGTAGGTGAGATGTGAGTGAGAGAGTGAGTATGACATGAAGAGAGTGGGCTGGCCACAGGAAGCTGGGCAGACCACAGGAAGCTGGCTGGAAAAAAAAAAGTCTTTGGCTTTACTTAATTAAAAACAAGAATAAAACAACCCAGAACAAATGGAAAATATCACACACCAAGTCTGTAAAGGGACGGAAACAAAAAAATAAGCATACATATTCAGGGAAGAGTGAACTGAAATGTCTGGCCAATTACAATCTACTTTCACTTTTCTCAAAACTATGCAGTAAGATAATCTAATTAAAAAAACAAAGAAAAGTTTCTTTAGAAATAAACATGAAACATTATTTTGTAAAAATTAATTTTTAAGTTTATAATGCTAGTTGGGTTTAAAAAATGCGCTATTGAAATAAAAAGCATGTTATATTAGGAAGTCAGAATGATGTTTCAGTCTTTGGTCTCAAGCTAAATAGTGTACTGACACACTTGTCCACTAGGTGTCTCTTTGCTTACATGTTATGATTCTACGAGCGAGCTAATCTATTTCTGAAGGCAGTAGTTTACGTGGATTGTATCATTAAATGTCTCAAGTTTGGGCTATTTAAGAATGGCTTTAATTTAGTGGTTCCTCCTAAAAAATAAATAGATGTGCTCTGGCTACATCTCTCACTCTTGCTTCAGAAGTTTTTGAGACAGTAACCCAGTATTGTCAGCAGATGCAAAATTCAGGTGTTTGTACCAGGGTTGTTGGCAGGCTGGAATGGACAGATGCCTTATATTTAAGAGACTGCCCGTTTCGGATTCCAACCAGTAAGTCAGTGCCACATTACTTCTGAACGAAGACTTGGCAAGGATGCGGATTTCCAAAACAGACTGTGCGTGGCTCTCCAACGTCTCTCTTCTAGGAGCTATAGGCCTTGCTGATCAGACCCTCCGAAACACCTGGGGACTCTAATCTGTGGTGGTACATGTAGCACTTTGGGTACAAGGTATCAATTTCTGTGAGTCACACTGCTGAATTGTTCAAGTCTGGTAACTAATTTACCCACTCTAACTGGTCTTAAAGTAGAGGCAAGCTCTCTCTCTCTCTCCATATGTGTGTGTGTGTGTGTGTGTGTGTGTGTGTGTATATATATATTAGATGCCCATTGTGGGCCTGGCCTGGGCATCTACAAAAATTATTGGACTCATTTGTTCTGTAAGAATGTAATGGGATTTACTGTTGGCAGAAAAATGAAACACGCTGCTAGGGAGAAAATGGAAAGGCAAAGATTATTATCCGAGCAGCTCTGCTGATGTCCAAAGGGCCATGACCTTGGAGTGTTGGAACCCTGAATTCTAATACCGACTTTAAAACTTGCTAGCCCTGTTTAGTAGTTACTCTACCCGCTCTGTGGGTTAGCTCTGTCATCTGTGAAAGCACAGGTAACATGACTGTACAGAGTACAGTGAGGATGGAAAACAGTTCGCAACGATCGTGCCAAATACAGTAGCATGATCAGAGCCTCCAAGAGAAGTCACCCTGTTCTTGCTAAAGGCAGCCTTTCCCATTATTAGGCACAGCAGTTTACTGCCTTATGGTCCCTGCCTCTTTTGTTGGAATAGGCCACGGGCATTACCTTTGCAAAATCTTAAGCCCCATTAAAATGATATTTCCCAATGAAAGAGCTGACCAGACAAAAGAGAAATTTTAGCTCCAACTCCAGAGCAACGGATGCAAGCAGTAGTCAGTTTTTGTAATAGTTTCCTTCTTCTGGCTTCCTTCCAGCCAGTGATGGGCCTGAGGCCCAGGCTGCTTCTATTCGGATACCCCTATTCACTTGGATATAAAGAGTATTCAGTGGAAGGTTGCTTGTCAAAGCTGCATTAAGTGATTGGAGGCCTCAGAGCAGTGTGCACAATAGTCCAGATTTCACAAGCACAAAAATATATCAGCTTCCCTAGAGAGAAAATATTGTCATTATTCAAGTGGAGAAATTTAGAGTTGCAAATTCCAGAAAGGTAAGGGTCATCCGAATTTGCCATTATTGTCTGGCCCGGTTTAACATACTGTATCACTCACCCTCCGGGCTGGAGTGAGGAGAACTCAGGAATCAGGGGTTGTTATGTAAGGGCTGCCTTTGTAGGGAGCCAGGATGTGCTCATGGGACAGATTGTGGCCAACCTAACCACGGATACTCTGCGTACGGGCTACCAATGCTCCCGGTGACCGGTGACTGGTGACCTCTTCATTGGCCTGGTGGCCCTTTCCCTATGTGACATAGCTTCTTGGGGCTAGCTCTAACCATGAGGAGGCACCTTGGGTTCTGATCTCTAATCCCTTAAATGGGACCTAAGCCTGAAGCTAGTTTGGACCTTAGAGTTACTGGCTCCTTCCTGGAAGTTCCTTGGATCTCTGTCACTGGCCTAGGAGAGGAGGTGGCTACCATGCTGGTTTTATCTGCACTGGTGCACAAGGTTGCTGCTAGGATGTGTGTGTATATTTGTGTCTGTGTGTTTGGGGTATGCGCAAGTATGTTTTGTGGGGCCCCTGCTTATATAAATAATTTGAATACCCAAAAGGCCCTGGTCAGTTGGCTCAACAATAGAACATCGGCCCAGCGTGTGGAAGTCCTGGGTTTGATTCCTGATCAGGGCACATAGGAGAAGCACCCATCTGCTTTTCCACCCTTCCCCCTCTCCTTTCTCTCTATCTCTCTCTTCCCCTCCTGCAGCCAAGGCTCCATTGGAGCAGAATTGGCCTGGGTGCTGAGGATGGCTCCATGGCCTCTGCCTCAGGCACTAGAATGGCTCCAATTGAAGCAGAGAAACACCCCAGATGGGCAGAGCATCACTCTCTAGTGGACCTGCCAGGTGGATCCCAGTTGGGCGCCTGTGGGAGTTTGTCTTTCTGCATCCCTGCTTCTCACTTCAGAAAAAATACAACAACAACAAAAAAGTCAGAGTGTTAACCTGATTCTGGAGGGCTGTGGGGAGCAATCGAGGGGTTGGCATCTCACGAATGGCAATCATGAGAACAGAATGTAATATGCAGATCATGTATCACAGAAATCTGCACTTGAAGCATATATAACAAGTGTAATAAAAGAGAGAACAGAATCAATCCCATAAACATAAAGTCCGGAGCTCTTTGGGCATCTGGTTGACACAAGCTCTGGTGAAGGAGAAGTGCCACAATTGGGAGCAATGAGCATGGGGCACACATGAGTGGCGCCTGGCTATGGCCTCAGAGCAGATGAGCAGGGTCCCGCTGGCCCATGTCTAAGGGTGTGCCGTGGGTGAAGACCATGATCTTTGAAATTCCAGGTTATGGATGCCAGCATAGGGGTAGAAAGTCCCTCTAGTCCACACAAGGTGCATGGCAAGCAGCCATTTGTGTTTGGTTCAAATTCTTCCAGGAGAAAGAGGCAGATTGAGATCTCTTTGCAGTTTGGAGCAAAGATTGACATTGGCTGAAAAAAGTTTTTTTCCCCCTTTAGATGTGTGGGTTTTTATTGTCAGGACTGACAGCTTATGTGGGAATGCACACACACACAAAAAAAAAAATGTAAGAGAGAAGCCTGCCAGTCTCCTTAGATGATGTATCACAGTCTGCAGTGCTTGCAAATAAAGTAATATGAATCATCCTCGTTTCTGTTTAAGAAAAGCTGTGAGATGGACCTGGAGGGCATTACGCTAAGTGAAGTAAGCCAGTCAGAGAAAGCAGGTACATATGATCGCACTCATATGTGGAACCTAACGAACACAATACATTAACTAACAGAATAGAAACAGACTCATAGACACAGAGCACAGACTGACAGCTGTTAGAAGGGAGGGGGCTTGGGGTCTGGGTAAAAAGGTGAAGAGGTTAAGCAAACAAACAAACAAGCAAGCAAACAAACAAAAACCTCATAGACACAGATAACAACATGTTGATTACCAGAGGGCAAGAGAGGTTGGGGAATGAAGAGCAAGGTATAGGGGGATAAATGGTGATGGAAGGAGTCTTAACCTGGGGAGGGGAACACACAGTACCATACACAGATGATGTGTATTGTAGAACTGTACACTTGAAACCTGTATGATTTTATTAACCAATGTCACCCCAATAAATTCAGTAATAATAATAAAAAAGGCTGCGGCTCTGAAAGCCATCTGTCAGTTGGTCCTCTAAGCAGAGAGACAGCAGAAAGCAATGTGGCAAAATGAGTGGGAAGTTAACCATAGAAAAGAGAAAATAAATGAAAAATAATGAGAATATTGTAAAGCGTGTTATTAATGAAGTGGAATCAGAGTGACAAAAAGCTTCAATTTAAAAGAAAAAAAATAGAAACAATTTGGACAAAGCTGTTTTTTCCTTCTATAAATTACCTGGATAAAGGGACAACCCCAGAGTGCCCCTCCCCGTGCATCACTGCGCATGTGCCCCTGGTGCATCACTGTGCAGCAGGTCGCCTTGCATTGTGCTTGCGTCTCTCTTGCTCAGCCTTGACGAGAGAAATTCCCTGCTAACTGGCAAGGCTAATGATTATTTCTGTCCTTTGCTTATCTAGGGGAGCAACGATGAGTTCTCTCTCCTGCTCCCCATGGCATTGCTCTGAGGGACTGGCATTTCACAGAGCACGCCAGCTCCCAGACAGTTCTCACTGCTAGTTACACGTGCGCTTGTTGCCACATGTACTGTAAGCTTTTTGATGACCGAGGCTTCTCCCTCAGGGGTGACCAGCGTTTTCTGTTTCCTCTTTGGCTCTAATTTCTGGATTAAGAATAGTTCACATTATTTGCCTGTGCTTATGGACTTTCTTTAAATCCATTTGTTGCATTAAGAATGTCTTGTCAAATGCTTGCACTGTAATTTTAAAGGGTGAACGTGTTATGAATTAATGTTGTTTTTTTAATTTTTAGTTCAGAGTTCTTGTCAAGTAAGGCTCTGTGAAAAAACAGAATAAACCTAGGCCAAAGCTTTTTTCAATTGGGAAAATTATCTCTAAATCACAATGAATTATCTTCTTTGAAAAAAACCCGTGAAAATGTTAGCCATGCTGCTAATTTCCCTGCATCACTCTAAAGGTTATAATGTCTATTGGGTATAATCAAGGCACTTGCTTTTGGATCAGTTGAACCTATCAATCCCTTTAGTGAATTCTTTTCTTTTTAGTTCTCAAAAAAATTACTAATTATCCTAGCAATGGCCTTCTTTATCAATAAAGTGTTTGTTGCACATTGAGAGTCTTGGTTTATTCTTTCGCCTTCAAATTATATAGGACCAGAGTCCATATTTCTGACTTAACTGACTGATAAACCAGTTTCTGAAATAATTGCAATAGTAAACTGGCATTTTGTTCATGTCTAGACCAAAGTGGCATAATTCTTCACCAGTGTCCTCGTCAGTGGGGGATGCTATGATGAAATATTGCCTGGGTGGGGACTTCTCAACAGCAGAAATTTATTTATTTATTTTTAATTTTATTTATTTATTTATTCATTTTTAGAGAGGAGAGGGAGAGAGAGGAGAGAAAGACAGAGAGAGAGAGAAGGGGGGAGGAGCTGGAAGCATCAACTCCCATATGTGCCTTGACCAGGCAAGCCCAGGGTTTTGAACCGGCGACCTTGGCATTTCCAGGTTGACGCTTTATCCACTGCGCCACCACAGGTCAGGCCAGAAATTTATTTCTCACAGTACTGGAGACTGGATGCCCCACACCTTGGTGACAGTGTGATCAGTTCTAGTGGGAGCCCTTCTCTGGGTCGCAGGCTGCGGTCTCCTCATTGTCTGCCGTGCAGGAAAGGCTGGGCTAGCTCCTTGACCTCCCCTTCTGAGGGCACTAATCCCATTTGTGAGGGCTCCATCTTCATGACCTAATTCCCTCCCCAAAGGCCAACCTCCAAATACTATCAAATTGAGGATTAGATTTTAACACATGAATTTTTTTGGGGGGGAGGGGGGGACACAAACCTTTAGTCCTAAACCAGTATATATCACAGAAAATCTCTTTCTTTATTTTGAAATTAACCTTATAATTCCTTTGATAATTAAATGTGCCTTCCACTTTTCAGTTGCATAAATTTCAGATTACATTTTGTTTTTTTTTTTACCACTACTGTTGGCTAAGTCTCATGTTGTGGTATGTTAACTCATCCTTTAAAGAAGGTAACCGTCTCAAATATGACTGAGAAAGCTATTGGCTTTATACTCTGAAACAAGGCACCGGAAATGTTGCTGGGAGAACAGTTTGGGAGTTTAATCAATCTTGAAGGGCAGAAGCTATTTTATTTGATGAAACCTGTTATCACACTTTCTCAAACTCTTTCGTTGTGTGCCGATTCTATCAGGAAGAAGAGTTTTCTAAAACAAAGGTATTTCTACGTAATGGCTCCGGTTGAAGGTAATTGCCACCCCTCCCTGAGCTTGTGCTGTGCTCTACATGTTCCCTGTATGATATTTAATTCTCACAAAAATCCCGTGGAAGAACTGGTTATCACTATTTCTGTTTAACAGATGAGGCATCTGCTGTTCAGAGAAATTAAGTGATTTTCATAAGTTTCCATATTTAGCAAGTGGCAGAGTGAAATCTGATGAACAGATCTATGCATACAGCTGTTTTGAAAAAAAATTTTTTTTTGGTTGTGTAGCCAGAAAAGCGTTTGGCAATGCTTTGTACCCTCTTATACTTTAAATTGTCATTTAGAATTTTTATCATATGCTTAAATAGTTGTGAAAGATGTAATGTCTAGAATATTAATAAGTCTTCATAGTAAAAAAGTTTATATTTCTCTTGAAGTCTAATCTATGCAATAAAAATACCACAGAGATCTGATATGTGCCGTTACTTCTAAAATAAAATAATCTTTGGAGTTTAAAATTCTACATTACTGTTTTCCCCCTCTGGAACTCATTTTTTCCTTTCACTACCCCATTGGTTTTTATTCTCTTATATAATATCTTTTTGCTTGAAAATATTTTATTGATGATTCTATCACACGTTTCAGCAAAAAAAATACATATTTCAATTAATTAAAAAATTTTGGGTGGCATAATTCATTAAGCCATAAAAGATTTTATTTTATTTGGAGTGAATTGTCATTCCAATTATTATCAGTATATAAGTTAACAGGCAATTTGAATGCTACACATTTTTACCATAATGATTAATTCAAGAGCTAAATATTGTTTCTGCAATATTGCAGTGTTTAATGAGATAGTTGAGACTTTTCCTCTAATTATGTAACACATGTATGGATGAATATTATTTATGGCTAGAATGAGAGAGAGTTGAGAAACAATTTTATTCCCACAATCAGTTTTTATGTATGTAAGTACCTAAAACTATTTTTCACATAAACAAATAGATGAGAGTGGAGCGCTTTTTGAACTCCTTCCAAGTATATGTTTAATATTGCATGTTGATCTATCACAACACCTATGTTTAATGATTAACTGACAATTAAAATAGATACTTCTTTAATTTTGTTGAGAGCAAAGTATTTCAAACCTCCTGATTTACAAAAGTTACTTTTACCCTGTCATTAGACTCTTATACATTTTTATTTCCTGGGGATTATACAGAAATTCTGTATCAAGACATATATCAAATAACTACTATTTTTTCCTATAACTCTTCCACTTAGAGGCACCTTGCTTAAACTGATATTCTCATAAAGAGCTGGGAATATAAAAAACTATTAATTTCAAAATACCTTTTCCAGAATTATTATTGTTTTTCATAAACTGCTTTTTTGTATGCCTTATAAATATTTTAATCAAAATCTCAGAGCTACATATTTAGCTTATCAATATATAGATACCATGTACTTGATAACATGATTAGTGGAGCTGGTTCTCCTCATCCAAACAGTAAGCAAAGGTATTCACATGAATCTCCATGACTACCATTCACTTCCTAATTCTCCCAGATTATGGGCTACATGCATTGTACTGAAGAGGCAAAGCAAGAATTGAGCTTAAATTATTTGGATGATTCTTCTGACCCCAATTATCTTTGAATCATTTTGGTGATATTTTCGATTCCATGCACATCAAGTACAAGAAATAAGTACTGGAATTCCATTAAGTAAACACTCATATATGGCCTCCCCAAAGGTGCACCCATCCTTAGATCCCCTCTCTTATTTCTCCCTGCCCTGCACCACTGATTGCGTCTTTCTACCCATTTGCTCATTGAGGAGAGTCTAAAGTCAACACAGTTTCACTTCCATATTCTGGGAAGGAGATTCCTAGTGGGATATTAATGATGGCCATATTCCACTAAGTTGGAATTCATAAGTTTTCTTTATGAAAACTCATCTAAAATTTAATGCTTTTATGGTTTGTGTTTTTAATTCATTTACTCAACAAATATCAATTGACTCATTCTGTGTACAAAATGGGGGTACAGATATAAACTAATAAACAAGACAGGGCCTGCCCTCAGGTAAGTTATACAATAAAGGGAAGTCAGATGTTAAAGAATCAATTGCAAAATTAATAATTCAATACAATTATGAGAACATCTATGAATAAAAAGTAAGGTGCTAAGAAAGCATTTAAAAGGGGATTAATGTCTCATAGGATCAGGGAGTACTTTTTTCTTTAAAATTTTGTTTTCATTGATTTGAGAGTGAGAAAGAGAAGAAGGAAGAGAGAGAGAAAGGGAGAAGAAGAGGGGAAGGGAGAGAGCAAGAGAGAAAAGGATTAACTTGTTGTTCCACTTAGTTATTCCAGTTAGTTGTACACTCAATGATTGCTTCTTGTAAGTGCCCTGACCAGGGATCAAACCGGCAACCTCAGTGTACCGGGATGATGCTTTATCCCCTGAACCACCCAGCCAGGACCTATCAGGTTTTTTTCCTTTTTTTCCAAGTAAGAGGAGGGGAGATAGAGAGACAGACTCTCATATGCGCCCAAGCGGGATCCACCCAGCAACTCCCGATGCTCTGCCCATCTGAGGCCCTGCTCACAACCAAGCTATTTTTAGCACCTGAGGCAGAGGCTCCAACGAGCCATCCTTGGCACCTGGGCAATGTGCTTGAACCAATTGAGCCATGGCTGTAGGAGGAGGAGAGAGAGAGCGAGAATAAAAGAGAGAGAAGGGGAGGGGGAGGCATGGAGAAGCAGATGGTTGCTTCTCCTGTGTGCCCTGACCAGTTATCAAACCCAGGACATCCACACACTGGGCTGATGCTCTCTACCACTAAGCCAACTGGCTAGGGCCATCTATCAGTTTTTTATTGTTTTTTCTCTTAGCATTTACAAATAAATGTTTTATTCACACTTATGTAATATAAACATGGAGTTTTTGATATTAAAAAGAGGTATCCACTATTCACTAGTTGGAAACTACTGGCGTAAAAAATAAAGTCACGTGGGCTATGGAACTGTATTTGTGGTATCACTGGGAAGAAATTGAAAAGCTTTCTGCTTTGGGGAGAGTTTCAGTGGCTTTTGAATGCTCAACAGGTGGCTTGCTTGTTAAAGTCTGAAAATATGAGATATTTTTATCTTTTTGTTTTCATTTGCTTTTCTTGAAACCACAGAGTGTCTTGTTTCTCAGGTAATCCACTACAAAGTGCAATACATCAAAGGGGCTCCTCTTCATATTAAAGTTGGGGCTTCAGAAGCAGAGAAAGGAGTTGCATTTTTGAAATTGTGTAGTTAATATCATCAGAATAATAGTAATGGATCCAATAGTTCCACATCTTACATTGTGTCATTCATCTTTACAGAGGAAATATTTGTACTTTTCAAGATATATGTTTATATATAATGCAATAATAAACTCATATATAATATTCCTGTCTTGTTGTAGACTTGAAAGAATACTGAAAAATGTGCAGACGAAATTCTGGCTTATTTTATAAACTTCGTTTTAAACAGTTGGTTTATTGAGTTCTACATTAAAAGGCCATGTGATACATTGCTTTTATTGGGAAATTTATCAGTTGAAATAGAATTGCCTTCCCACCTCTGCCCCCAGGGCAACAAGATACATGTTTTAATGAAGACTTGAACCCTACGTTTATCTGAAATCTTTTTTCTCTTCTAGCTTTTGTTTCTGACAATTTGGTATCACACATGGCTTCAGATGGCAATGTTCTCGTAAGTACCCTTTGAAACACCCTGGACTTTAGCTATTAATCGTTAGCTTGATGAATGAGTAAAAAAACTAGACAATGAGTTTGGCTAGGTATATACTGTCTTCCACTTTATTAGCCACAAAATAATCCTTTGTTAGGTTGCAAAGTTTTCTTATGATCACCAAGCATTTGTTGACTCCTAGCTATTTTCTTTGAAAGATCAAGACATATCACTATGATTTAATGCACTGTATATGAACTATTTGTTTTAAGTTACGTATGATACTAGTGCAATCCCTTGTGCAACTTTTATGGAAACATTTGATTAATTATTACACTGAAATTTCAAGTTTCTTTTAAAATAATTTTATTCTCATAAGTTTGCCTAAATTAGGTAAGTCGACTGAGCAAGTATTATTTCTAATAGGTGAGAAAACTTAGGCAGGGAAAATAGAGGAACTGAAATAAGCAATGTGATGTTTCCAATTGAAAGGGTTTGGGATAGTGTGGGATTGCATGTGTGCATCCTCTGGCCACTCTAATGACCTCATGGTGAGTGCATAGGTTAGAGTTTTTAGAGTAGAGGCAAAAGCAGAATGAGAAGTAGGGTGTTGAGAAAATACAGTCTAGACATCCTGCTAAACAGGGAACATGGACAATGGCTTCCTGCTGCAAATTAGAAAAATGGATGTCAAGGAAGATTGTGGTAATAGTGATGGGAAAATTGAACTAGACAGCTCCTGGGAGGAACACCTTACTAAAAAGCAGGGCAGAAGATAAACTCTCTGCTTACTTTAACAATTTCATATCCCAGAAATAGAGAAGGCAGTGAGAACACTTTAATTCTGCTGCTAACTTTAAATGAGAAAAAAAATAACTTGCTAGTGATAAAAAATAGTGGAAACTCTGGGAGACAGGACTGCAAAAAAAAAAAAAAAAACACCTAAAAATGAAAACAGGAATTATAGTCAGCTCTGTTGCCTAGGAAATGCACCATCTAAAAATGACAGAAAAGGAAGTGTGATCCAACACAAATGGGCAAATGTTGTTCGATAATAAAAATGCGAATATTCACAACAAAGATAAAAAGGAACAACTAAGAGTATAGGTGTGGCTGCAATGGGGGACTTGCACTAAAACTAGATATAAAACCATGTACAGGATGTTAAAGGAGGCTCCTGTGGTCAAGGGCAAAGGCAAAGAGATATCACAGATCCGTAAAAAGAGGGTCAGGCAGACTAAGTTCAGAATACTTAAAGTTTATAAAACCTTTTAAGAAGAAAAAAATGCATATGATTATAAGCACATGTGTATATGTTATATGGAAACAAATGAAAAGGAAGAATTAGGACTATTGAATCCTGGACAAGGGTAATGCAGTGTTCGTTCTTACACGGCTTCTCCTTTCCCATCAAAAGAATTTTTAAGAAATGGAAATTAAGAGAACACCTAAGCACTTCAAATTAATAAATTCATCTGTCCACATTCATTCATTCATTCATCCACCCACCCATCTATCTGTCCATTCATTCAACCATCCATCCATTGAAACATTCATTTAATGTTCACTGATGACCTCTTCTGACTCTCTCATGTGTCAGCCACAGGGCTAGGTAGGAACTGGAGATTTAATTTTGACTTAAAATAAGTTAAGATCTCCGTATCTTAAAAAAATAAAACAGAACAAAAAACTCCCACCCTCCTTCATGCCCCACACAATGCTCGGTATTGGAACAAAGACTGCAGGTGTGACTAAGGACTAACATATCATCCATATAATTCCCAATCTAAAGTTGTTACCACTGTAATAAGTAACCTGCTTCCTCCTGGACCTGGGTACAAGTGGATTCTGTTTTTATTGCTGGAACTCTGGCTGTTCATGGCTCGTCCTCATTTTGTGAGCAAACCTCTACTCCTAGGTCCAATCAGCTCAGCTGTCCTTGTGTGGACCGTTACACCTGTTGTTTTTGGTCTCACGGGCCATGCGTCTGGGTGGTGCTACTACTTAACGTTTCTCTTAAGCATTTCTTCCAGCAGCTTTTCAGTGGCTACTCATTTTATCTTTCCATTTTCAGAAAATTAGTTCAATTTTCTGTTGTCATTTATTCCCTAAATAAAATGTAGCACAAGAGACCTATTTTTATGCTGGGTAGTTTTGGTAGGCTTGACACTTAGACCTAATCACATCCCGAATTACACTTCATTTGCAATGAACTAACATTTATTGAGCTATACGTGCCAAGCATTGCTTGGTGCTGGGTATGAAGATGAGCTTACCACCTCGTGGGTGAAGGGCGATACTTTAAGGCAGTTTTATTGATTCTGTCCTGGTAGTTACCGGTGAGGTTGATGTGGTATATGGTGCTAATAAAACTGCTCAAGAGACTAGATGCTAAGCATTTGACATTTCATTATGTGTGCGGTAGAATAGCATTGTTCCTTTTTGTTGAGCTGGATTGTTTGCTGTTTGATAGCATTTTTTGTTCTCCTCTGAAGGGAAACAGCAGAATTTTCCAACCTAAAACTTCACATACACTCGTAGATATTAACTCACCAAGTTCTGTTGATTTTACTTCCTAAATATTTCTCCATCTTTATAGATACATGAGTCCTTCCCTCTCCCCCTGGGGCTCTTTGCCTCTATACCTGCCGCCCCTCCCCCATTACTTGCTGTACAGCAGCCAGAGTGAGTTTTCCTAAATTCAGATCTGACTATGCCACTCACCCACAGACATCTGTTCAATGGCTTCCCATTGGCTTTTGGGTAAACTTTATTCTTTCAAAGGTAACTTACAAGGGACCTGTATAGCCTGACCTTGCTACTCTGAATGTGGTTATAGCCCTGTCCCCCACTGTATAACTGATGTCTACCGTATAGTACCTGCATCCTGTATCAGACTCACTTATGCTCTGGTCTTTATCTTTCAGGCCTTTATTTTCTGTTTGTTTGTTTGCTTAAGTGAGAGGAGGGGAGGTAGTGAGACAGACTCCTGCATGTCCCTGACCAGGATCCACCCAGCAACACTGTCTGGGGCCAATGCTGTTTCAACTAAGCTATTTTCAGTGCCTGAGGCTGAGGCTGAGGCTCACACCAATTGAGCCACTGGTTTCAGGAGGGGAAGAGGAAGAGAAGAAGAAAAGGGAAAGGAAGAGAAGCAAATGCTTGCTTCTCCTGTGTGCCCTGACTGGGAATGGAACCTGGGACCTCCATATGCCTGGTCAACGCTCTATCTGCTGAGCCAACCTGCCAGGGCCAGGACTTTGTTTTTATCAACTCATTGGTTATCTTTCTTGGCTCCCCAATTCTGGGTAAATGCTGTAATGAGCTAAATTAATGTACTTCTGTGCAGACTTTATTCTCCTTGTTTAATTGTCTCCTGTGTCTGACTGGAAGCTGTATGGGGCTTGCTTGCCATTGAATCTCTAATCCTTGACACTGAATAATTTTCCAATAACTGGTGGTTGAAGAAACAAACACCATAATTTACCGAATTGTGGCCTGAAAACAATAATTAACCTAATCACCTTTAGGAAATGGTCATCACTTGTTGGGAACTCCTCTTCAACACAGTTATATTATGCACAATCCCTGCACATCTCTAAGGATCTATCTGTGCAGTCCTCAATATTTATAAAGCTTTCTGTACATCACCACACTGTGCTGATAACAAAGCATTATGCACCGAGTCAGTATTGCCTCGTGTCTTTTCACATAAACAAATAAACAACTGGCAAAAGTGAATCTTAAACGCTTGCTTATGAGAGTTCTCTGGTCTCAGATTTAGCAACAGTGTTTTCACTAAGAAAGGAAAACAGCTTTAACTGAAAGATGACGAGACTCAGAGGGAACGTGACACGTTATCTCTTTGACTGCTGTACATACTTCCTGTACCTAAAGCTTGTGTTTGAGGCATCACACTGTCACGGATGGCTCTTGTGGGGAAGAAATGTCAGAATTCTCTTAGATCAAAACTTTATGACAGTGTTTGCTCCAAGAATTCTTCTCAACAAAATTCCTTCATTAAATATTGCCGAAAAATAAAATGTCAAGTGAAAGCTTCTTTCCGAAACAAAAGTCTCTGCATGTCACTCATGGTGACTGTGCTGGGGTTGCACGTGGAGGAGGGCCAGTTCTCTGACCGTGAGTGGACATTGCCTTCTAGCCCTGTGGTTGGGTTAGCTGCTGGTGCCTGGATGGTCATCTCTGGGGCGATCAGTCTAACAGCAAAGTGGTGCTTCCTTTTGTTTGCTTCACAAGGAAGTTCTGCCTCATTACCCCGAGCCCGGACATGGCCTGGCCTTGGTATGTGCCATGTGTGGTGAACAGCCCACATGTAAATCCAGGCTCGGTGGGAGCCTGCTCTGCCCCCCGCAGAGCTGTGTGTCTCAGGGAGGTGGTGATAGAGATGCATGGAGGATAGATATTTTCACATTTTTCATGAACTAAGAACAGCTGAAACTTTGGCACCTTGGTTTTTTTTAGGCTACATTGTCATCAGTCTATGCTGAAGTGTGCACGAGCCTGCCACCCAGCTCAAACTAAGGCCGCTGTTTAACGTAGTTGTTGTCCCAAAGTAAGACTTGAAGTGGAGCCGTGCGTGCCAGCTGTCTGGGGAATAGAAGATTGGGGAGGGGCTGACTAGCTCCCACTGGGAAACTTTCCTTCCTCCTCCCACTGCCCCTCCTCCGCCCCATGCATTCCTATTTTTGGGTTCCAGAGTCTCAGTAGTTAAAGGATATGGTTAAGACAGGATGCTGGAGAAAGCTACCGTGGTTTTTGAGGGAACAGTGTTTTAGATAGAAGCAGAGATTTGATCAGCACAAGTCCATTTCACTGTCAAGGAAATACCGAAGTTGAACTCTTCCTTCAGGTGTAGTGTCGGTCCGTCCGGGAGCCTCTCGTTATGAATGTGCTGCTTTGGGAGTGAGGAAGGCGTTGGACCAACGTTTATCTTGCTTCACTCTGTTGGTGTCAGTAACTAGGAAAGGCATTTCTCAGCTCTGAATAATCAAGCAATGGGTGGCTTTTCAGATATTTGCTAAGTCTCCACTCATAACAGGCACTGCTAGTAGAGCATCATAGAAAGTGAAAATTCATATAAGACACAGTTAGTTAATCTTTTGGTAAATATTCACTGAGCAATTCCTGGGTGTCAGGCACTGGGTTAGATGCTAGATTTTGAAGTAATGACATGTTCAAGACCATCAATTCTATCTTGTAGTCTTGGTGTATCATTGAATCTAAACAGTTATTGTCATTAAACTACAGAGTTGATAAAAAAAAAAAAAGGTTTGATAAACTTTAAGAAGCAACATGATTGAGTAAATGTGTGAGGTCAGGGAAAAGGCCCACCTGAGATCATTCGTAGGTTCTGGATTTGACCATTGAGTGGACAGTGTTACCAGAATGTATATATCACACAGATATATAAGCAAATAAATTATAATATCCATTTCAGAGATATCATCAAAGCATTGTGGGAAGACAGCTATCAGAAGAAGCAGAATAACACAGAGTTAAACAATAGACCTAGGGGTACTATTGGCCCAAGTTCCAGTCTTGGCTCTGCTGTTAGTTATGTGCAATCTGAGGGGAAGTTAGTTAACCACAAAAGGATGAAGTTCCGCATTTGTAAAAAAGAAGATAAAAATGGTATCTACCACAAAACTCTTTGGGAGATAATATTAATCAATTATTATAGTGACCATAAATAAATAACACTGAACGACACTAAGATTATTATAAGAGGTAACTGACTTCTAACGTCCAAGGAGGCTTTATGGTAAAGGTGGCATTTGACCTGGGTCTAAAAGGATGAGTAAGCATTAACAAGATGCAAAATAGGGGAAATAGGGGAAAAGAACAAAGTACTCAGAAATATGAAGTTGTTAAAGTAACTGACATTTCTGCAGAAGAGAAAATAGTTGAAGGTGCCAGGAAAGGAAGTGAACAGGTGTCTTGGTGGCATCCTGACAGGGGTCCATGGGCAGGGATTGTAATTTCAAGTCAGAACCTTAGAAAGGAAATGATTGGCTTCATTTGGTAATGGTCCTCTGAGTTCACATTCTCTCACTGCACTCTGTTGCAAACATAGAACAACGATAGACAAAAGGAAACAGAAAGCTAGAAAAGCATGATCATTCTCTGAAGGAGAAATTAATCAAGCGAGACTGAAGCTATGGGCCTGGTTAGTGCCTGGACTGGAGGCAGGAAGTAGTTTACCTCCTGGCCCAAAGTAAGGGAGTCCGGGTAAATGCTCCACTAATGTGAGGAGAGCTCTCGCTTAATGACAGTGGTAAATGGCAACTCCCCCACTTGTGAGAGGGCTAAAGATCAAAAGAGTCATCCAACCATGGCCAAGGGTAACACAATTAGCCACCCGAGAGCGTAAGATGGGAGGAGATTGAGACACAGCCTCAAAATCAGGAACTGAACCTAGTCACCAGCTAGATCGAGGACTGGGTATGCAAGATTCCCCACAAGAGCCTCAGGACATGGCTGTGGGACTGGTAACACACCAAGTGGAAGCGACCTCCAAAGTGATAAAGAGGGAGCCAGGGAAAAGGGGGTGGGAAAGATGGAGGGAGGGAGAGGGAAGAAAGGAGAGGGAGAGAAGAGAAAGAGAAACATAAAGCACTTCCATTCACAGTTCTGCAACTCTAAATTCCAAGATGTTTACAAAATGCTAAGGCAGAATAGAACATAAAAATTCAAAGATAACTTTATTTCATGTAAAATCAGTTATTTTAAAGTCTGAACATTAGAATTGTGGCAGAAGAGTCTTCAGTGCTGTGTTCATTTCTTGAATTTCTGTTTGTTCCCATCTCACTGGAGTTGGTCTTCTAACCCAACTTGACAATGAAGCTATTTTTGGTCAAGATCTCTAGTGAATGTTTCCTTTCTCCTTTATCCTGGCAGCATTTGATGGTCTGGATCCACCTTTCTCTTGAATGTCTCCTCACTTCCATGGCAACCCCTCTCCGGATCTTCCTTTGCTGTTTTTTTTTTTTAACTGGCTGTTCTGCTCAGTCTCCATGGTACTCACCTCTTCTGCTTCTGTGCAATGTATGGCTCTTCCATTGGAGTCTGACTTCAGTCCTTTGTCATTCTACAGATCTGGTGATCTTATCCAAACTCAAGACTTCTACCCTATACACTGATGATTCCCAATTTTATATCTTTATTCCAGATTTCCTCCAAATCCTTGGACCTTTAGATACTATATATACTATTTCCCCTTGTGTGCCTCATATACACATCAAAGTCAGTATGCTTACTATGGGACATACATATTTTTAAAGCTCTGCTTTCTATGGTGCTCTCATTTATTTAATTGTTTAAGTTAGAAAATCCCAAGATTTTCCCTGGCACTTTGCTCTCCTTCACCATCTACATTCTAACTTCCTCCTCTTCCTCCTCACCTTTCCCTCAACCCGCTCCCTTCTTTTCTCCTCTCCTGCAGCTCCTTTTGCCTTCTCCCTCTCTTCTTTGCCCTTGTCCCAGTCCTACTTTTATTTCTTCTGTTCTCTTCTATGTAGAATGTGCCATTGCATTCAGCTTCCCCTAGAACTCAAGACTTTGCTTCCCTGTCCTACTGCTTTTATATGACTTTGGCAACCAAAGCAAATAAACTTAACAGGCTACTACTTTGTGAGTTTCGTTCTCAAAAGAAATATTTTCATTTTGCCATTGACTTTTGTGACTGAGCAATAAGCTAAAACTTCCTCTTCTGTAAAACGGGACTGAACATGACACCTAAGCCACGAATGTGCGACTGCAGTCCCAGAATCTGTGAGGAGACTCAGAGTAGTGCCTGGCCCATGGCAAACATGAGCAACTTTATATATATTTCTTAATTGTCATTCATTGTTTTCTATTACTATTATTATTAGAATATCGACTATCTCCATTTTTTACTACTAGGGATTTAAAAAAATTATTAGGTCATATTTAAGGTAGGGAGTCTTCTGAAAAAATAGAGCAAAATTTCCATGCATTTTCACAGGTGAACTTTTTAATAATTAAAAGCTTTAAAATTCCCTTTAAAAATTGAGATTAATTTCCTATAAAAGAATAAAGATGTTTGTGGGGGAAAGATGTGCTGTGGAGGAACAGCCCTAACAGCTGTATGAACTGGTACTGGCCTGCCTCTAATATATTTAGAAGATTTTGTGGTTCGGCTCAAGTACTGATAGCTTGAAATGGACAATGCTGTAAGGCTTTGCACCACAGGGATTGGGTAAATGCTACAAATTAGGGTCCATTTAGCAGCATATAGGAATATGATTTTGTTAAAAACCGTATCATTATGAAGATTGATGTGATGACCAACTATCTTACTGTGAATTTGAACATAACATGAGGGTAAATTGTGCCTGCAAGATTTAACAATTATTATACAGCTTAGAAGTCAATGTAGTAATTACCCTATAACCAGCGGTGGGATTCAAATAATTTAACAACCGGTTCTCTGCCCTAATGACCGTTTTAAGTATAAAAAACCTGACATACTGAATGGTAGTTTATTAGTTTATGCGTTTAATACTTAAATAAGAACAATAAAAAGGGGTATACAAAACTAGATTATGTTATAAGAAAGACTTTTAAAAGATTAATGAAAAAATATTAAATAATACTTGACAAGAAACAATAAAACTGTTGCTTAGCATATTTCCATATTGCTTCTTGGTTGGCATCCTCACTTGCAATGTTTTTCCCCTATGAATGGGATGAACATGACTACGGGTGCTTAGAATACACCGTTGTTCAGATGAACGTTAAAAAAGAGTAAGGAATATAAATTTGTGATTTCCACATTGGGCGGCTGCCCAGGCGCCCACCTTAGAGAGAACCTTGATTACAAGTGTCATTTTGACAACTGGTTTGCCGAACTCAACAAAAAATTGGGTATCAGTCCTGCTGAACCGGTGTGAAGTGATGAATCCCACCACTGCCTATAACCTGGGAGTCAGTACCATCACTCAGCATCAAAGGAGGCCCCTTTGTATATTTTGTACTGGTTTCTATGTTTGTATGTGTTTTTGAGTGATTAGTAATCAAATTATACTCTGAACCATCTTAGAAAGTAAAAGACCCCTTTATAATCAAAGGAAAAATATATTTAAAAGAAAAATCCCCCCCCCATTTTAAAACCAAATGAGGGCAAATTCATAGTTTAAAGTAATTTTTCAGTTTTACCTATAACATCCCAATGGGAAGAACGTAGTATAAAAAAATACCTTACTGGGCTCTGGATTACTATTATGAGAAAGAGTTATGATTCACCTGTTGAAAAACTGTCTCATAAAATGCTCAACTGGGTGCTTATTTTTTTTTCACTTACTTAGGGAAAAAACCACACTTAAGATCTTTTTGAAGTTGACTAGTTCGCCAGTTCCACTTCCTGTTGTGAGGAGGAGTAAGATGTATCTTCAACTCACTCAAGTTCTCAAGATTGTTTTCATTCTCCAATGTAGGCTTCAAATGTATATACCTCAACTGAAACCGAAATTCCCTGTACTTGGCTATTCTACAATATGCAGTCTGTTTCTGGTTGGGGGAAACCATTTGAGTCGTTATACAGATTTTAGAATAATTTGCCCAAGAGAAGTGCTATCAGGGGAGAGTTGACTCAAAGATTAATCTCCCCTGTCCCGCTTTAAAAAGTCTGCATAAATTCCTTTCTTGATGTTGGGCGGTCACCCTATTTGAGAGGTATTGTCCTGCTTAGAGTTCCCACTTCTCTGCAAACCTAGGCACAAGAATCTAGGATAGACTGAGGGAGAGCTGGTCCTGGGCTAAACTGAGATAAAGACTATAGTTTGATGTGGGGCTTTCTCTGGAACTAGCTGTAAGGAGTTCATAAGGGATGGCTGGAGGGGATTCACGGGGTTTCCTTCACATCCTACAGCTGTCCTCTAGTGATTTTCCTCTCTCTCTCTCTGTCCCTCCCTTTCCACCTCTCTCCCTCTTTCACTCTCATTCTTTCTAGAGCCGCTCTTTTCTGTGAACTTAGGTGCTATTCATAATGACATCTCACCATGTCAGCCTGGGGCCAGAACCCTCTAGGAATGCCTCTGTACCACTAACTGACTCCCTTTTCTCCCTATGGCTCGACTTCTCAGTTTGTCCTGAATATCCCTTGGAGTCTTCTGGACCCTGATTTGCTCAATCATTCCTCCTATCTAAACGTACTTACTTTCTTCCTTGCCTCTGGTCTTGGCTCTCAGATAAGTTTTGGTTATCCAAATAATACACATATTTGGGCTAAAATATTTTGTTATTAGATGCTATTGGTTTTATTGATCTCAGATAACTGCGTACAAAAATGACCCGGGAGACTGTTGGAGGGCATGGTGGGATCTTTGATCAAGATGCACACCAATCAGTATGGGAGATACTTTGTGAAGTGGAGTTGAGACTAGGACCTTCCTGTCGTAACATGCCTAAATTTTAGTCACGTGTCATGACAGCAACATGTCTATTCTTCCTTAAAATTTAGGAGAATTATTGTCTTTTTTTTTTTTACAAGGATGATTAATTTTTGCAAGGATAAAATTCTATCCTGACATTTATAAAATAAAAAGTCAGTTTGGGATTTCCCAGGAAATGTAATTTAAGCACTTTAACTTGATCATCATTGCTGAAAGAAATATAAGACCTACTTATCTTTAACAATTATTATAAAATTTCTGTTCATTAGATATGAACTATTTGTTGATATCTATAATCACATCATGTTATAGTTTGTATAATTATATAAAGTAATGTATTTTAGTTTTCAGAATATTTTCACGACGTCTTGTTAAATATTTATGAGACCTATAGAAATGGAACTATTATGAGTAACTTGATTTTACAAATGCGGAATTGGGTGTCAAATGGTAAAGGAGCTTTTTCTGGGACACACAGCAGCTAACCATGACAGCCATGATTGATTTCAGTCCTATGGATTTAAAAATTTCATCCTATTTCCACTATATTATATTCCGTCTTTAAATATATCGTAGAACCATATACAATAGCTGTTGGATCAATACTTAGATATGTAGAATTCTAGCCAGGTGCATCTGGAATAACATTATAAGATATAATAAGATCGCCTGCCAAGTTTTAGAACTGCTTTTCAATTATGAACAGTTTTTTCATATTCCCTACTTGTTAGCATAAAAATATGTCATTTAAACCTGAGTAAATTCAGCTTAGATATTGTGCAGGAAAAAAATGAAACTTCTTTAATCTAAAATGTCTCTCTTTTTACACATCTACACCCACCCACCCACACACACACACACACACACACACAGAGGGCCATTTTGAAAGCATTTGTTTTGTTTTCTTTGTCGATAGCCTGATTTTACAAGCATTATTTAAAATGTATAACAAAAAATGTATATTTCAGATATTTTCTCTCATGTCTGATTTGAGTATTTGAAGAGCTATTATAAAATAGAAGTCAAGGCTCTGGCAGGGTAGCTCAGCTGGTTGGAGCATCCTTCTGACATGCCAAAGTTGCAGGTTTGATCCCCGGTCAGGGCACATACAAGAGTCAAGCAATGAATGCATAAACAAGGGGAACAGCAAGTTAGTGTCTCTCTCTCTCTCTCTAAGAATCAATAAATAAAAATTAAAGAACTGTAAGTCGATAATTTCTCTTTTAGGAAATGTGAGGAACAGTCACAAATACTTAAGACAGAATAAGCAATTTGAATTTGACTGTAAATAAGAATTTTCTGCTAAGGAAGCTACTCAGATCTCACCCCAAGAGACGGTGGAATGTTTTTTTCTGGGATACTTAATTCCTGTGGTTTAAGTGTGACCCTATGTGGTAGCAGAGCCATGAATTTGTTAGTATGATGTGAACGTGTAACAGTGTGAGATTGCAATGCTTATCTTCCAGCTTTATTTAAATAATTGTTTAGACATCGTGAGAAAAGAAGCAGGATATAAATCTTTTTCTTCTCTCACAAAACCATGAAAAGGAAATATTTTATTTTTCTGAACTTTGGCGAGCAGTGTCCTGTCATAACTGAAGTGATAGTGAGAAGACTGCCTGTGGGTGGAAACAGGAAACGTTAGTGATAAACGCTGTTACCTTTTTTTTCAGGTTCAGCTCAATGTCTATTGATTCTAATTAGCACACTTTGTGCCTTAGCTGTAGCTCCCCTCCGCTCTGCGCGGAGAGTTTTTTTTTTAGCTTCATCCTGCTCATAAACACGGCCACCTCCTCCCTCCTTCTCTCTTTACAAATGTTACAACACAATCAGAAATTTCCTCTTTTCTTTCCTTCCTGCATTTTCAGCAGGTTCCCTTGCGACAGAAGCCGAGAAAGAAAACTCAAGGTAATTAGATCTCTTTTGTTTGTTTCTCCCCGCTTTTTTTTTTTTTTTTTTTTTTTTTTTGCGTGTGTGAGTGTGGTTTTATTCTCTCTCTCTCTCTCTCTGTGCCTTTTTTGGGCTCAGCTTTTTGTCTGTCCTACTGCTAATATCAGGAGGTGGACGGCAGATTAATTTTTGGCTATTAGGGGGGTCGATTTTAAGCAATGACGGCATGCTGTTCACTTGGATTCTTTCCTGGTGGTTTGTCAATAGCGCTTAGCAAGCCTGGCACCGAGTGGCAAGTGGCTGTGCCCAGCTGGGCATTAACCCTTCTCCATCTATTGCATAACTCCTGCTGCTCGGGCGGGCAGGGGTCTGGCAGTGCAGCGATGTGCCCGGCAGCCTCGGGATTTTCATTTTCCTATCGATTCTTATTGAATAATAAATAGTCTTAGATGAACACTTGCATGTTAGTCTCACTGCTTCCCTTGTCACGTTTTATACCTTCTAAGCACCAAATGAATGTTTAAAAATAAAATAGGCAAATTACTTCTTTTTTTTTTGTATTTACTTTACATACATATTGGTAAAAAAAAAACAAAAAAACCCCCCAAACAAACCAAAAAAAAGAAAAAACTCCCAGGAGGTAAAAAAAAAATGAAAAGTTGCCTTTCAGTCTGTCTCAGAAATCGAGGTAACGTGTGACCGCCTTGTCCTGCCATTGTTGCAGGGTTTTTCGCTATGAGCCGGAGGAGGATATCGTGTAAGGACCTGGGGCACGCTGACTGCCAGGGGTGGCTGTACAAGAAAAAGGAGAAAGGAACTTTCCTGGGCAACAAATGGAAAAAGTTCTGGGTGGTCCTGAAGGCGTCGTCACTGTACTGGTACAGCAGTCAAATGGTGAGTGCTCTCCCTCCCTCCCAGCCCCAGCCTCTCGCACCGGGCGAGGATTCTAGGTCCTTGTCCAGCAGAGGATCCCTGTGGGAAAGTTAATTTTTATGTCTGGGACTTGGAACAGAGCAAATAAACAAGTTTTAGAAACCATTTCTGGTCCACTTCTTATATCGGTCATTCTACTTGTATTTTATGGGAGAGAAAACCATTCTGCTTGACTGACTAATCTTAGGTAGGAGAAGGCATTCAACTGTAAGCCTTTTACTACAGGAGGCTTTCGGTGTCTGTTAATGTTACTATTCCATGAGAGAGTCAGGTCATCTCTGGATTTCTGTGGGCAGCATTCCATGTGGCAAACTTACATAGTGAAGGTCTCTATGAAAAAAGGGGCTGAGCTTGAACATCTGTTAGGGATGTTGGTTGATTCAGTCTGCAGAAGGCATTATCCATTTCTTCCTCTTTAGACGGGTTGGTTTTAGAATTGCTCACCTGTGAGCCAGCGTTGTGTTGGTGACCGCTGTCTCTTGTCCTTGGCACGTCTGTGATGAGGTTAAAGTACCAATGCTTGGACAGCACTTGGTAGGAGAGGTGTCTATCACTCAGAAGCAGTGCACGTTGTCTGTTTCACAGGCTAGATTTCTGTTGGGAAGGGCTCGGAATAAAGTTCTTATTAGAAGGTGTGCTGATCTTTCCTGGCTTGGAAACATTGTAAAAATGATGACCGTTGTTGACTATTGAATAGAGTAGAGACTTTTCACAGAGGAACTCTCTCCACTGACCTCTGAGTAGCCAGTCGCTGATCTCAGCGAAGCTGGAGTTTGTTTTTGGCGTGAAGTGAAGATCAGCAACGGATGTCCTTTGATCAGTTAAGGGAAAGTTAGGAATTACTCACAGGCTGGGAAAATTCTTTTTATATGAGACCATTCTTTTAAAGTACCTTTTGTGTGTCCATAGCTCCAGCAAAAGTATTAAGAATAATGTTATAAATGTAAAATAAGTGCTATGTATAGTTTGGGGGCAAAATTTTTAGTTGATAAATTTAAGTTCATTGGCCACTAATTCACTGGCACCCATCCTGTGCAAATGTGGTTAAATGGACCCAGTGCTGGTGACCTGGGATAAGCATTCTCCCCTGTGCCTCTCTCTCCCCTCCCCCACCCTGTCTCCCAAGCTTTTTGCTTTGATTTCACCACCTGCAAAATATGCTACAAAATTCTGCATTGAGTTCTGTAAAATCGTATTTCCGCGAGCCTTTGGTGAATGTTAACAACCTCATCAAAGATTTGGGAGGTTCACGAGAAAGGATCAGCTTGAAGAATGTGTGGTCCTCCCCCCATCTCTTCCCTCTCTTTTCTTCGGCCCTGCTGGAGACCTTCATCCTCTTGTCTAGCATGGAATGGTTTCACCCAAATCAAGGCAACCTGGAGCTACGGTCTCACCTTCTATCCTAAAGGATATTTCCTAAGCAAACACAGCTTCCTTCTTAAGAAGAATTAAGGTTAATCTATACTGCTCACAAAAATTAGGGCATATTTCAAATTGCATATGAAGCTATAAATTATCCTCTATTTTTGTGTGTGTGAGCAGTGTACATTTCAACCTCTGGTTTCATATTAGTTTAGGCCCTTGCTTTTGGGTAGTGTGGCAAGTGAGAGTCTGTACCTTTTATACAATGAGAGGACTTACTGATGGACCTTTGAATAGCTCCCCAGGGATTTGCAGAGGCTGATGGGAGGCTTGGGTGCTGACGGAGGATGGTGCATCTGTGGGAAACAGCAAAGCTCAGACACAGGCACGGCGTTCATTTTCTCTTTCACTCACACTATTCAGCAGATATGCTCTGGGTGCTGTCCTTGTCTTTGTAGCATTTGAAGGAAGCCCCTCTGAAAAGCACATAGTTATAGCTTTGGTTTATTTGGCTTCATTAGCTCATTTGGCTTAAGCCTCTCAGAGGAGCGATGAATTACTATTTTGGGCATTAGGAATCTCATGCTTCCACAGGGAGCAGCAGTGTTGACTGAGACTAGATTAGAAAGTGGAAAGGGAGATAGCTTCAGACACACTCAAGCATCCCTGTCCTTACTTGCAAATGCATAAAGCAGTAGTCAGGAAGCAAATCACGTACGGGAATCAAGTTTGTTTAGCAGCATTAAATGGAGAATAAATTTACTGTTACCTGGCTGTGGAATTATCCTGTTAAACTAGTGGCAGGTAACAGAAGGACCTTCTAACTCCCTAATTCTGTGACTGTGTTATAGAGGAATATCCTCAGCCCAGGATTGTTGCCAGATGCCAATCTGATGGCATGCAGGGACCACCATAAAGGACACGATCAGATCACCTTGTTTTCCGCCTTAGCAGGGTTCTGGAAGAACAACTCTGGAAATGAAATCTAGGGCAATTCTCATGAGAAAGTACAAGCGATATCACTCCGGGACACCTTGGGTTGCCTCGACTGTTGCCTGATCGCGTCCAAGGAGACGCGATCTTTGAGTGTTTCTTCTCTTCTTTTAGTGTTTTTTTGTTGTTACTGCTGTTACCCAGTAACTGACTCATGGCCTACCTTCTTCTTTCGTGATGCTTTGCTGCTTCAGACAGTACTACCCGGATTTCCTTGAGAAAGGTCAAGTCCAGACACTCATCCGCTAGGTTTCACACCTCATGCTATGTGCTTAGAATGTGATACAGCACACAAGAAGTCATGCCAAGTGTCACAAAAGCAGATTCAAGTTTAACAGCCATAAAAATTCAGGCTATTTAAAACCCTGGTCTTGAGATCCACACAATTGTTTTCCCTTACCTCTAGGATAAAGTACAAATTCATTTCCTGGCTTGTGACAGTCTCCTGACTTGTATCTCTCTTACTTCCTCCCCATTCCCACCCCAGCTTCAACGATAGATCCTTTTAATTCCTTGTTAACATCTTATGTGCCGGCTCCCTCTTTAAAACTTTGCACATGCTGTTTCTCTGCTCAGAATACTGTCTCCATGCCCTAACGTTTTTCTTTCACTCAGTCCCATCATGTTTCTTCCTCATAAGTCAAACCTGAATTCAAACAGCCCTTCTTCTAGGTGGTCTTACTTAAGCCGTCACCTACATTACTTTGCCTCTGCTGCTCCCATAACATTCTATAATTTTCTTATTAAAATACTCATCTTCTTCATTTTATATGTTCGTTAGAATTTCCCTTTTCCATAATCGATAATAATCTGTGTAGGGTAGGGCCACATGAGTATCTTTAACAAATTAAATGGTGTCTGATACTCAACTGGGCACTCACTGGGTATTTGCTGATTCCATATGTAAATGAGATTTAGGAATCATCAGCATTTATATGACCCGTGTGAATTTTGAGAAAAGGAATGCTGAATAAGGACAGCTCTGGATGGGAAATAACTTTCCAGTGAAGAGATTTCCATTTTCTATTCTTAAAAACAGATAGAAGAGAAGTGTAATTTGAGAGCTCCATGGTCTCAAACAGGTCCCACACAATAGCTCCCAGGGAAGTTCCCCTCGAGCGTGGCACCTGGAGACCAGGCACAGCTGGAGACACAAATCTGGGATCAGCATCTTCTCTCTGGTGAAGAAAAGCCAAGTTCTGAATTATGGCCCTTCAGGCACGGCACTGTGAAGTGGTGGCGAGATGAGTCCTTAAGATTTTAGTTATTCATCAAAACTGTCTCTATTTAAACATTGTCAGTTTTTCCCCTTTTGCTGTATCTTGCTTTTCTTTTCTAAGAATTCTTAATTCAAATCTTGCTTTGTTCTGTAGGAAGTATATTGTAGATTTTATTTATATCTAAGACAGATCATAAAGTTAATGTGAATTCTATAACCCAGTGAAAATCAGTGAGGTTCTTGCATGTTTTGATTCGACGAGCATGGCAGGTTTTTTGTTTGTTTTTTTTCTTGAAGTTGGAAACGGGGAGGCAGTCAGACAGACTCCCGCATGCGCCCAACCGGGATCCACCCGGCATGTCCACCAGGGGGCGATGCTCTACCCATCTGGGGTGTTGCTCTGTTGCAACCAGAGCCATTCTAGTGCCTGAGGCAGAGGCCATAGAGCCATCCTCAGTGCCCGGGCCAACTTTGCTCCAATGGAGCCTTGGCTGCAGGAGGGGAAGAGAGAGACAGAAAGGAAGGAGAGGGGGAGGGGTGGAGAAGCAGATGGGCGCTTCTCCTGTATGCCCTGGCTGGGAATCGAACCTGGGACTCCTGCATGCCAGGCCAACACTCCACCACTGAGCCAACCGACCAGGGTGCATGGCCGGCTTTTTTACGTGATCCAGGAGCATGTGTGTTTGTCACCAAGGCTGACACGTTATGCTGGCATGCCACTTTAAAACACTGCTTAGACAATTCAAGTTTTAATTACAGAGTATGGTTTAATATTAATCACTTAAAAATCTCTTTTTAAGTGAGCCCACCATGAGAAGTTTATCATCTATCTTTTATGCATCTACCCTCCACCCACATGTCCTTCCACCAATATTTATTAAGGGTTAAAAATAATTTAGGCTAGCTGTTGTAAACACGATAACGGGACTAAAAAATAAGAGATATTTTTCCTTTCAATTAAAAGCTTATAGACTGGTGAAGGAGGAAAAAACGGTCTATGTAAACGACATTGTAAAAAAAAAATTTGTGGAAAAGAATGGCTCTGAGTTTGAGCAATACAGGTAAATTCTGTCAATTCTGGGCAAGAGAAGTATTTTGGATCGACTGTGAAAGAACTATGCCATAGTAATTTTTACCCCTGGAAGTTTCTCTTTGCTTTCTAGCTAGAAAGGTATGCTTTTCCCATTTATCACTTCCAAAGAGGCATGGTTTCCTTGGTCAAAGAGGCCAACCTTCCTTACTACATAACCATGATTTTTACCAATCCCAAGTCATTTCTTTTCTGTGGCTAGAAGTTAGTACAGAAAGGCTTGAGGAAGAAGATTCTCTTAAAATCAACCTTGAAAAGCAGTTTTATTGTTTTTTGCCAGGGGGTGGCTTGGGGTTGGTCAGTAGAGTGTAAGGGGATGGGCATTCCAGTCTGGGGATGAATGTGAAGAAAGAAATGAAAATATAAGTGAGCCATGCCAACCCACTGTGCTAGGCACTATATTGAAATTCTCATCATAATTTAACAGGATAGATTTTATTATTCTCATTTTTGAAGGGAGTTTACTAAGGCTCAGGGAATATAAGTAACTTGCTGTAAGCCACTTAAGTAGCAAATGGCCCAGCTGCGATATTATCTCCCTAAATCAAAGGCAGGCTCTTTTTCTAGGGCCACATGCTGTGCCCATTGAGAGGTGAGCCAAGGCCAATAAATGGGGGCCTCAAATGTACAGTGCAGGCAAGTGGATTTGAGCCAGTAGGGAGCAGGGAGCCACTGCGTATTCTCAAGTCAGAAGAGGATCTGATGACTTTGGCATGTCAGATCCAAAATATGAACCTAGCAGTAGTTAACAGGATGTATTGGAGAAGGAATGAGCTTTGTCGAGGCCGGGTGGGGGAAGGTGATAAATTGTAGGCATTGACCATGAATTCCTGGAGCAGACTGCAGACAGAAAATTTGGGCCATACTACATGAAAGGAAAGGTTGTTGAGAACTTGGACATAAGTCCCCAAACATTTGAGGCTAAAATAATAATCCCAAATTTTGGAGCCTGGGGAGACTGGAAAAATACTATAAAAATTGAGGGAAAGAGTTTATGGCTAAAAATGTGGAATTTCATTTACATTCATCATTTGTTTTTTTTTTGGTATTTTTTTCTGAAGTTGGAAACGGGGAGAGACAGTCAGACAGACTCCCGCATGCACCCGACCGGGATCCTCCTGGCAGGTCCACCAGGGGCGACGCTCTGCCCACCAGGGGGCGATGTTCTGCCCCTCCGGGGCGTCGCTCTGCCGCAACCAGAGCCACTCTAGCGCCTGGGGCAGAGGCCAAGGAGCCATCCCCAGCACCCGGGCCATCTTTGCTCCAATGGAGCCTTGTCTGCGGGAGGGGAAGAGAGAGACAAAGAGGAGGGGGGGTGAAGAAGCAAATGGGCGCTTCTCCTATGTGCCCTGGCCAGGAATCGAACCCGGGTCCCCCGCATGCCAGGCGGACGCTCTACCGCTGAGCCAACTGGCCAGGGCCTCATCATTTGTTCTTTTGGTTCATTTTAATTTTGTATAGAGTTACTAGAAACTTGTGCTGTTCCTCTAGAACATTAATCGATGCTATTGCATCAACAGTACAAGTAAGCCCTGGGCCCTGGGCCTCATATAGAAAAGGTGAGTCACTCAACTCTTCATTTCATTAAAACCTTTGGTACAACTGGTGAGTTTTGTAGGTTAATGCCTGGTTTAACACATATTATGCAGACTTTTCAGTTCTCTGAGAATCCCGTCTGCCTGCCCAAATGTGATCATGTTTCCGTCTCACTGGATGGTCCCACAGATCTGTGGATTCGGGTCCCCTGGTTTCAGTCTCTAGCTGCACGTGCACTTCACGGGAGTTTCAGAGAGTCGTAGATTAGGAAGGGAGTTTTCTTGGAATCAGTTTTGGCAGACTTTCTGTAGCAAAGATCTAATCAGCTTTTAGATTAGGCAGAGTTTACCTTTGCAGAAAATGATACCTGAAAGCCAGGATTTTTCTTTTTATGAGATGACTGTTTTGAAAGTTTCAGTAAATATAGTGTGCCTTTCTTTCAACATAAGAAAAATAATGGGTAATGGGGAAAGAGATGCCTAAAACTCTTCTGTACATCTTAGCAGTGATCACCTGTTAGCATATATTTTGAAAAATGTTCGAGTGAGATTACCATGGATTAGAAAAAATTTTCTGTAGAAATTTATAAATACTTCAATCAAAGCTTATTAAATTTTTTTTTTACCCACTACACTGCAAACACCTGAGGGAATATTCTTGACTTCTCTGGTTTCAACTGAGTCGCTAGAGCCCTAGAACTAGATAAGTACAGAGTAGGCACCAATATTTTTTCAGCTAATTACTTATTATAATATTTAATTACCAATTAGTTATAGCAATCAATTAACCAAAGCATTAGTGAACACCTTACATGTTGCCCAAGACCTTCTAAAATAAGATGCTTTATAATTATGGGCTTCTAATTTATTTGAATTCTATGTTTTATTTTTAATTAAAGATTAAAAACATTTTTTTCAGTTATAGTTGACATTCATTATTCTATTAGCTTCCGGTGTACAGCATAGTGGTTAGACATTTGTGTACCTTGTGAAGTGCTTGCTGCATAAGTCTTGCACCTTCTGACACCATATGTAGTTATTACAGTGTTACTGCTTATATTCCCTATGCTGTATTTTACATCCCTGTGACTATTCTGCAACTACCAATATGTACACAATCCCTTCAGAGTTTTCGCCCGCCTCCTGTGCCCCTCTCCCATCTGGAAACCATCAGTTTGTTCTCTGTATCTGTGGGTTTGTTTCTGTCTTATTTATTTTGTATTTTTAATTCCTCATAGAAGTGAAATCATATGGTATTTTTCCTTCTCTGCCTGACTTATTTCACTTAGCTTAACACCCTCTAGGTCCATCCGTGTTGTCTCAAACGTAAGATTTCATTCTTTTTTTTTATGGTCAAGTAATATTACACTACATATTTGTACCACTTCTTTATCTATATATTTGTCTTTTGATTGTAGCAATTAATCCATTTATATTTAAAATGATTATTTATAGGTATGCAGTTATTGTCATTTTATTATTTTCTGGTTGTTTTTATAGTTTTTTGCTTCTTATTTCCTTGTTTCTTCTCTGGTAGGTTAATGACTTTCTGTAGCGTTGAGTTTGGATTCCTTTCTCTTTATTTCTTGTATCTCTTGTAGATTTTAGGTTTATGGTTACCATGTGCTCTCTCTCTCTCTATATATATAAAAATATATATATAATATATCAATATATACACCAAACTTTGTTTATAGCAGTTTATTTCAAATTGATGTTGCTTATGTTTAAGCCCGTTCTAAAATCACTCCCACTTTTAGTTGGCCCTCCATGTTTCTGTCTTTGTCATTACTTTCTACTTCTTTTGGGAGTATGTGTGTTTGTGCGCACCCCTTAATTTATTGTTGTAATTACACATGATCTTCCTAATTTTACCTTTTAGTCTTTGAGCCAGTTTTAGTGTTGGTTGATCCATTGTTTTTATTATGTGTTTGTCTTGGTCAATGAAAAATTTTTTCATTGTGCTATCTTCCTTTCATATTTTTTATTTTTCTTCTTATTAAAGAAATCCTTTCAACATTTCTTATAATACTTGCTTGGTGGTGATGAATTCCTTAATTTTTTTTTCTGGTCTGTGAACATATTCATTCATTCTTTTAGCCAAAAACCAACCTCTGAATGTATCCCAAACAAAAATTCGATAGTAAAAGATTTTTTTTTTCCTGAGAGGATAATTTAAATCAGTTACATAAAATTGCTGAACTCTTTGCCAACATATGTCCCTAGAGTTTGTATTGGAAAGGAGAATGAGAAGACACTATTGACAGGACTCCCCAGGGAAGAGTGTAATGTATCAGCATCTGTCAGTGAGCAGTTTGCCTGAAGATGATGACTGATGGATGAAAGGGGTAATGTGGTAGTTTGGGTACCACTTGAAAACCTGAACACAGGAAAGATTGAGGACTTTGAAAATTCTGTTACTTCCCTCAATATAATTTCTGGTATGTGAAGATCTTTAAAATGGATCTGTTATATTGTGTACGATATTATCACTGTGTCTTAATATTTATTGATATTTTCCTTGGTAGGTCCTAGAACGTACAATATTTCTAAAATACTGGCTCTTCACTATAGTGTTTTTTTTTTTTTTTTTTAAGAATATAGTTTTAGCCTGACCAGTTGGTGGCACAGTGGATAGAGCATTGGACTGGGATGTGGAGGACCCAGGTTTGAAACCCCAAGGTTGCCAGCTTGAGTGCGAACTCATCTGGTTTGGGCAAGGCTCACCAGCTTAAGCCCAAAGTCGCTGGCTCGAGCAAGGGGTCACTCAGTCTGCTGTAGCCCCTGTAGGTCAAGGCACATATGAGAAATCAATCAATGAACAACTAAGGAACCACAACGAAGAATTGATGTTTCTCATCTCTCTCCCTTCCTGTCTGTCTGTCCCTATCTTTCCCTCTTTCTGACTCTCTCTCTCTCTTTCTCTCTCTCTCTCTCTCTCTGACACACACACACACAAAGAATTTTTTTTAGATTTTTAAATTTATTTATTTATTTATATTAGAGAGAGAGGGGGGGGGGAGAGAGAGAGAGAGAGAAAGAGAGGAAAGAGAGAGAACAGAGGGAGGAGCAGAAAGCATCAACTTTCATATGTGCCTTGACCAGGCAAGCCTGGGGTTTCAAACCAGCGACCTCAGCATTCCAGGTTGATGCTTTATCCACTGTGCCACCACAGGTCAGGCTCCACCATAGGGTTATGATCAGGTCAGTTTGTAGCTGGGGCAAGCAGTTTTCAATAACTTCCTCTTGCTAAGTTCATAAAAAGTGGGAACAATTGCTTATGTTGGCAATATTGTTTTGCCTTTATATTCTTTCCAAAATTTTCAAAATCAATGGTGAAACACCAAGACTCTGAAATCCCTCATGTCTTTTGTCTTGTTCTCAGGAGGCAGTGACATGCGCTGGCATTGCTGCTTTGGATGAGGCTGCCAGAGTTGATGACGTAGGCCTGACTCTGTTACCGACCAGTTCTAGTGCACAGTGGTGACTGAGATGCCCATCAAAGGGCTGTGGCACTAACCTGTCATCTCTGGTGGGCAATTCGTAGTGCTCTCCTTGGCAATGTCACAACTTTTGTGTCACTGCATCTTTCCATCTTGCTTCTTGAAAATTCAAATTAATTTAAAAGTGTTTAAATATATACACTATAATATTCATTGAGAGAAACTAGAGTATATGATTAAGTAAAATAAAAAAGACAAATAGAAATGCAAATAGGAAGAAATAAATGAGTTGAGATAATTTATTTGTTTGAATGAATCAACGATCCTTCCACCTTGGTGTGATCACTGTTAACATTTTGTTATATTTCCAAACTTTCTTTTGGTTTTCCAAAAATAAAAGGATACTATGCATAACATTGTAACTTGATTTTCTCACTAAGCAATACATTATCAACATATTTCTACGTTAACACATACATATCCAGAATATCATTTCTAATGACTGTATTACCTGTGGATATTTTATAGTTCAACAATTCATAGAATCTACAATCAGAAGTACCTTTTATTCTAAAAATCTTTAAAAATAGCTAACAGCAGCTATAATACACAAGCACACATATACTAACTTAAATATGAAGCAATACCCATTTAACTTTTGTAGATATATAGTATGTGTGTGTTTGTATAACTATTAATATATGTTAATAAACGTTAATACGTATATAGATATATTGATATGTGTGTATATATACATGTATGTATGTGTGTGTGCCTATAGCTTAGTCCTTCTTCTAAGCTAGCAGGCAGGAAGGTGGCTTTTGCCAGCATGGTAGAAGGGAGGAATGTCACCTGGATTCCAGTTCTGCATTTTATGATGGAGCTCTGTACACCTAGGTCAGTGATGTCACTCTCTATGTACACGTTTACTCGCAAGTACACTGTGACAAGAACATTATCTCTACATAATTCAGAATGCCTTTGAGAAGACCACATGCTTCTTAAAACTACGTAAAAACATCAAAGGGATGCATACAAAGGAAGGCAATTTTGGATATGCTTTAGATAAAAGATGCTTTTAGGATGCAGAAGAATTGTGGTAAGGGTTTCCAGATACCAGAAATGGTTTCTTTCAGCAATTGTGGCTTATTTTGTGATTGACATTCTACAAATATGCCTGCTGACCCTGACTGAAGTGTGATTTTAAGGTACAAAACAGGGTAGTGAGCCGGAAGGCCTGGGAGGTCCTTCAACACAGCTGTTGCAAAGCTGGAGGGAGAGTTCCAGTAGTTCATCATTCAGTGATGTGGGTTGTGTGTATATTTCTCAAGCAATCACATGAGAAATGGCCCAGGGGATGAGTTGAACTTTTGGCTAGATTTGAAGATTTTCCTGAGAAGTCATTATATAAAGATTTATCATCCCTCTGGAGCAAGCTCTTTTGAGGGACAAAGACCCAATTGCTTCTACAAAGCCAACTAACTGATACACTCACCGGCCATCATGCTGCTGTGTGTAATCTCCCGTACAGCATATTCTAGGAACATTTCAAAAGGAAGCTATGTGTGGTGATCACTGGGGGTCGGTGGGAAGTGGAAAAGGTACTGGGGGGGCAGTAAATGGTGATGGACAAAGGGTTGATATGGGGACGACACAATACAGAGTATAGACATGTGTTGTAGAATATTGCACCTGAAACAGATATAATTTTGTTAACCATTGTCACTTCAATAAATTCCATTGAAGAAAGGAAGCTATGCAATGGAAATTAAAAAAAAAAAAAAGGAAAGTGTTTGTTAAAGGAGTTAGAATTTAAGGGAATGTGTTTAAAACCATGTCTTCAAAAGAGACACAAGCAAATGACATGACATAGTAAGGCTGAATAGTATTTCATAGTATGTATATACTGCATTTTGTTTATCCATATCTGTTAGGCGTGTATATCGTTTGGCTATTGTGAAGAATGCGGCTATGAACATAGGTGTGCCAATATTGCTTTGATCCCTTGCTTTTATTTATTTATTTATTTATTTATTTATTTTGGTTTTGTATTTAGAAGTGGAAGTATGGCCCTGGCCGGTTTGCTTGGCAGGAGAGTGTCAGGCTAGCATGTGGAAGTCCTGGGTTTGATTCCCAGTCAGGGAACTCAAGAGAAGCAACCATATACTTTTCCACCCCTTTTCCTCCCCCTTCCTTTTGCTATTTCACCTCCCGAAGCCATGGCTCGAGTTGAGCAAGTTGGCCCTGGGCACTAAAGATGGCTCTATGGTCTCGCATCAGGTGCTGAAATAGCTCAGTTGCCGAGCAATGGAGCAATGGCTCCAAATGGAAAGAGCATTGCCCTGTAGGTGGCTTGCTGTGTGGATCCTGCTCAGGGTGCATGTGGGAGTCTGTCTCTCTGCCTCCCTGCTTCTCACTTAAAGAAAAAAAAAAGAAGTGGAAGTATGAAATCACATGATAATTTTATTATTTTTAATTCTTTGAGCTGTCATACTGTTTTCCATAGGACTGCACCATTTTACCTCCCACAAACTATATACAGGGCTTTCTAGTTTTTCACCAACACTTGTTAACTTTATTTATTTATTTATTTATTTATTTATTTATTTATTTATTTATTTTGTATTTTTCCGAAACTGGAAACGGGAGGCAGTCAGACAGACTCCTGCATGCGCCCAACCGGGATCCACCCAGCATGCCCACCATGGGGCAATGCTCTGCCCATCTTGGGATGTCACTCTGCTGCAATCAGAGCCATTCTAGTGCCTGAGGCAGAGGCCACAGAACCATCCTCAGCGCCCGGGCCAACTTTGCTCCAATGGAGCCTTGGCCTCATCTTCCCCGGGAGGGGAAGAAAGAGACAGAGAGGAAGGAGAGGGGGAGGGGTGGAGAAGCAGATGGGTGCCTCTCCTGTGTGCCCTGGCCGGGAATCGAACCTGGGATTCCTGCACACCAGGCCGACGCTCTACCACTGAGCCAACTGGCCAGGGCGTTAACTTTATTTTTGATGGTAGCCATTCTAATGGGTATAGGGTAGTATTTCATTGATTATGGTTTTGATTTGCATTTCCCTAATGATTATTTACCTTGAGCATCTTTTCATGGTTTTTTTTGCCCATTTGTATATCTTCTTTGGGAAGATGACATTTTCCATTTTTGTATCAAGCTGTTTGTTTTGTTGCGGTTGAGTAGTATCTTAATAGCTCTTAAGAAACTCACAAAAACAGTTTGAAGAGATTTGAAATTTCCTGAAGTATGAAGATTTTTTTTAAAATTTTTATTTATTTATTTATTTATTTTTACAGAGACAGAGAGTGAGTCAGAAAGAGGGAGAGACAGGGACAGACAGACAGGAACGGAGAGAGATGAGAAGCATCAATCATTAGTTTTTCATTGCGTGTTGCAACACCTTAGTTTTTCATTGATTGTTTTCTCATATGTGCCTTGACCGCGGGCCTTCAGCAGACTGAGTAACCCCTTGCTCGAGCCAGTGACCTTGGGTTCAAGCTGGTGAGCTTTTTTTCCTCAAACCAGATGAGCCCACACTCAAGCTGGCAACCTCGGGGTCTCGAACCTGGGTCCTCTGCATCCCAGTCCGATGCTCTATCCACTGCGCCACTGCCTGATCAGGCGAGAAGATTTTATATATATATTCCCGGTCTACCAAAAAGTTTGTCTGTTTTTGGAATAAAACAAAATACAAATTTTTCTTACCGTCAATAAACTTTATTAAATATCTATACATATATTGTGTGAAGACAAGATTATGTATTATACTGACTGTGATTTTAAAAGAACTAACCTTATTTTTATTTCTCCTAAATTTTTAATATTGAAAGCAAGAGCACCAGGTTTTTCTTAAATGGGGCTCCTTTACCAACTCTCCCCACTGCTGCCCTAGCTGTGGGTGGGAGATGGAATTTATTAGATAGAAAGATGTGTAATTTATTCTGTCACAGTAAGATTTAATCAGTTTTCTTCTTATTCCTTTAGAACTTTCCTTTCTATTTAGTGCTTTCTTCCTTTTTTTTTTTTTGACCATGCTGCTGAAGAGACAAACCCTATGTATGTGAAAATGATCTTTTAGAGTTTTAAGGCTTCTTAAAAACAGGCAGAAATAAAAGTGGGGCAAGGTCAGATCCTGAATGGCTTGCATGCTAAGGATTTTATATTATAGACAACAATAACACATGATTCTTTTACATGGTGAGGTTTGCATTTTAACTTTCTTTCTGGAAATAGTATTTCAGAAAACTATCTTTGTACATCATACTAGCGGAAAGTTCACTAGTAACTTGATTTCATTTAAAATATGACTTCCTAGATAGGGAATAGAGAAATGTAAATAAGAATGGTGAGCTAGGGGGACTGATTGACAAATCATAGAACAGGGTGGCAGTCACTTCTTGTCACCACTTAAATACGACCTACGATGCTAGGGAGGTAGTCATCCTTGAGTGGTCTTTAGGAGGAAATGATGAAGAGGGCTTCTGGTGCCAAGCAGCTGGGCTATCCATGAGTAAGAACCATGAGCAGAGACATTTCTTTGAAAGAAATGGCATTTTGGTTCCGGTGCCCCAGAAGCACACCCTGAGAAGAAGATTTGGTTGCCCGTAGTTTATTTGGGAAGTGATACCGGAAATACTTGGAGAGGGAGTGGGGAACTGAAAAAGGGTAGAAAATTAGCTAAGAAAGCTCTACTTCCTCCTTTTTTATGGCTGAGTAGTATTCCATTAACGATAGCATGGATGAACCTGGAGAGTATTATGTACAGTGGGATAAGCTAGTCAAAGGCAGAGAAGTACCATGTGACCTCACTTATATGTAGAATCTGATGGACAAAATAAACTAACAAGCAAAATAGACTCAGAGATACAGAGAACAGATTGACAGTCCTCTGAGGGCATTGGGATTGGGAGGCTCGGTGAAAAGGTGAAGAAATTAAGCCAAGAGAAAAAACTCATAGACACAGACAACAGGGTGGTGATTATAAGAGGGGGAAAGGGGTGGGGGAGGTAGAAGAGGGTAAAGGGGCATAAATGGTGATGGAAGGAGACTTGACTTGGGGTGGTGAACTCACAATGCAATATACAGATGATGTATTATAGAATTATACACCTGAAACCTGTATAATTTATTAGTCAATGTCACCCCAATAAATTCAATAAAAAGTAATAGTTTTAATCAATTAAGATAATTCTAGTTCCTTGCTTTCAACAAAATGGAAGGATGACCATGTGGAATTTCTGCCGATAGATTATTGAAAATAACTTAAGATGGTTAGTGGGTTTTTGGCATATAACTTGGAAGAAGATCAAAGAATTGAGTGACATTGCTCTTACAGAATTCCATTCCCACCTACTACATTATGTCATCAAAATTTCCACACACTGATGACTATAGAAAGAGAGAGAGAGAGAAAGAATAGCCAGAAGTAGTACTCTTCCGTGGATACATGATCTGTTTTATCTTAATCTTCCTCTATCTATCTTATTAAAAGATGCATTTCCAAAAAAAGAAAGCTCTACTTACAAACAAGTTGTGACTGTGGGTAACTAAAGCTTAATTCTGCTGGGGGATTCTAAGAGCCTGTGGAAAATCATGCCCCCCAGAGTTTTTCTTCTCTGGGGCAGGGTGCCTGGAGTATGTATTCAGGAAGTCCCATGGTCATTGCTGGAGGACTCATCCTGGTAGAAGTGATTCCTTAGCACCTCAACACAGGTGGAGCAGTGGAATGTGGCAGCTCGGAAGCCTCCCACAGAGAGATGCAGAACACTGGTAATCCGGGCTTTTTCATAGTGTAGATAATCAGAGAGGCTAAGTGCTCTGCTTAGGGTCACACAACAGGTGGCTTGCTCACACAGTAGGTAGCTTGCTCACTCAGAAAGTGGCTTGCATTGAGATACTTGATACCAAATCCGGGTCCTTTCTTTGTGCCATCCATTGGCTGCAAATTCTCTTCTCCTATTTTAGCTTCTAGTAGTGACTGAAGTTTTCCCACCTCATGTTTAGAATTATTTAGCTGATTTCTGGGTTCCAGTCCAAGTTCTCTCACTTTAATAATACCACATAACGTTCCCATTGTATAATGCCAATCTAGTGTGGTGTCCAGGTTATAAACCGATCATCTTGTAAATCCTGGTGCATGGATCTGATTAATTTTCTTCTGAAGGCTAAGATATTAGCACCTCAGTGGATCGTGCTTAGCTCTTAATAAATGTTAGCTATTATCAGATGTTAGTCAAGATTATTATATTTGTTAGAAGGACTTCAGGCATTCTCTTTGCCAGTGATAGAAGATCAGTCTGCTTCTAATACTTAGAAGAAAAAGGACAAAACAAACAACCAGTTTTTCTTGGTTCCCTTGCAGTGCTTGTCACAGCCCAGTGCTAATCGGCTCAGCGCTCTGCCTGCCGGCCTAGCAGTGCTGGCAGAATGTGGGTGGCCCTGTGTGCAATCTGCCTCTCTCCTTTTCTGAAGGGAAGAGGGCTCATCAGAACGAAGCAGTATTGTGTTCTCTCATGTGCAGAGGAGGAGAGAGCATTTAGATTAAATGCAGTTTTTCTTTAGGAGGGGAAGGTGGGAAGACATGGCTAAAACTATGTAAAAATAATAACAATGTCATTTCTAAGAATCCTTACACCACATTCCACTATGTAGAGTGAAAATTCTGTGCTCCCTGGTCCCTTGGAGTTACTATTATTCCTGTGGGGTTATGTCACAGTGCTTCTATTCAGTTAGGTTCATTCCCTTCTGTTTTTTAATTTTAGGAATTGTTTCTTTTTTAGGTTTGTTTGTTTAGGTTATTCTTTATATGTATCATTTTTACCCCATCCCAAAGTCAACATTACTAACAAGTCGCAACCCGGTAAGTCTTGTTTGTATCCCTATTTCTCTGCCTGCTTTCCTTTTTCTGTTTTTGTTTTATTTTTTCTTTGATTCATTTTCTAGATACAGGCAAGTATATATACCGAAGCACATTCTATTCCTCATTTCTTACACAAAATTAGCATATTACATCTACTGTGCTGTACCTTACTTTTTCTTTTACTATGTCCGTGAGATTATGCCTATATGTGTCATTTTTTATAGTTATTCATGGCATGTGGATGCCGCAGTTTACTTAACAGAGCCTGCTGAGAGGCATTTGGATTCTTTACAGTCTTTTTGTTGTTGTTGTTGCAAATAATGTTGCTGTGCACATGTTATCACACATTGTTATATTTAGGACTGATCCGAAAAGCGGGATTCCTGGGTCCCAGGGCACATGCGTGTTTGCTGGTTACGGCCTTTCCTCCTAGTGCATTCTAGTTGCCTCCCGACCAGCAGTGTCAGAGACTGTTTGTAGAACTAGAACTTTCACAGTGGATTTTGCGTTTTCTTTTCTTCCACCTCAGTTTATTTTCGACTTGAATTTTAGAGACTATGGTTCCAATTTCTCTAGTGGTTTTAAGGCTGTGTGCCATTAGAATTTAAGGACACCTGTTAAAACGTGACACGAAAACAGACAGCTTTGCTTGGAGTTTAGACTTTGCCTGTTTCCGACGTGCTGGGGTTTCAGGGCAGAACTGAGCAAACCATGGATCTGTTGGGAGAAATGCAGTTAGTAGCTTCTCCTGATTCTTAGAGTCATTGGGTCCTCACTTACATGTTATTTAAGGTAATTCTAAGAATATTAAATTTGTAATTACACATACACACAAAAGCGTATTACAAAAAAATCTGTATTTTGTTTTAAAACTTTTTTCGCTCAAATTGAAGATTTTATTTAAACACCTTTAATTTGTTTAACTACAGGTTTAATGTGCTATTTTAATCAATTAAAATGCCTAAAGTGTGGCAAATTCCATAAAATATGTCTTTCCCTAGAATTTGTATAGTCCAAAATTAAAGCTATTACTGGGCTTAAACTATAGATGATAAAAAATACTAAACAAATTTTGTGTCTAATGTTTAACAAATCATGTTGAATCATAAGCAGGGTCATCAGAAATCTCATTTTTTACCTTCTTTCAAGTCTTACTGATACCCAAATGGGTTTCATTTATAGCTTTTTCTTCCCCGAATGTTTCCTGCTTCTCATATATTATAAAACAACTTTATTGAAATATGTTTTATATATGACATAATTCACCCTTTTGAAATTTATGATTCAATAAGTTTTGCTGAGTCTTCTGAGTGATGACACCATCATAATAAATTAGTTTTAAATCATTTTAATTATATCAGTAAAATCCTTCACGCTCATTTACAGTTAATCTTCATTCCCATCCCTGACTCCAAGCAATCACCATTCTTGTTGTCTCCGTAGACTTGTCTTTTCTCTATACTTACAATAAAGGAATTATATAGGTTTTTTTGTATCTGACTTTCACATGGCATAATGTTTTCAAGTTCATCCATGTTTTTAGTATGTGTCCATAGTTTACTAGGCAATATTCAATTGTATGAATATACCACACTATTTACTTACCAGTTGATGGGTATTTAGATTGTTTTTAGTTTTTGACTATTATGAACAATGCTGCTATAATATTTGCATGCAAATATCTGTGTGGGTGTATGCTTTTATATCTCTTGGGTATATACCTACGGGTAGAATTGCTGGGTTGTGTTGTAATTATATGTTTATAGATATTAGAAACTGTCAAATTGTTATTCCAAAGTGACTTCTGTGTCTCATTTTAGCACTTTATTGTCAGAGGAAAAAGGCAGTGTTCCTTATTACTCATTCATTTGTAAAACTCATTTCTTTTTTCTATGGATGTTGAATATATCGTATCCCAGGTATTAATGATAAAAATGATGAAAATAATCCCTTCAAAGTACTCCATCTATTGGGAAGAAAGACAAAGAACCAGATATCCAAGTGTAGTAAGAGAAGTACATAAGTGAAGCCCGCCCAGATATGGGGCGCCAAGAGGAGGACACCTCTTCCAGGCTCCGAGAAACAGAAACGACGTTCTGAAGAAGGTCACACCTAAGTTGATTCCTGGAGATGAACCTAGGGGAGTGAGGGAGGAAGGGCATTATAGGCCTAGGAGCAGAAGGCAGCCTGCTCCTAAGGAACCCCTTTACTTCCATCACCTCTTTTTCCATAACAGGGTCTGCTTAGAACACGCTATGTAGTTTACGTGCTTATATATATATGTTGAGCACTCTGTCCCTCTTGAGAGTAAAGCTCTCTGTTTTGTTCACTAATATCAAATATATTCCAAATATCTCACATAGTGCCTGATGCAAAGAAGCTACTGGAATATGCTGAAAAAAAAATCAATGTGTAATCCTAACAGTTTTGATAAAAATGTGTGTTTAATGCTGCCTAATGATATCAGGTGCAGGTGCAGGTGAGACTCCACCCACGGAGACAAACCAAATCGAAGTTTCTGGAAAAAGCTGATGAACTGGTTTGTGAGGAGGGATGCCTTTGAGATTGTAGAACATTATACCACAAAGTGAAAAGCCTGTCTTGCTTTACAACTGAAGACGAGACTTGGTGAGACAAGCTTCGTCCATGGCCCAAGGATGGTTTGATACTTCTGGCGAGAGAACACAATTTTTTTTGACATGATGGTGCAGAGGGATGTTTATAGGCACCAATGCAAAACTTTAAGGTCACTTTTCAGAAAGTTAGGAATTCTTAAAGAGGAAGGGTTACCATTCAGGAACATTATTTTGGTTAATGTAACAAGAAACAAGGGCTCTAGAAAGGTAGGAGGAGGGAAAGGAGGGAGAAGAAGAGAAAACCATCATTCCCTTAGGATTTACCTATTGTGATGATCTTTTTTGAGGCTTTTTTTTTTTTTTTTTTGCAGATCAAATAAGCAAGGGCAGTTTTTGACACAGTTATCTGATTTTGAGCATATCTTGAATGTCTTCATAAAGAAAAAAATTCGCTAAGGTGTCTTTCACTCAGATTAATTTAGCATCTTAGTTGAAAGAATCTTAGCCATTTCAGTACTTCAGAAAACTAATCCGCCCAAATGAAGATTTGCAACTTATCTTTTATGTTGATGTATTTTGAATAAATAAAGAATATTAGTAAATGTAGATTTTTTTCATTTTTTTGTTGATTGAGTTTTATGTTGTTATCATTAGAGATGGACTTTTGAATTGAAAATAGTTTATAGATTAATAATGCTATCAATTGGTTGTCAATATTAATTCAGCTCAGTGGAAGTATTTTCAATGATTTAGTTTTATTTTGTTTGTTTTGGTGAGTAAGGAGCAGGGACAACAGAGCAGATGAAACTGTGTAATTAAGCAGGACTTGATCGGGAAGGGAGGGCCTTTTATACCCTGCTAAGGTGTGTAAACTTCCCCCAAGGGCAGTTGGGAACCATGCAGGATTTTATTGAAAAATGTGATGTGAAGAATGTTCACGAAGATTTGCTCCTGCTCTGATTTTGACACTAAATTGGATGAAAGGACAGCATTAGGGAGAAAGAGAACAGTGTAGAAGACTTTTTCAGTAATTCAGATGAGTTAATGGTGATCTGAAGGAATTGGTAGGTCATAGATGAATTGAAGAGCTGAGACAGAGGCAGCAATGTTATAGCTTGCACAGATGCTGAGAAGGAGATGGAAGACTCAAAGATGTCTCCGATATTTCTTTTTTGACAACTGCGTAGAAAGTGATATCACATAGCAGTAGAGAACAAAGGACAGAGAGGAACAGGAGTACAATGAGGAGTTTGGTTTGGGATTGTCATTCTTAGGGACTATCTCAGTCAGCTCTGGCTGCTATAACAAAATACCAAAGATTGGATGATTTAACCAACAAGCATTTATTCCTCATTTTGTGGAAGCAGGAAAGTCCGAGATAAAAGTTCTGGCACATTCTGTGTCTGGTGAGGGCTCTCTTTCCAGGTTTGCAAACCGCTGCCTCTCTGTTGTTATTGCCACATGGAGGTGTGAGAGAGGCTTTGGGCTCTTTTTACGAAGGCACTGATCTCATGTTACTGTTTGCACCAGTATGGCAAACGATACTGCTGTGAACATATATGCACTTGTGTTTATTTGAGTACCATTTTCACTGTTTGGGGATATATATCTAATAGTGGAATTTCTGGAACCTAACACAGTTTTCAAGGCTATACTTTTACATAGTACTAACTGAGAATCCACAAAAAGCATTGTGTATTGCAGAAAATCCTAACTTACACAGTCAACGTTCTTTAATTAATTCACACTCTCTTTGAGATAGGATTGGTAAAACCATCATGAAGCACTTAAAGAGTCCATCAAGAAGTAGAGAAATTGAATAAAAAAATATTATGTTAGTTTCAGGTGTACAACATAGTGATTGGACATTTATATAACTCATGTAGTGATCACTCTGAGAAGCCTAGTACCCACTTAGGAAGTGCCCTTTAGAATTGAATTTTGAGTCTTATAAAAAGAAAGAATTTCAAGAGAAATGCTTTTGATAAATAGACTCATCTAGGACAGAAAAGATGGGACTGACATAAGGTTGAATGTTTTCAGTTTAATTTTTCTGAAAAAAAAAAAAAAGCACAAGTTGCAACCCTAGCTGGCAAAAAGAGAAAGAGACAGATGAGGAAATGCAGTAAGAGCCTCATGGCACTAATTTAATAGCCAATTTTTAAAATTAAGATTATATTTTTAAAATCATTTTTTTGCTTATCTCCCCATAACCACTGACTCATTTATGTTTAATCTTGTGGTCTCTACTTCTCCACTCACATATTAGTGTAGATTGAATAAGATTTGAGTTCTTTCTGTGATAAGCAATGTAGCCTTCTTATGTTTCCTTTGTAGAAACAACTCCTAGAAATCAGTTATGGAACCGACATGTTCCCAGATACGACTCTGTGATTTATTCCCCAAGGAACTTCCTAGAGTCTTGGGAGAGGAAATAATATTTGTTAGGTGTCAAGTGTTTTATTTACCAGAACTCATTTAAGTCTTATAACAACCAGTAAGTGGTAGATCCATAATATAAACTTTGATTTACTAACTCCAAAGTCAAGCTTCTGTCCGGCATATGTAAAAATGCTAATTAGGTTCCATCTTCTGTGCTGTGGGTTACTAAGGAGTAGGAGGAGAATGAGAATGATACTGAGGAAGACCGCAGGCTCAGCAGGAAGCAGAGCTCTGATGGGGTTTTTTTTTTGGTTTCTTTTTGTATTTTTCTGAAGCTGGAAACGGGGAGAGACAGACAGACTCCCGCATGCACCCGACCGGGATCCACCCGGCATGCCCATCAGGGGGCGACATATTGCCCCCCCCCCCCAGCGTCGCTCCGCCGCGACCAGAGCCACTCCAGCGCCTGGGGCAGAGGCCAAGGAGCCATCCCCAGCGCCCGGGCCATCTCCGCTCCAATGGAGCCCCGGCTGTGGGAGGGGAAGAGAGAGACAGAGAGGAAGGAGAGGGGAAGGGTGGAGAAGCAAATGGGCGCTTCTCCTATGTGCCCTGGCCGGGAATCAAACCCGGGTCCCCCGCACGCCAGGCTGACGCTCTACCGCTGAGCCAACCGGCCAGGGCCTCTGATGGGTTTTGAAGGGAGGAAGGGTTAGGGAAGGTCCTTCGGGTGCCATACGTTGGCCATCCCTGTGCTGTGTCAGGTTACTACTCACGGAAGGATTCTAGACGACTTTACAGGAGAGTATAATAAAATGAGTATCTAGGATGAGTCCTGTACTGACTCAGGGAGTCAGTGGGTCCTCCTTCATTTCGCTTAGACTACATTCAATGTGGATTATGATCTCAATGAACTGACTACTAGGGCTGGTGCATTTATTCACATGTGTGGTGTGACTGTGTTTCAGGCAGAAAAAGCAGATGGATTTGTCAACCTGTCCGACTTCACTGTGGAGAAAGCATCTGAATGCAAAAAAAAGCAGTAAGTTGTCTATCATTTTCCACAAAACTCTGCGCCAGGCTAATGTCCCTGCATAGGGTTCCTTAGTGACGTGGTAGCTTGGAAGTTGACGAAGGGGACACTCCATGTCTGAGGACTTGGAGCTTCATGGGTTGGCACCCTAAACAATAATAGAAGCTTTTAACCTCTTATTTTCAGGAATTACATTTTGTGGAGCAGATGGATTTAAAAACCCCATGGAGCCTTGGCATAGCTTTTTGTTGGCGACTGTGTCTGTGACAGAATTAAAAACAAGCTCCCTCCCAGAACTGGCAGGGAGGTCAGATGTTAAGGTTTTGTCCTTGTGAAGAGAATGACCAGTTAAATAGAATTCTCCAGCGCTGTCTATATGATGGCAACACCAGTTACTCTCTCTTCGTGTATGGAATTACTAAAAGCGCCTTTGAAATCGAATTCTCTTGAAATGTCTTAGACTTGGCGATTACACCCTGATATAATTTTAAGTTCCCAAAAGCTTTGGGAACAAATAGGAGCTGAAGAAGTCACCAGTCTAGACCAGATTTCAAGACTCCCAGTCAAGTGCTCCTCCATAGCATTCAGCTGCATTTTGCATATGTATCCTCTTCATTCTTCTACCTTCGACATCTTTTCCAGTTTGTTAGAAAAGAGCATTTCCTATTGAGCTATGTTACTAGTAGCAGCCACTGATTAGTCTATTTCTAAGCGAATGAATAAACTGGTGATAACTCTCAGTCTTTGCCACTCTGGTGTAGCTGCACATATCCAGCGAGACATGAGGTTGTGATGATTCTTGTGGTTTTGACCAAACTGTTTATAAATATCCCTGCCCATGCAATAGGACTTCCGGCCTAAATGGTAAAGGGGAAACACTTCATTACTTGTGATCTTTATTGTTTTATACTTTTATTTTTAACTTAAAGTCTACCTTATGTTTTCTCTTTACAAGAGGGTGGTTGGATAAAGTTTTTGATGCGTTATCACAGTGTGGACATTCTATACTTGATTGTTTTCTTGTGAATAAATGCTTGTACATACTTAATTAAATTAATACTTCGCTTGAGAGAATTGATTTAAGTATTTTGAAGTGACACGTCTATCACTCTTAAGTTTTAATTTATTGTCTCTTACAGCAAAGTAGTTAGTAAATGAAAATAAAAGAGCATGACTATGTTTTAAATAGAAACTATAGATCAGCCAAGACTCAGCCCTGTTCTGGATTTTCCAACATGATAAATTAACCCTCCATTTTTTTTTAAGTGGACTAGAGATTAGACAATAGATATTTAATGTGACTAAATTATTTTTTTTTGTAAATTTACAAAGAAAGCGGGTGAATATACTTAACTGATTTATTTTCAAATCCACTGATGACCACACACACTAATTTCTGTCTCTGCTATTTTCCCTTCAAGTGCTTTTAAGATCAGCCATCCACAGATCAAGAGCTTTTATTTTGCAGCTGAGAATACGCAAGAAATGAACGTGTAAGTAGAGGAAATCGCTAAATCCAGTCTTAATGGGAATAGACTTACTCTGGTTAGGTGTTTGAATTTCAAGCATATGTACATATCAGTTATTGTTTTCTTTATTTCTGCTGCTTTAAGGATTAATCTCTTAGCAGCTATAAAGTCTCACTTTCTTCTCTAGTATTTAGAAGCATTTTGGAGAACAATACATATCAAAATGTCTGTTTTAGGAAGAAAGAATAAGATTTTTCTGAGGGAACTACTAAATTGGGAAAGGAATAACAAAAGTCTTTATAACAAAATGTTAAAATGGGAATCAGTATCACAAGGAGAAAGGCTTGAAAGTATTATGCAATTCATTTTGCAACTTTCAGAGTTCTGATTTTTACAGCATTTTGCATGTGCTGTGATTGTCACAATCATTCAGTGTATGTATCACCTCTCCATGATCAATCTCAAATATTTTACAGAACGTTCTTGCTCAAGGTATATCTAGCATATGATTTTATGTCCTTAAAAATTTGTTTCCTTTTTGCTCTGTTTAAATAAGTGGAATATATGCACTGACTTAAGTTTATTTAAATATATTTGAGGCAATTGAGGCATCAGATGGCTTTCTATTTAATTTAAGCTCTATGTTCCGAATTTTTAGTTCTCTTATTACCTTACATAACTAATGAAAATATGTTTATGGAGCAGCAACTGTGTGTCCCATTGTAGCAGATCCTGGGCCGTAGAAATAAATAATGCAGACATCATTCCTCCATTCAGAGTTTATGGCTTATTTTATTTGTTTATATATAATGGTTTTCCTAATGTCTTTTATAACTTCACTCTGCCTTCTTGCTCTAGAAACTTAAAAAAGGAGCTGATTTTCACCAAACATGCATGAGCACACATGCGCACGCACACACACACACACACACACACACACACATGTGCGCGCGCGCACACACACACGCACACATACAAACACAAACGTACACAACTTACAAGCTATTCCATAAGCCACCAGGTCTAGCTAGAAGCATTCTCATGGGTTCCCTACACTTATCTCCTTACCACAACCCATCATCTGGGGGCAGAATGGCTCTTTATTGAGAAACCCAATGTGAGAAATAGCAAGGCAAGGAATTGACAACTGAGTGTTTCAAACAAATCATTATTTACCTGTACAATGAGAGAAGTTGTGTTTTTTTTCCCTCTTTCTGATTTTAGCTTTTCCTCTCTGGCTTTCTCAAGAGTCTGAGGAAGTAAGAGCAGATACACAGAAGGGGAAGATTTATAGAACTTCACAGTCACTTTTTATTTGCATTGGTAACTCTAAATCCTATTGATTAGCAAGGCCTCGGTCTGTAAGGAGTGTGCGGGAAGCTGACCATCTTGTCTTGCCTAGCAGTACTTGGAGCCCTAAGGTAGACTGGAATTTAGCCATTAAATAACCGCAAAGGTTTCTCCCCCACACGCATGGCCTCCGGCTGTCCCTGGCTTCTTTCAACCAGCGTCTTGTATCTCCAGCTTCCTTCCTGTCTACATCCTTCCTACCCGTCCTGTGGCTGGTTCTTTCAAAGTAGCTCTGTTCGCTCTGACAAGAGAAGAGTTAGACCAGAGAAACAGTGCTCAGCGTTTTGTTACCTGGTGAATTTCTTTTCCAGCCCAGCAAAATACATTTGTAAACCAGTGCAAGTGTTCTTCAACCGGTTATATTTTCAGGCAGATTTGCTCTCTAAATCACACGTCACCGTTACTTTGCTCCCTACTCACCCTCTTCTCCAGCTTATGTTTATGTTTCTAGTCTATCTAGCTTCAGTTTTCATGTTTTGCTTTTGCAGAGATCTAAAGGCGAGTGTCGTTGCATGAGCATTAGCTATGCTTATGACGTATACATTCTGTCTGGTTGGCTGTTGAATCCAAACCTTTCATAGTTACCAAGGCAAAGATCTTGTTGCCTGTCTATGCTGGGAAGATCTGTTCATTTTACTTGAAATTACGTTAGCGTTTATCTTTCCAGCTTACAAACAAGATGTAGATTGAAATTTGAATATAAGGTGTCCTGATCCCATAGATTTGAGTGACCTTTAGAGTTGAAAATTGTCCATCTGGCCACTCAAAAATAAATGGCCCATTTTGTCTGTACCTGAATGTATCATGATTTGTTTTATTTATGATATCATTTTTCAGTTTTATTATTCTAGAGATGGTTTTTATAACAGACTCTCTTCGTTCCTTCAGGTTAACTTCTCCCTGCTCCTGCAAAGTTAAGTCTGTGATATTTAAAGATCAGTTTTGCAGTAGGTCCTGAAGAGCTTCCTCTCACACTAGTTTGGCCCGTTGAAGCCTGCGCATAATGTGTCTGGTGCTTCTTAGTGGGTGCAGAGCTACTGGGAGAGGAGGGAGGGAGTGGCATTTGGAGAGATGGGTCCCGTTTTAGAAGCTCTCCTCCTTGGGAAACTGCATTCTTGGATGGTGACACTTTTCTCAGGGACAATGAAAAGAAAGGCAATTAAGTTTAATAGAAATGTTGTTTTATTCTGAAGGGACCCTCAATTTGCAAGGACAGGGGTAAGTAATTAAGGGTATTGAATGAGCTGGTTTCTAAACACAGACTGGTGGTAACGGCCTTTCTCCCACAGGGCTGGTGAGAAGACTGTTCCTGTTTTGTACATCAATTTCTTAACACTTGTGTTTCTCCAACACACCCATTCACATCAAGTCAATATAAACCAGACTTCCAGGAAACAGCTGTCACTTTTATTGTAAATAATAAGTCTTTTTTTTCATCCATCTATTTAGCCACAAATAAAAAATTTTCTACTGCCTTGATGTTAAGAAACGTTCTTAGCAAAGGAGGTACTCTAAGCCAGTGGGTTCTAGAAAGAAAACAGTCAAACAAGAGTCTAATTAATCACCAGTTTTTTTTCACAGCAAATAACTAATAGTGACATTTAAAAGGATATGATTTTTGGATAAAGGCTGAGAGGACCTATTTTTAAATTTTTTTTATTGTCAATACTCTTCCGTTTTGCTCTGCTTCTGTATTTTCGTGTTCTGGAAGAAACTTAGAAACAAATGCCTTTGCTTTTTCCAGGCATTCTCAATTAAAACTATTTTGTCTATTTAATTTTTAGATGCTTTTTTGGGGAGGTTCCACTTATGTAATTATGAAATTATGTATAACTAAGAATCCGTTTATTTTGTTATTTTAAAAGTGAACCATTAAATTCGTTGTACTTTGCCTGATCAGTGTTTAAAAATATACTTTAAAATATTTCTGTTAGTAAGTAATACATAACACATATTCTTGTATAAATGCGTATAATACAGAAGTATGAAGGTGAAAACCTTCCCATATGCCAATTTTTCTCCCTGGGATTAACCACTGTGAACAGAATGTCCTATGTCCTTCCTGATGCTTGCTTTGCATATTAATTTGTGCATAGATACACATACATAGTTTTAAGAGTTTATTGAATCAGTCTAAACATATTTTTGCTTACTTTTATCACTTAACAGTATAGTAGGATTTTCTAGTTCATTACAAGGCCCCTCGTCTGTGTTTTTATTCACTCGATTATAACGCAGCACAGATAAAATCAGTATCATCCTTCATTTACCCATTTCCCTGTTGGTGGACAATTACATTGTATTAATTATTTTTCTTTTTGTGAGTGTAAGGTTTGTTAAATTAGCATTTTCCACATTTATTTAGGTATATAAAGTGGTGATTCTGTAGGATAGATATTTAAAATGAAAATTTTAGGGCAAAAGGGATGGATATTTAAATTTTGAATAAGATCTTTGAATTGGCTGCTTAAAATTAGCTGCATCAATTTGCATGTTCAACTCAACAAAGGATTGAAATGTTTTCCCCTAAATTCTAGAAATCAGAAATATTTAAAAGTTTTGCCCATATGGTGGTGAAAAATATTTTCCTGTGTCTGAATATGCATTTGCGAAAATACGATTGAAGCTGAGAATTTTCTTCCATATATGTATATATTTATTAGCCATTTGTATTCTTTTGTGATTTAAAAAAAATTATTCTATTGAGTCTTGATGGACATTTTCCAGTTCCTATGACAGGATCTGGGCCCAGGTATTGTTCTAGTATTATTTATTTATTTGAGAGGAGGGGAGATAGTGAGGCAGATTCCCGCCTGCGCCCCAACTGGGATCCACCCGGCAGCTGTGTTTAGGGCCAATGCTTGAGTACCGAGCTATTTTTAGTGCTTGAGGCTGATGTGCTAGGACTAACCAAGCTATCCTCAGTGCTTAGAGCTCACGCTCGGACTAATTGAGACACTGGCTGTGGTAAAGGAAAAAGGAAAGAAGGGGGAGACGGAAGAGAAGAGAAGCATATGGTTACATTTCCTGTGTGCCCCGACCAGGAATCAAACCTGTGATATTCATATGCTAGGTCGATGCTGTATCCACTGAGCTACCAGCCAGGGCCTATTTTTCTAGTTTTAATTGTCCATTAGAGAGTACATGTTTCTCATGTGCTTAAGGAGATTTCAAAAGTGAACTAGAACTCATCTTTTTCTTGTAGGTTGTCCTGTTTCATTTCATTTTAAAAATCAAACTTATTACATATTTTATGTTGAAAAATACACAAAGGCTATGGCAGATGGAGGGCTGAGTAAAGATTCCTAATTTATTAACAGTTGGGAATGTGCAATATTTATGTCACAGTGGGAGTGTAGTGTGCTGAATAGTTCATGAGGCATGGCAAGACTAAAGAAAATGAAAAGTATAAGTAGTCATAACATTGCTATTGTTGTTTTGTTGTTATTGGTAGACTTAGGCCACTACTAAATACTCTGGTTTCTCAAAAATAATACACAATATGGAATCCCTTTTTTTAAAATATGGAAAACCAGAAAGAAGTGGAAAATAAATCGCTTAGATCTCTGTTTGGCAAACCATGGCTCGCGAGTCATATGTGGCTCTTTGGCCCCTTGAGTGTGGATCTTCCACAAAAAAACACATGTGGGTGCTACCTTGATAAAGAATGTACCTACCTATCTAGTTTAAGTTTAAAAAATTTGGCTCTCAAAAGAAATTTCAATCGTTGTACTGTTGATATTTGGCTCTGTTGACTAATGAGTTTGCCGACCACTGGAAACCTTAGATTATCACTGCTCCAAAATAATATTTTGCCTTTAAATAGAAGGTTTTATAGTTAGGAGTATACAAAGTAGCCATTTTCTACCTTTTAAAAAATCGTGTTATATGTTCCTTACAAAACTCTTGAGAAGGAACTACAGTAGCTTGAAATCATGAGCCGAGATTTTGCTCCTTGAGGTTTGGCTAGTTCTATTTTTGTTATTGATGCTTAGTTGGAATTAGTTGTCAATAAAATGGTAAATCAGTAGAAGAGATGACATTGACAGTCTTTAATTAAAAAAATTGCTTAGGAATACCTGTCCAGCTCTAGCCAGATCTTTTACTGAGTAATATAAAAATTCTGGTTCAAAAATGTATCACCTTTACTTTCTTTATTTTTTTTTTGTGTGTGAAATAAACAGACATTTAAAGAATTATAGAGATAAAACTTTAATGGTCAAGTTGCTAAACTTAATGATAAAGATTTTGATTGTTGCTAAAATTTCAAATGTGCACTTGTAAAAGATATAACTTATTCACATATTTGGAAGATTTAATATAGTTGCCCACATTAGCCAACTGGATAATGGCTCACCTCATTTCTTTTCTTTCTTTGCAAAAAATGCCCCGAGTAAGGAAAATATTGTGAAACCATAGGTCTTAGGGTTGATACCACAAATTTATGCTATTTCTGGAAATGTTAGACTGACTGTGGAATTATGACTTAGCTTTATTGATGCAAAACCTTCCTTTGGCATCTGCAGGAAAGGTGAATAGGTAGGTGACTAATCTCTTAGGTCAAATATTTGTTTTCTATTTAAATTATAGGTGGTTAAACAAGCTTGGATTATCTGTAATCCATCATGAATCCACTACAAAGGATGAAGGTATGTTCTATTTTAAATTTCTAAAAACTTAGAATATTAGAATAGGATGAAATAAGGTGAAAAAAAAAGTGATTTCAAGTTCTATACATAGTTGTGTCCTAATGAAACATACTTTGGCATTTAAAGTTATCTGAAAATATGTAGACATAGTCTCACAGAGTCACCAGTGTGGACTAGAGCTTCCTCTGCTGGCTACGCATGCTTTTCACACTTCACCCAACCCGTTAGCAGCTGTAGGCTTTGGTGACATCTCAAACCATTGAGAATGCAAATGTTTTATTGCCCCACTTACTGGATTCTTACTCATAGGCATTGTCTCATCATGATCTAGACAGATAACTTTCATCCCACTATTTCCTTTCTGAAATTTTAATGTTTCCACCACATGTGTGCTCAGAATAATTACCCAAAGTCTGCATTAGGAACCTGTAGGTCAGATTGGGACACAGGCCTGGTCTCAGTCTTTTAGCTCAGTCGGTAGCTTTCAGGGGTTATAATAGGTGCCTAATTATTCTTAATAATACCAGTACTCAATATGGAAAAGAAGAAGGTGTTCAGTGCTAGGGTCAGACAGCTGAAACTATCCTAAACTGTTCCAACCACATAAAGCCCGGGAATTATAATGAAAGAGTTATATTTTTTGATAACAAAACCAAACAATCTTAATTTAGAAACAGAGAAGTAGCAACTTGGTTTAAAACAATAAAGACGCACATTAAAATAGTGTGAAACAATGTCCTAATGTCCTTGGTTTTATTTTCCATAAAATAAATTGTTCTAGTTTTAAGGTACACTTACAGATCCTGAGAAAAAAGCCTACATAAAAGCTTCATCTTATACTGATACATAAGGCCTTCCGTTATTTGCCCTTAAGAAGTCTTTCCACCGTCTCTTTTAGGGGACTCCTTGTACTTGACCCAGTCGACCTGGTACTAACATCACTCTTGGCACCATTGCTGGTTTACTTATCCTTCCAGTTTCAGCTCATTATGATCCCTATGACCAGAATTAAGCACTATTGATTTTATGCACCCTTGGTGCATGACTCACATCCCTTGAGGAATTATTATATTTTCCCTGAGCTATGGTTAGCCCTCTTTCTACGTGTTAGATGCTCTTTGAGGGCAGAAACTCTGATGTGGCCATTCATTTTTCCCCTCTCTGTAATCCCTTGCACCTAGTCGCTCACTAGATAAGTACTGTCTGAATTGGATTGGAATTGAAATAGCCATATGGAGAAACCTCTGCTCATGCATTATGGAATAAGTGATAACAGCACTGAAACATTACGCATCCTCATTTTTGTTATAGAATGCTACAGTGAGAGCGAACAGGATGATCCTGAAATAGCTGCGGAATCCGCGCCCCCTCCTTACTCTGCCGAGACTCTGTCTCCTGTGGTATGTACCTGGTGTAATTCCTCTGTTGTTCATCCATCAAGTGCATGGATGTCATTCCTTCCAATGGGGTAGAAATTACCTTGAATGATACATTTTTAGGACAGCTTAAATGGAAGGACTTGTCAAAGAGCAGGCACAATTCTCAGGGTGCTGATTTTGAGCTTTCTCCATAGCAACCCAGTGGTTTGACAAACCGGGAGTATTTGTGCGTGACCCGCAGATGTCTCATTCTCAGAGGATTCATGGTAACAGCAAAGGGTTCCTCCACGGTAGGCCAGTGCTTGCACAGACTTGTTTTACGATGTTTATTTGTAGCCTGCTTATTCTTAGAGAGAATTGAAAGTGCCTTGCCTAGGTGCATGTGCTACCATGTAAAATGAATGTAAAGCGGACTAAGATATTTATAATAGCATAGGGGATCACTAGAGTCAGAAAGATTGCAGGAAGCCAGGAGTGGGGATAGTGTTAAACCTGCACATGGAATGATTCTGTATACTCAGTAGAGAAAAGTCCACGTTTGAGCCTAAGCTTTGAAAGCATGCAATGTACATTCAGGTTATTGATCAGGGGTCCCCAAACTGCGGCCCCCTGAGGCTATTTATCCGCCCACCACACTTCCGGAAGGGACACCTCTTTCATTGGTGGTCAGTGAGAAGAGCCCAGGATGCATCCTGGAGTACTGTATGTGGTGGCGCCACAAAGCGCGACATCACTCACGTACAGTACTACTTCTGGTGACACGGGACGCAGGTCTCAGGGCTCCGGAAGCGCATCATATCACTTGTTACGGCTAGCAGTGACAAATATGGAACTGGATATTGACCATCTCATTAGCCAAAAGCAGGCCCATAGTTCCCATTGAAATACTGGTCAGTTTGTTGATTTAAATTTACTTGTTCTTTATTTTAAATATTGTATTTGTTCCCGTTTTGTTTTTTTTTTACTTTAAAATATGTGCAATGTGCATAGGGATTTGTTCATAGTTTTTTTTTATAGTCCAGCCCTCCAACAGTCTGAGGGACAGTGAACTGGCCTCTGGTGTAAAAAGTTTGGGGACCCCTGTTATTGATGGTCATTAGAGTTGTGGAGATTTGCTTTATATCTGATACTCATTGACATTATAATGATAGCTCCTAGCAAAGAACTTTGTGGAAGTTGATTTATGGGTTTTTTTTCTAAGTACCATGTACCAAAACTTACATAGGTGCTTTAAACATGTAACTGTTTACTCCCCAAACAGCCTTGAGAAGTAGTAGTATTATTCTGCATTTCACTGATTGCTAATGAGGCCAAGCATCTTTTCCTATATGTTGGCTCTTTGGATTTTCTGTTTTGTGAAGTGTCTATTAAGTCTTCTGTACATTTTTAGCTGTCTTATTATTATTTTAGGTGTATAGAATATCTTTACTTATTATTCTGTACATTAGCTATTGACAGTTAAAAGTGAGAAAAATGTTTCCCATTCCATGGCTTTAATTTTTTAAAACTCTAATTTTGGTTTTCTTTTTGTAAACAGATAGTCATGATGTCAAGGTGTCAAATTCATCCATCATTTCCATTGTGATGAGTGCCTTTGTTCCTAGTTTATAAAATTGTTTCCTATCCCCTGGTCAAGAGGAAGTAGATACTACTATCCTCATTTCATGGATGAAGAAACTGAGTTTCAGAGAGGCTGGACAGCCTGGTCACATACCCAGTAGATGGAGCACCTGACATGGGGGCCCCAGCCTGTCCAGCTTTAGATACGTTCTGTCCACTCCAGCGTGACACGGGCCCATCATCCATGGACCTAAATAATTATGGCTTCTGATAGGTTAGAGTAGCTCCTTCACGTACCAGACTTCTGCCAGAATTTTCTACTTTGTGAGGTAAAGCTTTCATCTACTTTTGTGTTTTGCCAGTTCCTGGATTTCAGGTGTTAAATACCATGTAAGTGACCTCTATTGTTTTTACCCTCTGTCTGTAGAGAATGACAGTCACTTGTCTCATTTATTTGGCTAGCAGCCAAGACCAGAAATAAATATTTATTGAATGAGTATGTTTAAAATTTTTTTTTGTTAAACAGAAATGGTCAAAATTAACAAGGTATAAATATAATTAAATTTTGAATATGGTAAATTTTAGACCAATTTTTTTAACTGAATTTAATGGGATGACATTATTTAATAAAATTGTATGTTTCAGGTATATCACTCTCTAATACATCATCTGTATATTGTACTGTGTTCACCACCCAAAGTCAAGTCTCCTTCCATCACCATTTATCCCCCTTTACCTTCTTCTTCCTCCTCCACCCATCTCCCTTCTGGTGATCGCTGTGCTTTATAAGGCTGTGTTTATAAGTTTTGAGATTTTTTTTTCTTTTTTCTTTTTGCTCACTGCTTTCACCTTTTTCATCCAGCCCTCCCCTCTGAAAGCTTTTAGTCTGTTCTCTATGAGTCTGTTTCTATTTAGTTTGTTGTTTATTTTATTCCTTAGATTCCACATATAAGTGAAATTATATGGTCTTTGTCTCTCGAACTGGCTTATTTCACTTAGCATAATGCTCTCCAGGTCCATTCATGCTTTACAAAGGGAAAAATATCCTTTTTTATGGCTAAGTAGTATTCCATTGTATAAATATCCCACAGCTTTTTATCCAATCATGTACTAATAGACACTTAGGCTACTTCCAACTCTTGGCTATTGCAAACAATGCTACAACGAACATAAGGGAGCATATATTCTTTTGAATTAGTGTTTCGGGTTTCTTTGGATATAGTCCCAGAAGTGGAATTCCCAGAAATGGAAAAGCAGTTCCATTTTTCATTTTTTGAGGTAACTCCATACTGCTTTTCGTAGTGGCTGCACCAGTCTGCATTCTCACTAACAGTGAACAAGAGTTTGCTTTTCTCCACACCCTTACCAGCCCTTCTTGTTTGTTGACTTATTGATGACAGCCATAAATAGAAGTATGAGGTGGTTTTAATTTGCATTTCTCCAATGATTAGTGACATTGAGCATCATTTTGTATGTCTGCTTTGACACATATATGCTATTTCTGATATTTAGGTTCTTTGCCTATTTTTAATTGGATTGTTTGTGCTTTATTTGCTGTTGACTTGTATAAGCATTCTTTATAAATTTTGGATATTAACCCCTTAGTCAGATGTATCTTTGGCAAATGTGTACTCCCAGTGCTGATGGTTTCCTTTGCTGTGAAAGATCTTGATAGTTTGATGTAGTCCCATTTGTTTATTTTTTCCTTTGTTTCCCAGGCAATATATCTGAAAAAAATATTGCTATGAGAAATGTTTGAGATTTTATGGCCTATTTTTTCTTCTAGGATTATTATGGTTTGGCATCTAACATTTAAGTATTTAATCCATTTTGAATTTATTTTTGTGTATAAATTGAAGGAATGCTCATGAGATCAACAAGTTACATCATTGATGTGGAAGGAATCTTTAGAATTTTGAAGTTATCAATCAAATGTCATTTCTTTGAGTTCTCTGTTGAGCATTTTTTGGAAGGCCACTGAGCCTAACACTTTTTTCTTTTTCTGAGTAAATATATTAGAGATAGATAAATATTGAGGAGCTGGATTTATTTTTCTTAGAACCAGAATGTGTGTTCTTCATTCTTACATATTTCCCAGGCAGATTTTGTTTTTGTTTCTGAAATAAAAGACATGCAAGACACTTGGTTAAAAAAAACATTTAAGCTTTATATTTAAACAGATGTAATTTAAAAAATCAGGGGGACGTTTACCCAGAGTGTGAATCAAATTGTCGTTCTGGCTCAATCTGGCACAGTCTAGCCTTGACTGAGCTCTGTAAGCCTGGGTTAAAAAACATCCCCCTGCACCATTGTCCTGGCTTTAAAAAACATGGATAATAAACTTTCATTGTGTAATAACGAACTCGAAATCATAAAGTCTTATTATTCTAAAAAATGTTCTCAAACATTTTTTAAATCTTCACTGAAATTTTAAATTAAATATCCAATTGTACTAATGGGCATCGAGGAAAGACAAGCAGTAAGATTTTAGCACCAGACCAATATGGGGTTCTGTGTCTGTGGCTCATTCACGTTCCACCCTCGCTGTCTCCCATGAGGGTATCAGTGGTGATTGCTTAGGTTCCCGTTTTCTTTGAAAAGGCTTCACAAGATGGATAGTGGATAGAACATCCATTTTATTCACAGAAAAACTAGAAACGGGAGCTTTTTGATAGGCCTAGTAAAAACATTTGAAATAGATGGGAGTCTGTATGTAGGTTTAACTTTAGAAGATCTTTTGTAGAAATCACTATCCTGGATTCCTTGAAATCACAAAGGAAGATAAAAGGAGCCAACTTCATTCACATTTCAGACCTGATATTATAAGTTACAAAGTGATTTAAGAGCTATAAAAATCATTAAACATGTGTTATGCATACAGGGTGGGGCTGAGTACAGAAGCAAAGACATCTCAGGGAAGGTGTGCAGCCGTCCGGTGGGAGATGGTGGTGATTCAGGGCAGGGCATAGCTGAGAAATGGAACAGTTGGAGTTTGAATACAGTTAGAAAGTAGACCACCCAATAGGTGGAGCAGAGAAATTGACAAGACACATAGGGTACTTACAATTCCATCTTTAAGAAGCTCATGCAGATCATTTAAACACGACAGTCACATATTCAGAAGAGCAGTTCCTTTATATCCAAATGATGGAAAGAACAATCAGCTAAAGCAAACCAAAGGAGGTAAATAAGAACAAACCCTGCCACCTGTGGGCCATTGGTCAGTGGCAGAGGAGGAAGTCTCTTAAACACAGGAAGTGGTGAAATCAATTTTAGAAATTAACATGTAATCCTGGTAGGATAAACCTTGCATAGATGTTTACTAAAGTGTACTTGATCTTTTAATATGTGTACTAAATAAGCTAATAGAAATGGTTGCAAGTGAGAGAGCTGTAAGATAATTATCAATGGCTAGACCTTTAAGGAGAAGGTAGGACTAAATGCCATGCTCCCTCCTCAAGGTGCGAAATAGTATTGTAAGCTCTATGATGATTGAACATTTAACTGAATTTCAAGATTATTCCAAAATTGGCTCTTACATTTTTTGTTTCTTGCTTTCACAGTTCATATTCTGAAAGTCAACCACGAGATGTGTTGACTGCTTCACAATCTGCCTCATGTCCCCCATTCCCACTGCCACTGCCCTGTTGGGGACCATATTAGCTGATGTCTCGGTTATTTAAAGAGCAGGCTGTTTGTCCTTTTTAGTCTTTAAATATCTCTGTCTCCTCTTAAAAACCACATCCAAATTAGTTTTCTTAATATATTTTAACATCAAAGTGTAGCAATGATAAAACCTCAGACTAAATGAGAGAGGACAGTTGGTGGTGTTGCAGTCACGGTCTCTGCATGGACTGGGGAACATTTTACCAAGGATGGCCATTTAGCCTTGACCTGGATGCCAGGAACAGCTTTCCGAAGATCCTCTGTCACCAGCCCACTTCACAGAGTCTGTGTGCAATGTTTGGTTTCTCCCTAATGAATCAGGAGCCTACGAAAACATTCTTGTCTTCTTTGGTGAAAGTTTATCATTGAAGTTTTTAAAGTATTGAAGAGCGAATGAGTTAACATGAGTTCACCGAACTATGGAGTTACGACCTGATGATGCTGGTCATGTGCTAAGGAATATGTCAAAGATATTTAAGGCTTGAAATAGATGTGCTTTGCCCAATTGACTGGTGATTACTCAGTTAATATTATTTTGCCTCCTGTCTGGCTCCTGCTTCTGCTTTCTTTTCCTCAATCACATTTCTCCAGATTTTGTCTCCATCAGTGAGAGTTCAGTGGCAGATTGCAATCTTCTTTTTGTTCAAAGAGTTCTCTAAAGAAGCCTTTTAAGTTTCCAGAGGAAATTGAAGAATAGGGTAAATTGTGATATGGAGAATTATTTCAGATCGTAGAGCAGTGAATTCAAAATGATACAAACCAGTTTTTTGGAAAGTGGCGTCATCACGCTGGTCAGATGGATATAACTATCATACATTTTCCTTTGGACTCTTATTATTGGTCACTTTTTGAAACACTGAAGCACCATCATTAAATATGAAGAGTAGAGAGTGCTGGTTTAATCATGCTTTATTTTTATTTCTTTTGATTTTCTGTGTGTAAACTAGGCAGCACAGCAGCCATCTTCATCGCCACCGAAACTGAGTGAAGCATTGTGTTCTTTCTCTTCCGCGGAGAACACCGTAAGGACCTCTGACACTTTGTCCTCCTCAGCTAAAGAAAGACAGTCCTGGGTCGACATGAACAGCTCGTCTGCTGCTGAGGATGTGGGACAGTCTATAGCATTTGCCGTGCAGTTCCACTCACCAGCACCCTCAGAGGCTGACAGTCACCGGGCCCTGGAGCACAGCTTTGCCTCGTCAGAAAGTGGGTTTTTGAACTCTTTGTCTAGTGATGACACGTCTTCATTGAGTAGCAACCATCTTACTGTCCCCGATAAGCCTACTGGATCAAAGATGATGGACAGAGGTAAGCCAGAACTGTTTTACTTTGCTTAGGGAATGAATATTTGGGTGTGGATGTGGGACTCTAATAGTTAATTTGTAAAAAAAAAGTATTTGAAGTCATGACTGATGATTCAGTAATTAAATAGTCTTGTGGGGCTAAGCTAACAGTATATTTCTGTAGAGGGGTTTGCATGCATGTGGAAAACTCCAACTTTGAGGCCATTCACCATCTGCTTTAAGTGTCACCAACCAAATGCTTAGAGTCAACTGTGAGAAGTGATCATAAAAGAATATATTTTTTTCACCAATCTGAGGAAGGGCTTGCCTCTGTTTTTGATCCTATGTTCTGTGCTCTGAAGCCTGTAGAAATTAGATTAGGATTTTGTGGTCTAATATTTATAACATCACCTCCATCTTTCCAAACAGACTTAGAGTTACCACCTTCCCTGGGCCATAACCACAGTCTGGACTAGCGAATTGGTCCCGGAAGGCCTATGTGGTTAACAGGAAGACAGACAATTTGCATGCATTTTGGAGGACAGCACCAGAACTGTCCATCACAAAGTAGAACGCAGTTTATGCTTTTGAAAAAAACCTAAGTCTTACAGGAAAGAGTTAATGGAATATAGAAATTAATAATGTGAGGGATAGAGGGGTCACATTTGGACTGCGAGGATGGCAAGTGTAGACTCATGCTGGCCTCAGGTTTGCAAGGTGTTGTCGTGTAGAAGACTGTGTATCTCCTTGGAAGTACACCACTGAGGTCAGCAGAGCAAGTGAGGAGGAGGATATATTCGGTTCAGCATAAGAAAGTTCTTTTTAACATTGAGGAAATTCCAAATAGAGTGTGTTCTTAGGAAAGAAGGTGTCCTTGCCATTGGAGGTGTTTTCTCATTCAGAGACAAACATTTTCTCTGTAGAATAACTGCATATGGTTCATTGTGTTTTCACAAAGGTACACTGAAGAGAGGATATAAGTATCTCCAACTCGATGGCCTCTCACTTGGTACTTAGAAGATTCTTCCATATATAGGAGTGGTGCAACTAAAGAAAATAATGAAAAGTACTATATTTATTCTTTCCCTGCTAAAAATTATTACTTTAATCATTGGACCGTATGAGGTGGGGAGGAGAGGACCCCAAGATGAGGGTGGTTGCAAAAACCAAATAGGGAATAAAATTCTATTTGCATTCTTCCTCAAGAGATAGCCCTGCAGATTGAGTTGTCTTTTAGGGTGAATAATCTGCGAGTCATGGGAAGATGCATGAGGTCTGGGCCCATGTCTAAATGTCACTCTTGGAATGCATGCACTGCAGAACCTGGCTGGGTACCAACAGCTCTTGTATTCTAAGAAGGAAGAAGCCTTGTGTTTTTAAATGTTAAGTGCAGAGTGACCAACAAAATCTATATGCTTCCTCAAACAGCTTTCCATGAAAGTGTTTCTATCAGTAGAAAGGAAGAGAAAATAAAAGTGTTCTCCCACTGATTTGCTGGCAGTTGCTGTATATTACAATTTTTTTGCTGATGATTTTTGCCTGCTCCTGAGGATTTGGTTAAATTCCCAAAAGAGTTAGAATACATGTAGTCATTGCTATGGAAACAGCAATCCTGTCTTTGCTTGTTTCCAATTATCTGCCATTAAGTAATTAGAATATGTACTTTGCATTTATTTAAACATGTGTGTTAGAGAAAGTAGCTTTTCAGTTTAGGGGCTTTCAAAAATTATTATTTTTTAATCTGTCAATTAAAAAAAAGCCTTGAAATTCCTGTGTCTGAAATATTGTTCAGGTAATATCAGATTGAAATTTCTACATAGTCCAGATCAGGAATTAGGATTTTAAATAAAGTCCCAGTCTCTAGATACATATTTTGGAGAAAGAGGCTTTTGCCCTAGAAAAAGAGATTCTTAAAGGTTAATAACTGAGTCCTGAAAACAAGCCGACAGCATGTGTTATAGCCTTCTTTTTATTTTAGGCTATGAGAGAGTTTTTTTGTGGTTGGTATGCAATTAAAAATGTGATTGCTAGGGTTTTATGCTGAATTTAAATACCTTGTTAGACATTTCTCCCCTGCTGTGTAAGCTATTATAAAATGCAGGATGTTAATTGCATCCTCTTGCCTTCCCACATTGGGAATTTCAGAGTTCCAGAACTCTCTAGATTCTTCCCCGAGTTTCTACAAAGCCTAGGGGAAAAGAGGTGGTGGGGTTAATGGAATGTTCATCTCAGCTCAGTTTAATTATGCTGTACCTTTCTCTTGGGAGAGGTTATTTGGCCCATAACTTATGCCTGTAGTGTGATGAGTCACAATGTATGTCTCTACTTACATTATGTTAACAACATGGAAATGATTTCATTATGTTTACTCTATGAATGGAGTGACCATACCCTGGATGCTGTAAAGCTAACAACCACTAATAAGACTAATATCCAATTTATGCAAATATATTTTTCAATACAAGTACAGCTGGAATTAATCTCAGAGCCATGTGAATAAAAAACACTTCGAATGAAAAGAAAAGCACACTAGAATGTGTGTGACATCTTGGGAAAATGGCATAAATAAACCATATTTTTTAATTTAATGATTTTTATAAAACTTGTTATATAATTTGAGTGTGAGCGGTACATATTACACATTATTTTAGCCAGCTCCTTCAGATGTTGCTGTAGGAATTTTGTAGCACGTCTCTTTAGGAAGCAAGAAGATAATAAGTAGAAAAAGTTGAATACTGAAACTCCATTCAATTTAACACTATTATTTTTTTGAGTACCTAACATCTATTCAAGTCCTTTGTGCTAATAGAAATACAAAGATGAGCAAGATGCTATTTCTGGGCCTAAAACATTTTAACATTTAATAGGGAGAGTGGGAGGAACAAAACACACTTAAAACAGAGTAAAATAAGTGCCACAGAGAGATACAAAGTACTAGAGGGATTTGAAAGAGACCAGGGACTCAAAATATGGAAGATCACATCTAAGCAATCGGAGATGTGACCTAAGTGGGAGGTTCTGTGCATAGAGATAGGAGACGTGAGGAAGAGAGATGAAGAAATTTGGGTGATGTTGAATACTGGGCTAGTCATTAGTTTATTTCAGTAGATAATGGATGACCATTTCTAACAAGGGTAATCGTACATTTGAGCCATACTTTATAAGAATTATGTCAGCTTTAGAACTTGGAGTAGGAGAAAATAAGAGGAGACTTACTCTTTTAGGAATATAGGGAAATTAGAAGAATTAGGAAGCTTCTGTAATAACTGGGGTGGTTGTGGAAATAAGGGAAAGCAAAGGTGTGAGACGGGAGGGGTTCTATGGCATCAATACTCTATAGCAGTGATCCCCAACCTTTCTTGGGCCACGGACCAGTTTAATATCAGAAAATATTTTCACGGACCAGCCTTTAGGGTGGGATGAATAAATGTATCACCTGACTGAGACAAGCGTCAAGAGTGAGTCTCAGATGGATGTAACAGAGGGAATCTGGTCATTTTTTAAAAATAAAACATCATTCAGACTTAAATATAAATAAAATGGAAATAATATAAGTTATTTATTCTTTCTCTGTGGACCGGTACCAAATGGCCCATGGACCAGTATCCGTCCATGGCCTGGGGGTTGGGGACCACTACTCTATAGCCTATCAAGGTGAAGACTGATCTTGGTCTTTGTATCTCTATTACGTAACTTAGTCCCTAGAAAATTTTCTAGTGATCCTATTTTTTGAACTATGGTCTGAAGATCGGCATAAATATTTATGTTTCAGAAAATCTTGAATCTATAGTTGTTGACCTCAGTGACTTTGATCTCAGGCATGTACGACCCACCACCTGCTCTCTCTGCCCTGTGATGAGCTTTTGTGAAATCCGCCCTGTGTGGGTAGAATTCATTTATTTTTAATGCTTTATAGTACCTAGTTGTTTTTAATATACCTCAAGAAATTTATCAATTATTGGTGTACATTTTGTTTTTCCAGCTTTGGGCCCTTATAGTAAATGCTGATGTAAACATTTTTTGAAATTAATAAACTGAACTTTTAGAGCAGTTTTAGATTTACAGAAAAATTGAGCAGAAAGTACAGAGAATTTCCATTTAATCCCTCTTCTGCTATTATTAATATCTTGTATTGGTGTGGTTTACCTGATACAGTGGACAACTAATATTAACACATTTTTCCAATTGAAGCCCATCATTTCCATGTTTGTTCTGTATAGTTCTGTGTGTTTTGACAGGAACATACTGTCACATATCCACCATTACAACATTATACAGTACAGTTTCACTGCCCCCCAATCTCCTGTTGTCCACCTCGTCATCTCTTCCACCCTTTTCCCAAGACCCTGACAACCGCTGATATTTTCATTCTTTAGTTTTACCTTTTCTAGAATGTCATATAGCTGGAACAATGCAATAGGTGTGATGTTCAGATTGCTTTCTTTCTTTTAGAACGATACATTTCCGTTTCCTCTGTGCATCTTCCTGGGTTAATAGCTCATTGCTTTTTATGGCTGAATAATATCACATTGTATAAATGTGGTACCACAGTTCGTTATGCATTCATTTATTGAAGGACATCTTAGTTGCTTCTGAGTTTTTGAAAAAAAATACAAATAAGGTTGCTATACACATGTGTGTACAGATTTCAGTGTTGATACAAAAATTTTAACTCATTTAGGTAAATACCTAGGAGTACAACTGCTGGGTTGTATGGTAAGACTATATTGAGCTTTGTAAGAAAAACCAAATTGTTTGTACCATTTTGCATCCCCATCAGCAATGAATGAGAGCTTCTGTTTCTACCAGCATTTGGCGTTGTCAGTGTTAGTAGTTGGATTTTTGCCATGTTAGTAGTTGGGTTGTGGTATCTGGTCATTTTAATTTGTAATTCTATAATGATACCTAATGTTGAGCATCTTTTCCTGTGCTAATTGCTGTCTCTGTATCTTCTTTGCTGAAATGTCTGTTGAAATCTTTTACCCACTTTCTATTTGGGTTTTTGTTTTTTCATTGTTGAGATCTTTGTGTATTTGAATACAAGACCTTCATCAGATATGTGGTTGCACACATTTTCTCCCAGTCTGTGGCTTGTCTTTTCATTCTCTGAGTGGGAATTCTTATGCATGTATCCTGGTATAAATATGCCTGCATTTCTCTAGGGGTATGTATCTAGGAATGGAATTACTGGCCCTGATGTATGCCTATCTTCAACTTTACTAGGTGATAACAATTGTTTTCCAAATTGGCTGTACTAAGTTCTGTCTCTCCAGTCTGGGCAATAGCTCTCAAAGCTCCACATCCTCATGAGTAGTAGACTTAGGTTTTTGCAAAATTGCAATTTTGACTAGGAATTAGCACATTTTTATGTTTATTTGAATACTTTTACCCACGCTTCTTAGATTTTTTTCTAATAGATTTTATATATTCTGGAATTTATATTAGATACTATTTTGTTGTCAGATGTATGTATTGCCAATATTTTCCATACTTTTTGATTTCTCTTTTCATTTATAATGGTATCTTTTAATGAATAGATGCCAGTCTTTTTTTTTCTTTTTCTTCTTTTCCAAGTGAGAAGAGGGAAGATAGTAAGGTAGACTCTCACATGCACCCCGACCAGGATTCACCCAGCAACCCCATCTGTTGGCCCATCTGGGGCCAACACTTTGCCCATCAAAGGCCATGCTCACAATCAAGCTATTTTCAGTGCCTGTGGCAGAGGCTCTATGGAGCCATCCTCAGCTCCTGGGCTGATGTACTCGAACCAATTGAGCCATGGCAGTGAGAGGAGAAGAGAGAAAGAGGGGGGGGGGGGGGAGAAGAGAAGAGAAGAGAAGAGGGGAGGAGTGGAGAAGCAGATGGTCACTTCTCCTGTGTGTTCTGATTGGGAATCGAATCCAGGACATCTATACACAGGGCTGTTGCTCTACCACTGAGCCAACATGCCAGCACAGAAGTCAGTCTTAATGTGATTAAATTTATCAGTCTTTTTCTTTATGGTTAATGCTTTTCGTCATCATTAGGTAAGTCCTCCCTATACTGATATGAAGATAATCTGCCATCATCTTATAAACTTTTAATCCACTTGGAATGATTTTTAAATGTGTCATGATAAGATAAAATATTATCTTATTCCATATGCAGGTGTAATTTTTCTAATATCTTTTATGTAAAATCCATTTTTCTCCCAGATGTCCACATGAGTTCCCAGTGCCATCTTTGTTGAAAATCCGGCACTATTACTTCTTAGATTTCTGTCTGTTCATCAGTCTGTTTTTCTGTGCTGACTCATACCACTCTTTTTAGTGAGATGAGTCTTAATATTTAATAGGACAACTCTTTCTACCTTGTTCATTTTAAAGAGTGCTTGGGATATTCTAGGGCATTTTAACTTGCATACACATTTTAGAATTACCTAGTCAAGTTATATTACATTGTAGAATTTTGGCATCAATTACATTACAGTTTTAGATTTAATCTGAGAAAAATAGAAATTGTTACAATTAAAAACCTTCCAATTTATAAAAATGATCTCTTTACCATTCTATATTTATTTGTCTTTTATTATATCTCACAGTAAAATTTTATTTATAATCTTTCCTGGGGTAATCTTGAATCTTTCCTTGTGGTATTTTGTTAGATTTTTAAAGTTTTTAATAATATATATATATATATGTGTGTGTGTGTGTGTGTGTGTGTGTGTATTTCCTTTCCATAAGTATTGCTGGTGTAAAAAATAGCTGTTTTTTTTTTTTTTTTTTAACTTTTGGGAGGTTTTATTAAAAAAAAGTCAACTACCTCTTTTATGTGTTCAACTTTGACCAATTTGTGTAGTTTTCATTTTGAGGACTACATGAAATATCCTGTGTATTCAGTATATGTAACCATTACTTAAAAAGTTGACACTCAACTTTACGTGGTGAGTCAGTGGGCTTTGCTTAACTAGAAACTCTGAAGTGCTCCACAGTTCATGGGTGGAGAAATGGTCAAGTCTTTGGGGGCTAGAATCCAGGGAAGTTGAAGCAGCTCTAGTTTTCCCAGAGCCAAGATCCCATTGTGGCCCCCAGGATCCCATTCTCATTAAAGAAGAGAGAGGAGAGCCCCTGGGACAAGGCTCTGTGTTGAATGAGCTGTTGATTTTTAAGATGCATTATTTAAAAAACCTGGCACACTTGCTAAGTTCTCACTTTAATTCTAATATTTTATCTTGAGAATTTTCTTGCAAGCATAATCGTATCCTTGAGAATAATGACAGTTTTGCTTTTTCCTTTCCAATTATTGTGCCTGTTACTTTATTTCTGGCCTTGGGTTGGCCCTGCAGTCAACGCTGATAGAAGTGGTGATGCGAGCATGTTTGTGCTGTGCCCAATCTCAAAGGGAAAGCTTTTATTTCTTCTCCACTACAACAAATGTAAAAGTAGGTACTTTATTGCCACTTCGATTTCATGGATGAAGAAACTGGGGCTTAAAGTGGTTAAGTAAATTTCTGAAAGTGGTCATGCACCTTGTATGTGTGCAAGTTGTGCTTGGAAAAATACATTTCTGTTTGACTGGAGAGCTTGACATTTTAACAACCTGATTAAGCTTAATTCTGCATAGCCCTGGCCGTGTAGTTCAGTTGGTAGAGCATCATCCCAGTACGTTGAGGTTGTGAGTGTGATCCCAGTCAGGGATCATCTAAGAATCAGCCAGTGATGGGAAGAATAAGGGAAAAACAAATCAATGTTTCTCTCTCTGTCTCTGTCTCTTTCTCTTTCTCTAAGAATCAATAAATAAAAATTAGAAAAAGTATAATACTGCATAAATAATCAGCAAGACACAGGGCTGGGTTAGATGTGATATGAGCCAAGCCACATGGTATAACCAGAATAGTTTCCTTCCCGAAATAATCATTGTATTACATGTTGTTTCATAACTACCGATGAAGCAGTACAGGCCGCTTAATGATAGAAACAGAAGCATCTAGAGACAAACATGTACCACTTATCTATGGGGATTCATTCTGAATGCGATTCTATTGTTGTGTGAACATCATAGAGTGCACTCACATAAACCTAGACAGTATAGTCTCTACTGTAATTGTATGCGCTATACTTTTATACATCCGGCGTCCCTGCAGGTTTCTTTATACCAGCATTACCGCAAACACAGGAGTGATGGCAGTGGCTGAAGCAGGGTGGGCAGGGGAGGCACAGGAAGAGATTGGAGAACTCAGTAGCGACTGGTTTATGTGTCACTAGTTGGGTCCTATAAGGTGTTTGGATTTTGTTCCAAGTGCAGTGAGATGTTTTTGGAGAAATTGAAGCTGGGGAGTAATTATGGTATGGTTTACATTTTTAAAAGATCACTTCAATATATGGAAATTGGATTTTAGGAAGCTAACATAGACCAGTTACATACTGTAGCTGTTGAAATAGGCCAACAGTGAAATCGTGGGGGTTGGATTAAGTTGGTCATAATGGGGATGGGGGTAGAAAAAAATACTCATATTTGGAACATACTGTAAAACTAAAATGTAAGAATGTAAGATTCGTAAAGGATTCTTGTTTGTTTTAGTGTGTCCCTTGGCTCTCATATATTCTGCTGTAGCACACAGTGGACATTCACAGAATATATTGATGGATGAATTGAATAAATGAATCAATCAAATGTGTGAAGAAAAGACAGGAGTCAAGGATGAGTCATATGTTTCCCAGCACAGTCCGCTATAGCATTAAATATTATTGCACCACCACAGGGTGGTTATTGGTTCCTGGGAAAAAGGTATTCTAGTAGGGATTTAATGGCCATATTTAATTACATAACTCTAAATATGTACAGCAGTTCCTTGAATAACGTCATCTCATTCAATGTTATTTCATTATAATATCGATGAGATGCTGCAGGAACTTGACTCTTGTTTATATCAATTAGCCTGTGGTAAAACAGGTTTCAGAATTTGTTGTTGCACCACAGTTCCATGAACCTCTTGGTGAGGTTAAGTGAGGACTTACTGTACATTGAGGATTTTCTGTAAGGCAAAAATAGGATGTTATGCAAGAAATTATAGCTCGCACTAAGAGATAATGATAGAAATAAGAAGAAGAGACCTCCATCTAAAACGGTACAGATATTTATACATTCCAGACTCTCATTTTCTGCTTAGTAAAAGAGTAACTTCTTTCATCCTGCCTCGCTGCTCTTGTCCGCTCCCCTCCTTCTGAATCCACCATTTCGCTGTGATTGGATAGTGGGAAGTACTCTGTGTTGCAAATCTGCCATTTCTACCTGCTGTTCTCACTAGTCTCCATCATGGAACCACATGGTTGATGGGTCCAGAGTATTCTGGAGTTGATGTTGACGTATTTCTCTGTAGGGCATTGAATTTGTGTTCTGGAGTTGATGTTGACGTATTTCTCTGTAGTGCATTGAATTTGTGTTCTGGAGTTGGTGTTGACGTATTTCTCTGTAGTGCATTGAATTTGTGTCTTTGATTTTAGATAATTTTCTAGCTCCCTCTGCCATTTATTTCCCATTCAATTTCCACCTCATAAATGTATTTTAAAAGAAAAAAACAAACCTGACCATATGCCTTTTTAGTACACTGTATATCAGTGGCCCCCAACCCCCCAAGGGCCGTGGACCGGTACCAGTCCATGGGCCATTTGGTACCAGTCCGCAGAGAAAGAATAAATAACTTACATTATTTCCGTTTTATTTATATTTAAGTCTGAACGATGTTTTATTTTTTCTTAAATGACCAAATTCCCTCTGTTATATCCGTCTAAGGCTCATTCTTGACACTTGTCTTAAAAGTTTGACAATTATATTTGAAAATACCACAGTTTTTACGCTGACCGTATAATTTTATTTTGTGCATTTATCTGTCCCACCCTAAAGGCCGGTCTGTGAAAATATTTTCTGACATTAAACCAGTCCATGGCCCAAAAAAGGTTGGGGACCACTGCTGTATATGCATACCAGTGTTTTTGTTTTCTTATCATGTGGCCAAATACAGAAATTTTATGTCTACATTACATATTTCACCAAATCCTGGGTGCTCATATGATTGAAAGAATACATTTAGAAAACAAATAAAATATATTTTGAGAATGTAAAGCCATATATCAGATGCTTGGACAATGGACTCAACCTTGGATTATTTCCAAAACTTACTGCCACAAGAGGCAATAATAATAAAACAAACAAAAGCAACATTAAAGATCATCCAGTAGACTAGGTTTGTTCCGGTCAATAAAAGCAATGATGCAGTAGTAGTATTGAGTTGTCTTACTCAATAGAAATGTTGAATACCCAAGAGAAAATAGGTACATGACTCAGCAGAGAGGGTAAAACTAATACAGAAAAAGAGGGAAACTAATGTGAAACTACTCTTCTCTCAGAATTTCAAGAGCACAAGTAAAAATACTAGCTTTATGCTTGAGTGCTCTTTCCAACTTTTCACTCAGTCTGTTTTCTCTCATATTTCTCTTACCAGCTACATTATTTTTTTGTTTTGTTTTTATTGTTTTTTGTATGATAGAGACAGAGAGAGACAGAGAGGACAGATAGGCACAGACAGACAGGAGGGGAGAGAGATAAGAAGCATCAATTCTTCATTGTGGCACCTTAGTTGTTCATTGATTGCTTTCTCATATGTGCCTTGACCAGGGGGTTATAGCAGACCGAGTAACCCCTTCCTTGTTCAAGTCAGTGACCTTGGGCTCAAGCTGGTGAGACTTGCTCAAACCAGATAAGCCCACACTCAAGCTGGCGACCTCAGGGTTTCAAACCTGGGTCCTCTGTGTCCTAGTCTGACACTCTATCCACTGTGCCACCACCTGGTCAGTCCCGGCCATATTTTTTAAATCAACCTTGACCTGGACCTTACCTTCTGCTCCCATTTAAACTGGTTTTTATCCCCAGATATGCAGTTCAAATGCCCAAGTAGAGAATCTGATTACCTGGCTTGTACCTAGGTTGCTGGCTAGCTTATGAATTTTTCTGTCCTAATGTCTGGTGCCCAATGGCCCCATGAGAACAGAGTCTGAGGGATCAAACCTGGGTGCCCCAGGAGCAGGGGCTCTGGGTGGGAATTTTTTCCCTTGGAAGACAAAATAATGGGAGCAGGGATCTGAACTTGGCCTGTCTAGTCCAGCCAGCTGCCACCTCAGTGACTTTATATTACCTGATTTGAAATAATTGCCATTGAAATTTATTCCAAAGAAAAATAAATCAAATATATTCACAGTATTGTGCAACGTTTAAGACACTGATGTTTGGATCCAAACCTAGGTTTTTCTCTTTGTGGCCTTGGTCAAAGTTTTTAATTTTTCTATGTGTGGACATTCTCTCCTTTATAATAGGGTTAGTGATATTCTCCTCTTAGGGTTGTTACAAAGACGATGAGATAGTGTTGGTAGATCAGTTAAAACAGTGCCGGGCACATAGTCAGAATTCTATACCTGATAGCTGTCTCCAGCAGCCTCAACAGCAGCAGAATCAGGCAATCTCTCCCTCAAAATTATGCAAAGCTAACATTCTTAGTAGCATCTTTACTGTTAAAGTGAGTTCTCCAGGTTTCTCTTAGTTATATAATTTAAATTTGTTCATTGTTATGATTTAAATCTTTTGCTATATTGTAGAGTTGTCAGAATCACTAGAAAAGCCTGTAAAATGCTTTTGATCGATTGGCACCAGGTATTATATTAAATATCATTTGAAAAGTCTTTAAAAGCTGCACAGAACGTCCCACTGATTCCAGTTATTTCTTCTCTCTGTAACTAATCCCTTCCCCTGTCTTTCCTTTCTCAAATAGAACATTGTGCATGAAACAGGGACTACTACTGTGATCTCCTAAACCTTTTCAAATGTTTCATTTTGGGGAACTAAGATTATCTTTCTTGGAGCATCCTTTAGACTTTGCCAACATTTCCTTCCAAATTCTAGTATGAAGTATGGCATACGAATTCCTCTTGTCTCACGAAGCCAGAATTTATGTTAAAGGGAAAATAAAACCCACATTCTAGAAAGCACAAGGAAACACTAAAAATAAGATGGTGGGGGAGGCAATGTTGGAAGCCAGCCTTTACAAAGAGGATCTGCAGACAGTGTTCTGACAGCTGGATTCTGGGCCTCTGGGAGCGTGCCAGTGCCGTCATAAGCAGTCAATAGGCCACAATACATAGGAGGAAGAGAACAGAGGTGCACATTCATTTGACGTAATCTTGGAAAGGAGTGAACTTCTAACCATTAGTTCAAAGTGTTGCTGTCTCTTTTACTAATGTCACCAAAAAAGATCCTGTTCAAGACAAAAAAAAAAAGCCATGTCTTTCTTGAGTTTAAATTGTGAGATTACTGACCTCAGGTTGGAGAAGGTTTACTAGAACCTGGGACATTCTGCGCTCGTCTAACAGATGGAAAGTGTTACCGACATTTATCTCAAAATCATGCCAACTCAACATCCAAGGTCTTGATGCTTTAGGGCAGGGATTCTGGACATACTCCTTTCAGCACAGCTAGAAATATACATATTTGCTTTGGACGTGGCTCAGAGGAAAGAGATGCTGCCTTCTAGACAGGTCCTATCTTTCTCTTTGTGACTCCACTCCCTTTCTCTGCCAATGAGTCGAGGCTGGCATGCTGACGACAAGTTGATGACAGGCAACCTAACCTTGTGACTCAAAGTGTGGTCCATAGACCAGCAGTTTAGCATCGCCTAGGAGCTTGTTCAAAATTTAGAATCTCAGCACCGTTCCAGACTGACTAAATCAGAATCCGTATTTTAATAAGAACTCTAGGGTCACTTTCGCCTATGAAAGTTTGAGAAGACTGGTCTATACTGAACTTTTTTTTTTTATTATTTTGACTTCCATCATGATTTGCATTTGGCAAAGATCACTATTTTTAAAAAATTTTCATTTATTTCTCATCCGCAGAATAAAAATAGTTTTCACCATTTTTTGGCAAAGCACTTTGTGTGGCTAGATGAGCTAGAGTGCTTCATGTAGAGAAGGGAACTAAAGTCTTGCTAGTTTATGTAAGTAGATAAAAATATACCCTTGACAGGAAGGATGACAATTGCATTGGAAACACTTGACTCTCTGACAAAATTCATTTATTTTGTATCAGAAGACAAGGGAAGTGGAAATAATTAACTTGGCTTCTATTTCCAGTGGGAGAGGGGTCAGTGGTCATTTCTGCCAATCTTTTTTCTTGCTCTTTCTGGTAAGATTAGAGAAATAATCTAATGTTTTTTAATATGTCACTATAATTTAGACAAGTATTTACATGAAAATATGAAAGAGAACATTGCACAATAGTACTTTATGGAGAAAGCCTTTAAAGGTACAAGGATGGTCCTATGGGCTGACAAGCCAGAGCTGGGCTTCCCTGTGTAACTGCGGAAGGACTCGCCTCTGGTTTGGGCTCAGGTGCAAACTGTGTTTTGCTGTGTGCTTTTACTTTTAGGGTCATTTCCGCCCATCGTGGTTTTATTTCTTATCTGCTTTTATTATTATTAAATGCTCATTTTACGGTCCTCCGAAGACCTAAGCACCAGCCACTAGCAGCAGCAAAACCATAAAGTCCTTGGCTAGGTGTAGACAGGGTTAGGTCACAGATATATCCCCTGAGTATCTAGCAAGACACTGTTCATCTCTCATATGATGACACAAAGGAGCCAATAAGGGTCTTTTATTGATTACTCATGTCCCCATTTATTATTTTATTGTTCTTACGTTTGTGGGCAATTCTGGGGTCAGGTTATTAGAAGTGAGACACGGCCTTTTAATTTAAGGTTTCCTATAAGGAGAGACAACGGCTGAGAGGTAAGAAGGACACAATAATAATTTGCCTTTCATTTTTTTCCTTACATCTCCAACAGCTTTAACCTTATTTTACTATTACTTCGATTTCTAAATGAATCCAAATAGGGAGTGTTCTATGTTTGAACATTATTTGTTCATATTTTAGGTGATTCCTTATTAATTTTCAATAATCTTAATAGTTCCACTTTACCTGTGTGTTAATTTTAAATTATATACACCCACACCCACACCGACACACACACCTATATTCTCATTGCTAATGTCCCAAAGTTTAAATCAGGGAAAGGAATATGTGTGTGTAGAAGCGAGACATGTCTTATATTTTAACTTAAAGATAGTATATACTCATATAAGTGCATTAAACAATAATGAAATTAAATGAAAGTCAGTCCTGTTTATATTTCATTTATGGAATGTACTTTATGCTGCATTACTCCAAGATTCTAGTTATTTTTATCTTTACCAATTTAATATCTGTTGAATTAGACACATACTCTTAATATAATCATTTTACTCTGACATAATTATACACTAATGTATTTGTCAAGAGCAATTTTATTTTCTATCATAAATGTTAGTAGCATAACCAGACAGCTTGGTGAACAGAGAGAAACTTAGAAAAACTATTTCTCTTTTTTGCTGTATGCTTATTTGATTTGCTTCTTGAAGTTTATTACTCTAAAAATACTGGATATTGAAAGCTATGTATTTAGGCTTTATTCGAGGTGAGTCCTACCTGCCTAAGTATAAACAAATACAGGGCTGGGCAAAAGTAGGCTTACAGTTGTGAGTATGCAAAGAGTTCATTCTTATATTCTTATTTATTAATTATTGTATTATTTTCCATTCAACTGTAAATCTATTTTTTCCCCACCCTGTGTATAAAATTACCATACCCTTTTGTGTCTGAAAACTGCCAGAGTACTTAATCCTAATGCCCCTTCTAAGAAGCAGATGTCTTTTTTAAAATAAATTTTTATTAATTTTAATGGGGTGACATTAATAAATCAGGGTACATATGTTCAAAGAAAACATCTCCAGGTTATCTTGCCATTCAATTATGTTGCATACCCATCACCCAAAGTCAAATTGTCCTCTGTCACCTTCTATCTAGTTTTCTTTGTGCCCCTCCCCTCCCCCCCTCTCCCTCCCTCTTTTCTCCCCCCCCATAACCACCACACTCTTGTCCATGTCTCTTAGTCTTGTTTTTATGTCCCACCTATATATGGAATCATGCAGTTCTTGTTTTTTTCTGATTTACCTATTTCACTCTGTATAATGTTATCAATGTCTTTTTATTTAATTTTCTTAAGAACTTTCTAATGTCTCCAGCTGAACTGCAGGACTGGTACAGTACTCAGTATTTCTGGGCAGGAATCATCACTTGTCATGATAATTTCTTTTGAGCATTATTGAGATATATTTCACATATCATAAAACTCACACATAGAAACATCCAGTTCCGTGGTTTTTAGTCTATTCATAGAGCGTGCAGCTATCTCTGCAGTCTAATTTGAGAACATTCTTAGCAACACAAAAGGAAACCTTGCACGGTGGCTGTCATTCCCCATTTTTCTCCCCAGGCAGCCACGAATCTATTTTCTGTCTCTGTGAATCTGCCTGTTCTGGATGTTTATATAAGTGGACTTATACACTACGTGGTCTTTTGTCACTGGCTTCTTTTACTTAGCAGACTCGTTTCAAGGTTCTTCCATGTTGCAATGTGTTCTGTACTTCATTTCTTTTTCTTTTTATAACGAGAGAGAGGGACAGACAGAGAGAGAGATGAGAAGCATCAGTTGTTCACTGTGACACCTTAGTTGTTCATTGATTGCTTTCTCATATGTGCCTTGACCGGGGGTGGGAGGGTACTCCACTTGAGCCACCGACCCCTTGCTCAAGCCAGTGATCTTGGGCTTAAGCCAGTGACCTTGGGCTTCAATCCAGTGACTATGGTGTCATGTCTATGATCCCATACTCAAGATGGCGACCCCATGCTCAAGCTGGTGAGCCAGCACTTAAGCCAATGAGCTCGCGCTCAAGCTGGTGACCTTGGAGTTTTGAACTCGAGTCCTCTGTGTTCCAAGCCAATGCCTCTCTCCACTGCCCCACCACCTGTTAAGGCAGTACTTCATTTCTTTAATTACTGAATAATATTCCAAGGAATGTATAGGCCATTCATTAGTGGATGGACATTTTGGCGATTCCAACCTTCTGTCTATATGAATATCACCACTATGAGCATTCATATACAAATTCTATGTTACCATATTTTTAATTCTCTTGGGTATATATCTAGGAGTAGAACTGCTGGGTTGCGTGATAACTCTATGCTTAGGATTTTGAGGAGCTGCCAAACTGTTTGCTAAAAGTAGCGGCTTCATTTTACATTCCCACCAGCAATGTATGAATATATCAGTTTCTCTACATTCTCTCCCACACTTATTATTGTCTCTCTTTTTTATTTTAGCCATCCTGGTGGGTGTAAAGTAGTATCTCATTGTGGTTTGGGTATGCATTATTCTGATGACTAATGATGTAGAGCATTTTTTCATGAGCTTGACAAAAACCCACTGTTGGTATCTTCACACAGCTGGAGCCAAAAAGTAATTGTGTTTAAGTGTATTTTTTAATGTTTTCACTCTCTCTTTGAGACTGTTTTGGTAAAGAATAAAGAGGTTTACTGACCAATACTTGAAGTCAATTGCAAAGTTAGTACATCTTTGCTCTCCATTCAATGAAAGATTATTGGAAACATTTTCATGACTTTCTGGTAGTAAAAGGAAGAAAACTAATTATTGCTTAAAGATTTCTAATCTTACCAGCGTTAACTGTAAAGTAAGTGAAGTTTGCTCAATTTTGATGGTCCTAGATTACTCTCCCCTTTGAAGAGGCCTGCTTTTTGTACCTCCTAACGCCATACTTTCTACATGGTCCACTGTCAGGCTTGGTCTCAGGGCAGGAGTGTAATACATAGACACTTAGGAATATATGGTGGATGAGAAATCTCATTGTCTACCTTTTCAAAGATATAGTTTCCAGGAATAAAGGAACAAAGATCTGAAGTGTGTATTAAGGAATTATAGCAACGCCAAGCTATGAAGATTTTCTTTGGGTGACCTTCTATGCTGTTTGAAGTCTTTTCAGTTGTATATGACTGGACCCACACCCAGAGTTATCTGAACAAGGGCAATGTGTTCACTCCTTAAGCTGAGAGAGCTTCAATGGTGTCACTAAGATGCATGCCTCAGCTGTTTCCCTACATGATTCTCGGGATGCTTCTCACGTGATTTCATCACTCAGTTTAGGAAAAAAAAGAGACTGAGTCACTGATACTGCAAACCATAGTTTAGAGCTAAGGTCCCTGGCCCCAGCTGGCCTGACCCAACGCCTGTGCTCAATCCTAAATAAGTGACTGTGGTCAGCTGACGGAACCACCATCGGATTAGCCTCTCACATTTGGTCCCCCGGGATCTCGGGTAAAGCCCCTTCACTAGAAGCGTTTGGGCCTAGGCTGGAAAGACCTGTTTAAAAATGGGAGTTAAGAAAGTATAGAGTGGTCATTATCTGCTCAAAGCCACAGACCATAGGCAGTTCTAGGAAGAACATTAAAAAGTCAACTGGGCCCTGGCTGGTGGCTCAGTGGATAGAGCCTCACCCCAGAGTGCTGAGGTCACTAGCTTGATCTCGGGGTCTCTGGCTCGAGCCTGGGGTTGCTGGCTGGAATCTGGGGTCACTGGCTTGCGTTCAAGAGTGCTAGTTTGAGCCCTGGTCAGGGCTTGATCCCTGAGGTCACTGGTCCAAGCCCTGGTCATGGCACATATGAGAAGCAATCAATGGTACAATTAAGTGGAACAACTCTCCTCCTTCCTCTTAAAAAAAAATAGAAACATCATCTGGGCAGTGGTTCTCAAGCCTTAGGGTATGTATCAGTTTGCTAGAGTTTGCCGTTTCTGTAGTTTAGAAACACGTAACACTTTTGGTTTCTCAGGTTCACAGATGGAGAGGAATTTTGCACAGGATAGATCATTCCCTGGGTCTCACTGGTACCAGATTGAGATGATATTTCAATTAGATTTTGGACTTGGTGTTGATGTTGGAGTGAGTTAAGACTTTGGGATGTTATGAATGCATTTTGCATGTGAGGAGGACATGGAATTTGACTAGCTAGATGGTGGACTATCCTGGGTCGATTATGTTCCTCCAGAAGTCCTGTGTTGAAGTCCTAAGCTCCCCTACCTCAGAATGTGACATTATTAGAAATCGAATAGTTGCAGATGTAATTGGTTGAGGTGAGGTCAGTAGGGTGAGCCCTATTCCAGTATGACTAGTGTCCTTGTAAAAGGGGGACATTTGGATTCAAGAGACAGGCACTCAGGGAGAAACACCCTGTGAAGATTGGAGTTCTGCCGGCCCCCAATGAGGTATCAACAGAAGCATGGAGAGAGGCCTGGAACAGTCTTCTCTAGGCCTTCAAAGGGGGCATGACTCTGTCCTCACAAAGGACCACAGACTAATGGGCTTAGACAACAAGGATTTATTGTCTAATCCTTCTGGAAGCTAGAAGTCTGAGAACCTGGTATCAGCAGTGCCTTGTTTTAGGGCCACAGTGTCTAATGTTCTCACCTTGGTTTATTGTTACTGCTTTTTTATTTTGATAGAAGAAACAAAAGTGCCAGAAGATGATGAAATGGAGAAGCTATACAAATCGTTAGAGCAAGCCAGTCTCTCTCCTCTGGGGGACCGACGACCGTCAACTAAAAAGGAGCTGAGAAAGTCCTTCGTGAAGCGGTGTAAAAATCCATCCATAAATGAGAAACTCCACAAAATCCGAACCTTGAATAGCACATTAAAGGTAATTAATTTCAAATCGTGGACGACCTCTGTGAACGAGGGGTAAAGCACGGCCGGTTCTGCAGATTCCTGCTAGCGAGTGTGGGTGTGCTGACCCTTGGTGTTCTGTAAGCACTAGAACATTCCACAGGGTCACACCAATCTGCTTTTCTAGATAGGCCTTGATGTTTACCTTCGCTCTGCTATAAAGTTTCAAATGTTAAGCTCCTAGAAGGCAGGGACCATGTGTAATTTGTTTTATCTAGCACGATAAATGTTGATGAGAGCTTAAGATAGTCAACTTGTGAGCCTGAACAGTAATGTTAATAAAACCTTGGGATTTCACCTGATTTATCCAACAGTGCCATTGTTCTGTACTACATCCAGAAAAAATTTTCTAGATTTCAAATACAGCAAAGACTTAGTGACCCTCAGCTTTAGACTCCACAGGCAAGACATGCCATGAAGGCAGCAGGAAATACGTGCTTCATGGTCACGGACCAGCAGCTGTTTTCACCTTGGGATGAGGGGCAGTGCACAGGATGTACTGACGCTGTTTTCAGGGCCTCCTGTCACTGAAATGGTTCTTCATCCCAGAGTATCCTGCTTTCACATTTAGATTATAACATGAACAAAAGGGGCCCAGAGACTTTGTCAAACGTGCCCGAATTAGCAAAGGATTTGTAGATTCTGAAAAGCCTTGCTAGATTCTGCAATTTAATTCTGGTTTGTACATGTCCTTTTGCATCAAGAATTTTGAGTCTCTTTCCAGGAAGAAATAGCACTCAGAGGACAAGCTTACAAAGAGACGGCTGAGTGACTCTTTGTCAGATGTCCTAGTTAGTCAATAGAAGACGTAAGCACCCTACAAGGCTACAAAAATGAGGCTGAAAAATAAAAGGGAAAGAGATATTTTAATTATATAAATGCAGATCAATCCCCTACCATTTGTTGATGAAAAATATCGCTAGTACTCATTTCAAAGGCAAATATATTATATTTCATAGTATGTACCAGTTGATAAATGGTTGGTTATTTGATGTATATCATATGTTGAGATTTTACAGTCTTATAGGCGATCACTGCTATAAATGAATACTTTTTTTTTTTTTTTTTTGTATTTTTCTGAAGTTGGAAACAGGGAGGCAGTCAGACAGACTCCCGCATGCGCCGGACCGGGATCCACCCGGCACACCCACCAGGGGGCGACGCTCTGCCCATCTGGGGCGTCGCTCTGTTGCAACCAGAGCCATTCTAGTACCTGAGGCAGAGGCCACAGAGCTATCCTCAGCCCCTGGGCCAACTTTGCTCCAATGGAGCCTTGGCTGCAGGAGGGGGAGAGACAGAGAAGAAGGAGAGGGGGAGGGGTGGAGAAGCAGATGGGCACTTTTCCTGTGTGCTCTGGCTGGGAATCGAACCCAGGACTCCTGCACGCCAGGCTGACGTTCTACCACTGAGCCAACTGGCCAGGGCCAATGAATACATTTTTCATTGAACATATATTTCGTGAATTTTGCTAGGTACTAGGTACTATTATAGGGCACCAGGGACCATTGAATGGACCCCACTGGTCAATGCAAATAAAGAGGAAAACAGTTCCAAAGCAATGTGATAAGTGTTGTAGTTGATACAAGCTTGGGGTGCTTTGGTAGTCCAGAGGAAGGAAGTGGTTACCTATCTGAAACCACCAGGGCCAATGCTGACAACTGACCAGTGGGTAAGAGATGAGAATATCAGGATGAGAAAGAAGGGCATTCAAGGAGGAGGAGCTGGCTGGGTAAAGGCAGGCCACTGGATCATATGTTTTAGTCTGTGTTGGGAGAAATAGGAAGTAGAGGCTAAGGAGAGGGAAGACAGCGCAGACCATTTCTACCAGGAGAGAGACTGTGTCCTCACCTTTCATAGAACAGCAGCCTTAGGATTCTAGACTGTGACAGAACCATGTCCTGTCATGGTCAGGGGGAGGCCAGGTTTGTACAAAGAATTCAAAGGGTTAGCTGGCCCTAGGTGGTTCTCTTGTGACCTCTTGCTGTCCACGTGCTGTGGCCAATGAAATGGATGAATCCAGCTTTTTCCGTTCTCCTTGTGCTTTAGTTATCTATTGCTAGGTAACAAAACATCTCAAAATTTAGCAACCACAAACAATAAACGCGTATTTTTTCATAGTGTCTGTGGGTCAGAAATCTGGGCGTGGTTTGGTGACCTGCTCTGCCTGATGGCCTTGATCCGGGCATCAGCTGGGGCTGCCTTCACTGGTCCACTGGGGAGTCAAGGCCTACCAGGCTCTCTCATGAGCTTGTTGGCAGAATTTTAGTTCCTCACAGGTTGCCTGTGAGGGTCTCAGTTGTTTGTTGTGCGTTGGTGGGAGGCTACACAGTTCCTTGCCTGGGAGCCCTTTCAAAGGGCAGCTCCCAAAATACAGTCTGGCTGCCCTGAGCGCATTTAAGACAGTGAGAGTGGGCGAGCAAGGTAGGTCATGTCCCAATCTCAGCGGCCATCACATTACACTTTCAATATTCACTGTGTTCTATTCATTAGAAGGAAGTCATGAGGTCAACCTGGATTTACCAAGGGGAATTATACAAGGGCTTGAATACCAGGGAGCAAGGGACACTGGGGGCCATGCCAGGGGCTACCACTCCCAGCCGAAGAACTGTTCCCTCTGTATATCCCCAGAAGGAAGCCCTGTCCACGGATCCCGTAGACCTCACATAAAGCTGGGGCTGAGGTCCTAGGAACCTCTTCAGGATGGAGGGAGACATGAATGTATGGAACTTGACCTTGGTGGAAAAAAAGCACATAAAATTATTCATTGGAGAAAGATAATTTGGTGCGTGTATATTTATTCATGTCAGAAGGCCATCAGAATTATTTGAACTATTTTAATATAATTTTTATTATTTATTTTTATTGACTTTATTGGGTGATATTGGTTAATAAAATTATATAAATTTCAGGTGTACAATTCTATAATACAGCATCTGTATATTATATAGTGTCAATATACAACTTTCAGGTCAAGTTTCCTTCCATCACCATTTACCTCTCCTCTTCCCCTTTTATCCTTTCCTACCCCTCTGGTAATCACCATACTGTTGTCTGTGACTGTGGCTTTTTTTTTTGTTTGTTTGTTTATCCCTTCACTTTTTTCACCACTCCTCCATCCCTCTCCTGATGGTATCACTCTGTTCTCTGTGTCTAGGAGTCTGTTTCTATTCTTTCTGTTAGTTTATTTTGTTCATTAGGTTCTACATATGAGTGAAATTGAATGGTGTTCGTCTTTCTCTGACTGGCTTTCAAGTTCAAAGCAGTCAGGATGGTGGTTGCCTTTGATGAGGGGAGGATCTGATGGGAGGGCCCAGAAGTGCACCTTCGGAGATGCTGACCTCAGTTATGGTTATAGAGATGGGTCCATTTTGTGATAGTTTGTCGGCCACAAGCCTCATTATTTATGTGTTTTTCTCTGACTACGTTACATTTCAGTATCGGTGTATATTTTTAAAAAACAACTTCAAAGCTAAAGAATAGATAGACAACAGTTTCATGCAGAAACAAGAAAACTGTTTCAACAATAATGCTTATTTATGTTAGTGATAGGCACATCCCATAAACAAATGAATATCCGTGCACTGGGATGGTTTTTTATGGAAACTCTTGTAAGAAGTTGAGCAAACTATCATGTCATAGTCTTATATAGAGCGTTAGGGATTTCTGATCGCTCAACATCCACTGACCTTGGGCTGAGTCTGCCTTTATTTTAAGATGAATGATTACTGGAATGATTAGTGCATCTGCCTGACATTTTCTCTCAGGGTTTCCCTAGTCGATGTCAAGAGGAACAATCCCTTCTTTCCATTAGCTACTCTGATAGAACACAATTCCAATGCTCGGGCCTTGAATCAAGCCATCTACTGCATATTTGGAGCAAAACAATAAAATCACAGCATCTGTCTTTCACAGTATTTTCTGGGAAGCCCTACCAAGGCTGGCCTGCTGCGCCATCCCAGCTACACAGAGTCCGTGCTGCTGGGTCTAGGGGGAGCTCAGAGGTTTTGTTGTTTCATTAATTTTCTTCCCCTGTGTTCTTGTCTATAGTTTTTTCTTTTATCCATAAAAGAACTTATCATTTGAACCAAATGGTAAGAAATGTAAATTGTTGAGAGCTATAAAACGTGTGTATTGTTAGCCCAAAGTTGAAGAGACCTTTCCCTAAAAACCTTTCATCAGATTTGGAGGGGTTCATTTTTGCCTTTCAAGTTTCCAAGTATTTGTTCATCTGCACAGATTTACTTTGTTTTTTCAACAAAACATTAGGACTGCTCTCTCAACAGATGTCAAAATTTCTTAAAAGTGAAAGTAAAAATCCTTACATAACTTTCTATGAATAGCACTATGGTGATAGAGGATGAAAGCTCATTATTATTATTATTATTTTGAAAATACTGCTTTTTGAAGTATAAATGTTGAGAAGTCAGAGAGAAGAAAGAAAGCTTGTTTGGCCGTACTCAACTCCTACCTGAACCCTTCCGGGGCGTCCACTCACCACCCCTCTTTCCTCTGCTTCGGGTCCTGGTCAGCCTGCTGGCTCTCCCTCTTTCGATACTTTTCTACTGAATAATTGTTTCCTCCTTCTTTAAACCTAAATATATCTTTTGTTCTTCATCTATCACCACATCCTTGTTCTCTTGATTCAAGATTACAAACCTCAGCACTCAGACTTCTGTATGTAGGGTGCTTTCCCCTTGAAATCCACATTATTCTAACCAATTTAGAAACAGGAAAAGAAGAAAACATGACAAGGTAATAAAACACCCCAAACAGAGCACAAGTTAAAGCTAATAGTAGAGTGTAAACCATAGATTTGTGTGACACTAATATTTGTGATCATCTCTGGCCAGATACCTCTTTTCGATAAAATAAATGCCTACTATTCTAGAATCCCTATAACTATGTGGAAATGTCTGTATAGCTAGACAGATACATGTGTATAATATACACATGTAACGTGTAATATACTATATATATATATATATATATATATATATATATAACATGTATAAGACATTTTTGTTTATTTGTTTATGGAGGATATTTCCTTAGGCTCCAAATAGGGTTCACAATACCAAAGAAATTAAAAAGCAAATGGATAAGTGGTTTATTCATTCATTTCTTATTTCATATGTTAATTTCTTTTTAACAAGTATTTGGTGAATGTCTACCATGTTCCATTCATTCTTTCAGGTACTTGGGGACATAGAAGTGGTAGATCCATCAGACAAAATTGCCTGCCTTCATGAAGCTTATATGTAGGTAGAAGAAGAAATAAACAAAATATGTAAATTTATGAGTATATAGTGATGACAGATTTGATAGAGAAGAGAAGGGGATAAAGAATGTTGAGGACTTGATTATGAATTAGGGGAGGCGTCAAAAGCCTCTTTGAATAATGCAATTTGAATAAAATCTGAACAAGGACAGGGAGGGAGCCTAGAGGCTGACTTAGAATGTTCCAGGGACAAGGAAAACCAATGAGAATGTCTTGTGGTGGGAGTGTGCCTAGTGGGTTTACGAGCAAGGTCAGTGAGGCAGAGAGACTGGTTCAATAATAAACATGTTTTGAATGGCTACTTGGTAATGGGCATTGGGTTCAGTGTAAAGAACATGGGGATGAATACAATATGTTTATTGTCACCTTCCTTACAAAGCTTTAGAGTAGGTGAGTGACCGACTGATGAAAATCTAAGTGTAACATGGTCAGCCAAAAACAGCACTCAGGCCCAGGGAACCTTGGACTTGAAGGGGAACCATTAAAGGACTTGGTGTTTTAGGTAGATCCCTGCTCTGCCGCAAGAGAGTGGATTTGAAGTGAAGATTGGAAGGGGGGGCTCACATAGGATGCTGTAGCAGACAATCAAGTGTGGTTTTCTGGACGTTATATCTCAAATTAGGATGCTAGTCATGGGGATAGATCCAACAAGGATAGATTTGAGATAAAATTGTTAGCACTCAAATTTTTTTGAGTACGGAAGCTGTTGCCATCTTTTTTTTTTTTTTCTGAAGCTGGAAATGGGGAGAGACAGTCAGACAGACTCCCGCATGCGCCCGACCGGGATCCACCCGGCACACCCACCAGGGGCGAAGCTCTGCCCACCAGGGGGCGATGCTCTGCCCACCAGGGGGCGATGCTCTGCCCCTCCGAGGCGTCGCTCTGCCGCGACCAGAGCCACTCTAGTGCCTGGGGCAGAGGCCAAGGAGCCATCCCCAGCGCCCGGGCCATCTTTGCTCCAATGGAGCCTTGGCTGCGGGAGTGGAAGAGAGAGACAGAGAGGAAGGAGGGGGGATGGGTGGAGAAGCAAATGGGCGCTTCTCCTGTGTGCCCTGGCCGGGAATCAAACCCGGGTCCCCCGCATGCCAAGCCGACGCTCCACCGCTGAGCCAACCAGCCAGGGCCTGCCATCTTATTTTTACCTCATTGCTTGACTACAGAAAACAACCCCAACCATAGCCTGATGTTTTAGAAATGTGTGTCTTTGGTTCCAGAGGAGGCGGGGCGAAATGGCCAGTGTGGATTTTGTACTGTGTTAGCATCAGGGCAGTTTATACTGTTCATGGAAGGTCAGTAAGTAGTCTTTGAATCAAAAGACAGCCTATATATTTATTCTGCATATATTAATTAAATAAAATGTGTGTGATTAATAAAAAGTTAAGAAAATAAAGCAAAAGAGGTATTTTGTATTGTCAGATACCTTAGGGAAAATACTACATACTGTTTTAATGATGTTTGGTCAATGAAATGGTTATACAGTTAGGGGTTTCAAGAGGAACAGTGCTCACGCTAAGACAGAAATGTCACTGCGGTGTGGGAAAATGGACTGGTCAGAGAAGAGGGACATAGGAAACCTTAGCTGTGGCTGGTTCTTCCATCGGGCAGGGTACTTAACTTCTTGGCGGTTAGCATATGTGAACTGATGTCCTGCCATATCTCAGGATCATTGTAGGGATTTCAATGAATAGGTGAAACACTTTGATAATTTTTATGAATGTGCATGGGCATTGATTTGTAGAAGGGCTAAAGATGGCTTGTTGCAATGGAGATACCCACTACATTCTCCCCCCTCCCCTTTATTTTTTCTCCTTGGACAGTGTAAAGAACATGACCTGGCCATGATTAACCAGTTGCTGGATGACCCCAAGCTAACAGCCAGAAAATACAGGGAGTGGAAGGTCATGAACACCCTGCTGATTCAGGACATCTATCAGCAGCAGCCAGACCCTCCGTCTGACCCGGAAGGCACCCCCCTGGGACTTGAGCAACCACCTTCCTCTGCCTCCGTTGAAAATTCTATTTAAGTGCAAGCCAGAATCCTCTGCCCTTCTTCCCCCAAGCAACTCTTCAAGATGTTGCAAGAGCTTACAATTGTTCCTCAAAAGGAAAACTGAGGACAGTGCCTCAAGCACCAGCTCCCTGTCGACAAGCAGTCTGGGTGAAGACCAGCACCAGGAGTGGGACTCCTCCCAGGAGTGGTGTTCCCATGGAGACCGGAGCGAGGGAGGCCAGGTGAACAGTCCTTGGGTTCCTGCCTGGAGCTCACAGTTCTCCCAGGCTCTGAGTGGAATGTGAAAACTCTATCTTCTGTTCCTTGCTCTCAAGAGACTTACAACATTCTGTGGACAAAGGATCACTTTTTACCAGGGATAGTTATTCATAGATATATTTCATTTTCCAAAAGGAGAAGGTATATATTCTACCTGGTTGGGTGATTGAGTTCTCTAGTCATTTTGTTGAGTGAAGGAACGTTTCTATAGCAGCAACTGGGAGAAGACGAATGCTTTTGTAGAATTGAAAGCCCCTGCTTGTGGTCCCGAATGGTGGTACCCTTTTCCGTGAGTGGAGAAACACTTCATGGAGAGTGGGATGTGAGAGAACCGAAGGAGGAGACGTGTTCTATGTGCCCCTCACTCAAAAGGCAGCTTGGGGTGGGTGGGATCTGATCATGTTCCCTTTCCTCCAACAGCTAAAGCACATGTCCCCTTACATTAGGAAGCTTCTACTCCCTCTCAACTTCTCTGAACCACCGTATGGGACAGTAACAGGTCCAGCAAGAAATGTTTGCTGCTTCAATCCTTCGCTGTGTGCCTGTGCACAGTATAAATTTATATCTAGTTTCCCCAGGATGAATATTGATGAAATGATTCTGTCATCTGATCTGTTTAAATATCTTTACTCAAAAAAAAAAAAAAAACCAACAAAAACAACAGAAGACTTTAAAACATGATATGACTGTTTTATTTTTGTATGTTTCTGTCACTTTGTGTCTTATGTGAATAGCTACCTATAATATGTTTGTTATTTAAGTATATTTATAGAAGGTCAAATTACTAGTGTTTTAAAACATGATATATACTATTGTATGTTTTGCTCAGTATATATTCTCAAAGGATATACATTTTGCTTGAAAAAATAGAAATACTATTAATGATCGATTTATTGGAGTTATTATATATGATAAGGTATGAGGAATGCTCAGGAAGTCTGGGATAAATACGAGGGCATGCAATAATAACTTGATTTTCTGATCCATCTCTCTCCTCCTCTTCCTCTTTTTCCCTCTCCCTCCCTCCCAAAGGCTTAAGTTTTTCTGTTTTAAGTCATTCTCTTAACCAGAAATGGACTTTGATATTACATATCTTTTTTGGTAAATAAGCTAAGTTTTATGCCACGTATACCCACAAACCCCAAACCAAATGAAATAATTAATGTACCTTTTTGTCTAAAGACTAATAGAAATGTAGGGGTCTGTTGTTAAAGCGGACTGATTTTATTAGAGAAGCAATATGAAACTCTTCCCTTACTAATCATCATGAATATTTCTCACCATAAAAATAACCACAACCCACCCAAAACAAAAACAAACAAAACCACTGTGGCCCCACCCCTAGCAAATTGTCAATGTAGCACACTTTTCTGTATATAATCAAAATGAGGATTGAAGTTCAAATGGAAATAGCCCCCTAGAATTTTATCTGTAAACAAAATGGAAGTAGTTGTTGAATATTTCCCCAAATTTTACTAAGAAGTCTTAATACTTTGCAAGCAAAAAACAATGTTAAGCATTAGGAAAGAGACGCAGTTAAAGAGGAAGTAGCTTGTAGTGCGAGGAACCTGTGAGAGGCCACGTCAGTCGGTCTGGCCCAGCAAACACTTCAAAGCCCCCACACCAAGTGGAACGTGCTGCGTGAGGCCACAGCCACGCAGCAGAGGGGCACCTGACCTGGGCTGAGTTACTGTGGGCCTGGGAGGGAGAGAAGTAACCATTCGTGTACTCAGATTGGGACCCGAAGCTTCTGGGTTTGAGAGGCCAATGCTTTCATCTTTCTACTCTAGGAATGATCACCCATTGCTTCTGTTTTTAGCATCTATTGGAAGGTTGATTGTGTCGGATTTCACAATGTCAACCGAGTGTTGAGGGAAGGAGAAATAATGGAGTGAATGGAGGAAACAGTAATGGGGGGGGGGGGGGTCAGCCTTTTCTTCCCCCTCCGTTCTGTGGTTCCCAACACCAACCTGTACATTTCAAGGGTTCCAAAAGCTCTTGAATGGGGCTTGAAATGTATTTCAGTGCTCTACTTTTTTGCCTTTCATTAAAACATATTTTACTGACCTTTTAGTAGAAATGCCTTTAGAACCACTCAAAGGCAAAGTAGGTCCACGAGATTGCTTAATCAAGCCTTCCCGTGATTTTTCAAAGTTAACTTAGTATAGAAGTGCTTGCTGAAGCAGCTACTCTGCAGAACCTCCCCAAATGAAAGTTAAACTGAACTCTACGATCTTGCACCCTGTTCTTCTAGTCCCAAATCACCTTCCGAGGAGACATAGGGTCTGAGGGCTGTGGAATGGCCCAGAGCCATGGCTGTTCAGGGAGAAAGTGGAGCATCTGAGCATGACAAGGTCCAAACCTGTGGCACCTTCCAGGGATTAGGAGCTGGATCCAGCTCCTCTTTGGGGTTGAGGGGAGGACCGCTTCTCGCTGCTGTTAGTCTGTAGACCCAAACTGCTGCCTAATACGATACTCTCACTTGCTGGTACCTTGTAGCACACACTAAATCGGATGGTTTTAATAATTCTTAGCTCTGTAAAAATCCTAGTATAGCATCAAAGGTCTAGGAAGAACCATAAAACACACTTTGGCAAAGACTCCAGGAAGCTTAAGAAAGAACTTACATTTGGAGTCAGACTTCCATGTGAAACCACTGTCTTATATTGACGTAGCACTTTATAGTCTGCAAACAGTGTGTTTTAGTCTCCTCCGGACACCTCCCCAGTGGTCTGCGTGGGATGAGTGGGGATTATTACTACTCATTTTGATGGAGGAGAAAACAAACTCTGAAAAGAGAGGTGCCTGGAAGAGCCCCCAGGTGGTACAGCCAGGAATCGAACTTTACGTCGCAGAGTTGCTGTTGGGACTGAGTGGCTTGACCTGGAGTGTACATGCCATTGTGCTGAAACGGGCCCATGGCTTTGGTGGCTTTTGCAAAGTCATTCACTTGGACCCTGAGGGAGCCTCTTTTCCTTGAACAGTCTCTATCACCAGCCCACAGGTTACTGTCCCTCCTACAATGACCTGCTGACTGTGAGCTGGGGTTTTACCTAAGCACTTTAGGCTTCCTTTCCTTCCTTCTGAGAAGTCTAGTGCTTCTTGGGTCCTGTGAGATCCTTGGATGAAGGAGATACACTTAAAGAAACGAGTGTGTTTATTTTGTTTGCCTTTCAAAGAGTGTCAGGATTGGCCAGAGGCCGAGCTTAGTGACTAGGGGCCTCCTGTCATGTCCCCCCATTCCTTCTCATGTAGTTATGATGATAATTTCCTTAGAGAGCCTTTGAATCACAAACAGTGTCATAGAGATGAAACATAGAAAATATAGTTTTAAGTCTTTTACGGAGAGATGAAATTAAAAGGTAATATTTTCATACAGCCACACAGATACAGTGAGTAACTTCAGCACACGGGATGCCCATCTAAAAGTTACTATTTATTGGACAGCTGCCATATCCGAATGAAGTTTTAGGACACCTCTCTTCTTCAGTCTAATAGAATAGGATGTTTGATTGGGGTTTTCCCACTTATTCTCCATCCAATTTTTTTTTTTATATACTTACCTCACAAGAGAAACTGAGTCCCAGAAATGTAAGGTGACTGCCCTGACCAGGCCTTTGTCCTAGGTGGCTGAAAAGGGGGGCCCCTGAAACTAGATCTTAACAACAAGGTTTGAAATGGGCTGGGGAAGGGGAGAGTTCCACCTTTCCCAGAGTGACGTCCACCCCAGTGAACAAGGTATTGGACAGCTACATAATTCTCTGAAAGGTGAGACAGGAAGCAATTTTCTTGTGCCCTTTGTACATCTTTACTCTTCCCCGTATTTCTGCTGGATACAGAGAAAACATTAAAAACAGATTCTATGTTAAAAAAAAAAAGTTCTTCCATTTCTCTGGCTCTGAGGACACTGAACTGCTCTGGATTGATATTTCATTGCCTTGCGTACAAAGGGGAAGCATGCCCCATGGAGACACACAGCGTCCACAGTAAACGCCAAGATTATAAATCAGCATACGTGTTAATGTTTTTGCATGACGGGGATGTGACCTTTAGCCCTGCATGGTCTGTGGGGGCGAGATGTCAATGTGAAAATGACACCTTCAATTTCATCGTGCTTTTTTAAATTCTCTGTCACCTACACTCTTGGACGAAACGGAAAAAAGTGCCATGGCTCATTTCTCCTGCTTTATGTTTTTGAGGTTGACTTGTAAGATAAAAATAAGGTCAAATATAAAGTAAAATGACATGGAAAAGATTAAAGTATACTACTGGTGTCCATTTTCTGTCCTGTAATGTTGCTTTCTCAAAAACAAAAACAAAAACAAAACCCCACCAACCAACCAACCAAACAAAACACAACAGTTTGATGCTTGGGCATTTATCTTCTGCAAAGGTTGTAGCGCCCTCTGGTGCCAGTCACAAGAATAGTAGGTTCTTTACTGATGTTTTTATTTTTAAATAAAATGTCTAATTCCGTTGGGAAATCTTTTTCAACAACTGATGTGGGTCTCCTCCATTGGTCCTCAGCTTATACGTTTGTTAGTACAGAGATATTCGTGTTTTTCAAAATTGTTGGTTCACAAAATTTGACTTGCACATTACTTACTCCTTATCCTTACTCGCACCCACATCTTATTTATGGAGATTAAAAAAAATTTTTTTTTCAGATTATAAAAGTTAAAAACTGTGGCATATCAGTTACTTAAAATACATAAGATATTTCTGTGAAAAGTAAACAAAGGTAATATTGAAACAGCATACTAGATTGCCTTTATTTTGGGTCCACTGTTCAGAGGACGCTAGCCTGCATTTGAACTTGATCTTCACCTCCTTGATTGCTTCCCAGCCCCATTCTCACTTTACATGCTGAGCTGCACTCTCTCTCTTTTCCATCCTACACCCACCAAATACAGTATGTCTAGGCTGCAGCACGGACGCCGTAGGAATTATTCTAGACCCAATGCTTAGGTAGAGTGTGTTCCTCATTCCCAGACCAGCCCTCCCCGGTTTCCTATCACGGCTGTACTAAATTATTGCAAATTGAGCATCATAAAAATGTGTTTTCTTATCGTTCTGGAGGTCAGCCGTGTGACACGGGGTGGGGTGCGTGGGCTGAAGTCAGGGTCTTGGCAGGAGGGCGTCCCTCCCGGAGCGCGGCTCCAGGCGAATGCGTTTCCTTGCTGTCTCCATGTCACCGCATTCTTTGCCCTTTGGCTCGCTTCAGTCGCCTTCAAAGTCAGCCATGTTGTGTTTTTCTGCATCTTTCTCCTCTAGTCCTGTCTTCCTCTGCCTCTTCAAGCCCCTTGTGATTACATTGGGCGCACCTGGACAGTCCAGACGCTCTCTCTATTTTAAGGTTAGCTCACTAGCAACCTGGATTCAGTTTCCAACCTTTTCATTCCCCCTTGCCCTTAATTCTGCTTTGTAACATATGTGCAGGCTCCAGGGGGTAGGACATGTCCGTGGTTCTGCGTATGGCAAATTTCCATTTCAAGTATCCTGCTTAGTCCCACTGAATGACCCATTTCTCCCGGAAGTCCCAGGATTGCCATTTTAACTACAGGCGTGAAAATCCTTTTCAGACCACGTGGCTCGACTTTGATTTCATCAACATGCGGTACACCATAGGAGAGAGAATTCTATCTTAATGAGCAGAAAAGTGAAAACACGCTTAGCTTTTAAACTCATTCGTACACAGGTGTAACCGGTACAGATCTTAGTAATCCTATCAGGTTTCACAACACTTGCCTTTAAAGACAAAGGATTAGAAGGTCACTTTTGAGGATCAAGTATGTGAAGAAGATCATTTAGGCTTGAAAACCTTGGGTTTCTGCGCTGCTCTGAGCCATGCCAGACGGACCAAAGGGTTTGGCTCGGTCTCAGCTAGAGGAATGTATGCTGGTGGCCAAGGCCAGGCAGGTTCACGTTGGATCCGGGCAGACAGTAGAGAAACGGCGAAGCTGGAAGGCGTCGGGCCATGCCCGTTTATTGGAGGCTCACAAAGACAAGCGAGCAAATAAACAGAAGTGAAGGAGCAAATAAACAAAGGAAAAGCTGCTATTCGCAGTAAGGGCAAGGGAGCAGGGATAATCACACCTCCCAGCGGTGGGAGAGCGATCTGGGAGAATTGCCGCCCAGGGGCGGCACCCACAGCCTCATATAGGCTGTGCACACGGGGCTCTGCCACGGGCTCACGCACTCATCAAGCACATTGCTTGCAGCTCGTAAACCTGTGAGCAAGCCAAACGCTGCTGCCGGACAATGAATCACAGAAGTTTTGTAGGTCCTGGTCCTGACTATTACATTGTCTTTTCTCTTTAAAAATCCAGCAAACCTGGATTTATAGGTAATTCCTTCAGGCTGTTCTGCTAATTTTTCCAATCACCTATTATAGAAAGTCATAGACACTCTGCCAACACGGAAGTCTCGGCTGAGCACGTCTGGGAGGTTCTGTCCGGAGGGAAGAGGCGACATTCCCAGGTCAGCAGGGTGCCTGGCTACCCAGCCCGTTATTATTCTAGTGCCAGTGTTGTTGAGGGCGCTGTGGATGCCTGCCCAGATCTGTTCACCTGGCGGAGCTTGACCCCCCAGTTGCTCTGAGGTTTTGCAGCTAACACTATTCCCTTTTCCCAGAAAAGGGTCCTCAGCTAAGTGAGAAGCACTTAGCCAGGAGTGTATGCCCTTTATTCTTAATCAGGGTGGCCTTGCTCAATGTTTGGCTGAGGCCAGAGTAGCACTTAACAGATATAAACCGTGTAGTCAGAATTACTGTATTGGCAGCAAGGTCGAAAGGACAGCTTAGGGCTGTTGCTGTCCATCTGGATTTCAGAGATTGCTAATGGACAGTGATGTCCCTTGAGACAGGATATATGGGAACCAAATATATATATAATTTCAGGGGAGATGGAATGGGATACAGGATCCAAATTGTTGCTGATTCCCAGGAATCACCCCCAAATATTGTGGCCACTATGTTAGGGTAGGACAGGGACATATACAGATCAAGTGATAAGTGGCCTACATCCCCTGGCTTATGAATCTGTCATTGCAATGGCAATATTTAGCAGATGGAAGAACGCTCATGGTGGTTCTTTGATCAGTAATAGCTACTTTAGTAAGAGAGGCCAAATAGAAGTCTCTGAAGTTGTTTCCCTCAGGAAAGATAGCAAATAAAAGCCAATATCGCATCCGACGGGAATGGTAGAGATTAGTGTCACCCCAAAAGATTTTTAGGTACAAGAGTAGTGGTCCCCAAATGTGCCTACAATTTACCAGTTTGGTCCCTAAAAAACCAAGATGGATCAAGGCAATGTATAGTGGATTCCTGTGAACGGAACCAAGTTATAACCCAATTGTAGCTGCTGGGTTGAATGTAGTATCTTAACCAGAGCAGATTACAGCCTCAAGTACACAGACTTTGACCAGGTAAGTACATTTTTTTCAATATCCATTGTGAGAGACGGTCAGAGGCATCTCATATTTATATACAATAGATGATAATACACATTTATGTTCTTGCCCCAGGTCCATGTAATTCTCCTGCTATGTGTTACAATATAGTTAGAAGGGACCTGGTCTATTTGAGCATTCCACACAACCTCACATTGGTCTGCCATACTGCTATTACCATGTAATAAACAATGGGAACTTGATGAGCAAGAAGTACCAAATGATCTGGAGGCTGTGATTAAATACAGAAACTCCAGAAAATGAGAGCTAAATCCCACAAAGATCCAGGGGCCTGGAGAAAGCCAGGGCATCTCATTCAAAACACAAGTTACTGTCTGTTGTAATTACACCATTAAGAAAAAGGCATGTTGCTTGGTAGGCCTGCTCAAGTTTTCAAGGCCATTAATTCTATATTTGGGAATCTTCTGACTTCATTCATTGAGTGATGTGGGAAGCTCAGTGTTGAGTGAGGCCCAGAAGGAGAATGGACTGTGCAGCAAGGATGGACTGTGGTACAAGTGGTTCTGTTTCTTGGGCCATATATGACTTAGCAGATCCTATTGTAGTAGAGATATATACAATATATTAGTAAAAATTGTAGCATCTATGATAATCTCCCATATAGGAGTCATAGCATAGATCCTTAGGGTTCTGGATCAAGGCCATGCCATCCGCAAGGAGAGAGAGCCACCATCAAACATAGCTAGCTCACGGTATGCTATTTAGCCCTGGCAGATACTAACCAAGGTAGAATGTTTAACCATGGGTTATCAGCTGACTTTGAAGGCAGAAAAACTATCAAGAAGTGGATACTGTTAGACATAAATTTAAGGTGGTCAGGAAGCAATTCATTGTGGAATGGAAGTGGTACAACCATGATTGAGCTCAAGCAGCTCTAGATGGCGCAAGAAAATTGCATCAACACATGACTCAGATATCTATGCACTTACCACCTCTATTGAATCATTCTCTCCCCCTTAGTTCACACATTTGACCTCATGGGAGAGTTCTCATAGTCAAAGAAGAAAATGCCTGAACTTAGTTCCTTAATGAGTTGACTTGATATGTGAGTTTAAGCCAAAAATAGATTGCTACTCGCAGGAGCCTCGTGTATGAGTGAATCGGAAAGCCAGTGAAAACCTCCCCAGAGTCAGACCTTCAGACAATGCGACTGGACATGCACTTGTTGTGGAGAAGGAAGCTGCTCAAGAACATCAGTGACAAGGAGGACTGGGGAGAGGCTTGGGAAAGAACCTGGGGGAGTGGGCACAGTATGGGAGGATCTGATCTTTGAATTGAGTGTTAACCCAATAATACAAAGAGGGCGTCTATTTCAGAAGGAGCACTAGAAACTCCTATTCTACCATCTTGCAGATATTAGTCCCTTTGCTGGGATTTTGATAGAAATTTCATTAAAACTGTGTATTAATTTGGGGAGAATTGACATCTTTACTTTATTGAGACTTCTAACCTATGAACAATGTCTATTTCTCTAGTTAATTGATTTCTTTCATCAGTGTTTTGTCGTTTTTAGCGTATTAGTCCTGTACATTTTTGTTAGATTTAACACCTATATAAAAATACAACAGATTTTTTTTTGGTGTGTTTGTTTATTCTAGATCCTTTGATTTTGCTGAAATCCCTTATTAGTTCTAGGAGATTAAAGTTTCTTTGGAACTTTAATTTAATTAAATCTCTACAAACAATCATGCCATCTGCAAACGGGAAATTTATTTATTTTTCTTTCTGATCTGTATGACTACTATTTCTTTCTCTTGTTTTATTACACTGCCTAGAACTTCCAGTATGATGAGTGGTTAGAGTGGACATCCCAATGTTAGGGGGAAAACATTTTACCTTTCCCTATTAAGTATGTTCACCATAGGTTTTGTTAGCTATTCCTTATCATGTCGAGGAAGTTCCCATCTATTTTGTTTTTCTGAGAGTTTTATCATGACTAGGTATGGAATGTTGTCAAATGAATTTTCTGTATCAGTTGATATAATCATGTGATTTTTCTTTAGCTTGTTGATATGGTGAATTTCCTGATTGATTTTTGAATATTAAGTGAGCCTTGCATCCCTGGAATAAGTTCAACTTGGTCATGGTGCATACTTGTTTTTATGCATTGCCGAACTTTACTTGCTAATATTGTAAGAATTTTCACTTCTATACTTATGAAGAATATTGATCTATGCTTTATTTTTCTTTTATCTGGTTTTTCTATCAGTGTAATAGTAGCTTCAAAAAGCTAATTGGGAAATGTTTCTCCTCTTCTATTTTCTGGAAGAAATTGTGTGGAATAGATGTTAATTCTTTTTTAAAATTTGATAGAATTCTCCAGTGAAACTATTTGGGTTTGGATATATTTTGAGGGGAAACGTTAAAATAACAAGTTCTGTTTACTTAATACTTGCAGCGTGTACAAATTATCTACTTCATATTGGGTGAATTGTGGTTCTTGGTGATATTTTTGAGGAATTGGTCCATCATATCTAAGTTTCCAAATTTATTTCTGTTGAATTGTTTATAATATCTCCATATTCTCCTTTTTTGTGAGAGAGACAGAGAGAGATAAAGGGACAGATAGGGACAGACAGACAGGAAGGAGAGAGATGAGAAGCATCAATTCTGCATTGCGCCACTTTAGTTGTTCGTTGATTGTTCTCTCATATGTGCCTTGACTGGAGGTCTGTAGCAGACCAAGTGAACCCTAGCTCAAGCCAGCGACCTTGGGCTCAAGCTGGTGAGCCTTGCTCAAACCAGATGAGCCTGCGCTCAAGCCGGCGGCCTCGGGGTTTCAAACCTGGGACCTCTGCTTCCCAGTCCGACTCTCTATCCACTGCACCATCGTCTGGTCAGGATCCTTATTCTCCTTTAGATGTGTGCAGGGTCTGGGCTAATAAACCCGTTTTCTTCCTGATGTTGGTAATTTACGTCTTCTCTCTTTTTCCTTGTCAGTCTTGCTAGAGATTTGTCAATTTTATTGATCTTTTCAGAGAGCTGTGCTTTTATCTTATTAACTTTCACTATTGTTTTTCTGTTTTCAGGATGAAAGAGGGACTGTGCCAGTCTGAGATACAGAGAGACAGTGTGACATCAGAAAAATCTTTAATCAAACATAAGCATTTTGAGTTCTTGTAGAAAACTAATGCATAGTAACTCCTTTTATTGAACGCATATCATACTTGTGTGTTTATGTGCATATGTGTATGTATATGTTAGTGACCAGGGTGTTTGGTATGTTCGAGACGAGTCCTTGTTAGTCTGACTGGAAGTCTTCTACTCTGGGCGGAGAGCGTTCAGGAAATTCAAAGCCATACCTAACTGATCAAAAACTTAGGAGACGTATAAGAAAGAATGGGTCCACAGTAGGGACTGAGAAAAGGTCACATCTATTTAATAGATTAGGGTAGCTTAAATGAGGCTTGACTGGAGGATCAGAGGAGTGCCAGAGCCTGCAGGACTGTCAGGCAGAGCGGGCTGAAGGCTGGCGGGGACGGGTTTAAGGTCAGAGTGGGTGTGGGTTGGGCTATTGGCATCTTCCCTGCCACCCCAGTGCCTGGCACCCTGTGGAGGAGAAGTCCCTGGGGCTACAGGTGTCATAGGTCTGTGTGGGACTTCTTGTGTAGAACTCGGTCATGGGAGGCACAAGGCAAAGCAGCGGCCCAGGTCTGTAGGCTGGGAAAGCTGTGGAGTGCCGCAGTCCGGGGGCACAGAACCTAAGACCGCAAGCCTGCGGGAGTTCCAGCACCCCACCCTGTCAAGCCTCTAAGAGGGAAAAATTAGAGAGGGGATAGTGGAGGGGACTGCACTTTCAGACATGGAAGACCTGGGCGGTGTAGCACTGAGACTTAGGGGGTAGGACTGCCCACTAGAATAGTTATGCTTACCAGCTGGAAAAGACTGGGACAAACGGATGAGTTATGACATTAAAACATACCGACCATGTATTGTGTGTAAGGTGGTGTGCTATGTGTACTATGTTATCCTCTTTTCTTTTAATGTGAGGGAGGTTTTATCTTTTTGATAGATGAGAAGACTAAACTAAAGCTCAGAGTAGGAAATGCTTCACCCCAAATTCTGCATCCGGTAGGGGCTGGAGGTGGAATGGATTTGATTCGTTTGGTTTTGGCTCCATTACAAAAGCTCTAACTGAGCTGTAGGTCTAGTACTCAAAAACTGGGACCATAAAGGGCCCTTTGTTCCTTCTTGCTTCTACAGTGTCTAGCATTAGCCTATGATTAGAATGTGGCAAGCCTTAGCAGGTGGTGGCACAGTGGATAGAGCATTGGACTGGGACGCAGAAGACCCAGGTTTGAAAGTCCGAGGTCGCCAACTTGAGCACGGGCTTATCTGGTTTGAGCAAGGCTCACCAGCTTGAGCCCAAGGTTGCTGGCTTGAGCAAGAGGTCACTCGGTCTGCTGTAGCTGCCCCCCCCCACCGGCCCCTACTGCCCAGTTAAGGCACATATGAGAAAGGAATCAACGAACAACTAAGGTGCTGCAATGAAGAATTGATGCTTCTCATCTCTCTCCCTTTTTCTCTCTCTCCCTCTCTGTCACACACACACAAAAAGAATATGGCAAATAATAATTGATCTGAGCACATCAAAACAGCGACTGAGGCCCTGGCTGGTTGGCTCAGTGGTAGAGCGTCGGCCTGGCGTGCAGAAGTCCGGGGTTCGATTCCCGGCCAGGGCACACAGGAGAAGCGCCCATCTGCTTCTCCACCCCTCCTCCTCTCCTTCCCCTCTCTCTCTTCCCCTCCCGCAGCAAGGCTCCATTGGAGCAAAGATGGCCCGGGCGCTGGGGATGGCTCCTTGGCCTCTGCCCCAGGCGCTAGAGTGGCTCTGGTCGCAACAGAGCGACGCCCCGGAGGGGCAGAGCATCTCCCCCTGGTGGGCAGAGCGTCGCCCCCTGGTGGGCGTGCTGAGTGGATCCCGGTCGGGCGCATGCGGGAGTCTGTCTGACTGTCTCTCCCCGTTTCCAGCTTCAGAAAAATACAAACAAAACAAAACAAAACAAAAAAACAGCGACTGAGTGGTTAGGGTCTGGCCAAAGAGAAGCCAACTGCAGAGTTTGCAGACAGGACGCCTTCTCCCAGAAGGTAGTCAGTAGGGTGATGAGAGTAGAGGTGGCGCCCCCTGTGGGTGGGTTGAGCTATTAAATCTTTATTCAGTAGAGTTTTCTGGAGCCCTGTACGATCCTTAGAAGGATCATCTATCTGTAAACAGCTCCTTGCATGTAAATGGTTAAACTTTACATTATTTTTAAGGTTGATAATAACATAAATCACAGCTCTGGGAATAGTGTGAGCCGCCTGAAACTTGGAGTTCTTAAAATTTCACTTCCTCTGGGGCGGAGGAAGGCTGTGGTTCTTTTGTTGCGATAATGATAGACTGGCAGCATCTGTCTGCCCGGGTTCTGCGCACTGAATAAACGCTGGTAGTTGCTAATTGCCTTGAGAACTGACTCACAGCCTGCCGGTGACGCGCATATCAATGTTTCAGGCCCCCTGCACTGGTTTTCTGTTGAGAGCCTGGAGGATGTCCAAGTCCCCTCCTGCCTCTTCATCTGACTGTGGGCCAGGCTGAGTCAAGCGTGCCTTTTGCCCAGACATAGTATCCTTGGGAGACTGAAAATGTGGCCGGTCTGATCGTACTCCTTGTTTCTGGTCATTCTGGCCTGCAGATCTTGTCTATTGTTTCATACACAATGGAGAAGATGAGAAACATTTGATTCCATCTCTCCAAGCTAGGCATCAGGGGCTGATATAAGCAGCTGGCCGTACTTGCCAGGACCCTTAAGTGTCTTTCACTCTGAGAGATTCTCTGAAAATATCTTAGTCTAGCACAGGTGCATGCCTATGTTAGACCCGATCCAGCCGCAGTGTACTGTTCCCTTTCATAAGAATAGTTCTACACTAAAAAAAAGCATCTCCCGTGCCCCCACATTAGGGTCGGCTCTGCCTGACTTGCCAATTGACCAGATATCAGAATGAGTCAACGTGCAGGGTGAATGTGACACGGGACCACCCAAAGGGTCACTGCTATCGATTGCTGTCCTTTTAGATTGTAGTCATTCAACTCTGTATTTTTTGATTGGTAGCTTGCTCCAGATCTAAAGAAACTTTAAAGGTGAGAGACTGTAAGGGGAGAACTCAATGAGTTGGAGATGTGGGGTGAAGGGGAACCATTTCTAAGTTCCCAGAGGGAGATCTGGAACCTTGCTCCTGACCTCTCAGTGTAATTCAAGGTACACATCTGATCCTCTTCCTGTTTGGTAGGTCGAATTCTGCTTCCTGCTGCACAAGTCAGAAACTGCCCATTCCAGGACTTCAACCTGGGGTCTCCCTCCCTTCAAACACAGAGGAGAGCTCCTTGTCTCTTGTGTGCATTCAACCCAGAAGGCATACGTGAGGGTTACTTGGGGAACTTATAAAGTTCTGATGACCAGGCCCTGAACTGATAGAATTCATTGAAAGCTCAGGCATTGGTATTTTAAAATGTAAAATAATCAGATGATTTAAATGAATAACTGGGCTGAGAAGTACTTGTATACAAAGGAATTCTGAAATATTAACAATATCAAAACCCACGTAACTCTCTGTTTATACTGAAAGCTTTCTGAGTGTTGTTTAATTTAATACTCATGTCAGTAATTAGCGATTTTGCTGAGGCAAAAACTGGCTCTGAGAGGTTAAAGTTTATTTATTTAACCATTAAACAAATAATCTTACCCAAAGCATGCTACAGAAAATAGGCATATTTAGAGACAATACATATGTTTTTAAGTAGTAAACATACTCCTATCTCATCCTTTTATTTATTTATATATATTTAAATTAAATTTTATTGGGATGACACTGATTAACATAATTATATAGCTTTCGGGTGCCCAATTCTACAACACATCTCTGTACACCATATTTTTTTTATTAGTATATGTAGTTGTAATATATATACATTTTACCATAAGCCCAACTCTAGCTTTATTTTTCTAATTATGGACTTATTTATACTTCCTTGCATGGCATCTATAAGCTTTGGGCAGAGTTTTTGAAAGAAGTAGTATGATATGGAAGTTGAGAGCACGGTTTTGAAATTACTCGTAGTTTGAAATAACAGAAAATTACTTGTAGTTTGAAATAACCAAGAAAGTGCATGCCTGGTTTCAGTGCAAGGCTTTGAGGGCTTCTGCCAATACAGGCTGTGCCAGGAAGTGTTTGAATGAAGCCCACACTACTTCCCTCTTTCCTCTGAGCCTCCGTGTGGCCCTGCCAGAGCCGCCGGGGTCTAGAGGCTTGGATACGGGGCCCAGGTGGTTCAGAGAGGTTGGGCTCTGTGGCTGGTCTGGTCTCATCAGGGAGAAGACAGACATAAAAAAAAATTAAATTTCTCCCAGTAACTCTATCAGTCTCCCTCAGGAAGGGAACAAACTTTTTTTTTTTTTTTGTATTTTTCTGAAGTTGGAAATGGAGAGGCAGTCAGACAGATTCCCGCATGCGTCCGACTGGGATCCACCCGGCATGCCCACCAGGGGCAATGTTCTGTCTATCTGGGGCGCTGCTCTGTTGCAACCAGAGCCATTCTAGCGCCTGAGGCAGAGGCCATAGAGCCATCCTCAGTGCCTGGGCCAACTTTGCTCCAATGGAGCCTTGGCTGTGGGAGGGGAAGAGAGAGACAGAGAGGAAGGAGAGGGGTAGGGGTGGAGAAGCAGATGGGTGCTTCTCCTGTGTGCCCTTGCCGGAAATTGAACCTGGGACTCCTGCATGCCAGGCCGATGCTCTACCACTGAGCCAACCGGCCAGGGCCTCACAAACTTCTTTTTTTAATTTAATTTTTTATTTATTGATTTTAGAAAGAGAGAAAAGGAAAGAGAGGGAGAGGGGCAGACAGACAGGAACATTGATCTGTTCCCTTATGTGCCCTGACTAGGGATTGAACCATCCACCTTTGTGCTCGGGCCGACACTCTATCCACTGAGCCATCCAGCCAGGACAGGGTTACACAAACTTAATAAGGAAAGACATTATTCTCATAGACTTCTAGTTATTCTGGTCTCTTTTTGCTTTTCCAAGAAAACATATTCAATTAATTTCTTGACACATACAACGAGCAAAGCTTTCTCAGGATGTGGACAATAGACTTGACCTACAGAAATGGTCACAGGCTCTGTTGGCCATTAGAATGCCCCTGGAAGCCCTATGACACCATAGCAGATGGAAGGGAAATAAACCAGGGCTCTGAGATCACTTCTCAATATGAAATCTAACTTAAATAGATAGTACCTGTCATTTATTTTTGATAAGTGGGTTAACTACTATTCTCATTTCTTCTCACAAAGAACATTTTTTTTTTCTCTTTGACTCTTGTCCTAACAATGCACATGAATTTTTAAATAAGCTGCTGGGTCAGCCCGTTGCTGAAAGGGAACTGTTTGTACCTTTGCAAGACTGCCTGATTGCTCCTGTTATCTGGGTCGGAAGTTGAAGGGGAAGGAATCTGAGTCATGGATGAATGCTGTTTTGTGTGAGGTCTAGTGCTCACAGTGTGGCTTCTGGATGTGTTGTGCCTCCAATGCTGAATGCGTTCCCCGCCTCAGCCTGGGGTGAGAAGGAGGGGGCGGAATGGTGTGGGGTATTGGCTGGGTCATTCGGGCACCACTCCGGAACCAGAGTCGTTGTATCTGCTCTCATCATCTTGACATCCCAGTGAACTCTGTGTCTTCCAGGCAGCTGTAAACTGATTCCCAGAGGGTGTAACACTTTTCTGTCTCCCAAAGCAAGGCTTGGGCTGAGTGTTGGTACATCAGAACAGAGCACAGGGCTGTTGTGTTTACATGACAAATCTTTTCCCCAACCACCCCTAGGCACAAAACAGTTTCATCTCTGCTTTGGGGTTCCAAAAGAAACAATACATTTCCCTGCACCTGATTGCGCCTGTAACCCTACTTCTAAGGGTAAGCAGATGGGGATTGAGATGGATAGAATTGGACATGGATGCCGGTTCCTGGTCATCTTTCAAAAATACAGCTCTGTTCATCTGACTTGCATGCTCACAGATCTCTGATGGCTCCCTACTATCCACTGCCTCAAGCATACCTTCCTTCAACAACATTCAAGGTCCTTTAAAATTTGTATTACACTTACCTAAACTTAGTATTATACCCACTTACTATCATACATCTAAATAATTTTCAGGTGGATTAGAGGCTCTGAAAAGGTAAAAGCTTCTAGAAGAAAACAGGAGAATACCTTCTTCAATTTGTAAACAGGACATATAAACCACTATCATTGATAAATCCAACTATATTAAAATCTAGAACTTTCATTCATTCAAATATGCTAGTAAGAGTAAAAAGATAAAACCATACAGTTAGAAAGAGGATTTTAATACATATATCCTTGGAAATTAAAGAACTACAAGTCAGCAGAAAATGAGATATAATCCAACAAAGAATAGGCAAAAGGTTATATAGTCATTTCGCAAAAGAATTCTCAAATGCCAATAAGGATATAAAATGCATAATATGTCTATTATCAGAGAAATGCAAATTAACTCATAATAAGGTATCAGCATGTACCACTAAGGTAGCTAAAATTATTAAAATCTGAAAATCCTAAAAGTCTGCAAGGATGCACAGCACTGGATATTACTCATACACATGCTGGAGGGAGGGTAAACTTTAGAAAGCCATTCTATATTATTTACCAGGTAACTCCTTCCCCGGGAATATACCCGAGAGAAATGCACATATACGGGCACCAGAAGATATACACATACTAGCATTGTTTATGATTGCCTAAGACAGGAAATAGTTGTCCATGAATAGCAGAATGAATGAATCAATTGGGGTATATTCACACACAGTATGAAGGTCCTTGTACATCGCGTGAAGTGACTGGACTTTAATTCTTAGGGACTGGAACTCCATTCAGAGATTTTGAGCAGGACAAAGCTGTGTGGCAGGCAGTTGCATGTGGCTAGATGGAGAATATATTTGCATATATTGGGATTTGGACTGTGGGTGGAGTGCAGAGCACATTCCTAGCAGCTGTGGCTGATGCAATGCTGTGAGAATACTCCAGCTCCCAGAACCCTCCTGGGCATACTCAGGAAGGGAGCTCACCCGCTATAAGGAAGTGACTCAGTGCCAACCATGCAGCTCCCTGATCTTTTCAGCCATTGGCTATGAAGGACATGCTGTAACATCCTATTGGCTGAACCCATGTATATGAGCTAGTTTACTCCCTGAATAAAGTGGATCTGTGTCACTGAACCTGGTCCCTGGAGTCAGGTCTTTGTGTCTCTGTCGTCCTCACCCCCGGCAGGACTTGTCCACATTGGACAAAGGTTTTTATTTTCAAAGGGTTCATGTTTATAAATCTTTCCAATATGTAATATAGAGTTCTACAATCTAATTTTGAAATAGCTCTCTTCTTATAATAAAGTGCTTTTGTGTCGAGACTACTTCCACATTCAAAAAAATCCTACCAGGGGTCTCCAAATGTTTTACACAGGGGGCCAGTTCACTGTCCCTCAGACCATTGGAGGGCCGCCACATACAGTGCTCCTCTCACTGACCACCAATGAAAGAGGTGCCCCTTCTGGAAGTGCGGTGGGGGCCGGATAAATGGCCTCAGGGGGCTGCATTGCGGCCTGCAGGCCATAGTTTGGGGACATCTGAAAACCATACTCTAAATTTTACCCTATTAAAATTTTTATATTTTTTTTTGCAAAGAATGTAACTTCTTAAGGTATCAAATTTATTTTTTAAAAGTTGGTTAGAAATAAATGTAGCTACATCTATTTTCAACTATAGATGTTATAGCAGAGGATTTTTTTCCCCTTTGTACAGTTTGTTTGGCAGTTCCAGCTGACGGACTCAGGGTTGTCAAGTTTTAGGGACCAAAAAAACCCAAAAAACCAGAATGGAAATAATTTATGAAGAAAACTCACTTTTTTCATTTGTTTTGAAGTGCTTATCTAGAATCAGTCATTTCTTAGTCTAATTCTTAGGTTCCTTCCCTACATTTCATTGTTTACCTAGAGAATATACTTTTTAAACAGGTCAGTTATCACGTGTGAATGAGAAAGACAAGAGAAAAATCTAAATTTGTGTCACTATCAGGTTTTCTTTATTAGATATATATGTCACAGATTACATGCAATGAAATCACAGTACAGCTTAAAATGGGTATGTACTCTGGCCCGACGAGGCTAATACATTGCAAAGGTTCTATTTTTTTACATATAATTACCTTAAACAGTCAAATAGGAATAATGTAAAAATAATGCAGCGATATGCTCATTGTTGTACGAGTTACCATTTTGATCTGCACAGGAGAACTTGTGATTTGACAGGTCATTATTTTGAAAGCTACCTCGGATTATCCTGCCCTACCTGGAAATGTGCATAACAGGCAAAATGAATAACTTAGTTTTTACTGCAAATGAAAATATTCTCAACGGTGAAAAAAATTATGATGGGGTCAACACACTCGTTAAATTCAAACAAACAGAAAACTAAAGCAGAACTAGCAGACCACCAACATGAAAAGAATGTCGCATATTTTTAAACATTCCTCTTTGTGTCACCACAACCAACAATACATTCATTTGTCTCTATTTTTGTGGCAGGGGCACATGGATGAATGCCTGTCCAGATACCCAGGCCAATATTTTTGACTTATCGTGATAAAAGCAGATAAGGGAGAAGATCTGAAGAGTAACACAAGAAGGATGTTGTGCTCCTTGTTTCACACTGTGGTTTAAAAGGTGTGCTTTCATATGCTTAGGTGCAAAATCTGTAAAACACGAACAGTTGCAGACTGTATGCTACAGGTGGGCACATGTAGAGGTGCTTTTGATACCTGACTGTTGCAGAGAAGCTGAATTCCCAGCTGCAGAGCAGCAGGTCAGGCGGGCATCTTTCCTTCCATCCCCCACACTTTCAAGGACAGTGACAAATTCTGATCACTCTTCTCACAGACCCCTGAATGGGAGCCACTAGAATGATATCAGTTGGTAGAGAGTTGGTTGCTTATGTTGGTTTGACTTCAAGTTCAGAAAAAGAAATGAACAATTCTCCTGCCATTTTGATTGCTGGGGAAAATGGTAGTGTGTGGGCTAGAAACTGTTTAAAAATATTTTGAATTAAGTCAACCACAGAAAATCTCATTGAATGCGACACACTCTTTATAATATTTTGGTTTACCCCATGATAACAAGATGGGTATTTTTTTAAGCTAAGTGTTTTTAGTTGCCTGAATTTCCAATGTAATTAAAAATATACAGCACATCTCTTTTCTAATGGAAATTATCTTTGAAAGCAAAAAGATGTCATTAATGTTACAAAAAATTTATGACAAATAACAGAGCACCTAATGTTTAGACTCATACTTTTTAAACTTCTCCATTTGCTACAACTGATAGAGCAGATTTTATAATTTCTTTTTTTAAAGCTCCACTTGCATAATTTCCTTTGTTTTATTGAACATGATAAAATAAAAACAACAAGATCCTTGTATTTTTAAGTTTCTGGGATTGATTATTAAGTAGATTTAAAGGTCAGAAAACGCATTGCCAAGGGACAGATGAGTTAATGGAGACTGGTAATTTTTCTTTAATTCCCCTCAAATTAGTGGGAATTTGTATCCTGATATAAATATATAGTAAGTTTATATTGGTATATGTAAATATATAGTCCCTTTGTATATTTCATTTACAGTGGGAATACATATACCAATATTTTTAACTTAATTCTCATTGAGTTAATGGGAATTTGTATTCTGATAGTCATAGTGTATGAATTTTTATGGTGGCAGTATTCAGTTATAAATTGTAGCATTGAACTTTATGGATTTAGGATTTATGATCATTCAAACTTTTCAGTGAAATTGATATTTTGAGTGGAGATAGTAGCATAATTTAAAATTCAAATTAAGATTTAAATGAATAAGGTATACAGTATTTAAAAGAATTTTCTAAATTTTATTTTATGTTTATTTCCAAAGTATAAGGGCAAATAATGAGTTTGCAAGTAATTTATTGATTATAGACTTTTAAATGAGGAGCTAAGTCTTTTGATAAATTTTATTTTATAGATTTGTTTTCTATTTTGATCACAATTACCATACCATTTCCAAGGATCCATTTTGTTGTGGTGTGTATATGTGTGCATGTTTGTGTGTGTATGTATATTGATATTTATTTTAAAATATACTATATAAAGCAAAGCACCTGAATGATAAACTTCAACAAAAGCAGTCATTTAAAAATCATAGGATTCTGGCCCTGGCCGGTTGGCTCAGCGGTAGAGCGTCGGCCTGGAGTGCGGGGGACCCGGGTTCGATTCCTGGCCAGGGCACATAGGAGAGGCGCCCATTTACTTCTCCGCCCCCAACCCCTCCTTCCTCTCTGTCTCTCTCTTCCCCTCCCACAGCAAGGCTCCATTGGAGCAGAGATGGCCCGGGCGCTGGGGATGGCTCCTTGGCCTCTGCCTCAGGCGCTAGAATGGCTCTGGTCGCGGCGGAGCGACGCCCCAGAGGGGCAGAGCATTGCCCCCTGGTGGGCGTGCCGGGTGGATCCCGGTCGGGCGCATGCGGGAGTCTGTCTGACTATCTCTCCCCGTTTCCAGCTTCAGAGAAATACAAAAAAAAACACAAAAAAACTCATAAAAATCATAGGATTCCCTGATTCTTGAGAGACTGCAGAGTTATTTCCAACAGTCCAAGAAGTTACATGTTTATCAGGCCATGAAATAAATAAGGATATTTGATATTATATTTTTCAAATGACGGTAGAGGAAAAAAAATGTACATCTAAATGTATTCTTGACATTTTATTCTTTCCATTATGGATTTTCTTAAATAGAGCATGCTCAAGCTCAAATTATACTTGTATGGGGGCATCTCTAACATTATTCACGGTTGCCATGAGGCTCTTAGACTTAAAATCATTATAAAAGACAGATACAGGTCCAAATTATTTTCCTTGAACCCAAGAGAGTCAAATTGACTTACGTTTATAGATCCAACCTAATTTTAATTTCTTATTGTTCCAAAGATATCTGTGCGCCATGCAAACACGGGGAGGAAACACCTTGTTTTTAAATTTATGTCACAAATAGCATAGCTGTTATCAGGTGGTTAGTATTCACTGTATCCTCTGCGCCTCCCCCACAGCTCTGCAGGAAATCTAAGTGGCCCTTTTCCACATGCGCATATGTCTTTAACTGCTCAGTTTCCAGCTGTCCCTAGAGAAGCAGGAGCACCATAACTTCAACAGTCTCAGGATCAATAAGAGACCAACCAGCTTGATTTCCCAAGTTCCTACTGGAAACTTCAGCCTTGTTATGAGAAAATGATACTTTCAAATAGATACTCATATTTTTTTATGTGCATATTCGTGCATGTGGGCCAAGCCACGTCCTGGTGCAAGTAACTGCCATGGACGGTCCAAATTCTTATTTTTCATCGAAATTTTATTGTGGTACACATTACTTAAAGTGAATGGGTCATCAACCATTATTAAGAATTATGTCATTTGGTTTATGAATTTGGTTATGATCGGATTTAGTTTGTGCTTAGAAAAGAATGAATTTCACAATAAAGGCAAAAAAGAAATCATGTAATCGTGATTATTTCCATCCCTAGCCTCCCCCATAAATGGATAGACTTAATTAAAACAAACAAAAATCACTGGGCGTTTGTTCATGTTAAGCACACTTTTTTCTTACTGTTGTCATTTTCTCTCAATTCATTTACAAATTATGTGATTGATTCACAGGTAGCAAGGGGACCTTAAAAATACTTGCCAGATTCTACTATTTATGATATTGATCTTATAAATCCTGAAAATAACCTGATGTTATTTGAAACTAATTTATATAGACACAGTAGCTTGCATAAAAGTACCCAGCTCGGAAAGAGGCCTATTGGTTTTCTCCATTCCCTTGAGAAATAAGGGCCATGAGTTTCCACAAAGCAAGCAAATGCGTTTTGAGTTAACACAGCAGTGATTAGTAACAGCTTCCCACTGAGTTAGAGCACTGGGTGAGCCGAGGGTAAATGGGAACAAATTGTCTCACAACCAAAGAGAGTAACAGGAAGGCCTTGTTATTTTTCCTTTTCTTCAAGGATCCCTACAGAGGCGGAGCAGGCAATAGGAATCCAGCTTACCACCCGCAGAGAAGCAGAACAAGGGTGGGCTGATGGGTTTCTCATACTAGTCAGGATCTGGGAGATTGAATTCTGACTGATTCTGCAGTCAGCCTGATGCAGAGAAGGGGGACATTATTTGGTGAAATGGTAATGTAGGTGGCCTACCATGACACTAAGCCATGAGCAAAGGTATGTCTCAATTTTCCACTTTATTCAGGTGATGCTGACCGCCAATCTGGTCATGACAAAGGGAAATCCTTTTAGTAGAGAGAATAGTAGAGTATGTATCTGTGATGACAGACATTCCAGGGAGAAGTAAACAAGCTTGAGCAGCAGCAACAAAAACTCCTCCAAACCCAACTAACTAACAAACAAAAACACATCAAAGAGTAGGCATTCTTAAACTTCTACCTGACCGATCCAATTCCCTTCATAAATGGAAACTTCTCATTTGGATGTCTCTGGTAATCAGATTCCTTAGACTGACATGTGTCCTCTGATTTCAAAGACCATCTTGACCAATGGAAGAGAAGAGCCTATGTACTACTCTGCCAGGAAAACTACAGAACTTAATACTGCATCTCAGTCTTATGCTATATGGGCCTGACCTGTGGTGGCGCAGTGGATAAAGCATTGACCTGGAACACTGAGGTCGTCAGTTCAAAACCCTAGGCTTGCCTGGTCAAGGCACATATGAGAGTTGATGCTTCCTGTTCCTTCCCCTCTTCTCTCTCTCTCTCTCTTCCCTCTCTAAAAATGAGTAAGTAAATTCTTAAAAAATCTTATACTGTATGATGGAAACTTCATGCAAATAACCTTTTATTATTTTGGGAAAGTACAAACTCTAAGATATCACTCAATAAACCAGTGGGGTTTTCACAGGTTTACTTCTGATTAAAGATTCTTTGCAGGTTTAATGCAGAACACCATATGCTTATAACTAGGAATATCTATGGAAGCCGAATCTACCTCGGCACTTGCAGACTAGAAGAGGTACAAGCTGATCTCTCAGCTTGGTGGTTTTGCTGTCACAGCAGTGTGGATGGTGACATTCTGGCTGTATCCAGATATGGAATGTGAAAATGATCTCTGCAGCCCAGAAGCCTGTCTCTGAGGGAACCAGAAATGGGAGAGCCTATAAGACATGAATTTTGCAAATATTTCCTAGTATGGGAGTAGCTTTCTCCTCCTCAAAATGGGAGAAATTAATTGCTGTTCTTCTCAGAGATTCATCAGATTCGTCTTCCACTAAAGATTGTCAGGTAACACAAAGGTAATCATCTCTCTCTTTTCTCCAGAATTTGTTAATGAAAACAGTTTTTCTGTCCTAAAATTTATGAAGCACACTCACATCTGTAACAATGTTTGATTTTACCCACTCATACGAGAATAGTTGGTGCCTGTACTTCCTTCCTTTCTCTACTTACATTTCCTTTATTTTGTATCACTTCTCTGATTTTCAGTGGTATTTTGTAATCCAGTGTATTCACTGAAAAATTTCCAATATAAGTGGGTAATGCTAATTAGATGACACACATATTTGAACCGAAACAACAGAAATTTCTTTTAAGAGACGTAAAAGCAAGTATGATTGCTTGTTCTGAAGATTTTTTCTAAAATTTAAATTGAAGGTAAGAAGAAAGAAGTTGTAAACAATGTTTAAAACCATCTGTCCGCCTGACCAGGCAGTGGCACAGTGGATAGAGCGTTGGACTGGGAGGACCCAGGTTCGAGACCCCGAGGTCACCAGCTTGAGTGCGGGCTCATCTGGTTTGAGCAAAGCTCACCAGCTTGGACCCAAGGTCGCTGGCTAGAGCAAGGGGTTACTCGGTCTGCTGAAGCCCCATGGTCAAGGCACATTTGAGAAAGCAATCAATGAACAACTAAGGTGTTGCAACAAAAAACTAATGATTGATGCTTCTCATCTCTCTCCATTCCTGTTTGCCCCTGTCTATCCCTCTCTCTGACTCTCTCTCTCTGTCTCTGTAAAAAATAAAAAATAAAAAAAATAAAACCACTGTTCCTGCAAGATTTTTGTTGCTTAACATTACTATTAAAGTCATGTGAGAATACTATGATGAATTTTCTTCACCAAAAAAACCTCTGTACTCCTTTTTGGGAACCATAAAACAAATACACACTGTCTTTGTAAACAATGCACGCATGGCTGAGAATGTGATACTACAGACGGAACTTCAGCAATAACCCTTTTTCTCAAATGCATTGGTTCAGATCTCATGCATATGACTGTGGAATGAGAAGCAAACTATATTTGATTTATGAGATAGCCCTGAATGACGATAAATCACTGAGATGTACAGTCATTGAGATGTACAGACAGAGGCAAATTCAGTCACTGCAGAAATTGTGAGTTTCCCTCCTCATGAGATATGTTCCATGTCACATTCTTTCAAAACACAAACCGAAGACATACAACCTGAAGAATATAAACACATCCATACCTCCATTGAAAAATTCAATGCTGTTATGACTCATATCAGGAAAGTTTTACTCTAACATAGGTCTATTTTGTATTGTTTTCAGAACTACAGAGGTTTTCCTAAAAGAGAGCTGTAAATCTATCCAGTGTAACTCTTTGTTTTCAAATATGGTTTCAGTAGGTCCTGAAACCCGGTCTGATGGATTTTCTATAGCACCTTTGCAACTTTGAACAGATTGCTACCTGCTCTACAAATCATCTGAATGCTGTTTAGAAGTCATCTCTTTGCATAAAGGGTAGTAATGCCAGCTGATTTCTCTGAGTGGCAGTGAAGTGTGATACCAAATAATTCGATGGGTAGAATGATAAAAAGGAGGGAGCTGACTTCCTCCTTTCGTACCCAATACTGGTTCTACTGGAGTCTTAACTCATTTTTTCCAAATTCATAAATGTACTTCTGTATTGTCTCAGACCTAGTAGTACACTCTGGGGAAATCTCCATCTATTGCCACAGACATTATTTTGTCTTCAAGCATATTGGGATCTCTTGGATGTGAATGGGTCTGGTTCCTAAGTTTCCAGAAGCTGGGAGAGAAGGAAGAGCTCGCATTGGTACCACATGAGATTACCAGGCTGTTCTTTTTAGGTCTGGGGTCTGGGGCATGGCTAAGTATTTATTTCCAAGTGTGTCAGTTATGGAAATACAAACCTGAACCTCTTAAAATGCAGAAGCAGCACCAACTCTCCTAATTTCCTCTATAATTTTGTAAAGTTTAAGTGCAATTCCAAGTGCAGAAATTAATGGAGTTACTTAAGACAAACTTATAGGAAATGCAAAGTGAGTTGAAAACACTTATCAAATTTGGGTGATGGGGATTACAACATAATCAACAGTTCAAATGCTATAGAAATGTTTACCTGAAACCCATGTACTCTTATGGATCAATGTCACCCTGGGAAATTTAATTTTCTAAATAAAATTTTTAAAATTTTGTGTTGAATGTGTGAGGAGAAGAACCTTAGAAAATTGATCTTTCTCTGAGTATGTGTCCAGGTTTTAGAATAATCTTTTTATATATTTGAATGAAGAGGTGCTTTAAAAGATTGATATATTAATTTCTGAACTCTTAAAATTTTTTAAAAATGTGTATGCAAGTATTTAATGTTATTTGAAAAGGACCTTGTTGCTAATATATGCAGTTTTTAAAGAGATGCCACCATTTAATTCCTTCAAGTACTTTAGTATTAATCCACTCTAAACCCACTTTAAATATTCCTAAAATCACAGTATCAATGGCCCTTGTTGTAACCCAAGTGCCTAGGACACAATAATATTGACAGAATTAAGTTGAACTTGACCCATTTGCTGCTTCCTTTAAGAAAAGTGATGGAATTGCATGACAATAGTTTGAGTATTTGCCATATACTGTAGCACATTATTTGGTTTTGCTTAATTCTTGAACAGTTAGTAATGTACATAATTCCTTAAAGTTTTAGTATTTTGAGTTTAATGAAAAATAATGACTTTCAGGTAAAATGATTGCTAATTAAACTGAACTGTCTCTTGGATGGATGTCCCAAAGTACACTCTTTAATTGACTTGTCAATTGAGGCCCTAAAGTCCTAATTAATGACAGTGGTCTTAAATAGAATCTGGATGCCACATTCCGTGACTATGAATCCTGAAGTACCACACAGGGAACACGCGATGGTTAAGCCATGGTACCGATGAAGGTGCACAGTTGTTCCCAGTTCTTCTCCTAACTCAAGCGATACGGGCTATGAAAAAAGAATTATGTTGAGAATCAAAGTAAGAATCTCAATGCTTCTATGATGGCAATTAGGATTCCTCAGGATGCCCATTTCCTACTGGTGGCCGTTTTTATGAAGGGGGCAGTGATTTTTTGAATGGCTTGCATATGCATAGTCATAACAGGGGCATGTGTGGCCAGTAGAGAAGCTGAGAAGCTGAGGCTACCATTCCCTACCCTTAGTTTGTTTTGGATAGAATGCTTCAGAGTTTGGAAAACCCCAAGAGTTCATAGTGGCTTCTGCAGTGTTTGTGGCTAAAGCTGGAAGAACTGCTCGTGGGTCAGCTCATCTTGGTAGTTGTCGATGGATGAAGAATTGTCTATATAAACTGATTACCTCTGTTACAGGAGAGATGCAGCACACACATGTTGAATGACCCATTTAATCCAAGCATTCCTGAAAGAATCTTGTTTTACCTCCGAACAAATAAACATACCTGACTGAAGTAAGGACCTTGAATGCTTTGAGGGTTTGTGATAAATGTGGTCAGAGAGAGCCTGTCTGGACTTGTGTCCCTGTGCTTCTAAGCTCTAACTTCTGCCTGGATCCAGAGATAAAAAGGCCATGCTGTGGAGATGCTAAAAATAAAGTTTTGTCAGTATCTTTCAGGTAATGTGAAATGAACCAAGTGTGCCTTTTCAATAATGAAATTCACAAGCGAATGGATGGCAGTTAGAGCAATGCATGTCGTGTTATCTAAGAAAATGAATATTCTCTTACCAACGCAAAGCTACTTTTTATAAGTTATTTTAAAACTGCCAACTCTCTATTTTAATCTTGAGAACTGTTTCCAATGGCTAAATTAAGAGTCCTACTTCTTCTGATGGTGCCGTTGGAATGCCATTTTCTCATAGATGGACATTCTGCTTGGGATGTTTCCAGCCTTCTCAAGCGGCAGGTCTCTCTCAGGGTTTTGTGCCAAGGGTTGGTGATCAGAGTGGTGGTTCCAGAGAGAATTCACCAAGTTTTTCTCTATTTCTTTGACATTGATAATTTTCATTACAAATAGGGAGCATTTGCTACACGGTAGGGCAAGCTTTTTAGATACATTATCTCACTTGGTACTGACCACAGCCCAATCATTTGCTATTATTGACTCTATTTTTAAGAGAAGGCTGATGCTAAGGGAGCTCAAATACGTTGCTCAAAGCCACAAAACCAAAAAAAAAAAAAAAAAAAAACCAAACAAAACCAAAAACCAAAAACAAAACAATGCCACAAGCTTTACTAAGACATGGATACAGGTGACCTTGAAGCCCAGATTTGTAGCCTCTTCACTAAACTCTCTTATTTCACAAAATCAAATGGTTAATATGGATCAAGACTACTGCAGACAAGGGTTTAAAGCAAAGATGAGATCAAATACCCAGTGTGGGTATTGGCAGTAGATCCCCAGTGACTAACTTCTGCCCCAGTGGAGAGTCTCATTTCCCCTCCTCTCTCCTTTCCCGTGATTGGCAGGAAGAGAAGAATGCAGGAGCACAGCAGCTGTGAAGGTCAAAACTAGAGGAGAAAACAGTACCTACTTGGGATTGGAATCTCCGCAGCACATAATTAGATGAAGAAGAAGCAAACCTTCCACTTCACATCTACAATCTGCATTACTGGGCTGCCGAACTAGGAAGAGATCCCATCCATAAGGGCAAGGTGAGATAAGAAAGAACGAAGCACAGCATTACATTTTCTTTATCTTCAGATTTCATAAGAAACTTGAGTCCATCGGACTGAATCAGGGCTGTTACTTCCCTATTTGCCAGGGCATTGCAAGACAGTTTTAGCAAAGGTAGAATAAAAATGGTTTTGAATGAAAAATATTAAAAACACATTTATTATCTACTTTAGAATGTCTTGACTGACAGCTGGCCATTAGGCGGAACCAGTGGTTGCTGGGAAACAAGCTCCTGAGCAGAAAGCTGTACCACAGCACTGTGTGAGAGAGCTCAAGTTGTTACAGCCCATTAGAAATGAGTTTTCCTCCACATAAATATTTCATTTTCTCTTCTTGAATTTCATTTGAATATCTGTTTTACTAGTGGAAGCCCTAGTAGTACATATATGTAAATGTTTATATTTATGTACATAAATACATTTATTTAACATTCTAAATCTTTTTTAAGGCCCTAGTTTTAATTACTTTGATCAGAAAATGTAAAAAAATTTAAAATAATGCATATCTATTCTGGGACATAATATTTGAGAAGTGAAGGTTATTAGAGGCAAATATAAGACTTCTTCAGAAGGAAACATTAGAACACTTATCTTGAATTTTGTTTTTCCTCCATCCAATGGATACATTGGTTGGGTCCATAAAACAACCTACTGAATCTAAGACAGTAAATTTAGTCATTCTGATCCATGGAGAGCTGTCTTCCTGAAACATTGCCTTTGGATGTCTGGTGCTTATATGTGCCTTGTTAGATTGAAGAACGCATACAATTTTAAAGCTGGTGCTCCGGGCAGTTTGTAGACTTAGGAATAGCCTTGTAAGGGAAACTGGCACCTAACTTTCTACTCGTGTCTTCATGGGTAACTACAATGTACAGTACTTGATTCATTTAATAAATTCAGAAAAAAATTACAATGAAGAGCTTTTTGGCATGGGCCATCTGACTTGAATGTCTATATATTGTAGATCAAAGAAAATGAGTGAGAGCCAAATCTCTACCATATTTCTTCACATCAGTCAAAGAGAATTGTCTTAGAGAAACTACTCAGAGGACTGACATTTTACAAAGAAAATCTTGGCATTTAGCAAAGATCAAAAAGACCAACATACTGGTGAAGACATTATATAAACACAATCTTCAGGAAATACTCTTGGGTCATTGTTAATATTTCATGTCCAAGTAACAATTCAAGACTGAAAAATAGATCATCCATTTTTCTCTATGGTCATATGAGTCTGTCTGTCTGAGATTAAACTTATTAAATGCATACTTGTAACAAAGTTCAAGCTGTTCTGAAAATCAACAAAAACATCTGCCAATTTATTGACAAATGCTAACAAAAAAAAATATGTAAAAGGAGCTTGAGTATGGAGAAACTGCTCAGAAATGAAGAGTACATGGTAATGTTTGACTTCCTTCATGAATCAAGTGATGAGTTCATTGACCCACTATTCCCTTTTGTGAGCACTTAAAGTACTTGGAATGCATAATAACCAACCTTTCTGCAGCTGACACATTACTTGTTTTCTGACTGCCTTTCATGTTAATCTTTCCCTTTGCAATAATGGAGATGTTTTTCTTTAAACAAAAGAAAATCAAGAAATGATGTCCTAACCAGAAGATAAGTTTAAGGTTAATGTTAAAGGTAAAAAATAGAGCTAAGTATTCTCATATAGAAGCCTAGCAAGTCTTGAACGTCCATACAAGGTGCTTTGATCAGAGAGGTAGCATTTACTTTACGTGCTAACTATGGTAAATTTGAGAATCTATGGTTTTTCTTTGATGAGGCCATAAATATTTACTTGAGAAAAAATATGACCTACGGAAGGTCCGTTTTCCATGATGACCTCAATTTACACACCCTAACCTGTTGTGGTCCCACTGGGCATCTTCCTTATGATTATGTACACAGGCTTAACTCGGTAGCGTTGTGTAATTGCTTCCTTCCCGGTGCTTGACATAGTCAGGATGTCCCCCTAGTAATGCAGAGTCAAGTGGCCAGAGAGGAAAGAGTTTTGATGACTCAGAGCAGGCACTTCCCTGGAAAACTAGAGCCTCCCACACATTCCAACAGTGACCTGCTTCCACATGAGATGGTTCCTTGTAAGCTCAGCGAGGGTCTGAATGGCACGAGACCGAGTTAGGGCAATGGAGCGGTTTCTGCTTCCAGATTCTCTAGCTGAAAGGAGAGAAAACACAAAGACAGCAATTCGGATGGGGTTATCACACATTCATTGGGCTTCTTCTGTGTATCAGAACTGTACTGAGAGTTTGTGTGTGCATTTTCTCCTGCGACTCTCAAGAGTTTGTCCTAAATGTGAAGACACTGTATAATCTCTCAGGTCATTATGAATATGCTATTGCATTTGTATATAACAATGAATAAGAACATAAAGTAATCTTCAAAGAGATATTATCAATAGCTCCTCTTAAATATATATTTTAATGCAAGAGATCTTCTTATTCTCAAATTAACCATAATCTGATCAAGAATTTATTTTTAAAAATTGCAGCACATCTTTTTTTTTAAATTTATGGACACAGAAATCATGATTTTCATGCATTTTTCAAAATTCCATAAATCGTTTTGTTTTTGACGACACTGGTTTGAAATCCAGGGCTTTCCCTGACCCACCTCCATTGCTCAGTAAGCGTATACATATGTTGAGCAGTAAGTTGACATTTGTTCACACACATGAAAATGTGGCTGGATATCTGCAAATAAGGCGGGAGGATCATGGAAATGGAACAGGTTTTATAATTAATAGTCATTGCTTGCCATAGTTATTGTAATGTTTGGTGAGAAAAAAAGGAAGTGTTTGTATAGTAAGTGCCAAGGGGTAAAATATTTTTTCTTTAACTCTATTTTGGCAAATTTCAAACTTCAGGAAAAGTGCAAGAATATGAATGGTACAAGGAGCACTTACTGAGATTCACCTACTGTTCACGTTTTACCTTGTTTGCTCTACAATCTGCTTTCTTTTTGTTTTTTTCCCCTTCTTTCTTCTAAACACACACACACACACACACACACACACAATCTTATTGGACCATATAATAATAAGTTGATCTTTTACCCATAAATAGTTCAATATATATTTCCTAAAAATAGAATAAAAACTTTATTGTCACCTTTAGGAGGGGCAGTCTGCCACGGGCCCTGGGTGGTCCTGAACATGCTTGCTGACTGTGCCCACCTGTAAGCTTACCTGTCCTCTGACCTGGCACAGACTCTGTAAATAGTCACGTAAGTAATTAAGTAGGTTGAGGTGACCATGGCATTGACCACTGTGGAACTGCTTATTCTAGGGGAGGTTTGTTCACTGCTTGCTGCAAAAGGGCTGAGACTGGAGCTCTTAGTTCCTCAGTTGTTACAAAACCCATTGTGTGTGAAGCCACCATCTCAACTCAGGGCATCACCCTGTGGGATTTAGAGCAGGGAAGGCCCTACCATGCCAAAGCTTCAGCTGTTCACTGTGCTGTGAGCAATCAACTGTCTAAGTCTGATTGTCTGTAGAGTTTGGCACCTGCTTACTCAATCATCTCTGGAGACCTGTCACTTCTTTCCTTCTTCTAAGAGGTTGACATTCTTCTCAAACTGACTCAATAAACAAGGTGCCAAGATAGACAATAACCTTTTGGAAGAGAAAAGGCAAAAGCTCATGGTTGAGGTTTGAGGATACAAAGAAATTCCTTGGGAGCTGGTGGCAAATATTCTGGCCCAAGTGGTACACAGAGAAGGAGGGAGTGGCCCACCTCTGTCCCAGCTGTTGATATATACGAGGTTAGTTGATGGATGGAGGCTGAGGGATAAACTCTAATCAGTTCCCTGAATGCTGCCATGGGTTCTGCCTGCTCTCTTGTGGATGAGGGGACTAAGAGAGCACTCTGGGCCTCCCCAGATAGGGAGGGCAACTGAACCCAATCTCAGGCCAAACCTGGAAACACCTGCCTCTCAGTGAGTAAACAAATGCAGACCCATAGTGGGTGATAAAGAAGAAAGCGCAGGGGTCCTTTGATCAGCAGACTGAGGAACTGTTAGACACATGACTAGTAAAGGGGTGAGGAAAATCATGCTTTTAGAAGGTGAATGAAGCACCTAGGTTGTTTGACATTAGATCCCATGATTTAAGCCACTGCTCATATAACGTAATTGGGATAGCATCAGTCCTCACAATGAGGTTTGCTAGTATGGATTTCTGTTTTAATGAATACATTATGGCTAACCTAAAGAGACTTCCTTGAGGCCAAAAACATCTCATGAAATTTCAAAGAGGAAGCTATTCAAAGTCTGAGGGCTGAAGTTGCTCTGGGCTGCCTCTAGCTGGATGGAATGACAGCATGATTATGATTCTTATCCAGAAAATGAGCGATGAGTGTCTATGATTTCTCACCTCCTTCTTACGTGGCTCACTTTACTATATTTCTTGCTGGAAGACCCTGTGCTAGAAGCTGTGTTGATTTAGGGTTGTTAGATGTCCAGGATAGCATTTCCTAAACTGGGCAAAGCCTCTGAAATCTAAGACAGAGCCCAGGATAGAAAACCATAAGGCAATGTGGATATTAAGGAAAAGATTCCCTTAATATCCAGTAGGGACTGAGGTGATAACTGACAAAGACTTACAGTCCAGAAATGATGTTGTGTTGGGCTCCAAAGAGGCAGTTAGTCCAGGCAGATCAAGGGCTTTGTGCCTCTGCAGAACCAGGTTATTTTGCGGAGCTCAATCTCTCTCTAATGCAATAACTAGGAAGCCACATGGCTGGCTGCCTGAGAACAAGTGGCTCCCGCAGAACCTCTGCTGCCTGGCCCTGCACTCGAAAGCCTTTCATGATAAAAAGAAGTGGGTGAGGTGTCCTCATTCCCAAGGGATCTCAGCAGTCTTACACCTTACAGAAGGCACAGTGGGGCGGGGAAGAAAGATAAGAGTGAAAAAACGTATTCTTTTATGTTTATTTCTGTGCTCAAATGACAACTGTACCAGGCTCTCTTGAGGGGTGAGGACCACTCATTCAACTAGTCAGACTGGAAAGAGAGATAGGACAGGAAGTGACTGTACCTTGGGCCAGGGATGTTCGGTCCCCTGGGATCACCACTCCGGCTGCTCCCACGGCTCAATGTATAATTGGTACTGATGATTTACATGCCTGTTCTGAGCGTGCTCATAATGTGCAAAGGAGCTGTTCCCAATCTGGAAGAGCTACTTGTAGAGAAGTGAGGTTGAGACACAGGCAAAGCAGATGACAATTTAGCTTCAGGTTCCCTCCCGGCATGTAGCCCTGGGTGGCCAGTGTCAGAAGCTCACGGGCTCTGGAGGCTCGTGGAGGATACTGCCAAGTGTCTTCAGTTTTGCCTCTGCAGCTCTGGCTATTCCAGGCATTGCGACTGTAACTGAATCAATTGCCCATATGACACCTGGCATGCCATCTTGGACTTGGATCAGGTCTTTTTCTTAATACCTTTGGCTCCTGAAGATTGAGACCTTACACCTGACTCAGCTTCCAAAACATAATGACCGCATAGCCACAATAATACTTGGATTCTCCTGCTATTTGCCACCAGGAGGTGGGTCAGAACAGAATAAGCCTCTTTCTTCTTGCAAGTGACTAGGTCCCACTATATTGATGATTTAATGTTGATAAGCCCCAATAAAGTTAGCAGATGCTAACTCACATGAAGGCTCAGGACTGCTCATTAATTCTGATAAGACTCGGGGAGCAGCCAAGCACGTGAAAATTTTGGGAGCAGCGTGAGTGAACCCTGACCAGTGGATCCTTGCGACAGTGAAGAACGTGCTCACGGTGCATTGGCTTTCCCACTGCCAGGAGGAAAGCCTGGCACTTCGTGGCACTGCTCAGGTATTGGAGACACCATGTGCCTTATCCATGTATGTGTTTTGTGGGGGCAGCGAATTCATCAGAAAGTCTGCCAAATCTGGAAGGAATCCTATGCAGCAGTGGGTGACCCTGGAGGAGGTGCAGCAGGCTGCCCCAGCAGCCCAGCCTGGGGGCCAGTCCTCCTGAGCTATGGATCTCTGTAAGAGAGGGCAGCCCCCACGAGGAGTGTCCCTTGACGCCGTCCTGGCACCAGTGCCCACTTCTTTTGGGGAAAGAATAGCTTAGGCCTTGGAGGTGCTGGGAAGAGAAAATGATCAATGCTATATTTATCTCCAAATGCCAGCCCTGCAGCCTGGCAAAACAACCACACACGCCACTGGGACAAGCAGCAGCTCCGACGGCCACTCTGACCTACTCCAGAGCCTGTGGCTTCGATCTCCGCGCTGTGGGATCAGAAAAACCCCTGTGGGCTTAGCTGGCCCTGAGTCACTGTACGGGCCACGTACTGTCAAAAGCAGCTCCTAACTGGGAAGGCCCGTGTACATGTGCAAACACACAGAGAGATGCAGTCTTGTTTCGGTGAGGCTCAGACCAGTGCATGTGCTTTGCCCTGACGCCCGCGTACCCTTGACCTATACCATGAATGGCTCTTGAGGCTACAACTACTTGGTGACCATGTTCATGTAGAATATCCAAATCAATGCAATAGTGGTCCAAATTAAGTTTATCAACAAATCGCAGCTTGAACCTGTCCCCTTCAGTCATATGTTTCCATGTGAGAAAGAGTGGTCTCCAGTTCATTTCTGCACGAGGGCCGCGGTATGACTCCTCTTTGGCCCCTGCAGTGATTGGTATAACACCACTCCTTGGGTCCCATTCCCTTCGTTAGGCCTCCAGGTAAAGGAGGGCTGTCCTACCTGAGGGATAGTGTGAGTATTGTTCCGTGGTATTAGAGTCCACATTCGAGGCACAAGTCAGGAACCTATCCTTGACTTTAACTACCATTGCCCATGAGACAGAACAAGCCACAGGAGATCAATCGGTCAGGCTGAACTCCCAGTTGTAAATGGATCACTGGTTGGCCTTACACCACACTCTAGTTCAGGGGTAGTCAACCTTTTTATACCTACCGCCCACTTCTGTATCTCTGTTAGTAGTAAAATTTTCTAACCGCCCACCGGTTCTACAGTGATGGTGATTTATAAAATAGGAAAGTAACTTTACTTTATAAAATTTATAAAGCAGAGTTACAGCAAGTTAAAGCATATAATAATAATTACTTACCAAGTACTTTATGTCAGATTTTCGCTAAGTTTGGCAGAATAAATCTTTATAAAACAACTTACTATAGTTAAATCCATCTTTTTATTTATACTTTGGATGCTCTGCTACCGCCCACCATGAAAGCTGGAATGCCCACTAGTGGGCGGTAGCGACCAGGTTGACTACCACTGCTCTAGTTGGTACAGTTGCCAACCACTCCAGTGTTCTAATCAATACCAACAGTGTGGTGGCGCAATCCATTCATACCATAAAAAAGGAAGTTAAGTGGCTGAGATCAGACCTATTGGTCCTCTCTGGGACTAATTCATTTGAATCTAAGATCCTGAAGTGCATGGCTGAGGTCGATTCTGCCGATTGATCTATTGATCTGATCTTATGGACAGGGCAGCTGTGAATAATAACCTGAATCAAGTAATGACTGAAATAAATGGAACAGATTTGTTCCTAGCCCTTGTCAGCATGTCTAATCCAAATTGCTAATGAGGTGACATAAATCTATGGAAATTGAATGCAGCCAAGAATCTGCCCAGCTGACAGGTGACTGATTGGGAGAGGCAGTCCACCACACATCCCTGCACATTCCTGCTGACTGAGCTGAAAGACGAGGCCTAACTATCTTTTCACTCTGAGTCATTTCTACAGTCACATAGTCAATCAGGAACCTTTGCTGCCAGAGGGCATGAGGACCACATCTTGACCACTTTGTGATTGCCTGCTCCGGTTCCCCAGGGTGTGGGGCAGGGGGTGGGGAGGAATGGGCTCATTTACTGCTTATTGCAAAGGTGCCATCTCTGGGTTCTTGAATTACAGTGCAACCTACTGTATGCAGAGCTGCAGTCTGGGCCGTTGGCCCTGCGGGCCAGGGAGCCCGAGCTCCTGCACTGATGTTTCTATTGTTCGCTGTGCTGTCAGTAGTAAACTGTTTTCTCTGGTCTGTTGAGTCACATGGTCCATTATTTTTGTTATCCATAGAGTTGTGGCCAGCTGACTTGCTTGCTTGCTGAGATCTCTTCTTTGGAAGCTTATAACTCCTTACTGTTTTTTGAGCAGGGGCTTCTTTTTTGACAATAACCACAGCACTATTATGAATTTCAGTAAACTTGACTTTTGACATAGATACAATATTTTAATCTACCATCAGTTTTCCAGGTTTGTCAACAGATTTTTAAGCTTTTGTTTTCCCAAGAAGGAAGTCAATGAGCAAATCCCTTTGGGTTATTTTTTAACCTAGTTTGAAAAATAAAGTTTTGAGAAGCCTTTAGGTTCAAACAAAGGCTTATTTAAAGCACTTTTAATTTCTGTCCATACAGAGATTGGAGTGTGTTTTTTACCCTGGAGGGAATTTAACAAATTGTCTTTTCCAACTATGTCAATCTATGGAAGGAAGCAGAGGTCTTTGGAGGTGAAGTGGTGTGCCCAAAGTATGACAGTGGAGAAAAGCTGGCTCGATATTTTTATTTTTGCTTTTTGCTGCTTCTCTCTTTTACTTCCATTTCCTCGTTCCTGTTTGTGATGCCATCCAAAGTTGCAATTGAAGCCAACAATAGCCTTGGGTACTTTTGAAGCTGATCAAGGTTGCAGTCAGTAACTGTCCTCAAAAATCTCTTTCATTACAGAACCATAAAAGCAGAACCACACAGAATGCTTTTGGAGTTGATGACTCAGAGGCAAAGTCCTTCTGTTTACCTGAATCACAGAGAATTCACCTCTTCTTCCAAGCTCCGTTGCTGGAATCAGACATCTTTGTCTGAAGGCATTAGAAGGGGTCAAACTTCAGTAAGGAAGAAACTGAGGGGATATAGAATAATCCGGTAGTTCCAAGAAGAGAGGCTCAATATGCCATGGCCTTCTTCCTGCTTTTCATAGAGATTTATTTTTTCAGTGCACCTTTGCTCTCATAGAAGGGAGTTTTGCAGGTGACTCCTGGTGTTTGCTATGGGAGGTGCTAGTTCCACCCCAGAGTTCGCATGGAGAAATCAATCACACCCAGCAATGAGACCTAATGTGTTGTCAGTCGAAAGAGCCTGGGGAAGTCCGGCTTGTCAGCATATCCCCTAAGCAGCCAGTGGAAGGGGATGACAAGCTCACCCAGCTGACTGTCAGCCGACAGCAGAACTTACATCCCCTGGCTTCCGATCTTGTGTTCTTTCACAAGAAACGTTGTAATTAATTATTCAACATTTGGTGTGCTTCTCTCAGTTGAGAATAGATGATTTTTAAAAAGAAAGCTTTTTTCCCCCTCTCTCTCAAGGTTGTTCTTTCAAAACAAAAGATTGACTCAACTCTAAGGCTTATTCTTAAAAATGTGTAGTTTAAATCAGTGAGAACAGATTGGAAAGCTACCTACACTTTTCCCCCTTTAGAGTTGTAACCAGAAAGTGGCAAACTTCAAAACAAAGCAAAAACAAAAGTGAAAACCCAAACAAAACACAGCCTGTTCTGTTTTCAGAGATTTATAGTTCCAGTGTTTTGTTTATATTTAGACCATATATTTTTAAATGATGGAGTATAAAAGATCAGCAATTTTAGAAGACTAGTGAATGTCTGGAATTGTGGGATGTTGCCACTTATTATAGTAAATTGCCTTATTTTGAATAGATTTGTGCCTAAATGTGACTGATGGTCTACAGTGGGCTTTTGGACACTGCTTAGTGAAAACTTCATTCTGTCTCTTCCTACAAAGTGTCTCTTCAGAAAATGAGCTTATGTTCAGATAAGTCTGAGGAGACTTCAGCTTAAAAAACAAAATGCAAATATATAGAGATATATGCAACACACACACATACACATATACACATATACACACATACACACACACACACGAGGGCTTTTCAAAGATTTTAAATGCTATTATACAGTATCAGTTTTTATGACCAAAAATAAGATAGGCAACATTTTCTATTTGTCTAAAGAGCTATTTTTTTCTTTTTTTTTTCTTTTTTTTAAAATAATTTTATTTTTTTAATGGGGTGACATCAATAAATCAGGATACATATATTCAAAGATAACAAGTCCAGGGTATCTTGTCATTCAATCATGTTGCATACCCATCACCCAAAGTCAGATTGTCCTCCGTCACCCTCTATCTTGTTCTCTGTGCCCCTCCCCCTCCCCCTTTCCCTCTCCCATTCCCCCCTCCCCCCCCCCCCGTAACCACCACACCCTTATCAATGTCTCTCAGTTTCACTTTTATGTCCCACCTACGTATGGAATAATGCAGTTCCTGGTTTTTTCTGATTTACTTATTTCGCTTCGTATCATGTTATCAAGATCCCACCATTTTGCTGTAAATGTTCCGATGTCATCATTTCTTATGGCTGAGTAGTATTCCATAGTGTATATGTGCCACATCTTCTTTATCCAGTCATCTATTGACGGGCTTTTTGGTTGTTTCCATGTCCTGGCCACTGTGAACAATGCTGCAATAAACATGGGGCTGCATGTGTCTTTACGTATCAATGTTAAAAGAGCTATTTTTTTCATGGAGAACATATTAACATTTCACTGCAGTAAGTTCTGTAGGAACCTGGTAGATCTTGTCAAAATACTAAAATGTTATTCAGAGAGTTATCCCCTGTGATTCCTTAAATATCAAATCTTAACAACTGAATTCTTGTAACATGCCTGCCTTGAGGGCAAAATGCTGATGCTTGAACATTCGAGGCTTCCAGTGACCGGGAAATCCTTGTATCTCAAAGCTTAGAAAGTTCTTTGATTGCATTGAAATCCCTATCCCTGTAGCTTCCACCCTTTGGCATTCATTTGTAGAGTTGTATGGGGTAAGTCCAGTTCCTGATTTGAATCCCATTAAATGTATGAAGATAATTATCTTGTCTAGAGTCTTCTATTTCCCAGGGCAATCCTGCGCAGTTATTTCAACCATTTGTCACATTGAGACAATTTAACTCCCTTCACCTTCTTGGTGTTTATCTCTGAACACAATCTAATGTATTCACTCATTCCTGAAGTGTGCTGTTTATAAAAGTGAAGCTAACATTTCTTTGGCTCTAGACACTAGTCTTTTGCTGATGCAATCGAGCTGTAATTAAGCAGTTGAGGTGGACTCTACCATATTGTTAATCCATGAATTAAAATCTCTAGGACTTTTTGGTTTATATCAGCTACTCTTCATATATTATGTTTCTATAGTGGGATTTTTGGATGAAATTTTTTCTCTAGTAGCTACTGTCACTTAAATTTGTTTGATTATCCTATTATCTAGATTATTTAGCATTCCTCCATTGATTGGACGTTGCAAAAGGCAATCGAAGTTTATAAATCTATCTCCAGACCATAAGTCAATATATCATAGCATTACAGAAATTAGCAAGAGCTTGTCAAATCTCTTGTTAAAAATACTATTGATACTGGGTTTCCTTAATTTTCCCGTCCCATGATCCTCTAAGAAAATAAAATCTACTTTGCCATAACTGATTCTTAGAGAAGTTGGTTGCCTCCCAGAGATAGCTGCTTCCACTCTTAGTGCTCTCAGAATATATTCTGATAATAGGATCTAGGTTCTAAAAACAATCAGTGCAAAGCCAACCATTCTGTGTGGGTTGCAGTAGCCACAAAGTCCCCATTAAAATTAGCACCCTCTTTCCCCTAGATTGTTAGGACTAGTCCTACTTTTTTGCTCTTGAAATTATGATTGTGTTTCATTAATTATTTTTCATTTAAAAGTTCTCCTAATGTTTTAAGATCATCAGCAGATTGGACCTCATTCAGAGTCCCCATTGTTCTCTAACAATTATCCTCACCTTTATTGGCCTTAATTCTTTCTTAGTAACATTTCAGAATAAAGATCATTTGCCATGAAAGAGAAATGTGAAATAAAATGACTTGAAGAAGTATGTTTTCTTTTTGTCTTTCTTTACTATTGTCTTATTCTTTGCGGCTGGCTAGCAGTACAGAAGAAAGCTTTCTTTTGCTAAATCCATGTGATGTTTCAGGGGAGATTTAGACTAATGGCAGGAGAGTTGGGGTCTAGTACCAACTTTCAGGTATGACTTTAAGAACATAACAGCTAATTTGGACATTGAAGTTTCTTTATTAAACACAGTTGGTGGAGTTAGATTAGTGTTTCTCAACTGAGGTTATTTTTTGTTTTTTTGTTTTGGCAACATCTGGAGACATTTTGGCTGTTGCAACTGGAGGTGGTAGGATGTCACTGGCATCCAGCAGCTAGAGGACAGGGGTCAGTTAAATGCCACCAACCCCACCACCACACAACAAAATTTATTTGACCCAAATGTCACTAGTTTCAAGGTTGAAAAGACTTGCACTAGACCAACTTTATAATTCCTTAGACACCATTATTTCATTCTTTTAAACTTTTCTTTACAAGAACTGTAATTCAGTTTCTTGGGGGGAAAAGGAGGAGAGGAGAGGAGAAAAGGGAAGCCTCATTAAGTAACTTAGTGTTATTGGCCAGCTGCCTGACACCGTGTTATGTACTTTGCACGGACACTCACACACCACATTCGCATCAAAACTAAATGTTAGCTAATAGAGTTATCACCATTCTTACAGACAAGCAAATTGAAACATGAGGAGTTTCAGAATCTTGCCCAGAACATTTAACTGCTCAATGGTAGAATCTGTATAAATAAACGAGCCATCTAAATTTCTATATAGACCTGCTATTCTTATCTAAATACATACTTTCCCCTTACCTGAAAAAATTTTCAGTTCCAATAGTCTAAGAACTGTGAATATTTTGCATCTGTTTGCTAAATCTAATTGCATTATTGGGATTTAAGTGTTGATATCTGCTTATAGTGTAGCCGTTTGGGAGTTTATTTGTCCCATTGAATTTCTGAAGTAACTACACAGTGTTTCAGTAAGGTGTATGCTAACCATACTGCAGGCTTCCAACAGCAACATCTTAAGGTTCTAGGAGTGACACCCATCTTTTCTATTTCCAAAGAGTAGATCAAAAACAGCATTTTTAAAAAGATGATGTTTGAATTTGAATGAACTCACTTGTAACTATATATTTTGAGGTTTTTTGGATATAAGGAAGTTTTAGCTGAAACTGCCAAGAAAAAAGAAGAGAAAGATTGCGATATTCTTGCTAAATTGGTAAATTATAGGATGGGTTCAATAGTTGATTGCATTGTCAGATATATAGTGACTAACTCCCGTTTCATATCCTCTGATCACTGCATTTTCCTTTTGTCAAGGTTTTTTATTTTTGCTATTGTTAACAATTTGAATTTTCTTAAGATATTTTAATTTTTAAAGTCATTTTTTTTCATAAGCTGTACTTTGTTGCATTCCTACCCGATGTTTTAGAGGTACATACTTCATCACAAGAAAAACATTTATTTCTTACGCTTTAAGGGAATCAGATGTGTCAGTTTGAGACTTTGGATCATATACACATGTAGAAAATAGTTTAGTTATATAGGGTTTGATAGATTCTACACATTTCTAGTGTCCCTGGGATTTCAGGTGTCTGTGTGGAAAACAAAATAGTAGGAAGAATGTAGCTGATTTTGGACAAAGAAATGTGCTATTTGGGTTGGCTCTTCTTCCTTCCTTCCTTCCTTCCTCTCTCCTTCCCTGCCATTTTTCCTCCAGTAGGTTCCTTCCTTCCTTCCTTCCTTCCTTCCTTCCTTCCTTCCTTCCTTCCTTCCTTCCTTCCTTCCTTCCTTCCTCTCTCCTTCCCTGCCATTTTTCCTCCAGTAGGTTCCTTCCTTCCTTCCTTCCTTCCTTCCTTCCTTCCTTCCTTCCTTCCTTCCTTCCTTCCCCCTTCCTTCCTTCCTTCCTCTCTCTCTCCTTCCCTGCCTCTCCTCCTCCAGTAGTAGATTCCTTCCTTCCTTCCTTCCTTCCTTCCTTCCTTCCTTCCTTCCTTCCTTCCTTCCTTCCTTTCTCTCTCCTTCCCTGACTCTCCTCCTCCAGTAGTAGATTCCTTCCTTCCTTCCTTCCTTCCTTCCTTCCTTCCTTCCTTCCTTCCTTCCTTCCTTCCTTCCTTTCTCTCTCCTTCTCCAGTAGATTCCTTCCTTCCTTCCTTCCTTCCTTCCTTCCTTCCTTCCTTCCTTCCTTCCTTCCTTCCTTCCTTTCTTTCTTTCTAGCTTCCTTCCACCTTCCTTCCTTCCTTCCTTCCTTCCTTCCTTCCTTCCTTCCTTCCTTCCTTCCATGCCTCTCTTCCTCCAGTAGATTCCTTCCTTCCTTCCTTCCTTCCTTCCTTCCTTCCTTCCTTCCTTCCTTCCTCTCTCTCCTTCCATGCCTCTCCTCCTCCAGTAGATTCCCCCTTCCTTCCTTCCTTCCTTCCTTCCTTCCTTCCTTCCTTCCTTCCTTCCTCCTTCCTTCCTTCCTTCCTTCCTTCCTTCCTTCCTTCCTTCCTTCCTTCATTCCTTCTTCCTTCCTTCCTTCCTCTCTCTCCTTCCATGCCTCTCCTCCTCCAGTAGATTCCCCCTTCCTTCCTTCCTTCCTTCCTTCCTTCCTTCCTTCCTTCCTTCCTCCTTCCTTCCTTCCTTCCTTCCTTCCTTCCTTCCTCCTTCCTTCCTTCCTTCCTTCCTTCCTTCCTTCCCCCTTCCTTCCTTCCTTCCTCCTTCCTTCCTTCCTTCCTTCCTTCCTTCATTCCTTCTTCCTTCCTTCCTTCCTTCCTTCCTTCCTTCCTTCCTTCCTTCCTTCCTTCCATGCCTCTCTTCCTCAAGTAGATTCCTTCCTTCCTTCCTTCCTTCCTCTCTCTCCTTCCATGCCTCTCCTCCTCCAGTAGATTCCCCCTTCCTTCCTTCCTTCCTTCCTCCTTCCTCCTTCCTCCTTCCTTCCTTCCTTCCTTCCTTCTTCCTTCCTTCCTTCCTTCCTTCCTTCCTCTCTCTCTCCTTCTCCACCTCTCCTCCTCCAGTAGATTCCTTCCTTCCTTCCTTCCTTCCTTCCTTCCTTCCTCCTTCCTTCCTTCCTTCCTTCCTTCCTTCCTCCTTCCTTCCTTCCTTCCTTCCTTCCTTCCTCCTTCCTTCCTTCCTTCCTTCCTTCCTTCCTTCCTTCCTTCCTTCCTTCCTTCCATGCCTCTCTTCCTCCAGTAGATTCCTTCCTTCCTTCCTTCCTTCCTTCCTTCCTTCCTTCCTTCCTTCCTTCCTTCCTCTCTCTCCTTCCATGCCTCTCCTCCTCCAGTAGATTCCCCCTTCCTTCCTTCCTTCCTTCCTTCCTTCCTTCCTTCCTTCCTTCCTTCCTTCCTTCCTTCCTTCCATGCCTCTCTTCCTCCAGTAGATTCCTTCCTTCCTTCCTTCCTTCCTTCCTTCCTTCCTTCCTTCCTTCCTTCCTTCCTTCCTTCCTTCCTTCCTTCCTCTCTCTCCTTCCATGCCTCTCCTCCTCCAGTAGATTCCCCCTTCCTTCCTTCCTTCCTTCCTTCCTTCCTTCCTTCCTTCCTTCCTTCCTTCCTTCCTTCTTTTATCTTAATAAATACTGTGTTTTGTATAGACAAATGATCTGAATTATTTTTTATATAGTTATTTCTATACTAAAAGGGTCACTACTTTAAATTGCTATGAAACTTTTGGCTTATAGTTATTTGATAACGGTTTTATATAAGGTATAAAAATTAAGACTGACATCTTACAAAACACCAAACCCCAATAAGTGAGAATTTTTAAAATAAAAATTATTATAATATACTAATTTATGACTTATTTTTTTCCAAATAGAATGACATCACATTTTAAGTTAGTTTTCTAAAGCAAAATATGTTGTTCTATTTCATCAGGTAGTTACATTAATTGAAAAAACAAGCACAAGAAAATGTTACAGTAATGATATTAGTTAATATAATCATTAAAACTCAAGCTCTCTATAAGATCAGAGTACTTAGTCAGAAATATATCTAGCTGATTCATGTAGCAACATTCACTGTGTGGCTTTATTACACAGAATAATCTTCTGGTTCAACCCACTGAAGTAAGCTGAGAAAACTGAGTTTTGCAAGATGAAAAGGTTTGTTTCATCATATGCTCAGGCACAGAGTGACTACTAGAACACTCACCTGACTCCTCGTCATGGTCCCCTTTGCTCCCTTCTCTAGTAAGAGAAATGTGATTGCAGGCATAATCACAAAAGTCAACGTATAAAGATATCAAACTTCTTGGACATGAATAAAAATTTAAACTTGTGGAAAAGCAAATGCTGTCATTCAAGTGAGAGTAATATGACTTTAATGACATCAATAGATTTTATTTCAAATAATTTGGTCATATAACAATAGCCAAGATCCTCATTATCAAATTTCTAATTTCCCATGCCATTCATGAATCTATTTGAATGCTTGTCTATACACACAGACACACAGACACTCCATGTATACATCTAACAAACCTAGAAGAAGATCTTAAGGCATTGAAATTGTCAGTAAATAAAGGCTGAGAGTTCTCAGAGCCACCAATGAAACGAGTGAAAATCATACTGGAGGGACAGGGGCACATTGATTAAGAGCCTGAGTCCTAACAACAAATTAAATAGATTCATTCCTCAGCCACTATTTATAAACTGTGACATTGATCAAGTTAATTCCTTAAACATTGGTTTTTATCAACTATAGAAATAATAATCTATACTTCACATAACTGGGCACAAACTGGTCAATAAATGTTATTACTAGCCATCTTAAAGTCAAATATTTTCCAGAATAAACATATTTCCAATTAAAAAATATCCCCCCCCCTCAGTCAACTCATTGAAACATACCAAGTTCTTCTGCTATTTATGAAAGATATTTCTCATTTCGAACCTAGGAATTCTCTAGAATTATACTTGCACAAAGAAGCACAATCATACTATGCATGTGTGTGCATGTACACACACATACACATCATAACTAGAACCATTTTCTTTCTAAACCATGGAAGTAAAGAGTAGCCATTTTGGTTTTATTCACAAAATATATATTAATGTGGTCAAGCTCTAATTTTGTGAGCTATTTTCATTTCAGGCTTTTGTCATGGAATTGAACTGTTTTCTCTCTCAAATTAGCTCTCCACAGATGTTTTATAAAAATATCAACATCCAGCTTTTGAAAGTCATGTGGTTGACTTTAAAAGTCTGCTTTTAGTTTAGTTGGTGATAATACAGTTTTATCATAGGACAAATGCAAATTATCTCCTAATTTCTTGACCTGCTGCTTAGATTAAAATATTAAGAAAGTGCTTTAAAAATAGTAACCAGAAGCTCTAGGAATAGACTTGCTATATTAATGAGAAAGAGTTAGCAGAAGTTACCTTAATGTCACTTTCCCTCTGTTGTATTTTCTCCTATGAGACTTACTGCTAGATACAATAGAAAGTTAAGGCTTTGTCCAAGAAGAACTGCATTATTTTGCTAAACAGAAGGTTCATTTGGTGAAAAATTTGTATCAATCAGCTTGACAGAAATGGTTATTCAGATTGGATAAAACAGTAATGGTAGTCTTTGGATGAAGTCATCATTTAAATCAAAGTTTTCAGTTTAGTGTTTTATTCAAAATACAGATTCTTGAACCCTACCTCTGCCTAGGGAACCAAAATTTCTCAGAAAAATTCTTCAGAACTTCTATTTTCTGGAGCTCATTACAAAGCTGAGGACCTCTGGTTGAGGTCACACAATTACACTTGAGTGTAAAATGGCATTGTGTGGGAACATAGAGGAGAGCTTTGCATTGATATTAGAAGCTCAGATGTTTATCTGGGTTCTGCTTCTTGCTGGTGGTTTAATTTTGAGCTACTCCGAGTACTTATTTTTTTCATGTTTACCCATCAGAGTTGTTACAGGACGTTGAGGTCGTCGTGCACATGAGCAGACTTTTCAATGTGTATCCTGTGATATGAATGTAAGAATATCATTACTGGGGGGGATAGGTAACACAAACTCTTTAATAATAATCCAACTAACCTCATCAAGTTGTTTGTTTTTCCATGTAATATTAAATACTTTAAATAGTAATCGAGGTGTCCAAACAGAAAATGCATTGTGAAATGAAATCAGGGTGGAAACCAAGGAGCAAAGGCAGGTTAGAGTGATGGGCATCTCAGATCTGAGTTGACCCTCGACAGAACTGAACCAATGGGGGCGGGGGAGAGCAATGTGGAGTCCAGTAACGACAACGGCAGGGTGGCACGTGCACAGAGAAATCAGAGG